>NC_089253.1:115273648-115940315 GCF_963930625.1 Muntiacus reevesi | reverse complement strand
ACTAGCTGTTTTACACACGGTAGTGTATATATGTTAGTCCTATTCTCCCAATTTGTCTCACCCTCCTGTTCCCTTTCTGTGTTCACATGTCCATTCTCTGAGTCTGTGTCTCTATTCCTGCCTGGCAAACAGACTCATCTGTACCATCTTTCTAGATTTCCATTCATGTCCCAGCACTTTTTAGTAAACTGGTGAATCCTGCTTCCTATCTTGTTATTTTTCTTTCAGAGTTGTAATTTCACTCTTTTTAAATATAAAAAAGAAGGGGGTTTTTTTGTTTGTTTGTTTGTTTGTTTTTGCAATCAATAGCTGGCTATATTTACTAAAGTTTAGTTTAGTAGTTCTTTTAGTGATGGACAGTGATGGGTAAACCCTTGGTCTTGGCATGTCGGAAATGTCTTTCTCAGGATATTGAATTCTAGATTGACAATTACTTTCTCTCTTCACTTGGAACATATTCGTTGTCTTCTAGTATCTATTGTTGTCATGAGAAGGCTGCCATCAGACTAGTTTTCATTCCTTTGCAGGTTTTATCTTTTATCTCTATTAACTTTGGACTATCTTCTTCCTTAATGTTCTGAAATTTTGCTACCATGTGTTTAGGTATGAATTTATTCTTATTTCCATGCTTGGTACTCAAATGTAATTTTGATTTGAGATCTTCAAGTCTGAATATGTCTCAGAATGATCTCTTTAAATATTGCTTGACTATTCCCTCCTTGCTTTTCCTTCAGGATTCCCCTTAGATAATGGTCAATGAGTGTTTCTTAATCAATCCTCCACACCTCTGAATACTTTCTTTTTCTCTGCCTGGACTCTGGGTGTGTTCCTGGCACCCTTTCCACCTTACTACTGTGCTCTTTAACTTTACTCAGACCATAAATTTTCTCATCCAGGGCATCTTAAATTTCAATGATTGCATTATTCATTTCTGAGATTTCTAGTTGAGTCTTTAAAAATAATAATAAACCTGGTATTGTTTTTATCTAGTTTGTTTTATAATTTCCTAATCTTTTTTATCCCTCTCTTTAGATACCTTAGATGTACTTATTCTAAAGTCTTTGTTAGGGTGATTCATAAAGTTTGTTTCAATGTGGAATAAAATCTTGTCCTGATTATCGACTTCATTAACTGTCTTTCTGAGCATTAAATTTCTCCGTGTATTTTGGAATTGAATGTGCAGGCTCATTTCAGGTGGAAGTCATGTTTGTTTTGTTTCCATTTTCTTTCTCTCTCTTCACTCATCCTTCCCTTTTCTTCCACTCTCTCAGTTCTCCCACTCAGTCCTCCACTTCTCGACTTCAAACCAGAGTTTCTGCTGGCATTTCAGGGTCACTGCTATGTGGCAATGACAAGGACACAGCAGATCCAATCACTGCCTCATTCTCAAGCAGCAGACCATGTCTGCATCCTCCTACACCCCTAGGCCTGCAACTTCCAGCAGTTAGAGCCCAGGCAACTCCCTGAAACCTCAGCCTCTCTTCCCAAGTTTGGGAAAGTGAATTCCATGTACTTGTTGTTCAATTGCCAGTTATGCCCGACTCTTTGCAACCTCACATACGCCAGGTCTCCCTGTCCCTCACCATCTCCGGGTGTTTGCCCAAGTTCATGGCCGTTGCATTGGTGATGCCATCCACTTATCTCATCCTCTGACACCCTCTTCTCCTTCTGCCTTCAATCTTTCCCAGCATCAGGGACTCCATGTATTTCCCCATCATAAAATCATAAGCTCCTTAAGGAGAGGGACTGTATATATTTTGATCACCACTGTATACCCAGTGTGTGAAATAATGCCAACATATATAGTAAGCTGAATGAATGAATGATGACTAACATGTCGTGCATGTGTGCATGCTAAGTCACTTCAGTTGTGTCCCACTCTTTTTGACCCTATGCACTGTAGCCTGCCAGGCTCCTCTGTCCATGGGATTCTCCCAGCAAGAATACTCGAGTGGGTTGCCATGTTCTTCTCCAGGGGAACTTTCCAACCCAGGGATCGAACCCACGTATGCCTGTGGCTCCTGCATTACGGCAGATTCTTTACCCCTTAGCCACTGGAGAAGCCCCAGTATGCTGTATACATGACTAAAATTTTGGAGTTGAACCTGGGACTTTTTTTATTCCCGGTCCCCCTGGAGCATGGTCAATCTAATGCAGAGTATAACTTGCATCTGTAGAAGAGAAGCGACACTGGTGTAAGAGTTTAAAGACCTTGGTTTCAGGATGCCTCTGCTCCTTGCCTAGCTAAATCAGTTAATCATCCTAGGCCCAGAATTCCTCTTTTATAAAAGGAACATCCATGGTTGGATGGCAGCACGCTGTGCAGATGGTGTCCAGCTTCGTCAGCCTGGGTTTCAGAGTGAGAATAATAGGGCGAATCTGCAGTTGATGGATATGTAGTGTGAACGAGAAACAAAGTCATTCTTTTTAAGGCACGAAGATGTTTAGAGTTGTTTGTTACCTAAGTAACCCAGGCTATCCCGATGACACAATTACTTACCTGTGTCCCTCCTCTCCAAAGATTTTGAACTATTGGGGGGAAGATCCTCTTTTTTGCCCTACTGTTCCCCGATGTTCAGTTTAGTATGTAAATATGATAATTGTACTTTATTTTCACTACTGAGGACAGGCACATTAAAAGCCAGTAATTATCCCACAGTTGCAGTCTTCCAACTTTCTGAGAAAACTGTAACATTTGTCTAGAATCCTTAGGACGCTAATACTATTTTCAGAAGTGTCATGGTGCTCTTCACAGAAACGGGAAGACAAAACTTTTGACCTGAACATAATTTAATTTTTGCATGATGACATGCAACATTATCACATGCCTCGGTGACTCAGTGATGCCAGCAGGGACCGACACAATGTGTGGGCCTGCTGGTCCCGACAGGAAATGCCCTTCTGAGGGTGATGCTTGGTCCTGGCTTTCTGGGGGAGATGGTGGTGTGCGGCCTGGGGTGGAGAACCCCTAACTTCCTAACTTGTTCCCCAGTGTTCCCTTAGGTAGAGAACAAGAAAACTAAGAATGCAGAAGGACAATGACTATACAAGTCAGTTCTGAGTTGATATCTACAAAAGGTTTAGCAGTGCCCTGAGAAAAGTGCATATGGCCCAAGGCATCTCTTCTGGATGTGGTGGGCTTTTGTTTCTCTGTTGTTATCTCTGCTGTTGTTTTTACCAATGGAAGCATGCTTGTTGAATTTAAAAGGCAAAAAGTACTTGTGATTCCATAGATGTTTGCTCTGCTATAAATACTAAACTTCATGATATAATTGCTAATGATTTGAGGAAAATAACCAACATAAACAAAATATGGCCTGCTTTCCTGTTCACGTCACAAAAGTCTTCCTCACTGTGAGTCTCTGCTTATATGGGCTTCCTAAGTGGCTCAGTGGTAAAGAATCTGCCTGCTAATGCAGAAGACACCAGAGGTGGGGGTTCCATCCCTGGGTTGGGAAGATAGATCCCCTGGAGAAGAAATTGGCAACCCACTCCAGTATTCTTGCCTGGAAAATTCTATGGAATTTTGAGATAGTCAAGTGGGAATTTGAGATACTCAGCTAATAAAATGTTACATAGAGTCATCTTTCGATGGAGCAAGTTATAAAAAGCACAGTGATTTTTGAGTAAAAGAGAGCTTCTAGAATGTGCATGAGGAGCCAGAAAACAACGTTCTCTTAGGCCAGTGAAACATCTCTCTTCCCCACCCCACAGGGCTTCCTGATTTAGTGAATAAAAACACACAACACCCACGTAAATGGGAATTTGAGATACAAATGAAGACTTTTTAGTGTATCCCACATAGCGCAAGCATGCATGCTGAGTTGCTTAGTCATGTCCGACTCTTTGCAACCCCGTGGACCGCAGCCCGTCAGGCTCCTCTGTCCGTGGGGATTATCCAGGCAAGAATACTGGAGTGAGTTGCCATAGCATATAGGATATACTTAAACTAAAAGCTTTTTGCTGTTTATCTGAAATTTAGGCTAACTTGGGCATCCTGCGCTTTACCTGGCAGCCCTTACCCACCTCACCTCACTTTTTTTTAAGCCTCGCTTTGCACTGTCACCAGAAAAGAAGTTGGCCAGCCTCTGCCCAAACTCGATACTAGTGAGCTTGCATGAATGTGTTTTCAATTACACATTGTGAGGCTTATAAAGAGAACAGGATCACCAACCAATGGGTCTCAAACCCACTGCACCCTTGTAAAGCAATGCAACCTCTAGAACTTCTCTGGGGGAGGGCGGTGTGGGCTGGCCCCATAACGCCCTATTTTAGTCACTGTCATTAGTGCTGGAGAAGAAACACACTGGTCATGAGATTCACCTTGGGCCATGTCACAGGAGAGTCAAAACTAAATGCCTGAAAGAAAGCTTGGGAGAAAAGATCTGTCTCCTGAGTCGGAGTCTCTGGACTCCTCCTCCTGAAACAGGCCTGTATTTTGTTGGCAGTCAAAATCCCTGACAGCTTCCCTGCACAGAGATTGAGCAGCATTTTTTTTTTTAACCTAAAAAAGAGACTGAGTGATTTCAGGGACGTGTTCAGGCCACAAGACTGGGACTGGGAAGAGGTAGGAGATACCTGCTTTACTGAGCTGGTGGTGTAAATACCCGGGGGGTCGATTCACTCCTCACTCCCTCCTGCTGTGCATGGCCCCACTTTGCAAATCAGGAAACAGAGGCTCAGAGAACTGAAGCCCCTTGCTCAGAGTCACATAGCTCCTAGCAGAGCTTGGATTCAAATTCAGGCTCCTGGGGCCACAGAAGGCTAAACCCTGCTTCCACACCACCAGTATGCCTCTCTGGGAAGAGGGAGGTCTAAAGAATGCCAGGTTCGTAGACTGTTCTAGAAGAGATTACAGGGTGTTATGGGGGTAGGCTCATCCCTAATCCATTTCTGAGAGTGGAGTAGAGGTTATGAGGTAAAACAAAATGAAAACAGGCTTCTGAGCTAGACACACCTGAGTTGAAATACTGCCTCCACCACCTTTTAGTTTTGTTACCTAATTTCTCTTCATCAGTCAGGATCCCAGCAGGAAAATGAATTGCACAGACATGGGGTTTAACTGCAGAGAGTTTAACAAGGGAATGTTACCTGAGGCACCGAAGGACAGAGAGATGGTACTAGCAGGAAGCCGATCCGTCCTCCCCCCACCCAGGCCTGCCGGGCAAGGGAGGGAAGATTTTATTGGATCCTGCTGAAAGACCATAAAATAGGGGGGCCGCCTGACGAGCCACAGCCCCAGAGGACAGAGTCACTGTCAGAACCCTACGCTGGAACAGAGGTCTTAACCTTGGCCTCTCCTTCTCTGGCCAGAAGCCCAGGTTATCTCTCCGTAGAGGTCATCTTCACTGGGCCCAGAGCAGGCAGACATGGATGGAAGGGGTGGGGGTGGGGTGTTGTAATCAGAGAGCTCAAGCTGAGCATCGGTTTGCTTTTTTTAAAAATGGAAATCGCAGTCCTGAGCATGTGGCGTTGCTGTGAAGATGAGGAATAAATCGACTGACGGAGTCAACAAGTATTTAGCAAGCACCTACTGTGTGCCAGGCTCTCTCTTGCAGACGCAGTGGTGACCGAAACAGTATCTCTGCCCTCGTGGCGATTATACATACAAGAAAGCCAGACGTTACATAAGTCCAAAGGGGAGGAGGTAAAACATTACCAGAGGGTACTCATAAATAGTAGCTGTAATTATTTTTTCAAGTCTCATATCACATTATACTTTTCAATTTCTCACAGCAAATTTATTAACAATGTTTACCATCAGGCTAGTTTTCCCCACTGTGTTACAAAGTTCTGAGCACCCTGAAAAGAGACACCAGCTGTTACTATCTGTATTAGTTGGGGTTCTCTAGTGAAACAGAACCTATAGGAGGGAGAGAAAGGGAGCAAGAGAGAGAGATTTATTATAAGGAATTGACTCATGCAATCATGGACACTGCAAGTTCTCAGATCAGCAGTCAACAAGCTGAAGACCCAGGAGATCTGATGGTATGGTTCCAGTCTGAAGGCCGACAGGCTTGAGACCCAGGAAGAGCTGATGTTTCTGTTCGAGTCTTAACACAAAGGACTTCAACTGATTGGATAAGGCCCACTCAAGTTAGTAGAGCAATCTGCTTTACTCAGTCTGTTGATTAAAATGTTAACTTCATCTAACAACATCCAGAATAATGTTTTGACCAAATATCTGGGCAGCTTGTAGTCCAGTCATGTTGACACAGAAAATTAACTCTCTCACTGCCCTAGAGTCCAAAATTCTTTAAGTTGCCACTCTGACTTCTTCCTGCCTAAATCTGACCTCTGTCTTTCACCTGGAGTTTCTCCAGTTGCAGCTTCCGGGTCTCCTGCATCAAACTCTTGTAGCAGTTGGTTAATTGTATAGATGGCAGGGCCCCATCCAGGCCTCCTGTATGAGAATGTCTGGGAGGGAGACTGAGGAGTCGGCCCATTTTTAAGCCCTTTGACCATCTAATGGTGTCCCCTCTCTGACGTGCCAGATACCAACAAGGGGAGGTGAAGAGAGCTCTCCAGGGGAAGGTCTGTTCTGAGGACCAGGGAGGCCTCCAAAGGCACAGGGGAGAAGGGCCTCTGTGGTGAGGCAGGCCCGCAAGCAGAGTGGGGAAAGAAGGAGGCTTCTGAATGAAGCCATGGGTTGAAGAAGGATTTCTGTTTGTGGCGGCTTTGGGGCTGCTAACAACAGAAGCACTTGAAGGCCCAGCTGGATCCACCTGCTTCTCCATCACTCCAAACTCACCTTGCTCCCTCCCTTGCTCACCACGCTCGTCACACTGAACTTCCTGCGGTTCCTCAAATAGCCGACCTCTCTCCTGCCTCAGGACGTTGGCCTGTGCTGCTCCCTCTGCCTGGAGCACTCGTACACCTTTCTGTGTGGCTGGCTCCTTCTCATCCTGCATGCTTCGCCTTAGACAGAGCCTTCTTTACAGGGCCCTCAGCATCCCACCCCATCCAGCACGGATGCTCCCTCTCAGCCTCTGCTGTACCACCTGCCTGTTTCCCCCAGAGAATCTATGAAGGTGTGTGATTTTTAAAATCTACTTGTTTGTGAAGCAGGAGCAAATTTTATAGGCTACATACTTATAGGTGTAAAATGTAGTCAATTACATTTTGTAATTATTCATTTATTTGTCACAAGAAACATAATCTAGTCTTCTTGGGATAAACTTGCTCAGCTTAATGATTATGTAACAATTTCAGATTATCCATTCAGTCAAATTTTGCACTCTACCCTCGTGTCTCTTTCTCCAAATATTGATTTTGCTAAAGGGTAGGATCCCCTTAGCCACTGATTACTGACATTCATCGCCCTAGCTTCCTCCCAAAAGATCCAAGTCTTGTTGTTGCCTCCCATGGTCTCTGGCATCTTCCTTTTCCCAAACTTCCTGGTTCTCCAGCCTCTCTCGACTCTTCTGGGTCCTGTCTGTGGGCAGGAGGGTCTTGGCGACTCTTTCTGCGCCACGCATGAATCTGTTCTGGGCCCGTGCTCTGTGCATCACTCAGCCACACCTCCTTACCCTCACACACAGGCTTTGCTGGGAAGTTACTTATGGTAGGGGGTGCAAGTCTTCTCTTTTCTGAGGTTACCCAATTTTTCATCGGGTTTCTCTGATTTGCTGAGCCTGGAACCTGACTGGAGATGGAGGGAGACCCACAGGCAGCATCCCCATTTCCCCGTCTCCTGATTCTTTCTTCTGTCCCGAGCTGGTAGAGTTTTACCTGGAGTAGGGGCAGGTCAGCGGGCAGGAATACTCCTCTTGGACTACAGTACATAGTTGATGGTGCAGAGTTGATGATACGGAGTTGGTGGTACAGGGTTTCAGATGGTACTCATATCAGTATGAGTTTTCTATCTTGGAGGATAACTCCTGCCCAGAATAACCTTGGAGAAAGTGCCAAAGAACTTAGTTTGGTGAGAGTTTCAAATGTCCCCTGCGAAGTAGTCGTCCCCTCTCCTCCTGAGTGAGAGCACTGCTCTCTGAGAGCCGGGAGTGAAATCAACACACAAAGTGCTGCACTGGCCACAAGCTCCAATCACCTTTGAATTTATGGGAAGGCAAAAAATAA
This sequence comes from Muntiacus reevesi, assembly GCF_963930625.1. Taxonomy (NCBI): domain Eukaryota; kingdom Metazoa; phylum Chordata; class Mammalia; order Artiodactyla; family Cervidae; genus Muntiacus; species Muntiacus reevesi. Next base: position 115,932,236 of record NC_089253.1, on the reverse strand, counting down.
CCACCAGTTATCAGCCATAAGCCTTAAAAAGTGGACTCTGTTCATGTCAGTGCTAAAGACTCAGAAATCTCAAAGATAGCTGATAAAAAGCTTATTCCCAGTTTCACCCAAGTCCCTGCAATACCCTGGAGAAAGCATGACGATTACTCTCTAGAAGGGCCCTCCCTGGGCACAGGAGCCCTCTGGGTGCAGCGAGCATCGCTGGGGACCTTCCGTCTGACAAATGAACATTTGCACTGACTCTGACTCCGGCTTCGCTTCTTTCTTTTAAGGTGAGGTGGGTGAGTTGGGGGAAGGACAGAGGAAGAGGGTTATGTTTGGGAAAGGGGTGACCATCTGGAAGTTAAAAACAGTGAGAACCAAAAATTGAGCAAAGCGATATATTTACAAGACTGTGTTTGACAATATCTTATGATGATAATATAGTTCTCAAATCACACATAACCGATGTGTTATGTGTGTTCAATAAATTTGGGGCATGAGTACATTAATAAATAATGAATATTCATACCTATGAGCTTAAGAAAACTGGCCTGGAAGCTAGAATATTCCTTTATTATATTGTTTCTATAGAAAAATATGTTTTGCCTTCCAAACAACTGACTTTAACTGGATTTTTGCAGAAGTTGGGGTTGCTGCCATGGGGGTGGGTTACATGACACAAACCACAGTCTCTAGCCTGGGCCTCTTGTGACCAACCCACACGTTTAGAAGCCTACGGAGTCGGCTCAGGGAAGTAGCCATTGGCTGAAGGACAAAGTATTGCTTATAGGGTGATACCCTAGGATGTAAACTCACAACAGAGAGCGGGAAAATGGTAAATAAAACCCAGCCTTTCTGCTTTAAAGTTAATTGCAACTTAGTTAACCATTAACCGTTCATTATTTTCATTCAAAAATAACTGGGCAATCTCCATTCTCTCTCTCCGCAAACACTTTGAAAATAACACCAAAGGGATTTTAAAAAATTGCATTAACTTATAAGGACAGAAAGGACAGGATAATAAATAACAACAGAGATATCAGCAGAATTGTGGAAGACAGAAAGTGGGTGTGGGATGGGACAATTTTTTGGCACATGTAATTATGTGAGAGTTGGACTATAAAGAAAGCTGAGTGCAGAAGAATTGATGCTTTTGAACTGTGGTCTTGGAGTCCCTTGGACTGCAAGGAGATCCAACAAGTCCATCCTAAAGGAGATCAGTCCTGGGTGTTCATTGAAAGGACTGATGTTGAAGCTGAAACTCCAATACTTTGGCCACCTGATGCAAAGAGCTGACTCATTGGTAAAGACCCTGATGCTGGGAAAGATTGAGGGCAGGAGGAGAAGGGGACGACAGAGGATGAGATGGTTGGATGGCATCACCGACTCAATGGACATGGGTTTGGGTGGACTCTGGGAGTTGGTGATGGACAGGGAGGCCTGGCAGGCTGTGGTTCATGGGATCACAAAGAGTTGGACGTGACTGAGCAATTGAACTGAAGTGAATTAACTTAGCAGAGCAGAAGGAGCCCAAGTGAGGTGCTTATTGTAGAGGGTGACGGGGGAGTGGCGGACATGGGGGTGGAGGTCTCTCTACAGACCTCTGTGAGGCTCAGCATCTGGGGGCACCAGTTAACTGGAGTAGGAGTGAGGGGTGAGGCTGAAACCAGGGAGACAACTTACAAATCTGAATCAAGAGGATCACCCCCTAAGGAGCTTATCTGACCCCCAGCAGTCAGATGACTACTGTCCCACCCTGAGAAGCTTCTTTTAAAGGAAAATTGAAACTCGGGAGGCTCAGGACATGAAGATTCCAGGCAGGGCATGGACTTGGATGAAAATTAGCAGCTTCAGTGAGGCTATGCACATTCTAGACTTTGGGATGCTTAATACCACTTCCTACTCTGCTCACAGACAGCCCCCATCAGAGGGACGTTGGAGAAAAGACAGAGTTAACATTGAGGTCTTCCAGTGAAGAATTCATAGCATCACCCTGGGGCATCACCACCAGGCCATGCGGCTCCCCCCTACGCAAAAGAGGCCCTGCATCCTCTTTTTAGCGCCTCTCTCTCACCTGCTAGATTGGGTCAGCAGTATCTTGAAAGTGAGATGAGAGGGATAATTACTCTTTTTTCAAATTTAATTGTAATTCTTATCAAAGTAATACATGTACAAAGTTTTAAAAGTCCAACAATACTACAAGGCTCCAAAATGAAAAATGCAAGTCTCCCAGCTCAGGCAACCCCCATCCCTGACTTCTATTCCCCAAAGGCAATTATTTTCCATTCTTTTAGCCATTTCTTCTCTGTATTTATAAATAATATGCTTATTCTGCTAACTTCCGTATTTTTCCGTTTTTTGGACGTTATGTATTGATTCCAACTCTGGACATTTTGGATTTGGCTCTCTTCCTCCACCATCCACATAATCCCTCCTTCAAATGCTCAAAATAATGCCACATTTTAGTTGTCTTCAAAGTTGATCAATAGCTTCCTTTTCAAAAACGTGTAAACATAGTTATATTTTTTTTAAAAAGAAAGTGATTGTCTGAACTTGAAGCCAGATAAACATAGCATCACTTTGAGCAAAAGAGATAACCCAGGTGACTGGTTTGACTAAGCATGTTTTCCGTTTAGTGGCAGAGAGGTGGTGATTCTGAGCAAGCAGAGAAGGAAATATAATACTAGCAGGTTCCCGGCATCAGTACAGACAGTGTCGGCTTATGATGGTTCTATGTAACAACTGTTCAACTTGATGAGGGTTTGACAGTAATATGCATTCCATAAAAACCATATTTCAAAGTTTAAATTGTGATCTTTTCTCCGACTAGTGATACACAGCATATACTCTGTCCGAATCCTGGGGAGGGGCAGTGAGAGCCGCAGCTCCTATTTAGCCACATGATCACCGGGGTGAACAGCTGATACACTTAAAACCATTCTGTTTTTCACTTTCAGTACAGTGTTCACTGTATTACATGAGATATTCAACCCTTGATTATAAAATTGGCTTTGTGTTAGACAATTTTGCCCAACTGAAAGCTAATGTATGTGTTCTGATCATTTTTAAGAGTGGTGAGGTTAAGCTACAATGTTTGGTAGGTTAGGTGTATTAAATGCATTTTTGACTTAGGATATTTCCAACTAATGATGGGGTTTATTGGGATGTAACCCCAGCATAAATTAAGGAAGATCTGTAACCCTAATTTACATAGTTGCGATAAACCCTGTCTATTAGCTTTTCACCCTTGAAGTCAAACTATCCACAAGGCAAGGACGACTTATGATGGTGACAGAGCTGACTATAGATGCTTTCCTTCCGGATGTAAAGGTAAAGGCACAGATAGCAGATAATGGGTAGGAGAAGAGACAGGCTGAAAGGCTTATGCTGCGGAGGGTTAAACGGTACTGCATAGGTGGAAGAGAAACTGGAGGAGTAAGCATCAGTGTACAAAGCATCAGTGTACAAAGGGGGCCAATAGAATTAAATTATAAATCAGAAAGCTGGGGGCAAGGAGTAGGAAGTTTATGTCCTTGTATTTTATGTAGACGAGTCAACAGGAGTCAGTGTCTTAAACTGACCAAGAAATTGGCTTTTTAAAAAACCTGAATGATTTTTGAAAATAATTTTTAAGACAGGCAAGTGAAAATAGTAGTCTCTGAAAAATGGCCTGAGTATCAGGGTGAACACTGTTGCTTTTCTTTAAAAACACTCCCAAACTATTGGAAAAATTTTTCATCTTGTGCATACCTTCCCTCTTGTTACAAAAGGGAAATGCCTTGTAGAAGCACACCTTTTTTAAGGTTTTTAAACCTTTCATTTTATATTGGAGTATAGCTGATTAACAATGTTGTAATAGGTTCAGGTGAAGGGACTCAGCCACATATTCACATGTATCTATTCTCCCCCAAATTCCCCTCCCATCCAGCCTACCACATAATATCTAGCAGAGTTCCATGTACTGTACCGTAGGTTCTTGATGGTTACCTGTTTTAAATACAGCAGTGTGTACATATCCATCCCAAACTCCCTATCTCTTCCCTTCATCCTTCCCCTTCGGGCAACCATAAGTTCCTTCTCTAAGTCTGTGAATCTATTTCTGTTTTGTAAGTTCATTTGTATCATTTCTTTTTAGATTCCACACACAAGGGATGTCATGTGATATTTCTCCTTCTCTGTCTGACTTACTTCATTCAGCATGACAGCATGGTTTTCCATCCATGTTGTTGCAAATGGCATTATTTCATTCTTTTTAATGGAAGAAGCACACATTTTTAAAAGTTGAATTCAGTGTGAACACAGGACCCCAAACTACAAATGTTCATTTCGCAATGGCCATGTGTCACTATTCCTTCAAACACCACACACTTTCCAGACACCTTTAAATGGTAATCTAAGCTTAATGGTCTCTTGTTGAGAGACTTAGGAAGTTGCCATTGGCTATGGGCAACATTCAGGGAGCAGGATAATGATTTTCATTGCTCTTACTTCTGGCTACAAGAGCTGACCGCTTATATAAGGAGGAGAGGTGTACAGAGTGAGAAACTTCTCTTTATTATGAACCTGGTTCCTTGTATCAGGCTCTATTTATAGTCTGGAATCTTCTTTTAATTTCTAAGCAGGCGTCTCTTACTTGCCCTGGTCCCACCCATACCTGCAAAGCTGGGTGGAGGAGGATTAGAGAGTCAATATGTAATATATCACTCTGGACGCTACAGCCAGGTGTCCCAGGCTGTATACTGGGTAATCACTTCCCTTCATCATCTTTCTTCTCAATCAAACTTCTTAGGGGGAAAGGGGCACGGCTCATCTTTGCAAAGAATGTGCCCCTTAGTAGGCTCTCAGTTTATTGAGAGGATGAAATTCCTAGCAAGACATATAAAAGCATCCTCCATCTGATGCCAGCTAGCTTTTCCAGCCTCTTCTTCCCTCCTGGGTCCCTGCACCTGGAGACATTCTCCTCTGGGCGCCCAGGCCTTGGTAGATCCTGATTCCTCTATCTGGAATGCCTTTCTCCATTGTCTTAAGGGCATGTCTACAAGACTCACTTTCTTTAAGGCAACCTCTCCCGTGAAGCCTCTTCAGGGAACTTAGGCAACAAGGGCTCCTCCCAAGTGTTTTTGACAGCTGGTATCATCCTGTTGCTCAATAGAGGTTCTTTATATTCAGCAATTATCACCAGGCCACTATGGCAAGGAAAAATCTAAAGCAATATCTTGGCTTATGCTTGTGGAAAAAATATAATCTAGAAGCTCATCAATCTGGCTGAGAAAGGTATTAGGTGTCCCCCCAAGGGCAGAGGTCAGGAGAACACTGTCACTGAGGGATGCAGCCTTGAAAGAGCCAGCACTCCTTAGAACATGTCCTATGGAGCATCCCAGGGGATTCGGCAGAAGAGGCTCTCCAGAGCCCTGCTCCCAGTCCGTGGCGGGTGCCTTTCCAGTCAAGCTGGGCCCAGTTACATTTGCTGACAGATTTGCACTGTATTCTTTTACACTTGAGAGCTAGACATTTAAAAAAAATTTTTTAATGGTGTGATTTTTTCAAGCATGTACTTACAGATCCTTATATATCCCATTACCCAGCCTTAACAATGATTAATATTTTGCCAGTCTTATTTATCTATCCTTCCACAGGTTTTTAATGGGAGAGGGGAAGGGAGAGTAGGAGCATCTTAGAACATGGGTATCTCAGGGTATATCTTTTCTTTTTTTTTTTAATCTTTTAGCCATGCCGCATGGCATGTGGGATCTTGGTTCCCCGACCAGGGATTGAACCCACGCCCCCTGCAGCAGAAGCACTGGGTCTTAAACATTAGACCACGAAGGAAATCCCTTAGGGTATATCTTTAATAAATAAGTACTTTTTAAAAAATGTGGTAAAGTACACAACCATAACTTTGCCATTTTATCCATTTTAAGCACACAATCCATTGGCATTCACATTGCTATGGAAACATCACCACCATCCATCTGCAAAACACTATCATCCTACACTGAAATTTCACCTCCACTGAACAACAGCTCGTTCTCCCTTCTCCAGAGCCCCTGGTAACTTCTGTTCTACTTTTTGCCCCTGTGAATTTACCTGTTCTACACAGCTCATATGACTGAAATCAAACACTATTCGTCCTTTTGTGTCAGGCTCATTTCACTTAGCATCATGTTTTCAGGGTTCATCCATGCTGTAACATGTATCAGAATTTCATTACTTTTTCAGACTGACGAGGACTTTTAAAATAATAATCACAACATACCTAACAAAATGAACACTGATTTTAACAGTCATCTGATGAGCTAGGCTGTGCTATGTTCCTGGTTCCAAAATTATCTATTGAACTGTTATTTACAGTTTGAATCAGGCATCAAAAGTCCATGTGTTGCTGATAAGTTTTTCCAGTCTCTTTTAATCTATGATAATTCCTCCTTTGTTTTTTTTTTCATGCTATTTATTTGTTGAAGAAACAAGGTCATTGGACTCATAGAATTTCCTCCATTCTGACTTTGCTGATTGCATCCTCATAGCATCATTTAATCGTTTCCTCTGTCCCCTATCCTGAAAACCAGTGGTCAGATCTAGGGTACTATTAGATTCCAGTTCAGTTCCCTTGATGCGCTGTGTGCTTCCTAGTACATCACAGCAAGAGTTGCCTGGTGTCTGGCGGTCCCACTTCTAGGGATACCCCTAAGATCAGTGGGTTCAGGTACTGCCAGCCTGACCCTCTCATTGATAACATGGCATTTAAAAATTAGTGTTTCCCCCTCAAAAAAGCTAGTGTTCTCAAGTCTTTGTAAGGGATCTTAAGCATGCGTATCTATGTCTTTCTGAGTGTGTGGTTTTAGTCACTAGGCTCAGCCGAGAGCTGTCGTTTATTTGTTCTGTAGATTCTCAAAGCTCCCCGTAGTCCTGCTCAGTCTGTGATCTTGAATAGCCACTCCTGGAACTCTTGAGCTCTCAGATTACACCCAGGACAGCTCTCTATTTCCCGTTAGTCCTTGAGTTGCCTACAAATGGGTGCACACTCAGAGCCACACAGACCTACCTGAAACGAGTTCTCTCTAGGCTGTCTTGATAGCCGGTGCTAATGGTTAAGCTCTCATGAGAGTAAACGTTCCTTCTGTCTATTCTAGCCCTCTTCCCGGAGTTGAATTCTGTTTCCTCTAGTTTAGGGCTCAGTGGCACTGACAGCAGACCTTGTAGACGGGAGCTGGGGAAATGATGCCCCAGGCTAAGACCCATCCCAGGGAGCCTACACGCTTCACAAATTTAAGGAAAGATTGGCAAGGATTAGAATGTGTTTTATTGTAACTTCCCAGCTTGTGTTTGTTACTTTTCTTTTAAAATTAAATATAGGTTAAATTATTTTTTTCAAAGTAAATGTCCAGAGAATATTCTTTAAAAAAAAACAACCTTGATAACTTTTCAAAGTTGATGTAGTGCTTATTCTGTGCCCTTAAAAATTAGTAGAAAGCAACAAGCATCAGGCTTAAAAGTCAGTCTGCCTCTTACACATTCTGTCTCGTTAGGGAGAAAGGATGGAGGAGATAAAGGAGGGAGAAGGCAGAGGAGAGACAGTGGGGTGGACGAGCCTCAGATGAGGGTGGCCAGAAGGAAGAGGAGAGCTTGAGTCTATAGACAAAACAGAGCAGGAGCCAGGATGCTAGCTCTCGATCAGCTATCCCAGAGAAATAAAATACAAACCATGAATGTGAGCCGCATAGATGATTTTTAATTTTCTAGTAGCCACATTAATAAAAGTAAAATTAGATGAGTGACATTCATTTCAACAATGCATTTTATTTCACTCAATGTAGTGTCATTTTGATGTGTAATTAACATAAAAATTAATGTGCTGTTCTACATTCTTTTTTTTTTGTCCTAAGTCCTCAAAATCCAGTGTGCATTTTACACTTTCAGCACATCTTTATCTGAATGAGCCACATTCAAGTGGTCGATGGCCACCTGCAGCAGGCGGCTATCATATAGGATAGCGATGCTCTAGATTTTGACAAAACTGCCCGGGCTCTTCCTTCAATTCTAGTCTGTACAACAGAGATAACTCTCCCTTCCCAGATCCCTTCCCAGGGTTGTATAGGATATTCAGGGGCTAATGGGTGTAGGTCCTTCACAAGCCTCAACCTGAGGAGAAAGAAAACAGTGTCTGTCAGCACCTGTGAGCAGAATTAATCCATCAACTTATCACTGGGTCATCTGGACTCAGCATGTACTAAACTAAGTGTAAGTACGCAGTGCCACAAACATAGTCTTCCCTGGTAGCTCAGTTGGTAAAGAATCTGCCTGCATTGCAGGAGACCCCAGTTCAATTCCTGGGTCAAGAAGATCCCCTGGAGAAGGGATAAGCTACCCACTCCAGGATTCTTGGGCTTCCCTTGTTGCTTGGCTGGTAAAGAATCTGCTTGCAATGTGGGAGACCTGGGTTCAATCCTTGGATTGGGAAGATCCCCTGGACAAGGAAATGGCTACCCACACCACTATTCTGGCCTGGAAAATTCCTTGGATTGTACGGTCCACGGAGTTGAAAAGAGTCAGACACGATTGAGTGACTTTCACTTCACTTCGATTTCACAACAAAAATCAGAGTAATAAAGATGAGGTGACCAACTGTGGTTTCTCCATCCACTATCACAATCGTTCTATTTGTTTTCAAGTTGAAAGGATATTTCATCCTTTCAATACTATCCCAAGCACCCAGGGATGGTAAGATGAAACAAACGAGCTTCTTGCTCCCAAGGAACTCATAAGCAGTGAGGGAACACAAACACAAATGTATAAGAACCAAATAGATGTGTTTCCCTGGGATTCTTGTTTGCAGGTGTCAGAAACCCCAATTCCAAATGGCTTAGGCAAAAAGGAGGGATTTACTGGCTCGGATAACTGAAAAGTGCTCGGTACCTGTGACTGGAGGCCCACCTTGCTGCAGAGCCTCTCATATTCTCTATCTCCTGCTCCATGAGACAACCCCAGCAACCTCTGGCTCACAGCAGTCCCCCATGCCCCTCGCTGACACATTCAAGTCTGGCAGGAAAGGGAGTGGGTCTGCGAGTTGCCTCAGTCAACCGGTTCCAACAGCTCCTTAGCTCTGATTGGGTCCTGAGCTGGTTCCTGGACCAATCACTGTGGTCCTTGGCAAGGGGCGTGGCTTTCCCAGAAGAAAACTAGGAAACCTAAATTGGGGTGGATAGATGTTGAATGGCCAAGAAACAACAGTATGGACTAAGAATTATGGGAACACAGAATAAATGTTACCAGGGCTGGCTCCATGAATGTGTGATCTGCCATCCCACTCTTTAAAGGTCCCATGCTTAAAGCTCCGCTGTCACAGTTTGAAATTCTTAATCATTTTTGAACAAGGAGATCGATGCTTTCGTTTAAATTACAAATTCATAGCTCATCCTAGTTTGGACTAAAAATACATACACGAGAAAGTGACTTTGGAACTGGATTTTGAAAGATAAAACACAATAGCAATTTTCCAGGCAGAGAGGGCTGCGCTGTGGGAAAAAGGAGGAAATTCCAGGCAGAAGGGTCAGCATAAGCAACAACGTAGTGATGTGAAAGGTTCAGTGAAAAGCTGAAACTACTAGCACCTCAAGTGGTTGGGAGGCATAGTGCTGGTGGGAGTGACCCCAGCTGAGCTGGAAAGAGGGGCAGAGAAGGACCTGGAGTGGCAAGTCAGGAGGTTGGCACTCAATAAGTATTCCTTAAATAAATTAATAGATACAAGCCAAGTGAGTTGCAACCTTAAAGTATTTTTAAAACCTATATTATTCCAAATGATCCTTACAAAATAACTGCCCAATTTTCCACCTTATTCTTCTGCTCCAGACTAAGGCTAACTTTTCACTGTGTAATATTAGCATCTACTGATCCTTATCATCAGCGTGTTAGCAAGGTTAGCATTCCACCTCTGTGACTTCACAATCCAAGTATTTATGAATCAGAGAGATGTTTCTAAGAACGTGTTTTCCAATTGTTTACTTTATAGCAATAGTAGTGTGCTTTAATTACAAAGATGACGTTTTTAAATCTAAATAGAACCAGCCTCAATTGTGTGGGAGTGCATTGCTTTGGTGATAAAGGAGAAACACAGACAGTGACTCAGGTAGAGCACTGTTTCATTTTCATTTCGCGTTTCCTTTAGTTCTACATGTCAGGACATGTAGCAGAGCCAAAGCAGAGGTGTGCTGTGGGGAATGTGAAAGTTAAAACTAAAGCTTTCTATAGAAGAATGAAAAGACATGGTCCCCATTCTCCCAGCCTCTCCCCTTTCGAGGCCAAAATGAAAGGGGAAAAAAGAGGTGTTGGCTTCCTTCCAACACATAGCCAATGAGCTGGTAAAGGTCAGTATTTTGTTGCCTAATTCTTTTTTAAAAAGTGTGACGGAGACAACATTGGTTCTTCTGAATTGAGAATCCTTTTGAGTTTCCACACTGGCCTTATTTTACTTGAAATTAAATGTAAGAAGATAAATCAACGTTCAGTATCTGCTAAGCGCCAAATGTGGTGCCTTTGTCTGCCTTGTTCTTTCTTGTCCTCCTAGCACCTTGAACAACACATGGTATGAGGCAGGCATTTGAGAAATATTTGATGGATAAGTCAATGAATTTATTGCCCACAGTAATCTTATGTGGCTGTGGCAACTTTTCAGGTCAGAAAACAGAGGCCAAGACTATGAGCTGGAAATTGAGGGAAAGAGATAATCTGCCTGGGCAGGGGGTGTGTCGAAGGCTGGCAGAGATAACATGGGGCTTCCTTGATGACTGACTTTTATGCAGCCAGGCAGGTGTCTCTTCTATAGAATCCTCGGTCAACAGAAAATAACATCAGGAGAAAAGGGGCTTTTAAAATGTCATATCCCCATCGTGGTCATCATCATCAACATTGACTGTAGACATAGAGCTTAAGATCAGATAACTGAAAAACTGTCAAAAAAATTCAAAATTTATACCACTATATTTATATAAGTGAGGTAAGAGACCTGGGTTCAGTCCCTGGGTGGGGAAGATCCCCTGGAGAAGGAAATGGCAACTCCCTCCAGTATTTTTGCCTGGAGAATCCCCTGGGCAGAGAAACCTGATGGCTACATGTAGTTCATGGGGTCACAAAGAGTCAGACAGGACTTAGCGGCTGAGCACAAGCACGTGCAAGTGAGGGACAGCCCTCCAAAGGGGATAAGTCCCACATTCATGAAGGAACTTCAACTTTGCAATGGAAAGAGGGGACTAACAGTGAGTTCACTTTCAGTACACATAAGGGCATTATGGTTCGTGGATAATTTTTATCTCGGATGAACAACACACAAGAGCAGGGTACCACCATCTCCTCGGTTCACCTGGCCTTCCATCCTGACCAGTCGCGGCTTTCCGACGCCTCCGCCTGCAGCCTCCTCTCCCACCCAGTCCCCCCCAGCCCTGTACCAGCTGTTTTCCTAAACAGCGTTTGGCGTGTCTATCCACTGCCGAAAGACCCTGTGACCCACCTCTCCCCTTATGTCCTGGGACACAATCCAAACTGATTATTACAACCTTCAAGGCCGGTCACACTGTTCCCCACCCACTGGCTCCCAGTCCCCTTCCCCTCCACGCACATGCCTGCCCAACAGCTGCTTCACCATTCTCCAGACCTGCTATGGGTGTTCACAATTCTGTGTTTTCACTCATGGCACGCACGTCTGCTGTGTGCCAAGTCCGTGTCTGGAACAGTGCAAGGAGCTGGGGATGAACGGACAGACCAGCAGGGCACGGTCTCTGACTTCCTGGCACCGCCGCCTCTGCCTCTGCTTCTCTCTATGCCTGGAATGCTGCCCTCCTCCCCTGCCCAGAAAGTGCTCAGCTTCAACATCTGAGCTCAAAAGTCACTTTGTCCATCAGCCTTTGCCAGCTCTCCTGGGCAGAGCTTTCCTGCCCCACTTTAGCCCTTATGACATCAGCTTTACCTCTTGTCAAAGTCTGTCTGTCCATGAGCTGTGGGCATCTTCCAGGCAGGGCAGCAATACTGGGTATCTGCAGCTCTCATCATACCATCCAGCACATCGTTAAGTACCCATTAAACGTCTGCTGAAACAAACAACCGCCATGTGCTGGATACTGTTTCAGGCATCTTCGTTTGCCACCTAAACAAGATTTTAGACTCCTCAAGGGCAAAGGATACTCTGGCATTGCCCTTGTAACCCCAAGACGTCTGAACATACTGCCGAGCACATGATCTGGCAATAGGACAGAATCTGAAGGATTGACTGGTAGGTATAAAACTCACCGGAGTGACTCACTCCACCCTCAGCCACTCGAGTTTCAAGTACAAGTTCATCATCAGATGATCTCAGTTCATCACATTTTGGGAAACAGAACAAAAGTCCGAAAAGCCCTACTCCGTTTACTCAGTCAATAGCCGGGCTTGTGTTTGTGGTTAAAGCAAATTATGGAATAATTGCAAATTTGGCAGACAGGATAGTATCACGAGGGCACGGGAATCTGGAATTTGTCACGTGGGAGACTTCTGAGACTTTAGGAGTGCGGTAAGGTCAAAACTAGAAGGTTCTAGGCATTCAAGAAGACTTGGGTGGGTGGGGGGGAAGGTTTTTCAACCAGAGAGGCAAAGTTAAAGGAAAATGAGCACATTCTAAACCTCTCTAAGATTTGGGTGGTAGTGGAACTTAGCAGAAGTTCTGAAGGGAATTAGACCTGTGTTTGAGTCAAGTGCCTAAGATTCAGCCTTTCTGAGCTTTGGTTTCCTCATCGATAAAGCTGAAATAATAATACCTGCCTCACGGGGTTATTACAGGGATGAAATAAGATACTGGATATTCTTTAAAGTGCTTACCATTGTGTCTGGCACGCAGCATGTGCTCAGTATATAGTAATTGCTAAATATGACCTAGCCTCCCATTGATTTTTTTATTTCTTTTAAAATCAGTCGGTAAGTCAACCTGACAGATGGCGTTCTTCATCGGGTTCTAGACATTTCTGATGTATCAGGGTTCTTTATGATGTGTAGGCTTCACGACTAAGGCAAGGGAAAGAAAACATTCCCTGCCTTCCACCCCTCTATCACTCACTTTTCAGCTCTGGGGACGTTGCAGGTGGTCAGTCAGGATGCCCATCCTGCCCATCCCTCTCACAAGCAGCTGTTCTTTACCTTGACCCCATCTTAGCAAATGGAGCATCTTCTGGGGCAAAGGGCAAGCAGGGAGCTCAGAAGTCTTCTGTTCGGTGTAAGAATTTATGATTCTGCACACTAAGAGAAATAATTCAGAGAAAGACAAATGCCATATGATATCACTTATATGTGGAATCTAAAATACGACATAAATGAACATGTCTATGGAACAGCAACAGACTCACAGACACAGAGAATAGACTTGTGGTTGCCAAGGGGTAGGGGGTGGGGGAGGGAAGGATGAGGCGTTTGGGATCAGCAGAGCCAAACTAATACATATAGGATGGATAAACAAGGTCCTACCATATGGTGGCTCAGGTGGTAAAAGAATCCGCCTGCAATGTGGGAGACCAGGGTTCGATCCCTCGGTTGGGAAGATCTCCTGGAGAAGGGAACGGCTCCCCACTCCAGTATTCTGGCCTGGAGAATTCCATGGATTGTAAAGTCCATGGGGTCGCAAAGAGTCAGACACGACTGAGGGACTTTCACTTTCACTCCACTGCACAGCACAGGGAACTACATTCAATATCCTGTGATAAACCATGATGGAAAAGAATATGAAAAAGAATAGACATAACTGGGTCAAAGCTGCACAGCAGATATTCACCCAGCACTGTAAATCAACATATTTCAATAAAATAAAAACAATTTATGGTTCGTACGAGAGCCACTTTTCTTCTGTGAGTTCAACATCCCACCGCATCCAATCAGGGCGCTGAACCTTGTCAGAGCTCCCCAAGTGTTCCTGTGAGCATTTGCTGAGAGGCAGTAGGTGTCAGGGTCAAGCACCCCGACTTGGGAACCAGCCTAAGCTAAGTGGAAGTCTCTCAGTTGTGTCCGACTCTTTGCAACCCATGGACCATACAATCCACAGAATTTTCCATGCCAGGATACTGGAGTGGGTAGCCTTTCCTTTCTCCAGGGGGTCTTCCCAACCCAGGGATCAAACCCAGGTCTCCCACATTGCAGGCAGATTCTTTACCAACTGAGCCACAAGGGAAGCCCACTTGGGAACCAGCTTACTTGAGCTCAAATCCTGCTCTAACACTCACTAACTGTGCAACCTCTGTCAATTATTTACCCTGTCTGTGCTTCAGTTTCCTCATCTGCAAAACGGAGATGTCCACAGTAATTACTTAATAGGGCTGTTATGAGGATGACAGTCATTAACTACAAATAAAGGGCTTAGCCCATAGTCCGGAACACTACACAACAGCCTTTGCTCATATTACTTTATGTTTACTTAAGAGAGGGATCTAATCCCCCCGAGGGTCCTAGGAGTTTAACTTTTGATAGCCCATCCCAAGCCCAAAATGTATTTGATGTCTTCTTCCTTAAAAATTCTTGTGCAACATATTTAAATTCAACATACCCACATTTGTTTCATATAAAACAATATTTAAGGCACGTACTAATTAAAACAGATGCCCTCCGGCAAGATGCCTTCTATCTACTGCCTGGTTCTGGTGCCCAACAGTGAAGCCATGACAAGCTCATGCCCGGTTTGATGGAAGCAGATGATTTCCAAGGTCTCTTAGGCGCTGGTGTTTTGTAGTTTGGAAAATCAGTGCCACCAGACTCTGGGAACCTGCTCCAGTGGCCGCCTACCTGGCATCACCCATGTCTCCCATGCTGCCGAGCTGGCATAGAGATGCCAGTGCTGAGGTGTGATCTGTGCCACAGGGAGCAACTGCCCGGAAGGCACAGTTGCCCCAGCTGTTCTGCCTCTGTGCCACTCACACGTGCCACAGACCCGACTGTCTATTCTAAGGTGGAAAAACAGAAAATAAAAGAGGCTGGCAAAGAAGTGAGCCTGTGTGTGTTTCAGTCGTGTCTGACTCTTTACAATCCTATGGACCATAGCCTGCCGGGTTCCTCTGTCCATGCAATTCTCCAGGCAAGAATACTGGAGTGGGTTGCCATGCCCTCCTCCAGGGGATCCTCCTCCAGGGGATCCTTCCAACCCAGGGATTGAACCTGCGTCTCTTACATCTCCTGCATTGGCAGTTGGGTTCTTTACCACAAGTACCACCTGGGAAGCCCAATGTAGTGAGTGGAAGGATTAAGGAGATGCTTCATGGGAAAAGTGCCTACAGGAGTTTTTTGTTTGGATGCTTAAGAACCAAGAAAAATGCATTGGTAATCACGATCATTCGGGATCCTTCCATCCTCCACTACGCCCCGTGTAGCACTTGAAGATAGAAATGAAGACCCTTCTCTAACTCCGTGCAAGCAACCTGGACAATGATGGAATAGGATGCCTCTCCCCGTAATAAAGATTTAAATCTATTGCTAAATGTGTACAGCACTCTAGCAGCACTCTACTAAAGGTAGGGGAATGACTAAATAAATCATATCACCACCACTGGCCATTAAAAATTATGATAACAAGATAGCAGTGACCTCTGGGAAGTAGAGAGAGGCAGGCATAATCAGGAATGGTGGCATGGGGGCTTCTAAGGACTTGATCTGGTGGGCTACTTCTTTACTCAAATGATAGGTCCTTGAAGTTTTACTATTAAAATGGGTATATATGTGCTATAATCATCTGTATGTGTGCTACATTTCATAATAAAATGAACAACACTTTTGAAAAGAAATAATTATGGTAATAAAGACCATATTGAATTCAGCTTAATAAGCAAAAGAGCAAATTTCAACATTGCTTGCAATCCCAATCACAATTATGTTTTTAAAAATCATATGCGTGAGAAAGAAGACCAGAGGGAAACACACCAAACTGCTAATAATGCTGAGATGATGGGTAATCTTTTTCTGTTGCTCATTTCCCAAATTTTCATAATTTAAACAAAAATTATACTAAATCCCCCAAAGGAATTTTTAAAAGTACGATTTTTAAAATTATTTTCAAATGACTTTTCACAGCTACTATCTCACTGCTTCTTTTGTAAAATATTTATTTATTCATTTTTGGCTGTGCTGGGTCTTCATTGCTGTGTGGGCTTTCCTCTAGTTGTGGCAAGAGGGGCTATTCTCTAGTTGAGGTGCAAGGGCTTCTCACTGCGGTGCCTTCTGTGATTGCGAAGCACAGGCTCTAGAGCATCCGGGCTTCAGCGGTTGCAGCACATGGGTTCAGCTGTCCCGCAGTATGTGGGATCTTCCCGGCCCAGGTGTCTCCCGCATTGGCAAGCGGATTCTTTACCACTGTGTCACCAGAGAAGCCCTATCTCACTGCTTCTTACAACAGTTTGGAGGGAGTCAATATTAAAGAGTCAATGAGTGTGTGTTAAGTTGCTTCAGTCATGTCTGACTCTGTACTACCCCATAGACTGTAACCCACCAGGCTCCTCTGTCCATGTGATTCTCCAGGCAAGAATACTGGAGTGAGTTGCCATTTCCTCCTTCAGCTGATAATAAATATGAACTAAATTTTATAGACCGGAACATGGAAGAAGCGTTTATGGCTTGCACTAAGTCACGCCATTGGCTGGAGGAGAAACTTCGACTGGGTCCCGGGTCTCCCACGTCCTGATAATCCTCAGAGTTCGGGGACTCAGGTGTCCAGGGGCTCCAGGATCCCCACTCTTAGGTGCATAAAGCTACTACCTAGGCTTTGGTCCTGTGGTCCAAAGGGGGTGTCTATGGCACAGAAGACTACATACCAGAAGTTCCCCAAAGATGCAATCTCTGCCTTGGATACTCCTCTCACAGCCCCTCCTAGCTAGCAAGGCACCAAGTTCGTGGGTAAAACTCCTTGGAAATACTCCTTGGAAATGTTAAGAGAGAGAAGGAGGAGGAAGAGGAGGAGAAAGGAAGGAAACTGTGTGGATGGAAAGCGGGGATTGCTCTCATTGTTTTCTTTGAGGCGTCCTCCCCTGAAGATGGTCATTTCCTGGATGTAGCTCAGCTTCATCCACAATTCTGCCACTGACTAGACAGACAGAAGGGCTTCCCTAGTAGCTCAACTGGTAAAGAATCTGCCTGCAAGGCAGGAGACCCTCGTTCAATTTCTGGGTCGGGAAGATCCCCTGGAGAAGGCATAGCATAGGCTACCCTCTCCAGAATTATTGAGCTTCCCTGGTAGCTCAGATGGTAGAAGAATCTGCCTGCAATGTTGAGACCTGGGTTCGATCCCTGGGTCAGGAAGATCCCCTGGAGGAGGGCATGGCAACCCACTCCAGTACTCTTGCCTGCAGAGTCCCACGGACAGAGGAGCCTGGCGGGCGACAGTCCACGGGGCTGCAAAGACTCGGACACAACTGAATCGATTGAGTGCACACACAGGGAGACAGAATGGGCTCTGGGAGAGACTCAGGGGTTTCCCCAGAATGCCTTCCTTGACTGGTAATTAATGATACCACTACCGAAGACTGGCTGTGTGTCCTCCATCCTCAGGGAATCCTTATGTGTTAGATGCCTTTATGAGGGCCGTTTTTCAGCTGACGAAACTTAGGCAGAGAGTGAAATGACTTATACAAGACGACACGGCTGAAGACGTGCTACAAGATGATGGGCTGAATCCCGAATCAAAGCGCCACCTGCCACATTCCAGAACCCACGATATGATGCCTCCTGTTTCCTGAGGGAGAAGACTCTTATATTAGTAATTCCCCAGGCAAATCCACTTTATAGAAAGTGTGGGTTTTGGAAAGCAGAAGAGAGAACAGAACTCCCTTCCTGAGGTGCAGAAGTGGGCTGGGTCAGGAGGAGAGGGCTCCGAGCACTCTTTCCCTCACTTTTCACTTGGCTCTCTAGAGCTGTGAGCAGATAAAATCTGGAGGTTTGAAGAAGAATAATGGAGGGTGGGGGAAGGAGTGGGAAGGGACTATTCCCTGGACTAAAGAAACTGCTAAAACCTTTAAATATCTCTTGAGCTTTTTTTCCCTCCTCTCTTTTGGCTCCCTGCAAATGTTTTGATGTTTAGATTTGGTTGCCACAGTGGGCTGTTTTTAGCTGCCTAGTTCCATCCCCTCCCCTTTTAACTTTTTCCCCTTCCTTTTGCACTTGCCCCAACATGAAGTTTCCAATTCTTATCTCACTCAGCAAAACATACTGGGGCTGGTTCTGAATGTGGATTCCCCAGGCGTTTTCTCCAGCGTAAAACCTCAGCAGTATTCAAGTCTCTGCTTAACCCTCTTTCATTTAGGATTAACCCCTGAAATAACTCTATCCAGGCTTCCTTCTCATGGAGGGGACAGGCATTCTTTGCCTTGTGCAGAGAAGCCCTGGGGTCTGAGAATCCTCTCCTGCCCCTCCCCTAGATGATACACGGGTGGGTTCAAAGTCAGGGTAAACTGAGGACCCAAAGAACTCAGGTATCATCACCCCACTGGGGCACACACCCCGGGGCTGTCGCCTTCCCCGGCTCTTTGCCCGGTGTCTCTCTCCACCCAGGCAGGTTTCACAGTCCTCCTGGGGGCTGGGGGCAGGGAGGCGCGAGGCAGTCCTTTTTGTTTTCCTTGGATAAGAGCTTCATTCACAAGGGGGTGGACGGACTTCTCTGTCAAGATTCTTATCGCTTTTCGAGTTTCCCTGGGAGGGCGACGCTCAGACTTCTGCGAACAGCTGACAGCGTTTCTACCCAGGTGTGACTTGGGTATTCAGAACCAAGAATTATTAGAATGAAGCAGGTTTAGCGAGAGAAGCGGGAGGTACCATGGTAATAAAAATAAACCGACCTGGGGTTGTGGACTTCTCTTGCTTAATTACGCTTCTGTGGTATTGTGTTGCGGAGGTTGGTCTGGTTGTTTGTTTACCTACGCTCCAAGCTGAATTTCCTCTTAACGACGGGACAGAAACCTCCACAAATCTGGCTTGGGTGTATTAATGGATTCCTAGTTTAAAATGTAAACTGGTTAAAGATTTCTGTAGGCATTTCACAAAGGGGAAAAAAACTGAGGGGGGGGGGCGGAGGGAGCGGGTAGCTTTCACGGTTTCACCCCCATCTCGTTTCGCTTTATAAGGGTGGCGTTCACTCGAGGGCAGTGGAAGAGCAGCTAGAAAAGATTTGTAGAGGCGCTCAAATGACTTTCATGCAAATTTGCAAAGGCTCTTCCTCCTGCTCTCGCGGTGTTCTACGGGCTGTTAGGACGCGCCCGGGGTTTACCTGGCCGCCCCGGGTCTACCTCCGGGTGCGTGGGCAGGAGGGCTGGGTGTGGGGGCGTGGAGGTGGGGCCGGGAAGTCCGTTACCAGGGTGAAAAGTAAAGTAAAAACAACGGCCCCACGCTTCCCGCGCGACTTCGCTGGAAAGTCGCTGAGGTTCCAGGCGGCATCCCCTAGGACCCTGCGTAGGACCTCCAGGCTACCCGACGGGCCGGGGGCGGGAGTGGGGTTGGGGTTGGGGGGCGACCTCCAAGGCCGCTCTCCGCGGGGTCCTGGGGCCCGAAGCTTGGGGGGCGGGTGTGTGTCCCGATGAGGCTCTGGTTCTGGGGAGAGGAATCAGGGTGCTGGGGACTCAGCTTTACCTATAGCTCTGAGGGTATCTATCCCAAGCTGCTGGGCAATCGGAGAGGCTGGGGAGACGGGCCGAGCCCCCTAGGGCGCGGGGCTCTGTGTGTAAGGGAGGGAGACACACACAGAGAGGCCCTTCCATCACGGCTGTGAACAGCCGAGTGGGGCGGGGCTGTGGGAGCGGTCTGTGCTCCCAGAGCCTTCTAGTTCCTACCCCAAATTGCCACACTCGGACCCTGGACCGTCTCTCTCTTTCCCTAAAGGCAGGTGGAATCAGGTACCCCTAAACCCCACGGGCGCGCAGATCTCCCTCTCCCGCAGGTGCCAACAGAACTGGCCACATTCGTGCCCACCCACATGTGTCCATGAGCAGTTGAGGTCGTCTCTGGTCCTAGACAGCCGGGGTCGGGGAATCAGAACTGGAAACTCGATTTTAAGATTCAGATCCAGTTCTGACGAAGACTCGGCTCGAGTCTGGGCCGCGAGATCCCGCCCTTCCCGCCCCCCGACTTTAGGGAGAAAAGGATTTCTGCTGCAGGGCCTAATTTGCGATGCGGTTAACGCGTCTCCAGCCCGGGCGGTTGGGTCCCCGCGCGATCCTCTCTGGGCTCAGGAAAACACGCGAAAGCCGAAGGTGTATTTTCCCGCAACATTGCCAGAAAGCCGGGCGACCCCCGCATGGCCCGGCCCGAGTAGACCAAAGCACCTTCTCTTTACTTCTCTTCCTAGTCTCTAGGCTTCAACCTTAACTTTTTAGCCCTTCTCTGAGTTGACTCTGATTTTTCCAGGTCGCTCATCTCTTCACGGGCTTGTTCGTTTCACTCTCAATTTCAAACGCTTACTGGCTGTTAAAAAAAAATTCCCTGCCGCTCGCCCTGGCCTCAGCGTCGGGTTCCCAAGCCGCCGGGAGGCGGTTCCGCGTGTGCGCCCATGTGGGGTGTCTGCGAGCCCCGGGCGTGGGCGCACCGTGCCCGCCGGTCGCTGACAAGTCGATCTTCTCACGGTCCCGGCCGCAGAGGTCACCCCCGGCGGGTAACGGTGTGGATTCACCGTAGGGTGCCTCTGAGCTCTTCTCCCACACTGGGGAAATGACACTTCTCTTCGTACCCCGTCCCCTACTTGAAAGGGAGGCTTTTGACGGGGAAGCGGAAGGGGAGGGGGTGTACTTTCCCGAAGCTCCAGAAAATGACCACGCATTTTAGAGAAAGGTCGTTTCTAGCTTCCCAGTCTCACCTAGTCTGGGCAGCGTCCAGGACCCACCTCTCCAACCTCACCGCACCCCCCCCCCTCCCCCCGCCCCAGCCTAGCGGAGGGAGAGATGCCAGCGCGGTGGAGTCATGCCGCTGGCTTGGGCACCATTGGCTCATGCCTGGAGTGCGCACATCTGGCGGCCAGCCCGGGCGGCTCCGCTCCTGATATGGAGCGAGAGGGCGGGCGGGTGCGTGCGTCCCAGGAGAACTCGTCGCGGCCGGCTCCTCCCAGAGCTTGCATCACCGGTCCCCCTCTCCCCTCCTCCTCGTTGGCCCCTCCCCCCGCCCCCCGCTCTCCCCTCCCGCCCTCCGGCCCAGCCTAGTTCTGCTGGTTCGCCGGGGAAGCTATTAATAGCATTACGTCAGCCTGGGATTGCTAACCCAGAGTATACGGGCGCGCCGCCAGCCCGAGGGCTATAAAACGGGTGATGCAACACGCTGCCAGCCACAGTCGCACGCAGAGAGGCGCGCACTGCACAGCGCTCACCCTGCGCCGCCGCCCCAGCGGACCCGCCAGCCCGCGCGCCGGTCGTGAGCCCCGCTGTGCTCGCCAGCAGACCCCGCAGCCAGCCAGCCAGCCAGACCCCACCCCGACCCTGCCCGCCCTCCGGACCCTGGCCGCCCCGAGTGGATACAGGAGGTGAGCGCGGCGACGGTGGCTTGCTTTGATTATCTTTGCGCCCCTCTAGTAACCAGTCCCCGACCCCCGTGCCCACCCCCCCGGCACTTGCCCCTCAGCCTCTAGCTTCGAAAGAACTCTGGCTGAATCTCTCTCCCAGCCACCGCTGCTCCTCCGCGCTTTAGAAACTTTCTCGCAAAGAACTTTCTCTTTTGACTTGGGGCGCGAAACGTTCCTGACAACTGAGAGGTCGTCCGCTGGCGTCGGAGCACAGCTCCTCGCCGCCCTCGCGTTTACTTACTCCCCGGGCGCGATCGAGGGGCTCAGATCGGTGGGTGCTCAGAGTGGCCGAGCCGGTCGGGCTCGCCAGCCGGCTCCATCCCTGGCTGGGTGCGCGGGCACTTGCTGCTCCCGAGCCCAGCTTTCCCGAGACGCGCGGAGGCCGGGGCTCGCGGAGCGGCTGCCCCAGGGGCGGAACGGAATGAATGGGGAAGGAACGGGCGAGCCGGGGTCGCGGGCGCGGCCGCTGGGGGTCGCCCTGCCCACCCCGGAGCGCGGGGCTGTAGGACCGCGCCGGTAGCCAGCGGCGAAAGTTAGTTGGGATAAGTCTTAAGAGGTGGCGCGCGCTCCTGTCGCTGCCCTGGGGCAGAAGGCGGAGAGCGCGCGCCGGGTACAGGTGCCGGAGACTTCTTGTTCCAAGTTTCTCACACGCTTTTCTCTCGTACCTGTGACTCCAGCTCTGGTCTCTTCCTCTGGCGGCTCGCGGATTTCTCTGCTTTTCGTCCGGAGAGACCCACCGTCGGGGGGAAGGAGGGAAAGCGAGAGTGCGAAGCCAGTTGAGATCTTTGAGGGGTGGGATCTGTGATCCAGGGACCCGGGACCCTGAAACTTGCACTGCCTTTAGTGGCTTGGAGCCTCAGCATCCCCAGCGGGGAGGTGTGGCCATGTAGAGGCTCCTGGCCACTCCGCCTGTTTGCGAGCACAAGGTGCTGGTTGGACCGGATAACCATTGGTCCTTTCTGGACAAAGGTTTTCAGATTCTAGAGTGGTGTTAACTGAAAGAAAAGCAACCTAGGAGGGGCCAGCCTCTGAGGCAGTGAGGGGAAAAGGACTTCTGTACGGGGCATCTCTTCCCTTCCCAGGGTGCTTTCCACTGGATGGTTCTCCTTCTCTGCTCCCCCCACCCCATTTTCAGATTACTTCCTTTCCTCCTAACCATTTTCTTTCCCCTAATTTAATTACCAAATCACCGTAGGCTTCTTTTCCTGTGAAGGAGTTGCTCACCGCTTAATAGAGCCAGGAAAAAATAAGCTGGGCACTAGAAAATGTGGGTGCTCTCTGAGTGCATCTATTTCAGCAGTGTGGCTGACAGTCACATCTGTTCCGGGGCCTCCCTCCCTTTCAGTTTAAATGAAGGAGAAATTGGTATGACTGTCCCCTTGTTTTGCAGTTCCTGTTTGTTGTAGAATAACACTGCAACAGGTAAGCTGTTGCTGTAAGGATTATCTGAATGAAGACCTGGCTGGGTTGCAGTTGTTACTGCCTAAATGGTCTCAGAGACAGCACTGCAGGAGGCACTCCAGGCACATGGTGTAGATAAAATACAGCACCCAGCGCCTGTGGCAGCCTCTGGATCCTTCCTCTCTTAACCCCACCATTCTCTCTCTCCTCCTTGGTCTTTTCTCTCAGTTATTCTCCTCCTCCCTCCCCATACTCCTTCCCTGTCTTAATCCTATCAAAGCCTCCTCTGTCGTGGGCACAGACTCCTCAGACTGTTGACCCTTCATCTACCTGGCCATTGGCTCTCTTCTCCGTTTGCCTTTTTGCTTGATCCTCACGATGTTGAATTTCTGTTGGTGATGGAGCAAAATGAACAGCAGGTCAACAGCTTGACCTGGGCCGGGCCACTCACCAGCTTTATGGTGACCTTGGGCAAGTCACTTCACCTTTCTGGACCCCATTTTACTCAGTTGCAAAATGAATATCTGACTTAAATGACTCTAGTTTGGGGTGTCTATCCCATTGTACAGAGCTCATGATTTCTTCCTTTTTCAGATGGGCTGGGCAGGGGACAGGGTCAGTGGTTCCCAGTGTTCCTCGGCCCGGGGAGGAGGAAGTACTCAGCCAGGACACCAAACCAGAAACGGCTTCATGTGTGAGAGCTGGCTATTTCTCAAGTACTTAAGACCAGTGGAGACAAGCTGGTGCCAGCGAAGAGTGGGGTGGAATTGATCTGATGTGTCAGAGCCCGGAGGTCAATCAGAGTGCAAAAGAAGCTGTGACTGAGTTGAGTTTCTTCAGGGCTCCAGTTAATTTCTGATTAATAGGACCTAATTTCATTAACAGGAACATTACGAGCCCCCACCCCACCCCCCTGAAATGGGGGAAAGTGGATCACATCGCAGTAATAATGGCTTCCCAGGATGTGTGTAAATCCACCTTCACGTTTGATCTTCCTGACAGCCCTGTGAAGGGACTGGGGCAGTCAGTACTGGTCTCTCTTTACAGACAAGGTGACTGAGGTCCAGGAAACATACCCCTGAGCGCTGAGCCTGTGAGTGGTAGTAGGTAGGCCTGCAAGCATCATCTCTGTTGTGATGCCTAGTTTTCCACCTACACCTGGAGTGTCTGTGTACCCACTTCCAGTGGGCTAGGAGAAAGACCAAGATGGGAAGTTAGTGAAAGAACTGGCTCCCTACTATGTTTTACAACTAGTGCTTAGTGGAAAAAAGGTGAAAATTAAAAGTGAAAATTCAATGTAGTCGCAGCTACTAGGAAATAAAATCTGGGAGCTGAATTTCCAGTCAGAGACATAGATGAGTAAAGTTTCACTTTCTTGAAAATGATGAAACTACTGATGATATGACACGATTTTTGACTAGAGATAATGATGCAGAAGCCAAATGCAGGTTCTTTGTAACAAGTCTGGACAATTTTAAGATCAATATAGAAAGTCAGCTCAGAAAATCCTCTGAAATGTTTTTCTCCAAACGGAGATGTTCAAGGGTCTCAACTTTCTGAAAAACTGAAGCTTTACCTTCATTTTTCTTCTCAGGGACACAGCCTGAGTCTAGGTTTATCACACTTTTAAGAGAACGAGGCAACAAAAAACTAGAAAGTATCTCAGTTCAGGTCAGTCGCTCAGTTGTGTCTGACTCTTTGTGACCCCATGGACTGCAGCATGCCAGGCTTCCCTGTCCATCACCAACTCCCGGAGTTTACTCAAACTCATGTCGGTGATGCCATCCAACCATCTCATCCTCTGTCGTCCCCTTCTCCTCACACCTTCGATCTTTCCCAGCATCAGGGCCACCCAAGACGGACAGGTCATGGTGGAGAGTTCTGACAAAACATGGTCCGCTGGAGAAGGGAATGGCAAACCACCTCAATATTCTTACCTTGAGAACCCCATGAACAGTATGAAAAGGCAAAAAAATAGGACACTGAAAGAAAATATCTCAAGAAACTGAATATTAACCAAGTGCAGGAAAAGCCCAAATCTCTACAGATACCATTGCTTTACTTTCTGAAAAGCTTTTAAACATTTTCACAACCAGTTTGCATCTTCAAGGAAGCCTACCCAATGCTTTTCATAAGGACATTGCATACCACTGGCATTCTTGAGTTTCTTTCATCAGGACTGCTGACTTTATACTGAGAAGGGGGAAAAAAATCCCAAACAGCAGACGTCAAGCCCTGAAAGCTCATTAATAAACTTGGGAGGTAAAACGGAGCCACACTCAACTGCAGTGGAATTCAAACTGCCTGTGTGGAAGCAAGCCGTGCAATTCTCCAGACAAAGGCCAGCCCAGTGGTAGCTCTGAATTCCATTCCTGAACTATTGGGTTTTTAATAAAGTTGGAAAGGTAGGGAAAACACAAACGCCTGGGAGGATCTTAAGTCTTTCTGGCTTTGGAGAGCTGGGTTCTCAGAGTTTAGTACCTGCTAGAAAAGTCTCCTCCCAACATCGTAAGATTATAGGATTTAATTGATAGGAGAGCATCAGTTCTGATTCATGACATATGGCTTTGGGGAGAGAATTAGTCAATTCATACATTTCCTGGGTTTCTTTGGATAGTCAATGGTGGTATTTGTTGACCTGGAATTCTTGCCTCCATCAGTGGGTCTTGGATCCACTGGGGGATGTAGAGGTCAGGTGTTCTATTCACTAAGTGTTTGAGATCAGAGAGAGTGACCAGCCACCCATCTACCTGGACCCCCTCAGAGCCAGCCCTGGGCTGGAAAGATCCCTGGGAGGCCCGGTAATAACGTATTTCCTAGTTGCATTATGTTTTCCCAGAGCATATTCAGGTATTCTTTCGTCAACGCCTTGCCCAATTCTCTGGGAAAATAGGGTGATTGTTATTAGCCTTCTTTCTCACAGAGGAGAGAGAAGGCTCTGGGAGGTATAATGATGACAGAGGAGGAAATGGGCCTCTAATCTTGACGTTCTGACCCCAGTCTGGGAATTTTGTGGATAAAAGATGCCCTAACACATACTCCCTGAATGCAGGGGGCAGCCCGAGTGTGCACCCAGGCAGAGAAAGCTCAGGAATTCATCTCAGAGGTCAAGCTTTCCATAGCTCTTTGTTTCGTCTCCTTGTCCATCCCTTCAGCTCCAGGGCCCTCCCCCCCGTCCCCACACCTGCTCTCAACCCCCGAGAAAACTGTGCTCTGCTTTTTGTTTGCTTTTGCAACATAAAGAATCATATTCTATATTCTGTAAAGTGGGAGCATAAGTTCTGGAGTCAGACTTCATTCTAAATCCTGATGCTGCCGCCTACTAGCTCTGTGACTTTGGCCAAATTATTTAGCTTGCCTAAATGTTAGTCACCTCGTCTCTACAGTGGGACTGGGACCTAAGTGGGTTCTCATGAAGGTGAAGTGAGATAGCGCACGTAAGGAGGCACTGGTGAAACGTTAGCAGCTTGCCAAAGGGCTTCTTGGTGGGATGTGGCTAATGACCGTAGGCTCCCACATGGAGAGGGGTACTCCAAGGGCACCGCCCACCCTGACAATTCCCACATTCATCGCCCTTGCAGAAGTGACTGCAGGGATGAGGGGCTTGGCCACTCCTGGAGGGAGTATACGGCAGGGAGAGATTTACGGAGGGCTGTTGCAGACTGGAACTCTGGACCCATTATTTCTGTCCCTTTCCCGTACCTTTTCCCTTGGGGTTCCCTGGACTGTAGAATGATGGAGATAGATGGGACCTCAGAGGCCGTTTGACTTGACCTTGACCGCCTCTCACCCATTTCACGTATTCAGTCGGATGATCTCCAGCGGTCGGCAGGCATTGGGAACAGCCAGAGCCAGGGGCGGGCTCTGGAAAGATCCATAGCGGGACTCTGCGCTGATGCGGCAGGGGCTCCCAGACGATTGTCAGATGGAGGCTGAGCTCAGGTCTCACACTGCTCCCTAATGCCAGGTCCAGCCCCAGCCCCCTGTGCCCCCAGCCACACCCCTCCAACCATCGCAGGGCTGAACACTTCCTCAAGAAAAGCCCACATTCTGAGCGCCTCACTTTCCTTTGCTCTGAGGTCTTTCGCTTCCCCAACGCTAACCTTGAGGGGTGACCTGAATTCCCACGCCTCGGTCCCTCTTCAGCTGGGGTGAAACAGCACACCTGCTCCCGTGACTGTCCTCACTCACGGACTCGGATCCGACTGCCCAGGGAGAGGCTTCAGAGGTTTCCTGAACTCAAGGCTCCCCGTTCCTTGCTTTTACTTACCACTCACAGATAGATTCTACTTGGTTTCAGATACCCTCCGAGTTTCTTCTTGAAAAAAGAGAGTGCACATGGGGTTACATAAGAGTCTCTCTGATTTTTTTTTTTTCAATGCTCTTCCTCTTTCAGGACTGTTTGAGGCTACATTTGCATATATGCACACCAGCCAACACTAACAGCTCCTGTGAATTCAGAATAGCCTGAAACGCCACCCCTTATAAACTTCAACCAGGCATTTTATCCACGTCACTGAACTGCGTGTTTTAAGAACCTGTTTTACATAAGACAGGCTGGTGTGAAATGAAAACAAAGCAGAAGCCCGAGGGCTAATGGGACCTTCCCTTGGCGGTGGGAGGTGGGACTTGGGTATTGGAGGTCGCAGGTGCGGAGGTGAGGGTGGGGGGACTTGATCCCAAGCCCCCAGATCCCTGAAGTAGTTTGGGTTTCCATGTGTCTTTTCAGCAAAATGATGCTTCAACACCCAGGCCAGGTCTCTGCCTCGGAAGTCAGTGCCTCTGCCATCGTCCCCTGCCTGTCCCCTCCTGGGTCACTGGTGTTTGAGGATTTTGCTAATCTGACACCCTTTGTCAAGGAAGAGCTGAGGTTCGCCATCCAGAACAAGCATCTCTGCCACCGGATGTCCTCGGCGCTGGACTCGGTCACCGTCAGCGGCAGGCCCCTCGAGATGTCAGTCACCAAGGCCGAGGTGGGTTCTCCCAGGGGTGCCCGTTCTCCCTGCACTTACTTGTCACCCAGCTCGCCTGCGCCAGGCATGCTGTAGGCAGGAGGCCACGGTTGGCTATTGGGCCTGGAGTTTAGAGGAGAGTCAGGGTTAGGGATAATGTTGGAAGCCAGCAGAGTGTGGAGGGTATGGAAAGCCAGGAATCTGTAGATTACCTTCTGTGCCCAGTTGTTCTGAAGAAGCAGAGAGTGCGGTGATGGTTTTCAACACCACAAGAACTCAGACTGTGGAGCAAGGACTAGCCAGCCATGCTCACCGCCTTGGTACAGGTTCTGACTGAAGTTCACGTCTGTCTCTGACACCTGTGCGGTTCTCCACTTGTCAACCTTTTATAAGACGCCTGGGGTAATAGCCATGCTGAGAAGTTTGGGAGGTGGTTGCTGGTGATGCTGGGGTGGCTCTCAAGGACTTCAGAGCTGAGGTCTCCGCTGTTCTGTGGCCTTGCCCTCCTGGATGCAAGATGGGAATGTTTCTGGCTTACTTATCTGGCATGATCACTGACTTTGGGCAAGAAGTAGCCAGAAAAGAACTGAGTTTAGAAGGAAGTTGGGTGGGGGGGGGGGGGGAATCTTTTATGATTCTAAAAAGGGAGGTGGAGGGGGTAATAATGTCTCCTCCATAGAATTGATCCAAGGGGTTAAATAAGATGGCATTTGTCTCATCCACTCTGCTTCTGTGTTCATCCAGTCATCTTCTGATCTTAGATCAGTTTAACAAGTAGACTTTTCTATAGGGAAGGGGATGCACCTAATGGCCTAGTTGAGAGTTCTGGTCTCCTTGGTGGTGACTGTAATTCACCACCCTGTAGGCATCCTGTGTGTCTGGGCAGTGCGAGCCTCCTCCCCAGGTCCTGGTCGCCTCTGGGAAGGCAGCTTGGGGTGACAAGGCAGCTGTGACCCAGAGAGGATGTGGGATAAAGAGACACACGCCTGGGCTTACATCCAGTTTTGCAGCCTGCTAGTCTGGTCACCATGAGCTGGTGACTCCTGGGCCTCCTTGAGCACAATACTCTTGGCCACTCTTTGCCTTACTTCCATGTCCATAAAGTGAGGGGATTGGGACTTGCCTGGTGGTCTAGTGGTTAGGAAGTCACCTGCCAGTGCAGGGGACACGAGTTCGATCCCTGGTCTGGGAGGATGCCACATGCCGTGGAGCAACTAAACTTGAAAGCGGAGTGCCTGAAGCCCCTGCTCTACAACAAGAGTAGGCCACACACTGCAACAAACAGTAACCCCTGCTCTCTGCAACTAGAGAAAGCCCGCCTGCAGCAACAAAGACCCAGCACAGCCAAAAATAAACAAATTCATAAATAAATTCTTCTTAAAAATTGACGGGGTTGAACTAAATGGCGCTTAGAAAGGCTTTTCCACGTCTGACAGTGTGTGACTCTTGAGATTTGCTCTACTTTCAAGTACTTCCTCTTATGAGAAAACTTTGAATCCTCCTCCTACAAAAATATCTGTAGAGTTAGTTGCAAAGGAGATGCTAGAGTTGCTGATTTCTTGATGAAGACATCTATGATGAAGTTACTGATGATAACTGAAGTTTCCATAGCACTGACCATAAGCTAAACCTTGTGCAGAGGGTTTTATTGACATTAATTTGACCCTCATTACAATCCTATGAGGTAGGTAAGATGGTTGATCCCATTTTACAAATGAGGAAACTGAAGCTCAGAAGAGCGTAATAACTTGCACAAGGGCTCACACCTGATAGGCGGTGAAGCTGAGATTCAAAGGCTGTTTAGTCTAAACCCAGTGTCTGCCTGTGTGGTTCTAGGATCTAAGACATAAAGGGTAGAAATGCTTCTCGTTGTGTTTCCCCTTTGGGCTTGGTTTCCTTATGTTCTGAAGCCTCCGTCTCAGCCTAAGCTAAGTTAGCATCATCTAACCCAGAGTCAGTAGGTGATCATTATGGTCCAGGATCTCTTCCGTTTGAGGTGAGGCTCCCATGCCCTTTTCAGCTGTCTGGAGCAGTGACAAGTGACATGCCAAGGCCTGACATTAGTGGCCTAAACCATCGCCCACTCTGCCCACTGTGAGTTCACTCCAGCTGGACTCCAGTCTCTGAGTCAGTCCAGAAACTGGACTTTGCTGATTCATCATCAGTACTCAGACAAAGTCAGAGTGATCGTCGTTGGAGGACCAGATCCTAAAGCCAGATGGGGTTTTCTTCTCTGAGGATCCCAGGGCTGACTCAGGGTGGGGCTCCAAGGGAGAGATCAATATCATCAATGTTTGTTGGATGAGTCAGTGGATAGTTCTAGTTCTCCACCCCCAGGTGGCACCAAGCCATGGGCTGATGACGCCTTTTGATTGAGGAATAGGCTTGGGTTCCTATTCTCTAGGAGCTGCATGGGCTTCCTCTGAACTTAGGAAGGAGGTGCTATGACGATGCTCCAGGTGACGATGGAGATGAATGGAGTATGAATAAAAGAGGCAGGGGGAATGGGTGGCGAAGTGATGCTCCTGAGGTCATTCTGGGGGAAAGGTCATACTTACTGAACAAAATCTGTTTCTTGCTCTAGTTGATTACAGTTATTACCAGTCGTTATCACTTTGAGTATCAAACTCCTATTTTAAAATCCAAATAAATGCTTTTTAAAGGTAAAATTTTAGTTTACTAGTATTGACAATATAATTTTAACAGATCTTTGATTTCCACTGTTCATTCTTAAGTGTGAGTGTGTGCATGTGAATCATGTGCTTGAGTGTGTGCGCATGTGTTAAGGTTTCATGCAAAAGTCCAGAGCTTTACTTCTTCTGAATTCTTCAGGGCTACCCCGGTCTGTCGGTTTTAGCTGGAAATAAAAGGCAGTGTATTTAAGGTGGGTTTAATTTCTGACCTTCCTTTAAGCTTGTGCCTCTTGAATTTTACAGGTAGCCCCTGAAGAAGATGAAAGGAAAAAGAGGCGACGGGAAAGAAATAAGATTGCAGCTGCCAAGTGCCGAAACAAGAAGAAGGAAAAGACAGAGTGCCTGCAGAAAGTGAGTGCCTGTTTGCCTTGCCCCCCCCCCCCCCGCCCCGTTGCTCACACCTGGCCCCCTCCGACCTCACGCCCATGAGCAAGAGGAGTTTGAAAGACTCCACCCAGAAGTGCTTTCCCAGGAAGGACGTTGTAGCTGGTGGCAGAAATGCCAGTTACAGAACGAGGAAGCAGTAAAGCTGTTAGTAAGATAAATGTATCTGGATGTATAAGATGCCGGTGTATGAATTAAAAACAAAGAGATCCGTCTCATGCCCACATTCATCCTCAGCCAGTCCATATGCGTCCAGAAGCTTCCAGGCTGTCGGATATGTCTGTCCAGTTCAAGGGGCTTCACTCGCCCATTTTCCTGAGAAAAGGAAGCTGCCAGCTTTCATTTGGCTCACTGTGAAAAGCCTTTAATTAACCTCTTCAAACAAGTTATTTCCTTGATCCGCAGGCAGAGGTTACACTTTCTTTGCATTCTTATCTGGCTCTTAACTCTGCAGCCCTTCTTGGCACAGCCGATAGTCTGTGCTTCCAGCTGCGTTCTCCCCTTCCAGAAGGGAGAAACACCGATGGGAGGGGTGTCTCCAGGCAGGTGGAGCAGATCCCTGGTGCAGTCTTTGCACGGCTGTGTCCCCTTCCCCAAGTGAGGACAGGCCAGGGCAGAGTCTTCACTTGGGTTCCACAGGTTGCATGGAGGGGGGCGGGGAGGGGTCAATGAAAATTAAGATATTTTGTTTATTTCTATGTACATTCTTTCTGTGGAGATGAGCTTCTCAGTGAAATCAGAGAGTCATATAAGAATATAAACACCGTGAGTCTGGATTTCCTTCCAGCCCCCAAGGTCCTTTCAGGTCCAGATGACCTGCCTGTGGGCTATTTGATTCTTACAAAGGAGGTCTCTGCTGTTGGTTCTACAGCTGTTCCATTACTGTTAGGGTCACAGCCTGCCTCCACCTTGAGTGGAAACTCACGGGTATCTCTGAAGGAGCTCTAAGTTCAAAGGCTTCTCCAAGCTCTGGACTCTCTCAAACCTAATGCTGCTCTCCCAGCTTTGTGGGGCTTCATAGCAGGGCACCAGCGGCATTCTCCTGCAGGCCATTCCCTACTTGATGAGCCCCGATGTGTTCCAGCCGTTGCCCCTGCCATCCAGAGGCCACCAGCAGGCCACCCCTTCCTCACTGGACCTTGGTTCCTTTCCTTGTTTTTTTTTTTTTTTTGGCTGCACCAGGCAGCTTGTGGGACTTTTGTTCCCCAACCAGGGATCGAACCCGGGCACCAGCAGTGGAAGCAGAGTCCTAACCACTGGACCGCCAGGAAAGTTCCCTTGGCTCCTTCCCTAATACCACTGTTGCTTGTGCCCCAGGAGTCGGAGAAGCTGGAGAGTGTGAATGCTGAGCTGAAGGCGCAAATTGAGGAGCTCAAAAACGAGAAGCAGCATTTGATATACATGCTCAACCTGCACCGGCCCACGTGTATTGTCCGGGCTCAGAACGGGCGGACTCCAGAAGATGAGAGGAACCTTTTTATCCAACAGATAAAGGAGGGAACACTGCAGAGCTAAGCAGCGGTGATATGGAGCAACTGGGGAGTCCTCATCAAATCCTCCTTTTACATCTGAAACCCTGAAGCCATTGGAGATCTGACTTCCTATGCACCTCTTGAATCCCAGCAGCTAAGAACCATCAAGGCGGGAGTGCCCTCCATGACTCAGCCAGGCCTTTCCACTCCACTCCAGGGTGGACTTTGGACCGGGGCAAGGGCATCTTTTGCCTCCACTCCAGGATTTAAGCCTTAACATCCCGGCCATCCTTGGATTCTCCAGATGACCCCCAGTTAGGGTCCTGCCTCCCTCGCGTCTGGATCCTGCAAAATTCAGGACTCCCACCATTAGGATCCATGCAGAAGAAGTGTCTGTAACCTCGGGTGGGTGGGGTGGGGCCACCTCCTCCACTGCTGCTGCCACTGTCACTTGTAGGGGACATGGAGTGAGAATGGCATCTCGTGAAGTTGTGCAATGGCCAGGGTTGTGCTTTCTAGCAAATACGCTGTTCTGTACAGGAATTGCTGTGTGCAAGGCGTTCGTTTCAAAACTAGGCGTTGTGCTCTACTGATGTTTGTGCTGCACGACACCGCCGTGACTTTTTCATGACTTAGCTCAGACCTGGTTTCTGAGAGTTTGGGGGGCTGTCACCACGTGCAGTGTCTTGCTAAGTGTTCAGGTGGCCAGAAGGGCTCGCCAGCCCTGGGAGGAGAGAATTGGGCCGGGCAGCACTGAGTACAGTTTTGTGCCAACAGAAAAGACCTTTTCCGCTTGGCTCTCAGGCGTTAATGCAGGCCCTCTATTGCAAACTCAGTTATAAAGTCGCAGGAAGAAAGCAGAAACAGAGTCCAGCTTCCAAAGGCTTAGGAGTCTCTGCTCAGTGACTTAGGTCAGGAATTTTTTTCTAGGCTGGAAGAGCCAAAGAATATTCCACTTTTCCTGTTCTTGCGATTGAGAACCACATTCAGTGGACACACATTTGAAGCCAGGTGATGCCTAGGCTTTAGCATTATTAGATGTTAATGGCATCGTTTCTGTCATGCAGATGTTTGTAGAAATCTGGCCCAGAGCATTTATAGCTGTGAGAAAGTCTACTCACACTGGCCAGGAGGTCTCTGGCTACTATCTGTTTAAATTCTGACGTTTCTGTGAAATCCTCAGAGTGTTTAATCCTACTCAGTAGTATCATTACAGTTTTCTGTAAGAGAAAATATTACTTATTTATCCTAGTATTCTTAACTTGTCAATATAATAAATATTGGAACCAAGACATGGTGAACTAAAGTGTGGTGCGGTTTCTGTTCTTTTAAATCAGTTGTTCATTGAGCTCTAACCATTCTCCTCTCCTCCCCTTTGGAGATGGTGATGTAGGGCGTGATCAGAGCTTTGACTGTTCTTCAAGTATTCTTTGTTCTCTGGGGTGCCACCAGGTGGGCTTTTTGACTTTCCACCCTATTCCTCAATTTCTGGTTTCTAATGCTCAATCTCATTGATAAACACTGGGACACAGCAGCAAGTATATCCTTTAGACTTTTGGTACAAAGGTAGAAATTTTATATCAAATCTGAATACCTGAACTACCTGTTTCTCTGAATATACATAGGCCTAACATGTACACCTGTTGTTCAACTTGAACCTTACAATCTGTGGTAGAACTCTTCATGAAGGCTTCACTTGGATTACATCTCTTATAATGTCCAAATATGTGTCTCAGTGTTGCAAATAAGCATTTCAAATTTTGGAAAAGGACGGTGGGGAGGAAGAGAAAGTATAATTTCAGACAGGATTGGTGTGGTAATTCAGAGGAAATAGTCCACCTAATTTTCTGGAATCTCCGAAGCATGCGATTCCTTTAGGTCTCCAACAGAATCACCGCCCCTTGCTCTTGCCCTGTGCACACACCTGACACTCACAGGCTGGGAATGAAAATTGGCTCCTCTGACGTCAGTGCCATTTCACACAGCAATCCTGACTATGTTGACTGTTCATACATGTGGATGAAGCCTGCTCCTTTGAACTCATGTTTATTTCCCTTAAACTATCACCTGAGACACAAGTATCCTAATTTTACTGTTTTGATTACATCTCAGGGGCAGCTCCTAATCTATACAGAGCATCTGGTGGAAGTACCATTCACGCTTCTTTCAGAAGATAATCTGTTTTCTTTATCTTGGTGGAGGGGGAAGAATTTCCTTGCATTAACCTTCTGCTTGTGCCACCAATCAGCCGTTAGGAAACTCAAGACAGTTTTAAAGCTGCCATGGACAACAATGAATTAGAGCGGAAGGAAGGGGGAGGTGGCTTTTGCAAGAAAAAGTGATCTGAGAAACGCACTGTAAATCATCAGTCGAGTTGAAAGTTCTTTGAACAAATGCATTAAAAAGTTTTGTTGTCAGTCACCAAGTTTATGTTTCCACTTAAAAAAAAGGGGGGATTAATATGTATTTACCATCAAGTTGCTTAGTTCATCTTGTTTCACACTCAGCAGCAAGGGGAGATGAGTGTTCTGAGAGGATAAACTCGGATGGGACCTCTGCTGGAGTCAGACGCCTGGTTGACAAGGCCTTTTCCTCGGGCCGTCACACCTGCAGGGGTGGTAGTGTCACCCTGGCTGGACATGGAGAGCACACCCTACCCCCTGTCTCCTGCCCTCATCCTGTCCCCGTGTCTTTTCCTGAGATCTGGCCTGACACTTGCTTCCGAGTGTAACAGCCATAGGGGGAGCCCAGGACAGAGTTTCTGGGATGAAAGCTTCCACTTTCTGCCAGAAGCTAAAATGCTGACTGTTTTCCATCTTTATCCTAATTTCTCCCAAGGGCTTTGAATAAACCTGAAATCCAAACCCACAGTAAGCTTCTCCGGTCTTCTCCATCCCGTGCTCTTCAGTGGGGTTTTAGCAGTTTCTCGATGGAGTAGTGTGTTTTTTTTTCCCATTTATTTTTATTAGTTGGAGGCTAATTACTTTACAATATTGTAGTGGTTCATGGATGTGCCTAAGGAAAAACCTCCGAGGAGGCCAGGTTTACCCAGTGAGAATCCTTCTCAGTTCTCACCATGGCTCTAACCACAGAAGCTTCTCTGTCTCACCGAAAACTGCTGTCAGGAAGGAAATCACACCGAGGCTTAAAGGGCCAGCTGAGACTGACGTTAATAATAGCTGATATTTACTGAGAAATGCTACTCAGTACTTTACATGATCTCATTTAATCCTCACAGCAACTATTATCCCCATTTTACAGATGAGGAAATGGAGAGCTAAGTAGTGTGCCCAAGGTCACACAGGTGACCTTTCTAAACATAGGTGACATATGTTTTTTAACTATAAAGCTTCTGAGCAGAAATGTTTGTGTGTATGTGGTAAAATACACATGAAATTCACAACTGTAATTTTAAAGTGTACAGTTCAGTGGCATTCACAATACCATGTAGCCATCTCCACTATCAAGTTCCAGAACTTTTCATCAACCCCCCACCAAAAAACCCAGTACTTCTCATTCTCCCCTCCTTCCAGACCTAGGGAACCACTGACCTAATATCTGTCTCTATGGATTTGTCTCTCCTGGATGTGTCGTAGAAATAGAATCATTTTAATATGTGGCCTCTTTCACTGAGCATGTTTCCAAGGTTCATCCGTGTCGTAAAATGTATCAGTACTTCATTCCTTTCTTTGGCTGAATAGTATTCCACAGCATAGATAGATTACATTTTGTTTATCTAATCATCTTTTGATGGGCATCTGTGTGTATTTAATGGAAAGATAGCCCTTTTCCTCAAGCTATGACTCCCTAAGGTGGGAGTTCAGGCATAGCATCCAACTGCAGATAAGAGAATTTGGAGCAGGGGCCTTTCTCAGAACTTTCAAGTCACAATTTAGAAATCGCTTATTCTGTGATTAGCTCTGTGAGAGTGGCGGTGAGGCAGGGTGTCTAACAGTACGTGTTCCCTATAGGTGTCAAGGCTTCCAAACAATTTCTGCCCGGTACAGAGATATTACTCTCCAGGAGGGCACCTAGCTGACTCTTGGAACTGGAGCTTACATTTCAGGCTGCCCATCCCCCAACTCACCATGGGAGGACCTGTGCTGAGACCAAAGAGGTAGGTTTCCACGCAGGGGTTGTTTGCACAAGCATAAAGCAAGAAGGGCAATGCCAAAGAATGTTCAAATTCCTGCACAATTGCACTCATCTCACATGCTAGCAAAGTAATGCTCAAAATTCTCCAAGCCAGGCTTCAACAGTACGTGAACCGTGAGCATCCTAATGTTCAAGCTGGATTTAGAAAAGGCAGAGGAACCAGAGATCAAATTGCCAACATCCACTGGATCATCAAAAAAGCAAGAGAATTCCAGAAAAGCATCTGCTTTATTGATTACGCCAAAACCCTTAACTGTGTAGATCACAACAAACTGTGGAAAATTCTGAAAGAGATGGGAATACCAGGCCACCTTACCTGCCTCCTGAGAAATCTGTATGCAGGTCAAGAAGCAACAGTTAAAACTGGACATGGAACGACAGACTGGTTCCAAATTGGGAAAGGAGTACATCAAGGCTGTATATTGTCACCCTGCTTATTGACTTATATGCAGAGTACATCATGTGAAATTCTGGGCTGGATGAAGCACAGACTGGAATCAAGATTGCTAGGAGAAATATCAATAACCTCAGATATGCAGATGACACCACCCTTATGGCAGAAAGTAAAGAGGAACTAAAGAGCCTCTTGATGAAAGTGAAAGAGGAGAGTGAAAAATCTGGCTTAAAACTCAACATTCAAAAACCTAAGGTCATGTCATCCGGTCCCATCACTTCATGGCAAATAAATGGGGAAACCATGGAAACAGTGACAGACTTTATCTTCTTGCACTCCAAAATCACTGCAGAGGGGGCTGTAGCCATGAAATTAAAAGACGCTTGCTCCTTAGAAGAAAAGCTATGACCAAGCTAGACAGTATGTTTAAAAGCAGGGACATTGCTTTGCCAACAAAGGTTCATCTAGTCAAAGCTATGGTTTTCCCAGTGGTCATGTATGGATGTGAGAGTTGGACTATAAAGAAAGCTGAGCACTGAAGAACTGACACTTTTGAACTGTGGTGTTAGAAAAGACTCTTGAGAGTCCTTTTTGGCTGCAAGGAGATCAAACCAGTCAATCCTCAAGGAAATCAGTCCTGAATATTCACTGGAAGGACTGATGCTGAAGCTGAAAACTCAATACTTTGGCCACCTGATGTGAAGAACTGACTCACTGGAAAAGACCCTGGTGCTGGGAAAGATTGAAAGCAGGAGGAGAAGGGGAAAACAGAGGATGAGATGGTTGGATGGCATCATTGACTCTATGGACATGAGTTTGAGTAAGCTCTGGGAGTTGGTGATGGACAAGGAGGCCTGGTGTGTTGCAGTCCATGGGGTCACAAAGAGTCGGATACAACCTAGCAACTCAACTGAAATTGGGGAGGATCTGAGGTGATCTCCCGGATAATTCAATCCCCAATTCAGTCCATATGCTGCCTTGGGTTCTTTCCATAACATATATACACACATAGAATTATGCAAATTCTAAAAACAGGTCTTCTTGTGAAGGTAGTTAAACCAGTCCAGTGTGAATACATTTGGTGGGCCCAAGCTTTCTTTGTGAGGCTAAGTACTGTATCATTCAGAACAAAGGCTTAAGAATCAGGTAGACCTGCATTCAAACCCTGCCTCTGCTAACATCAGATCTAAGAGATAGCACCTCAGTTTCTTCACCTGTGAACTGGGAACAGTAGCAGCAATACCAAACTCAATGGACTCTTAAGACCAAACGTGAACACTGCATGGGTTTGGAGAAGCAATTTTTAATGTTACTATTAAAATCACCTCCAAGTTTACTGAGATTTTATTAATGGATAGACTAAGGACTGAGACTGCCAATTCTACATTGTTCGATACAATTAAACCATGAGCTCAAATGGCTCAAATGCATCCCATCCTCTGACATTCCTATAGGTTTCATCCAGTTGCTGAATTTGGGGGTGGGGGATAAAAGAGAACCAGATAAAACTTTCCTATTTGAAGACATTTTTATTTTGGAACCTGCCTGAGTCCCTGGCAGGATGGACCTGTCCTCTGTGGGGGCAATGGGGTGGCCCTGCCTGGAGGGGATGGTTGAGGGATGGGACAAAGGTGTATGTGACAGTGACAGGTCACAAAGGACAGTGAGGATAAATATGGCCGCACAGGGGGTTTAGGCTGAGAGAGTGGTCACTTCTTTCACTAGGACTGCAGTTTCACAGCCTCTCGCAGAGACAAAAAGCCAGAAGCAGAAGCGCGGTGAGGCTGAGCGGGAGCCTACCATATCTCTGCAACACTCTTGAAGAGACTCCCTGCAGCATCCTCACAGTGATCACCCGTGCCCATACCCCCACCGCTGCCTCTGGGAGGCTCTGTGGGGTGTGGTGGGGTTGGGGTCCTACCGTGGAGCCGCCTGCGTGACACAGGAGACCGCGGCTCCCTCTTCTGCCAAGAAGGCCGAGGAAAGGAAGACCCAGGGGCCCACCTCACCAGGGCGGCTTGTCGTGATCACAGCCAGCCATGAGCCGGGAGTCTCTGCTACCGTATCACACGGCCCAGAGCAGCGCCGGAGCAGGCCTTTTCAACACCACCAGGGGCAAACTGCAGCGGCAACTGCGCAAGGGTGAGTACGACATATTCAAGTACGCCCCGATCTTCGAGAGCGACTTTATCCAGATCACCAAGAGGGGAGAAGTGATCGACGTGCACAACCGCGTCCGCATGGTGACCGTGGGCATCGCATCCACCAGCCCCCTCCTCCCCCTCCCAGACGTCATGCTACTGGCCCGGCCGGCCACCGGCTGCGACGACCACGCAGGCCGAGGCCAGGCCACCAAGGCCAAGAGCCGCAAGGCTGCAAAGACCTTAGAGCTCACCAGGCTCCTTCCCTTGAAGTTCGTGAGGATCTCCATTCACGACCACGAGAAACAACAGCTGCGCCTGAAGTTCGCCACCGGCCGCTCCTGCTACCTGCATCTGTGCCCCCCGCTGGACTCGCGGGAAGACCTGTTCACCTACTGGGAGAAGCTGGTCTACCTCCTGCGGCCGCCGGTGGACTCCCAGAGCAGCACCTACGCCATTCCAGCGGGGGACATGATCTGCATGCCCGCGTTCGAGGAGGACAGGAGAAGCCCGGCGGCCGTGGATTTCCAAGGCCGGGGCGATCAGGACCAGGTAAGCGTCAGGAGCCTCCACGCGGGCTCCGAGGTGGCCGGGGCCACCTCTGCAGCTTTTGCCGGAGGGGAGGGCCTCCAGCTGGACTTCTACAATCCCGATCCTGTGCCCGATGGGGCCAAGGCAAACACCAAACCCAGAGAGTTCGACAAAGAGTCAGCAGCGGGGGCGATGACGCAGGTGGCCGCAGCAGACGCCACAGAGGGCGATCTGAATGTGACCAAGTCCCATGCCTCTGAAGAGCGGAGCATGGCCCTTGAAGTCACCGTCACCAAGGGCCCAGGAGGAAGCAAAAGCAGCATAGCTGTGGCAGGCGCTGCCAAAACCTCCCTGAGGACCAGGAAAACGGCCTTGGAACATGCTGCCAGAAACTCGGAGTACCCTTCCAGCACGTCCACCAGCCTCTCCCCGGAAGCCAGCGTGACTGTGGTTGGATTGGAGGCCACCAGGAAGACCGCCAAAGGAAAAGCCGGCCAGGAGGACGAGGGGACCCTCATCTCAGCCTTGCCGCAGGAAGACCAAGAGAGTGAGCAGGAAGACAGGCCCCGGAGAGTGCCGCAGGCCCGCAGGGGAAGAAGGGAGAGGAGGGAACACCGGGAGGAGCGTGCTCTCAGGGGCTCGCGCCCCCGCGGGGCGGCCGAAAGCCGCCACAAGACCGCGGGGGACAAGGCGATGAGGAAGACAGCCGGCAGGTCCTCAGGCGGCCGGAGAGCCATGAGGGACGACAAGAAGGAGAAAGGCCACGGCGGCCTCGGGGACAG
This sequence comes from Muntiacus reevesi, assembly GCF_963930625.1. Classification (NCBI taxonomy): domain Eukaryota; kingdom Metazoa; phylum Chordata; class Mammalia; order Artiodactyla; family Cervidae; genus Muntiacus; species Muntiacus reevesi. The sequence continues at coordinate 115,891,832 of NC_089253.1, read as the reverse complement.
CGAGCGGGGCGCCGCGCACAAAGGCATCAGCCACGCTCCCATCACCAAGGAGTCCAGGACCTCGCACAAATCGGCCAGGAGCTTATCTACCGGGAGTTCACTTTCCAACAACAAGAGACTCAGCAGGATCAGCTCTTTCTTGAGGAGCGTCCGAGCCAGTCTCACTACAAAGACAGTGGCCTTGTCACACAATAAAGATGTGCACATCTTGGAGGAGGTGGTGGAAAGGAAAAGAATGGAGGCCATCATAGAGGGAACAGAGAGTGACCAGGGGCTGGAAATCGCTGGGAGTGCGACATCCGAGGCCATGGAGACAGTGACCGTTGAAGCTCATCAATAGGACCTAGAGCTGGAAGCTGCAGAGGGGACCAGGGCTCAGGGAAATATCCCTGGTGAGCATATGTCAGCTTCCTTACTGCAGTTTAAATAAAAGAACCATACAACCTGAGAACGGCCTGCAGCGTTCTCTCTGCACTTCCAGGTCCCGCAGCCCGGCCGTGATGTCACAGTGGATTCTGTGATGTCAGCAGAGCCGCAGCCTGAGACTGGTCCAGTCGAGGGCAGCCCCACCTCACACACATGCCCAGCGCCGACAGCGGTGCCCCATCCCGCCTCCACTCCTTTCTGGCTTTGCTGCTCAGGGCCGTGGCTGAAAGTCAGACTGTGGCCTGGAAAACTCTCCTTCACCATCTCCCGATCCTTTCTGTCAATGTTTATTACCCCTGCATGTCTGTAATCAAAGTGAGAACAGAACTCCCATCCCCTCGGGCTGTTCAATGGACAGAAAGAAGTTGCAGCAATGTTTGCTGGCCGTCAGAACAGTGAGCGCTCTCATCTAGACTTAACCATTCCCCTCCCAGGTATATACCCAGGAGAAACACATGTGTTCTAAGAAACCACTATGAGCATGTTTATAGCAAAAGAATTTAATAACAAAACACTGGAAACAGCCCAAATTTCCATCAACAGGATTAATACAGCAGGATAGGAAGAGAGTGGGATATTCAATAGTGAGAATTGGAGCTATACACACTATCACAGATCAACTTCTCATGATTTTTAAAGACATCAAAGAATGGGATGTAATCTACTTACAGAACCATTCAGAAATAAGATCAATGTATTGCACAGGGGTGGTGGTGGTGGTGGTTTAGTCGCTAAGTCATGTCCGACTCTTGCAACCCCGTGGACTATGGCCCGCCAGGCTCCCCTGTCCATGGGATTTTCCAGGCAAGAATACTGCAGTGGATTGCCATTTCCTTCTCCAGGGAATTTTTCTGACCCAGGAATAGAACCCAGGTCTCCTGCATTGCAGGCAGATTCTTTACCAACTTAGCTACGAGGAAACCCCTGCATGGGGGTAGGTTTCATAAAACTGTACCAAAAGTGAGGGAATAGTAAACGCAAAATTCAGGACAGTTTTCTCTAGGGTGGACAGGCTAGATCAAGGAGGTGGTCCAAGGCTGTCAGTGTTGCTGGGAACTGTTCTGTCTTAGGCAAGACAGTGGGTACACAGGTGTGTTTCTCACATTGTACTATCTCTGAAATCGGATGGTCCTACGATCGCTGTGGCAGTTGTGAAATTATTGCCAATGCCTTTCCCTCATGTTTTCACTTTTATATATGTACAAAAGTGATCTGTCAGAAACGCCTGGTCTCTTCACGTTGCATTTATTTAAGGTAAATTACAAGAACTCTGGTTATTAGGAAAAGAAGGAACAATATGCCTATTTTACAGATGAGACCACTGAGGCTCAGAGAAGGTAACCTGCTCTAGTCACACAACAGGATCTTTGCAGAACAGTGATCTACCAGCCCACTTTTTTACACAAAGTCTTGTCTTAAGTATGGGAAGGAGGCAAGCAAACACGCCTTAGGCAGGACCAGCTCAGGAACCTGAGGCACCAGCATTCTTAACGCCGTGTTCCAAAACCACAGAGAGGAGCATCAGTTTTACTGGATTGGGAAGTGGGGGCTGGGGACACACTGTGAATCAGTTTTTGAACTTCAGTGAACCCACAGCACTTAGCTGGCCTTATCTCCACGGCTGTGTCTCACTCCCAAGCTTCTAGCCTCTGGCGTGACCTGCGTTGCAGCCGTAAACAGGCTCCTGCCTGGAATTCCAGGGTCCACTCCTGAATGGAGCTGCCTCTTTCTGCAATCCAGTCCTCCTGCTAATTAAACTCTTGAATGCCAGGCTTAGAAGGGTTTCTCCCTACACAAGCTTCAGGGACTTTTTTCTTCCTGGGGTTCCAACACCAGATCCTTAAATCTCATATAAGGGAGATTGTTTGTTAGGTGACGGCTTCCTCGTTGACTAGACCTTCAGTCTGTGACTTCCACAGATCGCAGTGTGGGGAGGCGGGGGAAGGGGAGGTCTCTTCTGTTTGCGGGGGGATGGTGGGCTCTTGGTGATGGTGGGGCCACCGATGAGAAAGGGAGATAGCCTGAGACCTATACACACACACTGCGTTCCCCAGCAAAACAAGTTTCCTGACCCCAGGATGAGTCAAGTTTCTCTTAAGAAACAAAGGACATGCCATGCCAAAGATTAGATACCAGTTGACCCTGTGAGGAAAACAACCTCGGAATCATTAACCCAGGGCTTCTGAGAAGACTAGGAGCTGCTGGAGGGGACAGAATTAATGGTTTACCCTTCACCAGCTTTCCCCTGGACTCAAGGTGGAGAAACTACAAAAAAGATCACATTCACATTCCTTTGATCTTATGATTTCCACACAGGCAAGTGCAGAGAAACACTAGTCTGGAGGAAGAAAATGCAACAAAACCACGTGCGTAGCCCTTAACTGTTTATTAGGTTCTTTCATGTACGTGCCCCCTTCCAAAGCTCACATCTCTTCATTTTGCAGATCAGTTAAGGGGAAGTTCAGGAGCATTTAAAGGACTTGGTTCAAGGTGGGAGGTGATGGTGCAGAGAGTCCGCCACCTACGTGCAACAGCTTTCAGGCAGCGTGCCACCCCGGTCCCATAGGGAGGTCCAGAGACGGGGAAGGAGGCTGGATAAGCTACAAGGAATTATCACGACTCTGAGCGACAGGCACGAGGAGAGATGTGTGTTTGGGGGACAGGATCTACTCAGAGGAGGGGTGCTGGGGCACAGGAAGGAGCTGGGGGTTAGGGCAGGCCTCTCAGGAGCACTGGCAGCTTTGAGGATGAACAGGGCTCTGCCAGGTGGAAGAAGGATGAGGAGCAAAGGTAAAGGTGGGGGAGGCTGGGAGAGAGAGGTGGGTAGACCATCAGGCCACGGGAAAGATTGCGGGCAAAGTACAAAGGCTTAAAACATCACGTGTGTTGAGCAACGGCAAGTATTTCAGTGCAGCTTGTTGGAGGGCGAGAGAGGAGGGCGGTGAGGCTGGAGAATTGGGTCTTGGGGAACCCTGGGGTACTGTCTGAGTGACTGGGACTTGCGGGACCATTGAAAAGCCAGTGCCTGGTGAGAGTTAGAGCTCTCTGGCTCCAGGGTGGAAAGCGGATGGGCAGGGGGACTCTGGAGACAGGAAATCCTCCAGAAAGCCACTGCATTCATCCTGGCCTGAGTCAGGGAGCCCCAAACTTGGGGGACAGAAGCGGGCAGTGTGGGCAGAAGCGGACAGGCGGGAGGCGTTGAAGAGACGGAACGGGACAATTTCCTAGCCCACATCCTGAAAGACAGGGAGCTCATGGTGTAGGTCTGGCCCTCATCTAAAGGGAGAGGAACTGACCAAAGTGGAGGTGACTTCCCCCTGTGGCCAGATCAGTAGAAGGGGTGCCCAGAAGAGAGGCTCACGGGAAAGCAAGGAGTACTGGGTTAAGATAAAAAACAACAGCTTCCAGATGGCTGCAGGTAAAACATCACGATGAGGCAGCCAAGAGGGATGGTGGGGCTCCAGCACTTGGAGACCCTGGAGGGGGGAGACCCCCAAGCCTTCATCAGGGCAGAGCTGCCCACGAGTGACCTCCTCCCCTGGGCAAAGAGGCACCTCCAGAGAGCCCCTTGTGGCCACATGCTGGTACTGCAGGCTGGTTCTTGAACGAAGGGAGCGTGGACTGAGGTTGAGTCACAGGGACCGTTTCCCTTTGTACATCACAAGAGCCTAAAGCCAAGCCCCGAGCTGCGAGCGGGGGAGGTGAGGGGGCCTGGGCAATGAAGGTGTGTCTCATCCAGGCGCCACGGCTCCAGGCCCCCGGCAGTGGGGTGGGCTGTGCTGTGTACTTGGTCACTCAGTCGTGTCCGACTCTGTGCAACCCCATGGACTGTATGTAGCCCGCCAGGCTGCTCTGTCCATAGGATTCTCCAGGCAAGAATACTGGAGTGGATTGCCATTCCCTTTCTCCAGGGATTCTTCCCGACCCAAGGATCGAACCCAGGTCTCCCACACTGCAGGCGGATTCCTTACCGTCTGAGCCACCAGGGAAGCCCAAGAATACTGGAGTGGGTAGCCTATCCCTTCTCCAGGGGATCTTCCTGACCCAGGAGCAACCCGGGGTCTCCTACAGTGCAGGTGGATTCTTTACCAGCTGAGCTACCCGGGAAGCCCAGTGGAGGGGCAGAGTGTGAAATAGCTGAAAGACAGGTCTGAGAGGCTGGGAATCTGGACCCACGGGGACGACGAGTGACCACCAAAAACAGGGCTGGAGCTAGTGTCTGTGTCCCTCTGCAGCCTGGAAGTCATTTGAGAAATGATTGTTGATCACCTACTGTGGGCAAGATAGGAAACCAGAGACCACAAGGATGTTCACAAAGACACACACACACTTATAAACACAAATCACAGCATGGTAGGGACCCCAATGGATAGAAGGAGGCTTTGTGAGAACCTACTGTATAGCACAGGGACCTCTACTCAATGTTCTGTGGCGACCTAAAGGGGAAGGACATCCAGAAAAGAGGGGACATGTGTACAGGCATAGGTGATTCACTGCGCCGTACAGCTGAAACTTATACGACATTGTAAAGCAAGCATCAGTTCAGTCGCTCAGTCGTGTCGGACTCTTTGCCACCCCACGGACTGCAGTATGCCAAGCTTCCCTGTCCATCACCAACTCCCGGAGCTTGCTCAGACTCACGTCCATCAAGTCAGTGATTCCATCCAACCATCTCGGAGAGAGAGTGAGGTGTGGGATGAGGGTGCAGTGGGAAATGAGGCTGGAAAAAGAAGTGAGGTCACAGCATAAATGAGAACCCAGAATGTTGCTCCACCCCTCTGAACCCCATGATATTCATTACTGCAAATAGGACCTGAAGTCGAGGGGTAAGGGCTGTGCAGAGCTGGTTTCTCCAGAAGGGCCAGGGAAGCCCAGATCTCCTCCTTTGCCAGTTCAGAGCATGTGAAATGAATAATGCAAGCCAATGGCTCCCCACACACTCTCTAGAGGATGTTACCTGCCGCAGGTGTGCCAGGGTATTGATACCCCTCCTCCTGGGAGCACGTGGAGGACCAGGCCATTTGGCTTCGGCTGCCAGGAGCCCCACCTGCTACCCCGGTGTGTCATTCCAACGTTGTCATCTTCTACACATGCCATGGCCTGTGAAAGGCTGGGAGACATCTTTCTAGGTAAGCACGCACATGTAAGTAATGCAGCTTGAGTGTGAACTGTGAGTGCAGCAGGCAGGACGTACCTTCCCTGAGAGCTGGCCTGCTCCCCGCAGCTTCGGATGATGTTCACCATGTCACCCCTCTTTCCTCTTCCTACTGACACTGTCACATTCCCAGGACTCTGCCATAACACAATAGATGCTGGTTCAAGGAGAAATTAGAAAAACAGGAACAAATACAGTGCTTCTCATAAAACTTCTTATAAAGCTAAATTAGCTTTTTGAAGATCTATCCTTTGCTTTGAGATCATGTCCTGCCTCCTTGTTTTTTAACATTTTATTTTGAAGTGCAGTTGAGCTTTACACAACATGAGTTTGAATTGCCCGGGTAAACTCAATTTTTTACTGAATACATACCACAGTACAACACAATCCACAGTTGGTTTAACCCGCAGATAAGTAACTGTGGATTCAGAGGGCTGACTGTAAATTTATATGTGGATTTTCACCTGGAAAGGAAGAGTGGGATTCCTAACCCATATTGTTCAAGGATCAATTTATAACATTCATACAAAAAAGTGTGTCATCGTAAGCATTTCCCTGGATGAAGCTTCATAGATGAACAATCCCATGAAACTAGCACCTGGTGAAGAATCAGAGCATCTCCCTAACCCTGGACATGCTACCTTGCAGTCACTCAAGGGTAACCACTACCCTAGCTTCTAACACCGTAGATGAGTGTCATTTGCTTTTCAACTTTACATAAGTGGAATCATATACTATGTACTCTTTGGTTCTGGTTTCCCTCTCTTAACATCATATTTATGAGGCTTGTCCATGACTTTGCTGGCAATCATCCATTTATTTTCACTGCTATACAGTATTCCATTGTGTGACCATAATTCACTCATTCTGTGTTGATTTGAGTTATGATCAGTTTCGAGCTACTGAAAATAGCGCTACTATGAACATTTATATGCAGATCTTTTGGTAAAAATATAAAGTTCTGTTGGGCATAAACTTAGGAGTGGCATTGAATATATGCATACGTTCAGCTTTTGATTATACTGCCAAGCTATTTTCCTTCCAAAATGACTGTGAAAATAGCAATTTCCACCAGAAATGTATGAAAATCCTGGTTGTTCCATATCCTTGCCAATATTGGATACTTTTTTTTTTTTTTTGCTTTCATTTTAGCCATTCGGGTGGGATATAATGCCTTTTCTCCCTTTTTCATGATAAAAATACACTTAAAAATATATAATATGGTGACTTACAGAAAATGGTAGTTTTGTTGTAAAGTACTTAATAGGCAAAATTCAAAGTTGGTTTACAAATTAAGTTTGAAATTTCACACATCTCTGGACTTTTAAAAGTCTTGTATAAACATTTCAAAGGGTTTTTCATTTTGAGGGAGTTTATTTATTATCTATTTATTTACATTTGGCTGCGCTGGGTCTTCATTGCCACTTGTGGGCTTTCTCTAGTTGCAGCGAGCAGGGCTGCTCTTCACTGTGGTGCAGCTACTCTTCTCATTGTGGTGGCTTCTCTTGTTGCAGAGCACAGGCTCTAGGGTGCCTGGGCTTCAGTAGCTGTGACTCGTGGGCTCAGAAGTTGCAGTATGCAGGCTCTAGAGTGCCGGCTCAATAGTTGCTCCATGGCATGTGGCATCTTCCCGGACCAGGGATTGACCCTATGTCCCATGTGTTGGCAGGTGGATTCTTCACCACTGGACCGCCAGGGAAGTCCGGGAGTTTGCATTTTTAAACATCTCCTACCATCTCATTCTAGTACCTTTTTGCCTTATAACAAACTACCCCAAATCTTTGTGGCTTGAAACAACAGTCATTTTCTTATATCTCATAGATTCTTCTACATGAGGAATATGGGCAGGGCCCAGCAGGGTGAATCTTCCACTCCTTGTGGTATCAAGCGAGGTTGACAAGTAGTCTGGCCTGGAGAGTCAACGGTAGCACCACTCACAAGTCTGGTGACTTGAGGAATATGATAGAAGGTGGGACTCAGCTGGAACTGGTCAGTGGGAATGCCTACATGTGGCCTCTCCAGCATGATGGTCTCAGGTAGTCAGATGGCTTCCCTCAGATCAAGTGCCCAAGATAACCAAGTGGAAGCTACTTCCGAATGAGCCTCAGAAGTCACCCGGCCTAACTTCTACTACATTCTGTGGTTACAACCAATAAGGCCAGGCCAGACTTAGAGGGAGAGCAACTAGAGTCCACCTCTTAATAGGGAAATGGGAAGCTCACAGTGAAAAAGAACATGAGGGTGGCAATATCACCGTGGCCCTGTTTGGAAATTAGAGTTTGCCGCTCCCACCCCACGCCCGTCCTAACGATGTAAACCTGCTCCTCAGGCACATCGTGCCTGGGGAGCCCTGCGGTAACTGTGGTGAGACCACCTATCCACTTCTTTTATGCTCTTCTCCGTGCCCCATTTTCACGTGATTGTCTTACTCCCCTCTCTTCCTTTCCCCTTTCAGTTGATGAAACTCACAAGGACCCTAGTCCCTTCCTCCCTATCTCTCTTCACATACCTTCAAGCTCTTTGACCTCTGAGGGACAGATTACTGGAACACCTAGAACCACAGCAGGTCAAGCCCAGAAGGATCTTGCCTAATCCCATGTGCACTTTACAGATGAGGAAGTTGAGGCCTAGAAAGGAAAGGGACTTTCCCAAGATCCAACTTCAAGTAAATAGTGGAGTTCTGGCTAGCACAGCACAAAAGATAGCCTACAATGGGTCTCAAAGAATGTCAACGCTTGCTTTCCATTTTGGACTTCCTGAAACTAAAGTCACTGGTTTCTGTTTCAGGTTCAGTGCCTTACCATCACAATGTCCTTTTGGCCTCTTGGTTCAGGAGTGAAATCGATGCTGGCAGATTTCTGTGCCCAGAGAGATCTGTCCCAGCCCTGGCCTGGGTCTCAGTCTCCAGAGATGAATGGGGAAGGGGGGATCACAGATACAGCAAGTTGGGATCCACACAACCAGCCTCCCTCCAACCACCGCCTTGCACTCCCGACGTAAGTAGCTCCTTTTGATCCCAAAGTCCAAGAATTCCCTGAATTCAAGAATAAACTAGCAGCCAGTTTTGAAATTTTCTAGGCACCCGGGATCTAACTTAGGCTGACGATGACTGAAGTCAGGCTGAGGATAAACCAGAAGTGACATAAAACAAGACACAATTCTTAAGGCCAGGCCCTAGAGACAACAACTCTGTTACATTAAAGTCAATTTCCTCTGTTCACTCCAAACAAGAGGAGTCTGGGGCCTGGAGCAGGGATCCCAGGCAGGACCACCAGACATCCCACAGCATATTAGCAGCTGGACATTGAGAGAAGAGCAAGAACTTGGGAAAAAAGGGGGCTGGCACACTGCTCTTGATTCTGACTAGTAATGACACGGAGAACAGCCAGCTAGGGACTTTTTGTAACCCACCAGTCCAGTGCTTTTGGCCACAGTGAGCAGGTCTGTGAGTCGGTGAGAAACTGAGAGTGATAATGGGTGTGCTGTCAGGGAAGTCACCTTAGGCAACACCTAATGACATAAGTCACTTTAGGTCAACAGTGAGTCACCCCCAAGACCATCTGTGTGCCTGGAACGGAGGGAGAAATCGTATCTGTGCAGTATTCTGTCAAGAAGAAGTGTCAGTCACTCAGTCGTGTCTGACTCTTTGCAACCCCATGGGCTGTAGCCTGCCGCGCTCCTCCGTCCATGGAATTCTCCAGGCAAGAGTACTGGAGTGGGTTGCATTTCCTTCTCCAGGGGATCTTCCCAACTTAGGGGTTGAACCCGGGTTTTCCACATTCCAGGCAGATTCTTTAGTGTCTGAGCTACCAGGAAAGTCCATTGAGAAGAAGGGATTGAACTAATTCTTTTAATTGGTACAGCCTGTAACCTCCTTTAGGGGAGTGGCCAGTCTTACTGTTTCTGGGTCCCCAGGTACAGCACAGAGTTTGGTTCATATGAAGGGCCCCAGAAATGTTTATTATAAAGATTTACAGTCACCAGTCCATTCATTTATTGTTGTTCAGTCACCCAGTCATGTCCAGCTCTTTGCAGCATGCCAGGCTTCCCTGTCCATCACCAGCTACTAGAGGTTGCTCAAACTCATGTCCATTGAGTTGGTGATGCCATCCAACCATCTCATCCTCTGTTGTCCCCTTCTCCTCTTGTCTTCAATCTTTCCCAGCATCAGGGTCTTTTCCAACGATTCAGCTCTTTGCAATCAGGTGGCCAAAGTATTAGAGCTTCAGCTTCAGCATCAGTCCTTTCAATGAATATTCAGGGCTGATTTTCTTTAGGATGGACTGGTTTGACCTCCTCATTGTCCAAGGGACTCTCAAGAGTCTTCTCCATCACTACATTTTAAAATCATTCATTATTTTAACGTGCATCGAAGCACAACGGTGACCTTCCATAGTCCCTTCCTCCCTCCTCCCAGCAGCTCTCTGCCAGCTCTCACTGATGGGAGGCCCAGGACATGGAGAGATATCACTAATATTGTGGTGTCTGCCTGCGAGGCCAGACCCTCCCCAGGGGCCCTCTACTAAGAGTGGCAGACACAAGTCATGGAGGATCCGGTGTCTTTCTTTTTTGCTGGGGTCCCTTTCTCCAGTCCATGTCTCCTTCCTGCCAAACAAATAAAGGAACAGCTTCCTTTCCTCCACACCCACCTCCTGGAGAGAGGAAAAAAAGGGAAACACCGTCAGCGAACAGTGTCATTTCCAAGCCCGTGGTTGACCAGAGCCCGTGCCTGGCCCGCATGCACACAGTCTGCGCTGTGGCTGGGTAGAACTTTTAGGAGCAGCTGCTGCCCTGGGCATAGGGCCAAGAAACTGGGAACCCACTCCATGTTTCCCTCCAAGTTCTGCCATCTTTCTCGTTGCGTCTTACTTGGGACTTCCACAGATAATAATGGTAGGATCGATTGAGTGCTTCCTCTAAGGCAGCTGCTGTTTGAAGGACTCTAGGGATTATTGTGTTTAGTTCTTTACCCACAACTCTATGAAGTAGGCAATATTATTCCCATTCTTCAGATGAAGAAACTGAAGCACAGATGGGTTCAAATAACTTACCCAAGACCCCCAGAGGTGGAGCCAGGCTTAAATTCCCAGGGGTCTGATTCTGGACTCCACCATGGGCCAACTCCATGGACTGTATAGCCTTAGAAGCTACCAGACCCTCCACTGTGGAGTGGCCAGCCTAGAGCCAGCAGTCAATGAGCTTTGTGGCTTAGAACCATCCATGGTACTTAGAACCGTGGGTACTATACCAGGGACCAACCTCCCCCGGGCTTTGGGGACATTTCATCTCCCTTCTTCCTCTGCCACAGGCAGCACCCTTCACTCGGGCTCAGGAGCGTTGGGGCCACTGGGGAACTGAGTGGGTGGGGTAGCATGTTCCTTCTTCTAGAAAAACAACCCAAAGTCCTGTCTTGCTGTCATCTGCATATTCAGGCTGTGACACTTCAGACACTCAAGGGATGACTTTCCAGACCCCAGCAAGAAACCCCAGTCAAATGAGAAGACTCTTTAGGGTCCCTTGAACTGCAAGGAGATCAAACCAGCCAATCCTAAAGGAAATTAGTCCTGAATATTCATTGCAATGACTGATGCTGAAGCTGAAACTCCAATATTTTGGCCACCTGATGTGAAGAACTGACTCGCTGGAAAACACCCTGATGCTGGGAAAGATTGAAGGCGGGAGAAGTGGACAACAGAGGATGAGATGGTTGGATGGCATCACTGACTCAATGAACATGAGTTTGAGTAAGCTCCAAGAGTTGGTGATGGACAGGCATGCCTGGCGTGCTGCAGTCCATGGGGTGGCAACGAATCGGGCACGACTGAGCGACTGAAATGAACTGAACACCTTTCTAGCAAGATAGGAGGGAAATGGCCCTCGGGAAAGTCACTCAGCCACATGCTCTTAGGACCATCCACTTACTAGATAACAAATGTCCGCTGTGCTTCATTCTGACTGGCCAGGCAATACTTGCCACTCACTCACCCACTCTTGCTCCTTCTTCCTCTCCTCTTCATCCCCTCCCCGTAGGCTGGCTCCAACTCCACTGAGAAGCTTTGTCTCTCTGCTCCCAAGTCCTGCCTCCAGCTTTGTTCCCTTCTGCCTTGACTCATATCTGAGAATCCCTCCTCCCACTGGCCAGCCACCCCCTTAACGTGACTTGAATCCCCTCCCTTGGACTCCAACACATTTGAGGATGAAGCTTCAAGGTCCAGGAAACAAGAAAAACACTGATAGAGCTTTCAGTGGGCCCAAGATGAGGATCTGCAGACCTGAGGGTGTCCTGAGGATGACAGGACTTCCCGCTACAAGGCAGGGCTGCTGTGCTCTCTCAGGGGAGGTGGCTGCCTTTGCCCTCCTCCACTCCAGAGTGGGAGTCCTTCTGCGTTTAATTCCCTGGGTTGCTTTTGGTGGCATGCTAATATATGCAAACCAAATGCAAATGAATATAAAAAGCTATGTGATTTACTGGAAATCAGTGGCTCCCTGACAAGAAGACGAGAAGACTGTAGGGAAATTTTGGAATCTACTTCCCAAGAGAAATTTAAAAATAGAGTGTCCTAAGTTGGGGTTTGGGGAGGGGTGCGGTTGGAAGTCATTCGGAGGAAGGAGCAGTCTGGTTCTGTGTTGTTACTAAGTGACCCAGCAAAAGTCAGTGGAAGAGAAAGCATCTAGCTGCCAAGCCTTCCCCACTTCTCCTCTCTTGACTGCAAGCTCTGGTTCAGCCCCATGCCCTGCCAAAGCCACTTGATGCTGGAGGGCAGGGCACCCAGGGCATTACAGCATCTTTGAAATGAGGCATTATTTACATCCCACTCCACCTGATAGCACTCTGATATTCTCCTCTCTGCTTGCATCTCCTACGTTGACCCTCTTCTACTTGTCCTCGTTGGGTATGGCCGGTCAAGTGAACAGAATGTTCTGGAATCTGGCCAGGGGGGTTAGGCAGCAGTCTGGACGTGCCTATAAAAAAAAGGCTTCAGAGGATAGCTCTGGGATAGGTCAACTCAAGCACAAAACCTTAGGTACCTCATTTGCAGGGAGAGGGAGACCCCTCCAAGAAAGGACAGGAGAGAAGAAAGTGGCCCCAGAAGCAACAGCTTCCATTCTTCTGCCCCTAGGCTGGGATGTGGAGTAATTCCAAAAGGGAGAAACTCACGTCTTCTTGAAGATTAAAATCTTTCCACCAGTGTACTAAGCTTCATGAGAATGTTTTTCCGTATGTTAACATAACTGTTTGATGCTGCCATAGAAGTCATTTTCTTCTGGTTTTTTCCTCCAGGTAACTAGAGCTCAGATGCTTCTGGTTGTGAAGGTAATACTCCAGAAAACTCTTAACACATGTGCTGAAAATATTTTAAAACAAACTTCCCCAAGATTCAGGAACCACCTCACTGCTTCCCTGAAAGGAGGTAACCCAAACTGAACCCTCCACTCCAGGAGAGAGGAGCTGTGTTCTCTGTCTGCTCCTAACTAGGTAGGAAGTATGCTGAAAGCCAGCTTTCAACCATTCAGTATTTGGGGTTACTCAGAGAAAAGAAAATATGCTCTTCCATATATTTAAAAGGGAAGGGTACACTGTGTATCAAGCATGTTCTGTGCATCTTTTAAGTCTCCCAGTGGACATGTATCACTCCCATTGTACAGATGAAGAAACTAAGGCTAAGAGTTCAAGGCATTTGCCTAAGGTCACACAGCTGATCAATGGTTTTGGCAGAACTTTCTACTGCTCATGAGTATCCATTTTCTCTTTTTCTTTCTAGGTATGTCTTAAACGATTTTCCTTGGTCATCTTGCAATTAGGCTAACCACATCACTGAATTCTGGCCATTGAAATAGGGGACAGAAATGATTTTGCCACTTCTGGTCCTTGTTCTATCATGCCTTTTCCCATCACTATCTGGATGACCCAGGGCACTGGGAAGCTGTGAAAATGGGAGGAACTTGCTCCCTGAGTGACTACATGGAGCAGAGCACCCTTCACCCTGCCCTCTGACTTGGGTGAGGTAAACATTCACTGTGCTAATCCACTGAGAGCTTAGTTTGTCCTAAGAGCATGGGGAAGGTAAGATCTGAAGCCCAATCCATCAGGCTCTAAAGACTCTTCTCTCTCATTAAGCCATACTGCCACAAGTCCTGCAGAAATAACACAAATCCAACTCTAAAATATTGCCTAATCCCACAGCTCACCTCTCTCCTGCCACGTCTCTCCCACAACCAAGAACAAGATTCTTGTTTTGTTTGTTTATTATTATTCAACTCTTTGCTTATTATTATTCTTGTCTGTTTATTATTCAGCTGTGCCAGGTCTTGGCTGTAGCACGTGGCATCTTTTGTTGCAGCCCACAGACTCTCTGGTTGCGGCACGTGGGGCCTTAATTCCTTGACCCGGGATCAAACCCAAGTCCCCTGCATTGCAAAGGAGATTCTCAACCACTGGACCACCAGCGGAAGGCCCAAGAACTAGATTCTTAAAGACTTTAGAGGAAACTGGGAAGGCCAATACATAAAATCAAGCAGACAATTGGCAAATATTTGTTGATGGCCTACTACCTGCCAAGTCTAGACAAAATTATTGAGGTCATGAGCTCATCCATGCTCTCCTGGATGGGTGTGGGTCAGAGGATAGAGGGGGAGGTAGGCATAAGCCTATTCTTTTGTAGCAATGATGAGGTTAATGAATCCTTGATTCTCCCTTTGTGTTCATGAGCTGCCTGGGGAGTGTCTGATTTTATATTTGAGAATAGACTTTCAACTAAGAAACAGCTTTCAAATTCGAAATACATTATTTTCCTGAAGTTTCACATTTTACAGATGGGCAGACTGAGACTCAGAAAAGCTTAGGTAGGGCCCCAGGCCACAGCGGCAGCAGTTAAATTTGAACTCTGCTTTGTCTGATTCCAAAGTCCTTGCTCATTGCACCCTCCCTGTGTTTCTTAAGCCAGACCGCTCTTCAGAATCACCAGGGGAACAGTTCAAATACAGATTCCTCGGCCTGGTGCCAGACTCCCAAGTCACTGACCCGGGGCTGGCCTCAGCATTCTCTCTTCACACGCACATCCCAGACAAAAGCAAAGACCAGCCAAGTTGGGGTCCAGTCCTTGCAATGGGGAAGACTAAGAGGGTACATGGATACTGAGGGAGTGGGCGGAAGGAAACAAGAAGGGCCTTCTATGGCTTCGTCCAGGGCTGGCCCTGCTCACAGTCAAGATCCTGGCCGGGAGACCCAGAGAACAATTAACGAAATCAAGAAAAGGCCTTTCCTCCCAGCCGTTCTCCTTACATCTCTACCGTGGGAAGAGGGTATCTTGCCTGTGGAATGCTGCAGCACAGTCATCTCTAGACCTATTTTTTTAACCTTCGCCAGGGATGAAGAAAGAAAGGTCTGTCAAGGTTCAGAAAATGCTAGTCATTGTCCTGATTCACCAGACTGCCTTGATTTAGTGCTCATTGCGTCCAAGACTGTCCTCTGAGAGGTGCTGGAATGAAACTGACTGCCGCGTCATTGTGGAAGCCAATTCATGAAGAAAGGAGCCAAGGACGGCTGGCAGGTATTGTTTAGCCACGAGGAACTGAAATGTTGCTTGAAGAAACACTTTGGCATATTTGCACATCAATAGGCCCTACAGGAGCTCTCCTGCCATTTTTCGAGAGCTTGGTTTGTACAGGTTCGCAATCCCCTATCCATAGGTTGACCCTATCGTTTACCATCCAAACTGGGCAGTTGTAACAGTGAAACCTGGGGGAGCTATTAAAAATTTCACCAGGACAAGGGTAAACCAGAATGTCCCAAGCACACTGGAATGTATCCCAAACCCCGAGGACAAGTGGGTCTCAGACTCAGACTTTTCAAAGATTTTATAGATAATGCTGCACATCTGTGTCCATGTGTGTGTGTCCTGTGTGTGAGTGTGCATGCTAAGTCGCTTCAGTCATGTCCGACTCTTTGCAACCCTATGAACTTTAGCCCGCCAGACTCCGCTGTCCATGGGATTCTCCAGGCAAGAGTTCTGGACCACTTCAGGCCCTCTTCCAGGGGATTTTCCCAACCCAGGGATCGAGCCCACATTTCTTGTCTCCTGCACTGGCAAGTGGGTTCTTTACCACTAGCGCCACCTAGGAAGCCCCTACACATATAAACACCCTAGAGGGGTCTCGGGCAGCTCCTCATGCTCAAATATTATATTCCTGCAGCAAATGTATGAATGTTCACAAGCAGGATAAATAGATATGGATACTTGAGGTCAAAGTTTGCGATCTAATGATGTATGAAAAACGCCTGTTTTCAGGAAATTTTGGAAATTTTTTTCAAATTGTGGAAATGGCTTGTGGACCTGTACCAGGAGCTCTAAGTACTTTCCATGGTGTGACAAAGATGCTAGCCGCTCCAGTGTAAAGATCCTCCCCTTCGTTGATAGCGGATAAGTGGACCCCTGGCCATCTGGAATTTCCCAGTGTTCCTTGCAGCTCGGTGTGGTCATGTGACTGAGATCTGGCTGATGAGGTTTACAGGTGGAAAGATGTGATCAGGACTTGACGCACATGTACAGGTACAGATGCACCGGTTGTTGATAGAGGGCATCCATTCTGATT
Source organism: Muntiacus reevesi (assembly GCF_963930625.1). NCBI lineage: Eukaryota > Metazoa > Chordata > Mammalia > Artiodactyla > Cervidae > Muntiacus > Muntiacus reevesi. The sequence continues at coordinate 115,875,658 of NC_089253.1, read as the reverse complement.
AGTCAAAATCCGTGTTGTAAACACTTTGAAAATTACTTCTGGTGTGAAACTTCTAGGAAGTCTCTTTAAAGAGATGGGTGTACACTTCTCCCCTCCTCCCTCCTGGCTGGAGTGTGGACATGATGGTCGGACCATGAGTATCCACTCCACTTTGGACCTCGAAGCTGAAGGCCACACTCTGGAAAGGATGAACCAGAAAGTTGGAAGGATCTTGGGTTCGGATAACTCCCTGGATGGCCTACTACTGGAATTTTTATGTGAGAGAATAAAATCTTATTGACTTGTCACAAATTCTTTATATTTTCTTGTTTATTCACTAAGTCGTGTCAGACTCTCTGTGATCCCATGGACTGCAGCATGCCAGGCTTCCCTGTCCTTCACTATGTCCCAGAGTTTGCTCAAGTTCATGCCCATCAAGTTAATGATGCTGTCTAACCATCTCATCCTCTGCCACCCTCTTCTCCTTTGGCCTCTGATCTTTCCCAGAGTCAGGGTCTTTTCCAGTGAGTTGGCTCTTCACATCACGTAGCTGAAGTATTGGAGCTTCAGCTTCAACATCAGTCCTTCCACTGAATATTCAGGGTTGATTTCCTTTAGGATTGACTGGTTTGACCTTCTTGCTGTCCAAGGGACTCTCAAGAATCTTCTCCGCACCACAATTCGAAAGCATCAGTTCTTTGGCTGTCAGCCTTCTTTGGGGTCCAACTCTCACAACCGTACATGAATACTGGAAAAACCATAGCTTTGACTATATGGACCTTTGTCAGCAACGTGATATCTTTGCTTTTCAATACGCTGTCTAGGTTTACCATAGCTTTCCTTTCAAGGAGCAAGCATCTTATAATTTCATGGCTCCTCTGTCCATGGAATTCTCCAGGCAAGAATACCAGAGTGGGTAGCCATCCCCTTCTCCAGGGCATCTTCCCAACACAGGGATCGAACCCAGGTCTCCCTCGTTGCAGGCAGATTCTTTGCCGTCCAGTCACCAGGGAAGCCCAGCTTTCAGAGAGGCTTTTAGATCCCTGTATCTTAGCTGGGCGGTCTGGTTTTGTGTTGGCTGCAGCCTGCAACTCCTCCTTCCTATTGGATGAGCATCTCCCATTGTACAAGGTCTTGGTAAATGGCTGCTTTGGAGACCGAACAGGCCAGGTGGTCCTTCTCTGTGCCCAGGCATCCCGGTTGAATCCCAGCTTGATTCAATATGATCCTTCGGCTAAGACTTCGGTTTTGAACAAGAGATGCAAAGCACAGAGGTGCTAGAATTCTTTTTCAGGGATGAGGGGTCCAAACTAGGCCGTTCTGACTGACAAGCATTTATTTCAAAAGCCTTCTGCTATTTTCGGCCTATTTCCTCAAAGCCCCACCCTACACTTTGCTCCCAATAAATTCCCCTTTTGGTTACGACAACCAGACAACTGTTTCTTGCTGCTGAAAGCCTTCCCCCAGTTGTGACAGGCTACAACCATCAGTAACCTGCCAAACAGCTGCTCCAACCCTTTCTTGCTAACAGAATCCCATGTTTCCATTTGTTCACCCACCAGGCTCAAGTGGACAAATCATGATTGGGCAGTCCCATTCCTTTGTCCGGTGATTGGTTTAGTATTAGACCTGGGACCTAGGTCTGACCAGGGAACCAAGAAGAAGTTGCTAGTAGCTTCTGAGAAAGATTTTCCTCACCGACTGCATTGTTGCCCTCTTTCTTCCTGCTTGAGAAGCTGCTGCATGAGAAAGGAAGCTTGGAGCCACTGCAGCCATCTTAGCACCATGAGGGAAGATAGTGGTAGCCATGAAGAAGACAGAGAGAGAGGTGGAGGAGCTTGAGTCCTCGATGATCTCTCAGAGACATCACCCCAACCCCAGAACCACCTCATCTGATCTGCTGCTTTGTCATGATCAATGAGTCCCATCATTTAGTTCTTTATTTCAAAAGTTTTGTTATTTGCAACCGAAGGATCCTGATCTACTGATTCACTGAATTTCACTGTTTTCAAAATTATTAATCACATGTTGTTGAAGTTAGAAGAAAACCTGGGCAATCAACTAGCTGTGAGTTGCTTTGAGCTGCTTTGTGATAGAAGAACCTGAAGCAGATATAGAGACAGAACCAGAAGGAGAAGCCAGGCCACCCGAGTCTTACCTCTTAGCAGGTACTCCAGCACCCCGAGGAGACTGAGTGTTCAGGGCAGGACAGTGTGGGGAGCATCTTTTCTGTAACATCTTACAGAAAATCCCAAATGAAGTTTCTGGCCAACCCAATTATTAGTTTTGTGAGCACAAACTTAAAGCAATTATATTTAAAATTTATGACTTTAAAAGGTTTGAATACTAAATCAGATTCTCAGGATTTTTTCCCCCTTTGTTCAGTTTTGTAGTTTTTACTCTCAGAAAATAAAATTCTCAAAATCATATAGCTTCTTTGTTTTGTGTTTGAGTGATTCATTCCTGTTTGACCTACTTTCTGATCAGTTATGTATTTGCTGTGTAATAAACCACATAGAACTTACTGTCTTAAAAAAAAAAAAAATAGCTTACTAGCTACAGTGCAGGGTTGAGCCGTGTTACCTTCCATTCTCTGACTCAAATTCCCAGCTTCTTTTTATTTCCTAATCAAGACTTCTTTTCTGGTTGAGTCACAGGCAGATCTTTGAAGCAAAATCAGGACGTCAGGTGCAGAGGTGGGGACAGGTCAGGGGAGCCACTTTGGGGGTCACTGTTCTTTGCTGGAAACAGAGGAACAGGGAAGAACTGCTCAAGGGAGTTGGGGCCAAGAAAGCACTTGCCTTTCCTACATCCTTGCTTTTATCTCCCTGTGTCCCCATACTGGGCTTCTTGACTCTTTTCATCTTCTCAAAGAAAAGAAACTCAAGAAAACACTTAAGCTGAAACCAAAATGATCTCCGCCCCATTCAAGACAACTCTATGGCCACAACTGTCAGTGGTACCCGTCTCTTGGTCTCCCAGCACTATTTTCCATGCCTCCTCCTTCCTCATCCCACGTTCCAGCAGGAGCCAAGTCCGACCCTCAAATTTATCCTTCATTAGGCCTTTCCTGAGACATCCCCTGAGACTTAATTTTCTTGGGCTCCAAAATCACTGCAGATGGTGACTTCAGTCCTGTAGTTAAAAGATGCTTTCTCCTTGGAAGAAAAGCTATGACAAACCTAGAGAGCATATTAAAAAGCAGAGACATTACTTTGCCAACAAAGGTCCGTCTCATCAAGGCTACGGTTTTTCTAGTAGTCATGTATGGATGTGAGAGTTGGGCCATGAAGAAAGCTGAGCACTGAAGAATTGATGCTTTTGAACTGTGGTGTTGGAGAAGACTCTTGGACTGCAAGAAGATCCAACCAGTACATCCTAAAGGAAATCAGTCCTGAATATTTATTGAAAGGACTGATGCTGAAGCTGAAGTTCCCATACTTTGACCACCTGATGTGAAGAACTGACTCATTGGGAAAGACCCTGATGCTGGGAAAGATTGAAGATGGGAGGAGAAGGGGACAGACAAAGGATGAGATGATTGGATGGCATCACCAACTCAATGGACATGAGTTTGAGTCAACTCTGGGAGCTGGTGATGGACAGGGAAGCCTGGTGTGCTGGAGTCCATGGGGTCGCAGAGTCGGACACAACTGAGCAACTGAACTGAACTGAGACCCCCCAAGAAAGGAAGTGAGCTTTGAGAGCCTGGAGGAAAGCTCTGACTCATCAACCCCCACCCTCACTCAGAACCTGATTAGGGGGGTGGGGGGCTCACCCACCTTCAGTCTCTCCCCCTTTAAATCTGCCTCCCTCACCTGGTCCTGTGTTCCCAGGGCCCAGCACATCCTGGGTTCCTAAAACGTGTTTGCAGAATGAATTTATGCAAATTCATTGAAATATGCAAATTAATTCATTGCAAATGAATGAATAAATGAAGGAAGGAGCATGAAGCAGAGCAGAGACCGCTGGATGGAAGAGCCTCCAGTCTATGGAGCTGGCAGGGCGGTGAGTCACACAGCTCTCCACACCTCTAAGGCAAACTCTGAAAACCATTAGCAGGCCATTAGCTCTGACTCAGGCCCAGCTGGCAGAGAGTGGGCTTTAGTCACTCAGCTGCGGGGTTCACACACGGGTGCCCATCCCGTGGACCAACAGCCTTGCCTCCGAACCCAGCGCCTCTGGCCAGACCCGGGCTCAGGCCTCCTGCCATCGTCCTGCCTGGGCAAAGCCGCAGGGTGGAAGCTGTCTCACGGCCTGTGTATCCCCAGGAACAGACTCACCAAAGCGGTTATCAGCTGCTCATTAGGTGCCAGCAGCTTGAACACACAGATATCTTTCAGGTCACACAGTGGTTCTGTGAGGCGGGTCCTCTTCAGCCCTTTGCAGACGAGGAAACCAATGCAGGCGAAGAAGCTGTGACTTCCTTGAGACCACGCAGCCATTTTGATAGCAGAGACCCAGGGCTGGGTTTAGACCACATCCTTTCGCTCTCAAGGCCTGTTCCTTCCAGCAACCATACAAACTCAAACGCATCTGGGGCCTGGAGGAGGGAAGCCAGCATCCCGGAGTCCGGGCTGTTAATGCCCCTTCCCTGACCCACGCTGGGCAGGGGAGGGGTCCACCCTGAGGGTCCCGTGGTTGGGCCCCTGCAGCATCGAGATGCCCCAGATGGGGAAGGGAGGACCCTTCTGAGACCCACAGGGCCTGGGTGGGGTCTGATGGCCAAGGGTGATCCTCCTGGTTCTATCCCAAACCCCGAGGACTTCCTCCTTTGCTGAGAGTCTTGGGCCCACAGCAAAGGGCTGGGGGTCACGACACAAGCCACACTCTGGAAGGACTGAGTATCCTGGGGGTGAGAGGAGAGTCAGAGCCCATGAACCCAGCAAGGGTGAGATGGTTCAGTGCTTGACCCCAGAGCAGGACGATTGATTAAGAGAGTGCGCTCGTGACGGGAATTCAGACAGGACAGAAGTTCTTGTGACCTCGTGGACTATTGCCCACCAGGCTCCTCTATCCATGGAATTCTCCAGGCAAAAAGACTGATGTCAGTAGCTATTCCCTTTTCCAAGAGATCTTCCCGACCCAGCAATCAAACCCAGGTCTCTTGCATTGCAGGCAGATTCTTTACCATCTGAGCCACCAGGGAAGCCAGAACCATTCTTATTACTAGCTAGATGTTGTATTTGCAGCTTTTGCTTGATTGAGTTTGGGTTCATATTCCCCCATATCTCCTCATCCTCCCTTTTGATTTGTACTTTGGGTGGTTGGGAAGTCACAGTGATCATTAATTGCAGGTCTAGAATATGCTAGATGAGTCTTCAAAGTTTGGTCCCTGGACAGATTGTGGCACCATTTCATGAAATGCAAATTCTGAGCCTCACCCCAGACACACTGATTCTGAAACTCCAGGCGGGGCTCATTAACTAGTCTTTTTGTTTGTTTGTTTTTTTAATTCTTTTTTTTAAATTTATTTTTATTAGTTGGAGGCTAATTACTTTACAATATTGTAGTGGTTTTTTGCTATACATTGACATGAATCAGCCATGGATTTACATGTGTTCCCCATCCCGATCCTCCCTCCCGCCTCCCTCCCCATCCCATCCCTCTGGGTCTTCCCAGTGCACCAGGCCCGAGCACTTGTCTCATGCATCCAACCTGGGCTGGTGGTCTGTTTCACCCTTGATAGTATACTTATTTCAATGCTATTCTCTCAGAACATCCCACCCTTGCCTTCTCCCACAGAGTCCAAAAGTCTTTCTGTACATCTGTGTCTCTTTTTCTGTTTTGCATATAGGGTTATCGTTACCATCTTTCTAAATTCCATATATATGCATTAGTATACTGTATTGGTCTTTATCTTTCTAGCTTACTTCCCTCTGTATAATGGGCTCCAGTTTCATCCATCTCATTAGAACTGATTCAAATGAATTCTTTTTAATGGCTGAGTAATATTCCATGGTGTATATGTACCATAGCTTCCTTATCCATTTGTCAGCTGATGGGCATCTAGGTTGCTTCCATGTCCTGGCTATTATAAACAGTGCTGCGATGAACATTGGGGTGCACGTGTCTCTTTCAGATCTGGTTTCCTCGGTATGCCCAGGAGTGGTATTGCTGGGTTGACTAGTCTTTTAATAAATTCTCTGGTGATGTTAATACATGCTAAACCCACTGCGCTAAGTGTTTACAAGAAACCTCATTCAATCCCACAAAGACTAAGGAAGTGGGAATTAAGATCTCAGACTTACAGATGAGAAACAGGGGTTTGGAGAAGTTAGTGACTTGCCCCAGGCCCTCACCTGGCAAGTAAACTCTGGGTCTGTGGGGCCCCCTGCACAATTGCCTTCCCCTCACTACTGCAATGCCTCCCAGAGGAGGAATGTATTTGCCCTCAGGCAGACGCGGGAGGCAAAAGTAACTGGTAAAGTTGGAGCACTCCCCCAGGCTGCTGAATAGATAGATCTGTTCTTGTTTAGTTGCCATGTTGTGTCTGACTCTTTTGGGACTCCATGGACTGTAGCCCACCAGGCTACTCTATCCGTAGGATTTCCCAGTCAAGAATACCTGAGGGTGGCATTTCCTTCTCCAGGGAATCTTCCCAACCCAGGGATCGAACCTTCATCTCCTGTGTCTCCTGCATTGGCGGGCAGATTCTTTACCTCTGAGCCACCAGGGAAGCCCAGTGAAAAGTTTACCTAGCTAATTTTATATGGTTTGCAAGAACAATTGCACTGTAATCTTTTATGAAAAGAGGCAAATATTTAGCCCTAGGGCTATCCCACTATTAAGTCGGCACTAAGAAGCCATCCCCAGTGGTTTGCAATGCAACCAGAACACCATCTGCTAAGCATGCATCTCAGCAGCGCGGAGACCTATGGGTGTGACCGAGGATGATGGCACTATCAGTGACACGCTGAGCTCCTCCAGCCTGAAGAAACTGTCCTAGAGGCTTTGTGATTTCTCTTTCACCCGGTATTATTATGCCCCTTTAACAGATGAGGATGCTGAGGCCCAAAGAGGGTGGAAGACAAAAGCTCCCAAGTAAGGGGGCAGCGTTCTGGCCTGCCTGGCTCTAAGGAGCGTCCCTTCCAATATGCTATCCTCTGAGAAGCCGGTTCTCAGAGCCAGGCAGTCTTGTCCCGGCCTCCGCACGCAGGCCCACTTCCCCTCCCCGTTCCCTGCCCCAGAAGTCGGCCCACTGGACGCCTCCCGCACAGGTGGGGAGAGCGCGGGACACCGGGGACGGAGGAGCCCCAGCGGGACCCGCGAGTGGCCACACGATGGCGCTATGGTTCAGGAGACTCGGGTGCTGCCCGACACCAGCTCCGAGGACCTGGGACCCTGGCAGGACGGGGCCCACCGCGCCAGAGCTGCCTCGAGAAGGACTGGACCCCGAGCGAGCAGAAGGGTTGTTGAGGACGCTCTCCCAGGCCCGTGCCACCGGAACCCCTCTCCCCCCTCTCCTCCATCCGGGCTGGGGCACGGAGGCCTCCTCCGGGAGCGCAGCAACCGGTGGCGAGCCCCGGACTCCGCAGCGGCCAGCAGGCAGCGGCCAGCATCGCGGCTGCTCGCTCCCCGCCGTCCCTTCCTCCTTCCCCCTTGGCTCCTCCCCCGCCCGGCCAGCCAGTCCCAGCCCGCTGCTCTCAGCTCAGCTTTTTTTTCTTTTCTAGCAATTGAAGTACAGTTGATTTACAATATCGTGCGAGTTTCAAGTGTACAGCAGAGTGATGCACATACACTTTTTCAGATTATTTTCAATGATGGGCTATTACAAGATACTGAATATATAATTGAAAAGGATGCTCGCAAGTTGAGGGTTTTAAATATTGCAAAACGAGGCATCACAAATGATCTCGTCACTGAGATTCGGGCGCTTACTTTAAAACTCAGCTGGTGAATTTCCCTGACTTCCCCCGAAATAAGTAACAAGAGTAGGAGTCAGTCTTGTGCCTTCTGTCACCTCTCATTCCCAAAGAGGTGAAAAACACCTCTTGGGGAGGCGGAACTTTGTGTTCAAATCCTGGGTCAACCGATAAAAATGACGTGACACCAAGAGTTTTTTCATCTCCTTGAGCCTCACTTTTTGCATCAATAAAATGGAAATAATACTAGTACTCACCTCATGGGTTATTCAGTTCAGTTCAATCGCTCAGTTGTGACCGACTGTTTGCAACCCCATGAACCGCAGCAGGCCAGGCCTCCCTGTCCATCACCAACTCTCAGAGTTTACCCAAACTCACATCCATTGAGTTGGTGATGCTATCCAACCATCTCATCCTCTGTCATCCCCTTCTCCTCCCATATTCAATCTTTCCCAGCATCAGGGTCTTTTTAGTATTGGAGTTTCAGCTTCAACATGAGTCCTTCCAATGAACACTCAGGACTGATCTCCTTTAGGATGGACTGGTTGGATCTCCTTGCAGTCCAAGGGACTCTCAAGGGTCTTCTCCAATACCACAGTTCAAAAGCGTCAATTCTTTGGCGCTCAGCTTTCTTTATGGTCCAACTCTCACATCCATATATGACTACTGGAAAAACCATAGCCTTGACTAGACGAACCTTTGTTGGCAAAGTAATGTCTCTGCTTTTTAATATGGTAATATGCTGTCTAGGTTGGTCATAACTTTCCTTCCAAGAAGTAAGCGTCTTTTAATTTCATGGCTGTAGCCACCACGTGCAGTGATTTTGGAGCCCCCCAAAATAAAGTCAGCCACTGTTTCCACTGTTTCCCCATCTATTTGCCATGAAGTGATGGGACCACATGTCATGATCTTAGTTTTCTAAATGTTGAGCTTTAAGCCAACTTTTTCACTCTCCTCTTTCACTTTCATCAAGAGGCTCTTTAGTTCTTCTTCACTTTCTGCCATAAGGGTAGTATCATCTGCATATCTGAGGTTATTGATATTTCTCCCAGCAATCTTGATTCCAGTTTGTGCTTCTTCCAGCCCAGCACTTCTCATGATGTACTCTGCATATAAGTTAAATAAGCAGGGTGACAATACACAGCCTTGACATACTCCTTTTCCTATATGGAGCCAGTCTGTTGTTCCATGTCCAGTTCTAACTTTTGCTTCCTGACCTGCATACAGATTTCTCAAGAGGCAGGTCAGGTGGTTCCCATCTCTTGAAGAATTTTCCAGTTTGTTGTGATCCACACAGTCAAAGGCTTTGGCATATGGGTTATTAGAAAAGTTAAATATGTGTAAACCATTTAGAGTAGCGCTCTGACACGTAGGAAGTACTCATTAAATGTTACCATATTTACTTCCCTCTGACACACTGCGCACACCAGTGATTTGGCACTGAGTACAGACAGACAGCCTCGGGCTTTTGGTTGACTTTTCACGTAGGCTGTCTCAAGGCCAGAGGGCCGTCTTATGTAACTGCATGCTCTGGGTCTATGTGCTCTGTGCTCCTTGCCTGGGGCATGTAATTAGACTGGGTCATGGGTCACCACAAACCACAGCCTCCAGCTCAACCCCTGAATCTATCTCATCTCCTCCAGGGGGTGGGTTCTCACATAAATCTGCTGATGCAAGTGCTGAGTGCTCCCATTGTCTGCTGTGGGGCACATGGTTCCCAGTTCTGAGTAATGAGAGTCTTTTTTATATATCATTTTATTTATTATGCTTCCCGCGTAGTTCAGTCAGTAAAGAATCGGCCTGCAATGCAGGAGACCTAGGTTCAGTTCCTGGGTCGGGAAGATCCCCTGGAGGAGGACATGGCAACCCACTCCAGTATTCTTGCCTGGAGTATCCCAATTTATTTATTTATTTATTTGTGGCTTCGCTGGGTCTTTGTTGCTGCAGGCAGGCTTTCTCTAGTGTGGAAAATGGTCGCTATTCTCTAGGTGCAGTGTGTGGGCTTCTCACTGCAGTGGCTACTCTTGTTGTGGAGCATGGGCTCTAGGGCGCTCGGGCTTCAGTAGCTGTGGCATACAGGCTGCGTTGCTCCATGAATGTGGGATCTTCCCGGCCCCAGGATCGAACCTATATCTCCTGCATTGGCAGAAGGATTCTTTAACCACCGAGTCACCAGAGAAGTCCCAAGAGTCTTTTTTAATATTTATTTTTATTTATTTCTTTGGCTGCACTGGGTCTTAGTTGCAGCATGTGGGATCTTTTAATGGAAGCATGAAAACTCTTAGCTACAGCTAAGAGTGTGGGGTCTAGCGTCCTGACCAGGGATCAAACCTGGGCCCCCGCCTGCCTTGGGAGCTCCGAGTCCGAGTCGAAGCCACTGGACCACCATGGAAGTCCTGATGACTTATATTCTCCTCTAGGCCAGGAAGCCCTGCCTGCTCCCTGGGGCTGGGGAGATTTCAGGAGTGGGTTGGCGATGGTGTCAGACTTGTTCTGTTTCCACTCAGGATGGGAGAGACTAGATGCTCCGCAAAAGGCCTGCTTGGGCAGAGAGGAGGAAGCTGGCTCCAAAACCTTGGCTTCTAGAACCTTAGCCAGGTTAAGACAGTGTGGTGCACTTGCCTCTGGCTGGACTTGACCACACAGGGTAACAGGTCAGCTTGTAGATGTTTGTGTCTGGAGTTCTTTGGGGGTTTCTCTTCATATTCTTCCTGATGTCGCCATCTCTAGAAGTCGGGTCTTTAACATTTCTCTGTCTTGCAGAAATCAGTGCTTGGTAAAAGGCCTTGCTAGCAGTGCCTGAGCACTCCACGTGGATTGACTGACTGACAAATTGGCTCCAGAGGGTTTCAGCCAAGCTGGACCTCTAGCAGATCTTTGTAAAAGCTGCGATCTGACTCATTAGATTTCATTAGTAGACCTCGCTGAAGCTGTTCACAGAGCACCCTCAGATGTCAATAAAATCTAACCGCATATGCAAATGAGGGTGTTGGAGGTGTGGGTGACTTGGGGTGGAAGGGGCTCCTGGTTCATGCAGGAAGGCTTCCTGGTTATCGGTAGGGGACGGGGGTGAAGCAGGAAGTAAAACGGATGCAGTTTGACAAAGTGAGAGGAGGGTGTGGTTTGGGGCCATAACCCACCCTTTCCTGGTTCAGATCAGCACTTGAGTCATTCCAGAGTTCCCCTGCCAAGCCCCTGGGAACCTTCCAGTGTATGACATCTCTCAGGAAGCTAGCTGAGTTTCCTGGAAAACCTCCTCCACGGAGAACCAATCCACCACCTCCATGCCACCCCTCAAATCCTTCTTAGAAATCCTACCTGCCTGCATCTTGGAATGAACGGAATAGAATGAATGGAGGATTGAGCCATAATAACCCAAACCAAATACTGGGTTGGAGGGAACTGGTTACTACTTCGTTTCTCATCAGGGCCCCTTAATGGCATCTACTCTCTGGGAGACTGTTAGTTGTTCAGTCATGTCCGACTCTGCAACCCCGTGGACCATAGCCCACCAGGCTCCTCTGTCCATGGAATTTTCCCAGGCAAGAATACTGGAGGGGGTAGCCATTCCCTGCTGCAGGGGATCTTCCCCACCCAGGGATCAAGCCCGGGTCTCCTGCATTGCAGGCAGATTCTTTACCATCTGAGCCATAGCCTATGTTCAATGAGAAGTGTGAATTGAGCCCAGGGGAAGGATGTCTGAGGGGCTCTTGGACTTCCGATCCCTTGCCCAGCTGGCGGAACTGGGCTGGCACAGCCAGCAGCTCTCTGAAATTCTTGCCTTCCCGCTTCCCTCTTGGGACTTTGAAAGGGAAATCTAAACCTTGTGTCTCTGATTCATTTACTGTGAACTCATCAAGTTGGTGTTTGGCAAGAGTTCTTGGATGTCTCGGAAAGGGCTTTTGGTTTGGTTTCATTTATTTGTGTGTGTGTGTGTGTGTATGTGTGGTGCTTGCTTTTCCTTTGAAATAGGAAGTCTTTTTTTTGCCAAGAATACAAGGAAACACCAGATTTGAAGTTGGATCACAGCACAAGACTTTATTTTCTTGGGCTCCAAAATCACTGCAAATGGGGACTGCAGCCATGAAATTAAAAGACGCTTGCTTCTTGGAAGAAAAGCTATGACAAACCTCGACAGCATATTAAAAAGCAGAGACATTACTTTGCCAAGAAAGGTCTGTCTAATCAAAGCTATGGTTTTTCCAGTAGTCATGTATGGATGTGAGAGTTGGACCATAAAGAAGGCTGAACAGCGAAGCATTGATGCTTTTAAACTATGGTATTAGAAAAGACTCTTGAGAGTCTGTTGAACTGCAAGGAGATCCAACCAGTCAATCCTAAGGGAAACCAGTCCTGAATATTCATTGGCAACTGATCCTGAAGCTGAAGCTCCAATGCTTTGGCCACCTAATGCAAAGAACTGACTCATTAGAAAAGACCCCGATGCTGGGAAAGATTGAAGGCAGGAGGAGAAGGGGGTGACAGAAGATGAGATGGTTGGATGGCATCACCGACTCAATGGACATGAATTTGAGCAAGCTCTGGGAGCAGTGAAGGACAGGGAGGCCTGGCGTGCTGCAGTCCATGGGGTGGCCAAGAGTTGGACACGACTGAGCAACTGAACAACAACAATAATCCCTTGTGTTTCCCTCTTTTTAATTGTGCAAAACAAAACAAGTAATATCTAACATTTAGTTTTGCATATTGAGTCCTATTATTATCCTCATTTTACAAATGAGAAAACTAAGCCCAGAGAAGTTAAACAAATTGCCCAGTCCAAATAGTTAGCGAGCCTTATATACCTGCATAGTGCAAAGGGTCCACAAAACTTTGGGTGGCTTACACAAAATTTTTTTTTAATCAGAAGAAAGTCTCAAGAAAATATTTGCATATATAATATTAATACATTTGACTCTACACCAACATGGCCATGAAGGTATTTTTATTTTTGGAGCAGACGCTGTCTAGGTAGCAGACAGAATTAGAGCCTAATAGTGGCAGTGAGGCTGACCACTAAGTACCAAGTGACTCAGACACCAGACTGTCCCCTCCCTGGGGGTGCCAGGTGTGCCGACTGGCTCAGAGCGGCCTGCGCTCGCCCTAGTAGGGCTACAGGGTTTGGACGATCACAAAGGCTTCATGGAGCTGGGAGTTGAGGAGAAAGAGGGTTAAATTGGAAAGCGGGCAGATAGACAAGTGGAGGCATTCGGGAATTCACTCGTTTGCGGGAGACAGAGGCAGCTGATATAGATACCGCTGATACAGCTTGTGTTGATGATCGGTTGACACTCTATTCCAGCATGACTTTTGAATTTTTTTTCTTGTACATTTTGCACCAAGGAACCAGAGTTCAACAGAGACATTCCATCAGTAAGGTTTAAGACCGAATTGTTACTTAAAACTCACAATGATTATTTTTTATACTAGAAGAGGGAACAAGACTTTGTTTTTGTTCATAGTTTTTTTTCTGTTAGATATGAATGGTTATTCTTTAGCTCTCCACCAGCAATTAGCAAATTGTCTGAAAGGTTATACAGTCATCTCACTTCCTTGTTTTTTTTGCCTCAAAATTACATACTGAATGCTGCGGCATGGTTTCCATGGAGCCAACTGGTGGTTTACAAACAGAGCGCCCCAGAGCGAAGGCTGGGGAGCTAAGCTCATGAGAAAGGAGACAGCCAGGACCTGGGGACGTGGGGACCTGTTCCTGCTTTAACCTGAGTAAGACATAAATATATTCACACATTTTTTATTGCACTTCATTTTATTGTGCTTTGCAGATATTATTATTATTTTTATAAATTGAAGGTTTGCAGCAACCCTGGATCAGGCAAGTCTATTGGCACCATTTTTTTCAATAGTGTTTTCTCACTTCGTTTCTCTTTGTCACACTTGGTAATTCTCACAGTATTTCTAGCTTTTTTTGTTATGTTTATATTGGCCATGGTGATCTGTGATCCGTGATCGCTGATGCTATTTTTGTTGTTATTTTGTCACTTTTCAGCCATCAAGTATTTTCAGTATACTTTTTTGGGCTTAATCCTATGGCATACTTAACAGGTGGCACTATGGTGTAAATGTAGCTTTTATATACATTGGGAAACCCCAAAAATTGTGAGACTCAGTTTATTACAATATTAACTTTACCATGGTGGTCTGGAGCCAAACCCACAATACCCAAGGTAAGTATAATATACATTTGTAGAGCATCTGTGAAATGTTTCATTTTTTAAAAAAGGATTTCTCTGGGGAAAAAAAAGTTTGAAAACCACTGCTGTAAAAGCTTCAAGAAAGGTAAGTGAGAAGTCCAGGAGTAAGTTTATTTATTTATTCTCTGCCTATTCTGAGAGTGACCTAAAGCAAATTACAAAACTAGATATGACACGGCAAAGGGTTTTTGTTGAAGTAGAGAAATAAAAGGAAAGGAGGGAAAATCATGGTCAGAAAAGTCCGATGTTGGCACGGTAAGGTTTAGGCACCCATGCCAGGCTGAGGGGCTGCTGGCAGCGGGGAAGCACAACCGTGGCGGTGGGCACGCGGTCACAGCCATCCTCCACCTGCCAAAGGAGGAGATGACTCCTTGGGCAGGTGTCACCCAAGCTCCACGTGGATGCTGCTAAAAAAAAATCTGTGAAAGTGCATTAGAGGAACTGTTTGGCCTTGGACAAGCACCTCCTCCTCCCTCCTGGCAGGCATCCTATCCTATCCTCTGCTTCCCTGAAGACCCACAGATCTGGGCGAAGGGAGGGCTCTGCCTGCCCACCTGGGCGTCCTTGGTCCTCTGGCCACAGTTCCCCCCCACACTTTCCTACACGCGTCAGTCACCTCCCCTAAAAATGACCAGATGGGACAAAACCCAGAATGTCATACCCAAGGATCTCTGCTAAGCAAGAATAGCTAAGGGACTTCCCTGGTGGCCCAATGGCGGCCAGCTAATGCAGGGGTCCTGGGTTCGAGCCCTGGTCTGGGAAGAGTCTACATGCCTCAGAGCAACTAAGCCCTACTGCCACAACTACTGAAGCGGGCCTGCTCTAGAGCCTGGGCTCTGCAACGAGAGAGGCCACCGCAAGAGAAGCCCACGCATCGCCGTGGAGAGGAGCTCCCACTCGCCACAACCAGAGAGAGCCCGCACGAGGCCAAGACCCAGCCCAGTCAAAAACACACTTTCATCTCTCTGGGCTTTCCTGGTGGCTCAGACGGTAAAGAATCTGCCTGCACTGCAGGAGACCCAGGTTCGATCCCTGGGTTGGGGAGATCCCCTGGAGCAGGGAATGGCAACGCACTCCAGTATTGTGGCCTGGAGAATTCCACGGACAGAGGAGCCTGGTGGGCTACAGTCTGTGGGGTAGCAAAGACTCGGACACCACTGAGTGATTAACACACATAAATAAAAAGTAAGACTAGCTAATACATCGTGTTGACTCCCTGCCACTGTTCCAATCCCTTTGTATGTGTTAACTCCTCTGGTTCTCTCAGCAGGCTGAGGCGGGTACTATTATTATCTCCTTTTAACAGATCAAGAAACAGCGGTGCAGCAAGGTTAAGGTCACTTTCCCAGGGCCATAGGAAGGGTGACAGTGCTGAGATCTGAACCTGGCTTGGCCCCATGCTCCTAACTACTCACCAGCTAAACTCTCAGCCGGCCAACCTGTTCCAGCCCCACCTGGCTGCGGATGGGAAGCGAGTTACAGTCTCTACCCCTGAGGCTGCAGTCCCGAGGTTTACCCTCAGACAGACCTCTCAGCCTCATTCAGGTCTGTCCTGTTTGGTAGCCACAGATGGCACTTTGCCCAGCTGTTCATTCATTGCTGGTGTAGTCTACAGAAAACCCAAGCTTTGAGGATAGGAGGCTCAGGGCAGGCCTTCCTCATAGTGGAAAACAAAATACACCCATGTCACAGCTGGGCCACCTGTGACAGGCAATGGAGTTGCATGGAGTCCGTCCTATTCAGAGTAATGATGACTGTGACATTGGTCACCGAGCGCAGAGGCTGCTCCAGGCATTTTATATTCCTTACGTCATTTCCTCCTCAAAACAGCTGAGCGGGTGGGTGTAACTGTCTCACCCACCGTAGGAGGGACATTAAAGCTTACGGAGGTTACACAACTCCCCGGAGGACGCAGCAAACTCCCCTCTGCTTCCCCTGCGCCCCAGAGCTGCAGCACCTCAGCTCCCTCCACGGTCCCCACCCTGGGTCCTTACGCTTGCTAAACCCATTTACACAGAAGTTCTTTCATGACGCCTCAGGATCTTACTTTGCTTCTCTTCCTGCCTCCGACTATTAGTTCCTCAAAAGCCGGGGCCCTATTTACCAATTCTACGTCCCCTCCACTCCAACGCCATGGGCCCCACAGAGGCGCTTCACAAGGCGGACCCGAGTGAGACGCTGAAGCCACGTGGCTCTGAGCGCAGGCGCCGCTGGCACTGCTGGTAGAAACGCCTGCCTAAGAAAACAGCCCAAAATCTGGTTCCCCGGTCCTGCAGTCACTGCAAAGAACTCCTCACTTGCATACGTATGCAGGGAACATGTGTCTGCCTAAATCTTTCAGAAAAAGACCTACCCGCGACTGTCTAAGATCCAGCCCTGTAAATCATGATGCAAATGAGGCAGTAGCCACAGGGGTGGGGGGATCACTGGTTGCCAGGCTGCGAAGCCAGTTGCATCCGCTCACACCCAGAGAGATCGAGCCCTGGCGGGAAAACCCCGCTTCTCCAAGCTCATCCCTGCCCTGATGACTCGAAGGCAAACCATGCAGTGGTGTATCCGGCCGCCGAGCTCAAGGCAGCTCTTGACTTCCCTGCGGGTCCTCCTGCACCTTCACCCCCATATGACGCAGGCTGGGGAGGTGAGGACAACAGAGGAGAGATGCTACCGGCTGTCCTTGCAAGGCAGCGACAGTGATCGTTCAGCCTTGCTCAGGAAAACACATCTGTATAATCCTGAGGAATCCCTGAGAGTGTAGGGGCAATAGAAGGCACCTGGTGGGAGCCCGGCTTAGGTTCGGGGTTCAGTTCAGTTCAGTCACTCAGTCGTGTGGGACTCTTTGCGACCCCATGAACCGCAGCGCGCCAGGCCTCCCTGTCCATCACCAACTCCCGGAGTCCACTCAAACTCATGTCCATTGAGTCGGTGATGCCATCCAACCATCTCATCCTATCGTTCCCTTCTCCTGCTGCCCTGAATCTTTCCCAGTATCAGGGTCTTTTCAAACAAGTCAGCTCTTCGCATCAGGTGGCCAAAGTATTGGAGTTTCAGCTTCAACATCAGTCCTTCCAATGAACACCGAGGACTGATCTCCTTTAGGATGGTTTGGGGAAAGCATCATTAATGGGCCATGCACAGACTTTGTGACAACACCATGATGGGACCAGAGTTTACATTTGTTCAAGGAGTAAACTAATTTCTAAGCAAATGAATCCAATTATTTGCTCATTTGTTCAATGCATATATAAGAACATACTCAAGGAGTGCTAGAAAATCCCCTAAAAATGGCCCTTGTCGTCAACAGCAACAACAACAACAAAAATGGGTAAGAGAATCAGTCATAGCACCCTGGCCTGTAGGTGAGAATCAGGCATTTTCAAGCTGTTTCGAGGTCCTCACACACCTGTGCATCCCAGTGCTTCCCTCTTTATTGCAGCAGATTCACTGGACTCTTTTTAAACCCATCACTCCACTCCGTGATAATACATATCCTTGGAAGAAATAAAAGCTCTGGTACTTTACAATATCTAAATAATTTATCTTTAATTCTCTTGTGGCTCAGACAGTAAAGAGTCTGCCTGCAATGTGGGAGACCTGGGTTCGATCTCTGGGTCAGGAAGATCCCTTGAAGGAGGAAATGGCAACCCATTCCAGCCTTCTTGCCTGGAAAATCCCATGGATGGAAGAGCCTGATGGGCTACAGCCCATGGGGTCGCAAAGAAGCAGACACGACTGAGCGATTTCACTTTCACTTTCATCTTTAGTTCTGACTGCTCTCACTACCTCATGAGATGACTCCAAAGAATGACTTCCTAAATAATTCACTTTGGCTTTGGAATGTACTAAGTCTTTGCCACTCAAAGTTTGGTCCACAGGGCACTGGCATCACTCAGGAGCTTGTTGGAAATGCAGACTTTCAGCATCCATGTCTCCTGGGTCAGGGTGTGCAGTTCAGCAAGATCCTCACATCCTTCACTAAAGTTCAAGAAGCGCCGTGCTGGGCATTGTCTTCATGGGCAGTGACTCTCCTGGAGGAATTTTGCTTTGCTCCCAAGGATGCTAGCAGGGGTTGATCCTCTCTGAGCACGTGCCTTGTTCTGGGGGCAGCCAGCCCTGGGCTTAGTTGAGGGTGAGAGGAGCAGAGAGAGAACAACCTGAGGTCTGCAAGAAGGACCACGTAGGGGGTGTGTGCAGGTCATGACCTTGGCAGTTGGCCTCTAGTTCAGGAGGAGCAAGGAGAGGGAAGGAGTCCAGAAATCAGGCTCCCCCAGGAGAGCAGCAGCGGGGCCAGAGGCAGCCCCTGTCTTGATGCAGGTGGCAGGAAGGCGAAGACAAGCCCTTCAGGCTCAGCAGAGTGACCCACTATTGACAAGTGCCCAGTCGTGTCTGACTCTTTGCAACTCCATGGACTGTAGCCCACCAGGCTCCTCTGTCCGTGGAATTCTCCAGGCAAGAGTACTGGAGTGGGTTGCCATTTCCTTCTCCAGGGGACCTTCCTGACCCAGGGATCAAAACTGGGTCTTTTGTGTCTGCTGCATTGGCAGGTGGATTCTTTACCACTAGTGCCCCTTCAGCCCAACCCGCAGGGTAAGTGGGCTGGGGCCAAGAAGGGTCAAAGGCGAGGACCCAGGCTGAGCGCTGGTGCCAGACCTAATCCAGAGGTCCTGGCCCATCTTGGGCTGAGAATATGCGAGAAACAGGCTGTGATCCATGGGCAAGGAGATGAAAGTTGGCCTCCTGGACCTCCAGCTGACAGACGGGAGGAAGAGGGGAGGATGGGGGTGGGAGAGGGCCCTGGCTTAGCTGCAACTGCTGCACGAGGAAACTTGTGAATGTAGTTTTCTCTGGAAAAGTCCTGAGCCCACAGGAGGAGCGGAGGCAGCAGCCCCACCACTTTACACCCTTAAGATCGCATTCTTGTATTTCTCTCTTCCTCAGCATCTCCCAGGCAGAGGTCAGACCCCAGGCTGCAGGATGGGCATCCTGGGCACTTTGAGTTCTCTGTTGAATCAAGTCTTTCTTGACCTTAGGGGTTGGCGGATGCCCTCACAAATCCTTTCACCGTCTCTTGTCTCTCTACCCTTCTATATTCTCAGTGTAGCTCAGAGGTTTCAATGGTCATGTCAGCAGCTTTCAGCTGCATTTGTGGTAAATTTTACATACAGGCTAGCTCTTGCTTTGGAATGTAGCATCTACTTTTACTTGGCAGCTGAGTCAAAATTTCAACATTATAACTTGTGGTATGCGAAATAGAAAAAAAAAAAAAGACTTGGGAAAACCCTAAGTGTTTATCAATACTGGTTCATTACCATATAGAACGGACTTCCCAGTTGGCTCAGTGGTAAAATATCCACTGCCAGCAGGAGGCATGGGTTCGATCCCTGGGTCAGGAAGATCCCCTGGAGAAGGAAATGACAACCCACTCTAGTATTCTCACCTGGGAAATCCCTTGGACAGAGGAGCTACAGTCCATGGGGTCACAAAGAGTCAGACACAACTAAGTGATTAAACAATAGCTGGATAGAGCACATGCAGGGGTTAAAAAGATTTGACCTGTTTTGATGTGTGAACAGGAGATGGTATCCAAGCTGTATTGTGGGGATAAGAAAGTTTTTCATATTGTCTTATTTACATCTAAAAGGAGAGGGAAAGATGCTCATATCTATGTCTTTTTGTGCATAGAATATTTCTGAATATATGTACTAGAAACTGGATGTCCACTGCTTCTAAGTAAGGGGCCTTAAAGGTCAGAGTTGGGGGGAAGACTTAGTTGTTAAGTGTGCAGGGTGTTGTTCAATTTTTCTTGTAAGTGTATACTACATATTCAATTCCAAAAGGATTATAGAGCCATTTAAAATGGTGATTATGAAAAAATGGAGCATTTTATGGGAAAATTTTATGATGTAATGCTAAGTGAAAAAAAGCAAGATTCAAAGTCATTATGTGCATTCTGATTTCAATCATGTTAAGGTAAGCAAATGAATAAAGAGTTGACAGACATGAATAACATTTAAGTTAGTTTTGTGATGGCTTCTGGGATTTTCCATACTTATAAAAATTAACTTTATTGAGGTATACTTAATATACACAAGCACATCCATTTTAAGTGTACACTTGGATGAATTTTGACAAATTTATACACTCATGTAATCAAGTTACGGGACACTTCCCTCATTCCCCAAAGTTTCCTTTTACTTCATCCTAGTCAATCCTGGCCTGCAATCAAAAATGTCACTAGAAATTAGATGTGACTTTTCCAGAGTTTCATACAAATAGAATCATACAGTGTGTACTATTTTTGTATCCTAGCTTTTTTGGCTCAGGGTAATGTTTGTATCCATTTTCTTTCTCAGTAAATCCTAGGCAAGCTAACAGATTATACCTCCCAACCTTCCTGGCAACTAGTTTTCAGTTCAGTTCAGTCACTTAGTCTTGTCTGAACTTTGCGACCCCATGGACTGCAGCATGACAGGCTTCCCTGTCCATCACCAACTCCCTCAGCTTGCTCAAACTCATGTCCATTGAGTCGGTGATGCCATCCAACCATCTCATCCTCTGTTGTCCCCTTCTCCTCCTGCCTTCAATCTTTCCCAGCATCAGGGTCTTTTCTAATGAGTCAGTTCTTTGCATCAGGTGGCCAAAGTATTGGAGCTCCAGCTTCAGGATCAGTCCTTCCAATAAATACTCAGGACTTATTTCCCTTAGGATGGACTGGTTGGATCTCCTTGCAGTCCAAGGGACTCTCAAGAGTTTCTTCAACACCACAGCTCAAAAGCATCAATTTTTCCATGCTCAGCTTTCTTTATGGTCCAACTCTCACAACCATACATGACTACTGGAAAAACCATCACTTTGACTAGACGGACCTTTGTTGGCAAAGTAATGTCTCTGGTTTTTAATATGCTATCTAGGTTTGTCATAGATTTTCTTCCAAGGAGCAAGCATCTTTTAATTTCATGGCTACAGTCCCCCTCTGAAGTGATTTCGGATCCCCTGAAAATAAAGTCAGCCACTGTTTTGATTGTTTCCCCATTTTTTGCCATGAAGTGATGGGACTGGCTGCCATGATCTTAGTTTTCTGAATGTTGAGTTTTAAGCCAGCTTTTTCACTCTCCTCTTTCACTTTCATCAAGAGGCTCTTTAGTTCTTCCTCACTTTCTGCCATAAGGGTGGTGTCATCTACATATCTGAGGTTACTGATATTTCTCCTGGCAATCTTGATTCCAGCTTGTGCTTCATCCAGCCCAGCGTTTCTTATGATGTACTCTGCATATAAGCTAAATAAGCAGGGTGACAATATACAGCCTTTATGTACTCCTTTCCCAATTTTGATCCAGTCCATTGTTCCATGTCTGGTTCTAACTGTTACTTCTTGATCTGCATACAGATTTCTCAGGAGGCAGGTCAGGTGGTCTGGTATTCCTATCTCTTGAAGAATTTTCCACAGTTTGTTGTGATCCACATAGTCAAAGACTTTGGCATGGTCAATAAAGCACAAGTAGATATTTTTCTGGAATTCTCTTGCTTTCTTTATGATCCAATGGATGTTGGCAATTCGGTCTCTGGTTCCTCTGCCTTTTCTAAATCCAGTTTGAACATCTGGAAGTTCTTGGTTCACATACTGTTGAAGCTTAGCTTGGAGAATTCTGAGCATTACTTTGCTAGCATATGAGATGAGTCCAATTGCGTGGTAGTTTGAACATTCTTTGGCATTGCCTTTCTTTGGGATTGGAATGAAAACTGACCTTTTCTAGTCCTGTGGCCACTGCTGAGTTTTCCAAATTTGCTGGCATATTGAGTGCAGCACTTTCACAGCATCATCTTTTAGGATTTGAAATAGCTCAGCTGGAATTCTATCACCTCCACTAGTTTTGTTCATAGCGATGCTTCCTGAGGCCCACTTGACTTTGCATTCCGGGATGTCTTGCTCTAGGTGAGTGATCACATCATCACGGTTATCTGGGTCATGAAGACCTTCTTCTGTGTATTCTTGCCACCTCTTCTTAATATCTTCTTCTGTTAGGTCCATACCATTTCTGTCCTTTATTGAGCCCATCTTTGCATGAAATGTTCCCTTGGTATCTAATTTTCCTGAAGAAGCCTCTAGTCTTTCTCATTCTATTGTTTTCCTCTATTTCTTTGCATTGATCACTGAGGAAGGCTTTCTTATCTCTCCTTGTTATTCTTTATAACTCTGCATTCAGATGGATATATCTTTCCCTTTTCTCCTTTTCCTTTCGCTTCTCTTCTTTTCTCATCTATTTGTAAGGCCTTCTCAGACAACCATTGTACCTTTCTGCATTTCTTTTTCCTTAGGGATGGTTTTGATCACCACCTCCTGTACAATGTCACGAACCTCCATTCATAGTTCTTCAGGCACTCTGCCTATCAGATCTAATCCTTTGAATCTATTTGTCATTTCCACTGTATAATCGAGGACTTCCCTCATGGCTCAGATGGTGAAGCATCTGCCTACAGCACAGGAGACCTGGGATCAATCCCTGGGTCAGGAAGATTCCCTGAGAAAGGAAATGGCAACCCATTCCAGTACTCTTGCCTGGAAAATCCCATGGACAGAGGAGCCTGGTAGGCTCCATAGGGACTACTCTCCATAGGTAGAGTCCATAGGGCTGCAAAGAGTTGGACACAACTGAGTGATTTCACTTCACTCACTTCACTGTATAATCATAAGGGATTTGATTTAGGTCAAACCTGAGTGGCAGTGGTTTTCCCTACTTTCTTCAATTTAAGTCTGAATTTGACAAAAAGGAGTTCATGATCTGAGCCACAGTCAGCTCCTGGTCTTGTTTTTGCTGACTGTATAGAGCTTCTCCATCTTTGGCTGCAAAGAACACAAGAGACGACACTACACGTGGACATCAGCAGATGGTCAATACTGAAATCAGATTGATTATGTTCTTTGTAGCCAGAGATGGAAAAGCTCTATAAGTCAGCGACTAGCAGTGGTCATATGATAAAATGATGGCCAAAGAATCATAAGTAGAAGGGTCATGCGGGACTTCTGGAAGACTTTGTAAAAGTGAGAGACAGACAAACTTTTTCTTTTCTTCCCCTTTCTCTTACTGATGGCCAGAAATGTGGATATGATAAATGGTGCCCCAGCAGCTACCTTGGAATATGAAGTGATGTTAAGAATAATCAAGAAAAGAAACGAGCCTAGGTCTCTGATGACACAGTGGAAATCTCATACCATGCCAGCTTGACTCCCTTCCTCTCCTATTCTTGTAAATGAAACACAGGCATACACACACATACACACACATATATTTCTTGCCTGGAAAATCCCATGGACAGAGGAGCTTGGAGGGGTACAGTCCATAGGGTCACAGAGTCAGACATGACTGAGCAACCTAGCACGCAATCTTGTTTAAGCACAAATATTTGGGGGTTTTCTGTTTTTTTAGTTGAAAGTAATGCTACTTACTCCATAAGTAGCTTATGGAGCTTACTCCATAAGCCTTCTAGCACTATCTGATGTTTTAAAATTGTATGTGTTTGACTAAAAAATAAATTTTGATTTAAAAATAAATGTTTATACCAAAATCTGGCAAAAACCATTCAAGGAAAACATCACAGACCAATATCTCTCACGAACATAGGAATAAAAATTCTTGACAAAACTTTGGCAAATTGAATTCAGTCATTTGTAAAAAAAATAATGTACTATGATCAGATGGGGTTTATCCCAGGAATGAAAGGTCAACACAGCATTCAAAAATCAAAATCAATCAGTGTAACTGACCACAATAACAGAACAAAGGATTAAAAACCAAGTAATCAGCTCAATAGATGCAGAAGAAGCAATTGAAAAAATCCAGTAAACCTTCACAATAAAGTGCCCAGCAAACTAAGAATAGAAGTAAAAAGTAAATTTCTTAAACTTGACAAAGGGCAAATCTAAAATAAAACTACAGCTAACAACATACTTAATGGTGAAAGACTGAATGATTTCCCCTAAGAGAGAGAAAAATGAGAAGATAACTGTTCTTTTTTTTTCATTTATTTTTATTAGTTGGAGGTGAATTACTTTACAGTAATGTAGTGGCTTTTGCCATACATTGACATGAATCAGCCAGAGAAGATAACTGTTCTTAACACCTGTATTAAATTCTATGCTGAAGCACTAGGCAAGAAAGTGAAATTTTCCTTTCCACAGTTTGGAAAGAAAAAGTAAAACTTTCTTTATTTACAGACAACATAATTATCTACACAGAAAATCCCAAGAAATCTTAAAAATAAGAATACCTACACTATAATTAGAACTAGTAAGTGAATTTAGCAAGGTGAAATATACAAGGTCAATACACAAAAACCAATAAACCAGAACAAACACCTGGAAGAGTATAATCTTACAAATCCCACTGACAGTGACTTTAGCACTGGGATAAATTTAGGGATAATAATAATTTCATTATTTAGGGATAAATTTAATGAAAGATGTGTAAGATGTCTACAGTGAATTTTTCTAATAGGTTATATAAGCTGAGAGATATTTAAAATACTTATTAATAAATAAAAGGCTAGATAGATACATCACCTGCATGGATTAGAAGATTCAAGATTATCAAGATGTCAATTTTACTTCTTCTTCCCAAATTGATCTATAAATTTAATGCAACACTACTTGAAAACAACTGTGGTTTCTACACTAACAAGGTAATTCGAAATTTATATGAAATTTTAAAAATAATACAGTGAAACTAAAATAGAATAAAAGAAGATCAGTGCTATCACAGAGACACATACGAGGGTTCTACAACTGCACAGAGGAAGGAAGAATAGTTCTGATTATTCCAGCTCTGACTAGGTAACTCAGGGGATGCCTCTCAAAGGAGGTGCCATTTGAACTGTGAGTTGAAAGATGGCTGAGGGCTTACCAGGTGGAGACTTTCATGAAGGCTGTTGATTTACTTAGGCTTTATAGATTATAAAGAACAAAAACTGTTCATGTGGAACTGTCCAGGAAAAGTCTCATGAAAATTTTTGGTGAGACCCCAGATTCTGGACTTACAGGGCAGTTCTGCATCTGAGGTTCTTTTCCTGACCTTAGCAGCCAGAATCCCTAA
Source organism: Muntiacus reevesi (assembly GCF_963930625.1). NCBI lineage: Eukaryota > Metazoa > Chordata > Mammalia > Artiodactyla > Cervidae > Muntiacus > Muntiacus reevesi. The sequence continues at coordinate 115,850,521 of NC_089253.1, read as the reverse complement.
ATATTTAATGCAGTCTTCTATCTTTTCTTGCCTTCTCCAACCATCTACTTTATTCTCGGTACTTTCAGATATGAAACTAGAAGGACAGGTTAGAAGCAGATGGTGAAAGACCCAGTTTGGACCCACAGGTTCATTTCTATCTTTGTAGCCTCTGAAGATTTTTAAGCGAGAGAAAGAAATGATCGGAGATATGTAGAGAGGCTAGAGACAGGCAGACCAGAGGAAAGTATATGAAGGTCAAAACCAGTGGAACTAAGTGAACGTGGGGACTGGGCAGAAGCAAAATATATTCTACCGTGGTCAGCAATTTTATATCCCTTTAGGGGACAGGGACAAAGAGGGTTAACTCAGCTACATTTTGAAAAAACTCTCCAGTTGATCTTGACTGAGAACTACTGGTCCAAAGTGACGCCCATGCTGACAGAGAAACATCCATGGTGATAGAAATGGATGGAAGACAAGGATAGAGCTGGAGACCAACTGGACTTGGTGGAAGGAGTCCACTTAACTGTGTAGTCTCCAGCTCAGGAAGCTGAGAGGATGGTTTCATTTCCCAGGACTTGGGAAATGAACAGCAGAGTATGTTTACATATGAGAGTGGAGAGTGAGAGAAGCTGAGAGAAGAATTACACCCCCAGGGGGCTCAGGAATTCAGTCCCACTGGGTCCAGCAGGCAGAGAGCTGGAGATGGACTGACTCCAGTCAGCCTTTTCACTTTTCCTTCATGAGGCAGACCCTGCTGGCAAGAAACATGTTACCTGGGCATTAGTTAGTCAGACAGATGCTGAGTCTAAGTACAAAGCAGTTTTCTCCAAGATTTTGGTGATGGTGATGTTCCTTATCACAGATTTGTTTGTTGCTAACCATCTGGTCCTTGGTTTATTTGGTTTTTAAAAATCACTGGGGGAGAAGGAAATGGCAACCCACTCCAGTATTCTTGCCTGGAAAACAACATGGACAGAGGAGCCTGGTAGGCTACAGTCCATGGGGTCACAAAGAGTCAGACACGACTGACTTCACTGACTGACTTCACTTTCACTGGACAATTGTTGCCAGATACATGCTTTTTAGAGGTAGGATGTGGTCTTAGATAGCTCCCAATTGTGCTTCCAGGAGGTGGTTACCCAGTCAATCACTTTCCTGCTTTGTTAGTCTATCCTCTTCAATGTTCTTTTCCCTCAAGTATCTTCTTTGGCCATTTCTGAAAATAACTGTCTCAAATGCCCTTCATGGAAGCCAAGCAACTTTCTCATACTCTCCCCTGTTGAAGACAGTTGGGGGCTCAGAGGTTTACATTTCCAGGAGACCTAGTTCTCTCAGTCCTGGATGTCAGTTTTTTGTTAATCAAATATCTCAAAAAAATTCTGGATCTTCTATTTTTTTTCCCCAGTGTATGTCATGGGTCCCAAAACAGTCATAATTTTCTGGAATGTGCATTTTTTCCTACTCTTAATCTTGGACACAGTAGGTTTCTGTGGGACTACGTCAGTAAACTTTTTCAATATGACTGTCTTCCTATGTAGAAAATGTTTTGTTCTATGATTAAAAGTAATTGCTTCTGCAACAGACAAAAGATTAATCTCAAAAATATACAAGCAACTCCTGCAGCTCAATTCCAGAAAAATAAATGACACAATAAAAAAATGGGTCAAATAACTAAACAGACATTTCTCCAAAGAAGACATACAGATGGCTGACAAACACATGAAAAGATGCTCAGCATCACTCATTATCAGAGAAACGCAAATCAAAACCACAATGATGTACCATTACACGCCAGTCAGGATGGCTGCTATCCAAAAGTCTACAAGCAATAAATGCTGGAGAGGGTGTGGAGAAAAGGGAACCCTTTAACACTGTTGGTGGGAATGCAAACTAGTACAGCCACTATGGAGAACAGCATGGAGATTTCTTAAAAAACTGGAAATAGAACTGCCATATGACCCAGCAATCCCACTCCTGGGCATACACACTGAGGAAACCAGATCTGAAAGAGACACGTGCACCCCAATGTTCATCGCAGCACTGTTTATAATAGCCAGGACATGGAAGCAACCTAGATGCCCATCAGCAGACGAATGGATAAGGAAGCTGTGGTACATATACACCATGGAATATTACTCAGCCATTAAAAAGAATTCATTTGAATCAGTTCTAATGAGGTGGATGAAATTGGAGCCCATTATACAGAGGGAAGTAAGTCAGAAAGATAAAGACCAATACAGTATACTAATGCATATATATGGAATTTAGAAAGATGGTAACGATAACCCTATATGCAAAACAGAAAAAGAGACACAGATGTACAGAACAGAATTTTGGACTCTGGGAGAAGGCGAGGGTGGGATGTTTCGAGAGAACAGCATCAAAACATGTATATTATCTAGAGTGAAACAGATCACCAGCCCAGGCTGGATGCATGAGACAAGTGCTCGGGCCTGGTGCACTGGGAAGACTCAGAGGAATCGGGTGGAGAGGGAGGGGAGAGGGGGGATCGGGATGGGGAACACATGTAAATCCATGGCTGATTCATGTCAATGTATGACAAAAACCACTACAATATTGTAAAGTAATTAGCCTCCAACTAATAAAAATAAATGGAAAAAATAATAATTGCTTCTAAGGATCAAAACCCAAAGTATCTACCAATAATAAAATAATCTTCCAAAAAGAAAAATAAATAAGTAAAACTCATTGGCCATTGGTGATTTTTTAAATATTTATTTACTTTTTAACTGTGCAGCATCTTCACTGCTTCGTGAGTACTTTCTCTAGTCGTGATGAGTGGGGGCCGCTCTTCATTGCATTGGGTGGGCTTCCCGTTGCAGTGACTTCTCTTGTTGCAGAGCACAGGCTCCAGGTGCGTGGGCTTCAGCAGTTGCAGCATGAGGGCCTCAGTAGTTGCAGCTCAAGGGCTCTAGAGCTCGGGCTCAGTAATTGTGGCACTTGAACTTAGTTGCTCTGCGTATGTGGGATCTTCCGTGACCAGGGATCGAACCTGTGTCCCCTGCATGGGCCCACGGATTCTTATCCAGTGTGCCATCAGGGAAGTCCTGGCCCTTGGTTTAGAAGGCTGGACCAAGTTTGACCAACATATCAATCAGGTACCAAGATTCTACTCTGTGGAAGAGCTTTTAGTGAAGGGACAATTTAGAGGGAGGTGGGCAGGATTAAGGGTACCTTAAGATGTTGAGGCACCCAAGGGATACAAACAATGGATACAGACTCATCTAGGCCTGAACAGGCAGAAGGAAAGGATGGAACCCAGTGGAGGAGGGGGCTGTTGCTCCGGGGTAGCTATTGTCACAGAGGAACGTGACACTGTCAGATCTGAGGTTCCCGATCCGGGAGGGACCGCCAAGAAACATCCAGCCCGCCCGGTCCGCCTTTCCCCCGCCGGTCTCCTACCGGTGCTTCCCATTGAATGACGTAAGTCAGAAACCAGCCAACAGCGCAGAAGGGGCTGGAAGACGGAGGGGCCAGCTTCCTGGACACAGAGTGAGGCAGAGAAGGGCGAAAAAATGGCTCAGGCGGCAGGCGAGGTACACCAGCGCAACCACATCCTCCGACATGGCCTGTGCAAGGCAGTGGTGTGAGTCAATTCTGTGGAATGGCAGAAAAATGACACCCGAGATTTGGAGATAGGAGGATTCCCGACAGTCCTGGCCCTCCCGCCCACCAGGCATCCCCAGGGGCACGTGGCTTGCCTCTGGGCTTCAATTGCTTCAGCTGTCAAATGAGTCAGCTGGACCCCGTGACCCTCAGAGCCCTCCAGCACAGGGTCCCTTGATGAGGCTGTGAGTCGGCTGGCTCCGTCACCAGCACAGATTGGGCTCTGCCCCCACGGTCCCTGCCTCCCCGGGCTCCACCTGCTGCAGATAAGACGCCAGGCCCCGCCAAAGCGCAGCCCAGGGGATCCTGGGGCCGGCGGCCTCTGGGACTGCACTTGGCGCTCCTGTCTTCCAGTGAAACCCTGGGACGTGCAGAGTCGACCAGGGACTTTCTTTCACTATGACGAGGCACATTCAAAAAGAAAGCAGCGTGTGTTCAGCCCCAGAGAGCAGCAGCTCCCGGCCTGTTGCCCCCCTGCTCAGTTCCTGATAACTGAAGGTGAAACTTGAACAGCAAAAGGGAAGTCTCCCGTCTCCTACTGGGTATCAAATCCTGTTTCTAGACAGTTTCAGTTCTTAAAGACACAGGATTCCATACTTTCTCACCAATAAGCTGGAAGGCAAAGAACCTTCGGTGACCACCAACCGCACTGCCTGGCTCTGGGGTGAGATGCAAGTACACCGCAAAGCCTTTCTGAAATCCTGGTTTGAAAGCGTGGTCCACAGATTTCTGAAATGCATCATCATCTTTCTCCTTATTAATGCAAAGAATTAGACTGGATAAGGGCACAGATTTGTTCAGCCTGCTCTGGGACCCCGGAGTGCCTCTTGGGCGGCTTTCTCCCTCCTGGCTTTCTGCAGGCTGAGATGACTCAGACCAGGGCAGGCCATGGTCTCCTTGTGGAGGTGTGAAGATGGTGCCTCCAGCTTCAGGGACACGCCAAGAGTGGCCACAGGGAGAAGCCCGCTCCTTTGCTGCGCCCTTGCAGGTCTAGGCAGCTGGAGAACAGATTGCGGTGCAGTGTGTCGGCTTGTACTCACCTCCAAAGCGTTTGTCTGCAGTGACAGGTTCAACCCTGTGTTCTTAGTTTTCTGGACTCTGTACCTCACTGAAAAGGATGGAGGAGGGAAAAAAGAACACAGAGAGGAAAATATGAATAGGAAAAGTTGAAACAGGTGTAAGTTTTTTGTTTTTTTTCTTTTTTTGTTTTGGGGTATAGCCGATTAACAAACAATGCCGTGATAGTTCCTGGTGAACGGCGGAGGGACTCATACATATGCAGGTGTAACGGTTTTTAAGCACAAAGGCATTTCAGTACAAAGTAAATTTTAAAAGGCCATGTGTCTGCTGAAAATGAAGGAAGAGAAATATTTCCACAGAGATTCCGTTCATACCCGAGAAGTTTTCTCACGGAAGTCTCGGGCACCAGAATGGGTGGTTAGAGGTGCTGCGAAATCTCTCTCATCAGGATCCGTTCATTTGCATGTTTGACTATTTAAATAAGCTGCAACAAAGCATGGGGTGTTTGCTGTGACTCAGTGGACTGTCAAGGGAAGCTCAGACTAAGACCATTCAATCCAACCCGTTGGGGATCCAGAAGGCTTCCAGGAAAAATGACCTTTAACCTGTCATGGAAAGGATGCTTTGGAACTGGAAGAAAAAAATGAGGAGGAGGAACAGCAAAATACGAGGACCTGATTCAGGATAATGCAGTCCAAGACAGCAGAACCGGAGAAAGGGCCCCGGAGACTTTGCTCCTTGGAGGTGACACTAGTCTCAACATACTGTCTCTGTCCACATGGGGTGAACATCTCCAAATCAACAATACTAGGATCATTTGAACCTGCTTAAAAATAATTTTTAAAAAATCATAGCTCTTATTCGGATATAAAATGAATACGTGTTAAAATTTTTAGGCACATTTAAGCTAAATAATTAAAGATTAAATTAGATCATAAAGAATAATGATTATTAATCAACAGGGGAGCTGAGCAGTTATAACTAGTTCAGAAGAGAATGCAAAGGCTGGTCCTATTTATGGATTGAAATATTGAAATGATTATGCAAATTCAGGCAAACTGGTTTTTGGAGGGAGAGGACGGGAGGAAAATGATCATCTTTTGGTATAATTTGCATGTCTACAGGTAAAAATTACTTTGCATTGCTATCAGTTTGCTACAATTTATGGACTAGTAAAATAGCTCAAAGACACTGAAAGACCGTAATTAGGTAACCTGAAGGGTGTTTTCTGGACAAACTGAAGGGACACCTCATTTTATTGCTCTTTGCTTTACTAGGCTTTGCAAATACTGTGTTTTTTTTTTACAAATTGAAGGGTTGTGGTAACCTTGCATCAGGCAAGTCTATAGGTGCCATTTTTCCCAATGAATTTGTTCACTCCATATCTTTGTTTCACCTTTTGGTAGTAATTCTTGCAATATTTCAAAATTTCATTGTTATTATATTTGTTATGGTGATCTGTGATTAGCGATCTTTGGTGTTACTATTGCAATTGTTTTGAGTCTCCATGAACTGTGCCCATATAAAACTTCATTAGTAAATGTTGTATGTGTCCTGCTTCTTCACTGACAAGCCATTCCCCCATCTCTGCCCCTTTCCTCATGCCTCCCCTATTCCCTGAGACACAATAATATTGAAATTAGGCCAGTTAGTAACCTTACAATGGCCTCTAAGTGCTCAAGTGAAAGGAAGAGTTACACATCTCTCACTTTAAATCAAAAAGCTAGAAATGATTAAGCTTAGTGAGGAAGGCATGTCCAAAGTCAGGATGGGCCAAAAGCTAGACAATAAACAGCTAACCAATTTGAGGATACAAAGGAAAAGTTCTCAAAGGAAATTAAAAGTGCTACTTCAGTGAATACACAAATTGACAAGAAAGCAAAACAGCTTTATGCGGATATGGAGAAAGCTTTAGTGGCCTGGATAGAGGATCAAATCCAGAACAAAGCCCTAACTCTCTCCAATTCTATGAAGGTGGAGAGAGGTGAAGAGGCTGCAGAAGGTTTGAAGCTATCAGAGGCTGGTTCATGAGGTTTCAGAAAACAAGTTGTCTCCATAATATAAAAGTGCAAGATGAGGCAGCAATTGCTGATGTAGAAGCTGCAGCAAGTTATCCAGAAGTTTAGCTTGGATAATTAATGAAGGTGGCAACACACTAAACAACAGATTTTCAGTGCAGATGAAACAGCCTTCTATTGGATGAAGATGTCATCAAGGAATTTCATAGCTGGAGAGAAGTCAATGTCTCACTTCAAAGCTTTAAAGCACAAGATGCCTCTCTTTTAGGGGCTGATGCAACTGGTGACTTGACATTGAAGCCAATGTTCATTTACCATTCTGAAAGTCCTAGAGCTTTTAAGAATTATGCTAAATCTACTCTGCCTGTACTCTATAAATGGAACAACAAAGCCTAGATGACAGTGTATCTATTTACAGCATGGTTTAGTGAATATTTTAAGCCTACTGTTGAGACCTATTGCTCAGAAAAAAAGACTTTCAAAATATTACTGCTCATTGACAATGCACCTGGTCACCCAAGAGCTCTGATGGAGATGTATGAGATTAATGTTGTTTCCATGCCTGCTAACACAACGTCTACTCTGTAGCCCATGGACCAAGGAGTAACTTCTACTTTCAAGTCTTATCAGTATGTAAGAAACACATTTCATGAGGCTATAGCTGCCATAAATAGTGATTCCTCTGATGGATCTGGGCAAAGTAAATTGAAAGCCTTCTGGAAAGGGTTCCCCTTTCTAGATACCATTAATATTCATGATTCATAGAAAGAGGTAGAAATATAAATATTAACAGGAGTTTGGAAGAGGTTGATTCCAGTCTTCATGGATGACTTTGAGGGGTTCAAAACTTCACTAGAGAAAGTAATTGCAGATGTGGAAGTAATTGCAAATGTGGTAGAAACAGCAAGAGAACTAGAATTAGAAGATGTGACTGAATCACTGCAATCTTATGATAAAACTCTAACAGATGAGGAGTTGCTTCTTGAGAAAAGAAAATGGTTTCTTAAGATAGAATCTACTCGTGGTGAAGATGGTGTGAAGATTGCTAAAATGACAACATAGGATTTATAATATCATATAAACCTAGTTGCTAAAGCAGTGATGAAACTGGTCAGGACCCTGCGGTGGGGCCTTCCCAGAGACAGACCCCACCCCTTCCTTATGTCCCCTACCTATGGTAGGCCTTCCCCGAGTTCCAAAGAACAAATTTAATCAGAGAAGTGAGAAAATACCAAAACAAAGGAAAGCAGTCAAACAAGACAAAAGAATAGTAGTTTAGCCATAAAACAAAGGGAAGGACCTTTAGTTCCTCCTCAAGGTTTACAGATCCTGTCCTGAGCCATACCCTTGAGTTGTTTTGCGGATCCTAAAACCTCCACCAAGTGCAAAAAGTTAACTGTATGCTGACCATCAGAATGTAGACCCCAGGCCACTTAGAACCAGAAGGTTGATAATTGAGATTCCAGAAACATCACCCTGTTCCCTCACCACCAACCAATCAGAAGAGTGAACACGGATGATCATGTACCCTGTCCATCTCCATCATCTTGCCTTTAAAAACCCTTCCCTGAAAGCCATCGAGGAGTTTGGTCTTTTGATCATGATCTGCCTATCCTTCTTGCCTGGCCCTGAAATAAGCTCTGAACTTTCCTTCAGCACAATCCAGTGTCAGTAGATTGACTTAACTGCCTATAGAGTGAGCACCCCCAAATTTGCTTCAGTAACTGTGGCAAGGATTGACTCCAGTTTTGAAAGAAGTTCCACAAGGAGGTAAAAATGCTACTGAACAGCATTCTATATTGAACAGCCATAAAGAAATTGCTTGTGAAAGGAAGAGTCAATTGATTAGGCAAACTTCCTTGCTCTCTTTTTTTAAGAAACCGCCACAGCCAGCTTCAGCAACTGCCACTCTGATGAGATCAGTCATCAGCCAACACCATCCACCAGCAGCGAAACACTCCACTGGCAAGAAGATGATGATTCATTGAAGGCTCAGATGATAGCACTTTTTAGTAGTAAAGAATTTTTTAATTAAGGTATGTACGTTGGGTTTTAGACGTAATACTGCTGCATACTTTATTAATAGACTATAGTATAGTTATAGTAAACATGACTTTCATATGTGCTGGGAAACCAAATAATTCATGTGACTTGCATCATTGCTATAATCCTTCTAAGGCAGGGGTCTGGAACTGAACCCAGACAAGCTCCAGGGATGCCTGTGTTTTTTCCCGCTATGAAGTGAAGTGAAGTCACTCAGTTGTGTTGGACTCTTTGTGACCCCACGGATTGTAGATGGCCAGGCTCCTCTGTCCATGGGATTTTCCAGGCCAGAATACTGGAGTGGGTTGTCATGCCCTCCTCCAGGGGATCTTTCCAACCTAGGAATCGAACCCAGGTCTCCTGCATTTCAGCCGGATTCTTTACCAGCTGAGCCACAAGGGAAGCATCCTGTTAAATTTCTCTTTTTTTTTTGTTCCTCTCTCTCTAGTTGAGATTTACTGGTGATTAATGTATCCCACCCCATCTGTGCACAGGTGACAAGTTAAGTAATCCTAAATAAATATTAAAGGCTTAAATAGTAAGGATTGCAGGACAAATGAAATACAACTGTATTTCAGCTTTTAAATAAAATTGAAGGTGACACTTGAGATTTGTTCCCTGTGTGTAATTCTGCCCCCTCCCCCATTCTTATCAGCCAGTTTACTGTCCCTTTCAACAGTACTGTTACCAAGCCTTTAAAAAACAACTTCACTGTGGTTTATGGGAATCCCTAATTTACAACAGGCAGGCTGACACAGATGATAAATTACAGGAACAAGAAAAGTAGCTTAGGTCCACACTCTTAAATGGGGAAATAACAATGAGAAATTCACAGCACAAAGAGAGTAATAGTAAGTTTTTTGGGGGGAGTTGGAATGAGGGTGAGGCCTTAATTGGGGTGAAGACTAGGAAAATCCATCCATCATTCATGCTTCTCCATCCATTCTTCAAACAGGATTTTTACTGCTAAGCAAATGTGCTGGTTACCATGTTAGGCAACTAGGGATATATGAATAAATAAAACACAATTCTCGTCCTGTAGTTGCTTACATTTTAAAGAGAGATATTCCCTGTTCCAACAAGATGGAGAAAAGCATTACGTTTCCTCCAACTGACACGGGTCTGGAGGTAAGATTTCAGAAATTCTACAAGGTGGCCCTCTAAGGTATTTAAGGGCTTGGGGGAATCTTTTCCTTGCTGGTCCTGCTCCCCACCCCCAACCCTGCCACACACACAATGGGTACTTAACTACTAATCATTTGAACAATAGTTAATTAGTGCATGCTAAGTCACTTCATTTGTATTGACTCTTTGCCACCAAATGCACTGTAGCCCACCAGGCTCTTCCATCCTTGGGGATTCTCCAGGAAAGGATACTGGAGTGGGTCACCGTGCCCTCTTCCAGGGGATCTTTCCGACCCAGGGATCAAAACTGTCTCCTGCGACTCCTGCTTTGCAGGCAGATTCTTTACTGCTGAGCCACCAGGGAAGACTAAATTCATAATAGTAACTAGTTATTAGTAATTCATTATTTTATTATTTTACAATAAAATTTTTGTTACTTCATAAATAAATGTATTGATATACAATAATGAATTAATTTATTTTTATTAATAAATGTATTTGTTCCCTGCAATAATTAAGATGAATTACAATAAGTGATCAATTCCTAATAAAGTTTCATAATGATTAATTATTTGCAAATGTGCTGCAATCGCTCAAGAACTGCCGTGGGGACTATTTGCTGGTTCTTTCCACCCTTTGGCCTCAGGATGCTGGCCACCACTGTTGGTTCTTGAACTCACTTTCTCAATTTCAAAAAGTCCTGCCTGGCAAACTGAGGGTTTGTCAATTTGTCCCTTCTGTGGGTTTGTGACATTTTTGAAGGTACTTTCTGGCCTTGCTGCCAACCTAGAGGAAAGATTGCAAAGAAGCTTGGTGAACCCAGGATGCTCGGGAGACAGTCTGGCTTTCCAGACCCCAGCGCCATCCAAAGAGTTTTCCTCTGGGGTGTGGAACCACACGGGGTGGATGCAGAACAGAGTGCCACCCTGTACAAGGTGACAGAGAACTCAAACCAGTTCAGGAAGACCCTTGATTAATGGATGAGTAGACAAGCATTGGGGCTTCCCAAGTGAAGCAGTGGTAAAGAATTCGCCTGCCAGTGCAGGAGATGTAGGAGATCCCTGGGTTCAGATCCCTGGGCTCGATCCCTGGGTTCAGAAGGTCCCCTGGAGAAGGGAATGGCCACCCATTCCAGTATTCTCGCCTGGAGAATCCCATGAACAGAGGAGCCTGGCAGGCTACATACAGTCCATGAGGTAACAAAGAGTTGGACACGACTGAGTGACTAAGCAAGCATACAGATAAGCAGCAGGGTTATTAAGGGAAGTCAGGGAAGTTCCAGGTACACCTCAGGCCTTCCAGGACAGGGTCATAGAAAGCAAACCCTGGACTCTCCCTAGCACTTTCCCTCGAGGTCATGGATGGAATCCTGAGCTAGGCCTTTGGTCTGACCTGTAGTGACATTTCTGATCTTCTTAAGAACATCATACCAGAAAAGGTCATGCTAGAGCGCCCAGAAGAGCAGGTGAGCTGTCTCCAGGGACAGAATCTGCCCTGAGCCCCAGACTGGGGCTCAAACCCGAGCACGCCACATCGAGGGTACCTCCACCTGCTCACTGCAGACTTTCAGCGCGCATCACGTTGACGGTGATGATGTCTGTGGCGACGGCAGTAACCACACGGATCTCCTTTGCCCCCGATACATGGGGAGGAACAGTTTCATCAAGGTGGTCAGTTTCTAAATGGGCGATCCAGGAAATGTCCCTTACCTCCAAGTAGAGCAAGGTTTCCGGAAGCTGGCCTTGACCAGCTCCGCTCTCACACCTCACGATGTCTGGCATTGTTAGGGGCCTTCCAGCAGCGGGCCCTCCTGGGGCTCTCAGCATAACTTCCCCAGGAGCAGGGATGGTTTAGGTTCAGAGCTCAAAGACTCCCATCACCCTCTCCCCTTCCTCCATCCCTCTCTCCTTCTCTCCTTCCTCCCTCCTTCCTCCTCTCCATTCTTCCCTCTTTCTGCTGCCCTGCTTTTCGGGGACAAGTCTCCCCGCTGTGGCTCAGGTGACTCTGCCAGATTTCCTTCACATCCCGGAGGGAAGACGAGTCAGTGAGCTCCGGGGCTGTCCCTTTGCCTCCAGCTCCCACTAGAGCAGAACCCACAGCGCTGGGGAGTACACCCAGACTGTGGGAACCCTAGCATTGATGGGAAAGAAGAGAGGGGCTTTTGGGTCTCTCACTTTCCTGTCCGTTAAGAGTCATCATTCTCAACCGAGGTTTGAGGCCCAAATTGGGGCCTGATTCAGTGATGGAAATCCCAGGTTTCAAGGCTGCGGTGGTGCAATACGGGGCAAGATTGCGGACAGGAAGTGGTGTGGCTGCATGGGTGAGAAGGAAGGACTTCCTCCCTCCCTGACACTTTCTATTCTGAAAGGGCCTTTCTCAGCCTGCTTCCCTTCCTTCCAGCCCAACAAAGAGCCACTCGCAGATTTAATTCACACACAGGGCCCAGTGTCTGGCCCACTGTGGCAGGGTGAACATAACCAATCAAATCCAGTCTCCAGAACAGGTCTACCTCCCCTGTCCCTCTTGGAGTAATTTATACAGATTTTCTACCTTTTCAGAGTAGGAGGGAGAGCTGAGACAGCCCCTACTGTTACTGGGATCTTGACAGAGATGATCTTAGCAACCAGGTTGATCTCTCTTTGGTTTTCAGAACACTTGTCACATCTCCAGTTATCTTGGAGGGGACTTTGCCCCATCACCATTGACTCACTACCCTGGGCTACCGTAGTTTTGGTTCCTTAACTCCAAATTGACTGTTGACATCAAACGTGGGGGGACCTAAATGTGAGCTCAAACTCCGTGAGCATCCAGCTTAGGGTGGAAGCCCCAGAGCTCATCCAATAATCTGAATGAAGTTCTTGATAAGCGTATAAGGCGGCTGGCACATTGGAGCCAAGTGGCTGGATCGGGGTAGTGGGGTATTTAGGAGACATAACCGAAGGACTTGGAGGAATCAAATATGATGTATAGGTTTCTGACCAGGTGGATGTTGGAGCCTCTAACAGACAGGTAGAAACAGACTGAGAAGCATATTTGAAGAGAAGATGATGAGACCAAGAGTCCAGCTTTGAACATGTTGAGGGGGAAACGCTTGTGAGAGGTCCTCTCAGAGATACATGATGGACAACTGAGTAGACAGGTCTGCCCTCCGAAGGGACAGCTGGGCTGTGGGTACCGATGGGGGAGTTGTCAGCATGGGGGAGGTGGTGATCGAGGCTCCGAGGAGAGGAGAGCCCTTTATACTGACAAGCAGCACAGAAGCTGGTGTCACAGGCCATTAGGAAGTAAAGCAAGACAAAGCCTGGGACATGCCCATTAGATTTGGCACAAAAGGAGCCTTCTAGGGACCTTTAAGGGGGCAATTTCAGCGAGGTTTGGGGAGCAAAAGCTGGGTCTTCTTATGGCAGAGACTGCAGATATTCACCTAAGCCTGTTCCTCCAGCTCCCAAGAACGTGGCTGAATTTCATTTCCCAACCTCCCTTGCGGCTGAGTGAGGCCTGAGATCTGGCCTGTGGACTGTGGTTGGGAAAGGATGCCCTCTCACCTCCAGGATACAGCCCTTCCCCACTGTCCTCCCTGGACCCTTCATCCAAGTCTCCCAGGTAGGGGAGAGGACCTCGGGGGACCCGAGGGGGCCCAGGGCACCTACATGGTAGGCGACTGGGCCTTGGGTTGTTACATGGAGCCAGGGGGCTCTGGCCAGTGGGGCTGGCAGGCTCAGACGCCCCCGGGTCAGCAGACAAGTGGGTGATCAGCAGTGACCGGAGCAGATCAGTCACAGGACAGTTAGAGGGGTCTGCAAGCTGGAGCTTGCAAGGACTGCAGGGTCCAGATGAGCCCCAGCCGGAGGGTAAAATGCTCCCTTCAGGGAAGTGCTGGAGTTGAAAGACAGCTGCAGCAAAATGCCTGCGGGTTCAAGACGCACACTCCGTGTGTCATGCTCCCAGCTGCATTGGCCCCTGGGACCCCGGCTCTGAGTCCATCCTTCGCAGAAGGGTCACTCGCCGGGACGGGGCAGCCTGGGGAGGTGCTGACAGATGGTGACACCACATGTAGCCACCGGCTCAGCCAGACCCTGCCCGGACCTGGCCCAGCAGCAGCAGCCTGACTCTGTCCACTAGAGTGGATCCATGGTCAGATCCGCCAGGGTCACAACCTGGCTCTGCTTGGTACCTACAGGTGAACGTGAGCAATCCCCTCCCCCTTGCCACACCCCTCATCTGCAACGTGAAGGGATGAGGCTGGATGATTTCAAAGTCTCTTGCACTGGGAATTCCCTGGCGGTCCAGTTGTTAGGACTCTGTGCTTTTGCTGCTGGGAGTCCAGGTTCAATCCCTGGTTGGGGAACTAAGATCCCACAAGCTGTGAGGCTAGATAATGCCACAATCCCCTTGAAACAGCTGCATTCAGGATGCTCTGACCTGGTCCTGCCAGCAGGCAGGTGCTATATGCTAAGTTGCCTCAGTTGTGTTCAACTCTATGAAACTCCATGAAACTGCAGCCCGCCAGGCTCCTCTGTCCATGGGATTCTCCAGGCAAGAATACTGGAGTGGATTGCCACACCCTCCTCCAGGGGATCTTCCTGACCCATGAATCACACCCGCATCTCCTACAGCTAACCTGCATTGGCAGGCGGGCTCTTTACCACTAGCGCCAACTGAGAAGCCCGCAGGCACAGGCCCTGTTACCTAACAGCAGCCTTCCAGTACCTCTGACCAGGAAAATCTTGTCACCATCAGCCTGTGTGAGTTAGAAGACACCAGGCAAGACTCCAGCAAGCAGGAGAAGAAAAGAGAAAGGAGAAGAAAAAGAGGCTTGTGGGGAGCAACCAAATGGGATCCTGGTATGAAATCAGCTATTTCTTCACCCCTGGAAGGGTTGCTTTCTATTTCCTTTCTTTCTTTTTTAACCAACTGCATTTACAGTTGGTTACATTTACACTTTCTTTTCTGTTGGTTACATTACACTTTCTTTTCTTGTTCCCTTTATGTGGGCTGGCTGCACCTTCTACAACTCCTTTGTTCCAGGAATAAAAGAGAATTGGGAGGGGATGGGACTTGCTCTCCCATTTTGCTTTACTCACTGGGGCCTCCTTCAACGTGGCTTGCTTCTGATTTTTCTGGAAGAGTAGAGTTGACTGGGACCTTAGAAAGGAAATAGCCTCTCCTCTCCTCATCTACTCTAACATTTGTTTAAATAGGAGAAGTGCCGCGCTCAATATGTCAGCAAATTTGGAAAACCCAGCAGTGGTCAAAGGACTGGAAAAGGTCAGCTTTCATTCCAATCCCAAAGACGGGCAATGCCAAAGAATGTTCAAGCTACCATACAATTGTACTCATTTCACATACTAGCAAGATATGCTCAAAATCCTTCAAGCTAGGCGTCAGTAGTAGGTGAACTAACTTCCAGATGTACAAGCTGGATTTAGAAAAGGCAAAGGACCCAGAGATCAAATAGCCAACATCCACTGGATCATACAAAAAGCAAGGAATTCCAGAAAAATATCTACTTCTGCTTCATTGACTACGCTAAAGCCTTTGACTGTATGTATCACAACAACTGTTGAAAATTCTTAAAGAGATGGGAATATAAGACCACCTTATCAGTCTCCTAAGAAACCTGTATGCTAGTCAAGAAACAACAGTTAGAACCAGACATAGAAGTACACTGATTCAAAATTGGTAAAGGAGTACATCAAGGCTGTATATTGTCACTTTGCTTATTTAACTTACATGCAGAGTACATCATGAGAAATGCCAGGCTGGATGAATCACAAGCTAGAATCGAGATTGCTGGGAGAAATATCAACAACCTTAGATATGCAGATGATAACACTCTAATGGCAGAAAGCAAAGAGGAACTAAAGAGCCTCTTGATGAGAGTGAAAGAGGAGAGTGAAAAAGCTGGCTTAAATCTCAACATTCAAAAAACTAAGATCATCCTATCTGGTCCCATGATAGAAGGGGGGAAAGTGGAAACAGTGACAGATTTTATCTTCTTGGGCTCCAAAATCACTGTGAACGGTGACTGCGGCCATGAAATTAAAAGATACTTGCTCCTTTGAAGGAAAGCTATGACAAGCCTAGTCAGCATATTAAAAAGCAGAGACATCACTTTGCCAACAAAGGTCCGTATAGACCAAGCTATGGTTTTTCCAGTAGTTAGGTACAGATGTGCCAGTTGGTCCATAAAGAAGGCTGAGCACCAAAGAATTGGTGCTTTATTGAATTGTGGTGCTGGAGAAGACTCTTGAGAGTCTCTTGGACAGCAAGGAGATCAAACCAGTTAATACTACAGGAAATCAACCCTGAATAGTCATTGGAAGGACTGATGCTGAAGCTGAAGCTCCAATACTTTGGCCACTTGATGCGAAGAGTCAACGAAATGAAAAAGATCTTGATGCTGGGAAAGACTGAGGGCAAGAGAAGAAGGGGGCAACAGAGGATGAGATGGTTGGAGAGCAACACCAACTCAACAGACCTGAGTTTGAGCAAACTCCTGGAGACAGTGAAAGACAGGGAAGCCTAGTGTGATGCAGTCCATGGGGTCGCAAAGAGTAGGACATGACTTAGCAATTGAACAACTCTCCCATTCTATAGTGATTCAGACTTCTATAAAGGAAACTTACTGCCTGATCCTATGAGTACTAATGGAATGGGAAGTGACCAACAAGTGTACAGAGAAAACACTCAGTGTGCAGACTCAGGAGAAAATCAGCCTGGAATAAAAAATCTTCCATGACAATCCAGCCTGGGTGAGGAAGTTGACCAGGGTGGAGGGCCACGCAGAGCATATGATAAGCAGGAGTCAGGCCCAGCACACCCCTGTGCCACCCTACTGGGGGAGGGCAGGGAGTCCCATCCCCACCAGGTGCCTCCCCATCTAGCTTCGATATGTCCTTGGGGGTGATGACCAAGCAGGGAAACCAGACCCAGGAGCTGCAAAACCACCTGAGGGAACAGGAGATGACCTCTTCAGAAAGAGGAAAGGTATTGCGTCTCTAAATTCCAAGAACTTGTCTGAAAGGAGAGAAGGCAGCGCCCTTTTTTTTTTTTTTTTTTTTTTAATATTTTTATTTATTTATTTGACCAAGTTGGATCTTAGCTGCAGCATGCAGGATCTTCTGTTGTGGCATGTGGGATCTAGTTCCCTGACCTGGGATGGAACCAGGGGCTCCCTGCATTGGGAGAGCTGGGAGTCTTAGCCACTGGACCACCAAGGAAGTCCCGACAACGCCTTTATTATGCATATGCTAGCGGAAATGATTCTGCAAGGGAAGGTACTAGCTGCCAAAGCAGAAGCACAGCGACTCTGGCCTGGCTCCGCTGGAGGCTCTGAATCAGGCTCCTGCGGGGAGCGTCACGCTGAGCCTGGGCCACCGAGGACCCAGCCCGGAGCTCCAAAGAGGTGACCCAGGCACACGGATGTGGAGAGAAGCCTCCTCCCAGGAGGGGGGCGGGGGGGTGGCTGAAAACCACCAACTCGTCGGGCTCCTCGCTGGGCCGCGGCGGGCCCCCCTCTGGGCTTCACCGGGGCAGGCAGCCAGCCACGGGGTCGGGCCGCGGCAAGGGAACGAAGTTCAAGGGGCACAGCAGCAGCGGGCACACCTTCTCGTGCTCCTTCAGCGCCTCGCTCAGGTGCTTCAGCTCCTCCGTCAGCTTCCCGATCTCCCTCCGCAGCACTGTGTTTTCTTGCTCCAAGCACTCGTATTCCTGGGAAGACAGGAAAGGCGCAAGATCGGCCCTGAAACCACGTGCCCTTCCTCCATCCTCCCGCAGATCTAACTGCGGGCCACGAAGCTCACCTCCTTCCCTCGCAGGTTCTCCTTAACCGTGCCTGCCTCCACCCCTCGGATGTGTTTGTTCATCTGCTTCATGTCTCTTCCCCCGCCCCCCACCGGGATGAAAGATTCTATGAGCGCTGGTTCTATGAGGGCTTTGGTTTTTTGAATCATCTTTATTGGGTGTGTGTGTGTGTGTGTGTGTGTGTGTGTGTGTTGAATCATCTTTATTGAGGGTGTGTGTGTGTGTGTGTGTGTGTGTGTGTGTGTGCGCTTTGGTTTTTTGAATCATCTTTATTGAGGGGTGTGTGTGTGTGTGTGTGTGTGTGTGTGTGTGTGCTTTGGTTTTTTGAATCATCTTTATTGGGGTGTGTGTGTGTGTGTGTGTGTGTGTGTTGAATCATCTTTATTGAGGGTGTGTGTGTGTGTGTGTGTGTGTGTGTGTGTGTGCTTTGGTTTTTTGAATCGTCTTTATTGAGGGTGTGTGTGTGTGTGTGTGTGTGGTGTGTGTGTGTGTGTGTGTGTGTGTCTTTGGTTTTTTGAATCATCTTTATTGAGGGTGTGTGTGTGTGTGTGTGTGTGTGTGTTTGATCGCTCAGTCGTGTCCGACTCTTTGCAACCCATGGACTGTAGCCCACCAGGCTCCTCTGTCCATGGGACTCTCCAGGCAAGAATACTGGAGTGGGTTGCCATGCCCTCCCCCAGGGGAACTTCCAGACCCAGGGATCAAACCTCGTCTCCTGTGTCTCCTGCATTGAGGTGAATTCTTTCCCTGCTGAGCCAGCGGGGAAGCCCTTACTGAGGTATAATTCATATAAAACAAAATGCACCGGCTTTACGTGTTTAGTTCAGTGAGTTTCGACAAGCATAAACTGGGTTGATGGAGATGCGAAACGTCTCCATCCATCTGAAAGTTCCTTGATCTTCTTGTAGCCACGTGTTCCCGTAAACAAACTCACTCAGAAGAACATAGCAGATAGTGGAGACCGGCAGGCCCAAGGCAGAGTCTCCTCTTAGCCAAGGACCCCGACCAGTTTTTCAGAAAACCTTACATACCCTAAGTGTTCATGCCCAAACCCACCTCCCCAAATTCCCATAAACTAGTCTGAACAAAAGAAAAGAAAGATACAAAGTTAACCCGTGAGTCACATGCCTTAAGCCTAGGTAGTTAACAGTGGACAATTATCGATAGGCCTGTGGTCATACCCCAATAAGCCTAATAGAATGTATGATTCTATCCAGTTACACAGATAATTAGGGTATTCTTTTAGGCAATGGAGACTCTAGGTGCGAGCCCTGGGGTTCTTCCTTCCGGGGGCCCGGTTTTCCAGTTGGCGTGTTGTTTCCATAGATACTGGGCATAGAGCTCAAACTCCACAGTCCGGTCCAAGATGAGAGCCCTGCTTTCAAGATGGAGCCTGTTCTGCCTCCTCCTTCAGGCTCCCTCTGCAGTCAGCCACCTCTGCCCCCTAGCTGCTGATCTGCTTCTGAAGGTCTCTGCTGGGTTCACTCTTCTAGACCCAGCACCTGGAAAAGTGTCTGGAACAGAATGCATGTTTGTTGAATGCTGAGTAAATGAGTGAAAAATACCTCATGCTTTGGCTTTGCCTCAACACTCACCTGTTAAGTTTCCACTATATGAGACTTTACAGAGGCTTAGAACTGTAATGGGGTGGGGGGCGGGAATCAGAGAGCCCTTAGCCCAACCTGACCAGTGTAGAAACCTTCCCTGTGTGATCCCATCTCCAACATCCGACTCTCTCCTCCTTCCAAGGACACCTCCTGCCGACGTTTCTGAGCCGCCCCATTAGAAAACTCCACTCTGTACTGATCTAAAATCCTTCTCGCCTTCACACCCACCTACTGGGCTTGGTTCCACCTATGGAACCACACACAGTACGTGCGATACTTTCTCAACATCACAGTTCTTGAAATGTGAGGAGATGGCCCCATACCACTTCCCCTTAGGTGTTCTCTGAGCCCAACTGCCTCAGGTCCTCCGGGCTCCTTGGGTTTTAGGACTTCTGCTTCCTCTGCCCCCCTGGAGGCCATTCCCAATGTACGTTCCATTTGCCAGGGGCTCTGAGCAAACGTTCCCCTAACGCAGTGCATGAGTCTGGGGAGGGCCTGGCCATGCGGAGGGCAGCTGTCTAGAGGTAGTCTGCTCTGGGTGGGACCCGCATTCAAACCCACCTGGTTCTGGAGATTCTCCCCGAGCTTGCAGAGAAGTGCAGGATTTGCCTGCATCTGCTGCATCTCTGTCCTTGCTTGAACAACCATTTTTTTGATATTTTGGCTTAAGGGTGGGGTCTACATTCACTTCTACTGAATTTCACCCTCTTTCTTAGGCACCTTCCAACCCAGCAAAATCATTTTGAATACTGATTATGTCAGCTCCTGCACTGGTGATGCCACACAGCTCTAAGTTTTCCCCTCATTTGATGAAGCAAGTCTTCTTTTTCTTCATCCAACTCATTACTAAGTCCTGCAATACTCGGCCACTTGCAGAGCCTGACCTTCTCTTAAGGCTGTTAGTCTCATTTGCATCTTGTTGAAAAGCTGTTTTCAACCATTTCTAGGTTGATTCATATTGATTAGGCTTTGTCGTACCATACATTTTCTGAGCTGGGGACCCAACCTTATTATCTTACCAGTAATGTTTAAGAAATATTACGAAAAAAAGTCTGATCTTCTTACAAGCATGAAGACACATGCAAATTCTCAGCTCTCCCTCTTTGCTAAAGCTGTTCTTGTCAACCGAGCTATCTTCCTTCTTTCGAACGTGGGCCCAGCTCAAGTACACCACCTCCAGGAAGGCTTCCCTGATCACAGCACCTAATGAAACCACATGTCTCATTATCTGTTCTCTTCAGTCTTGTATCATAGTTCAATCTTACTTATAGTAAATAAAGTCTCTCCCCAAAGATTAGAAATGTATAGCAATCAGGGGCCTCTGCTACCTTCTCCTATAACCCTTCTGATGGGCCCCAGTGCCAACATCTATGACTCCTCAACATCAATGACTCCTCAACTCTCGCCCTCAGTCTCCTCTTAGCATTCTTTCCTCCCTGCCTCCCACTTCTAGGCACCTTCCTCCTGCTCAGAACAAGGGCCCCAGAGGGGTTCCACACAAGGTCATTGAAGATATCCCTCTACCTCCTGTCTTTCCAAGGCAGGTTCTCAGGGTGGTCTGGAAAACTCTCCATGGCAGCAGGCCTCACCCACGTGCCCGCAGGCTGTCCGGGGGTCACTCTGGCTCCCTCAGGGGGCTGGCCAGATCTGCCTGCAGCTCTCCCCAGACCTACTATCCCCACCTCCCCACACCCTCCTCTGGCCTTTGACCAGCTCTAGTCCTGGAGTCAGAAGTCAGTCTCCTAACGCAGCAAGAGGCCCTCCGTGGGCAGGAAGGGTATGGATGGGAGGAGGGCATGGGGGCCTAGGCACCACGGGGAGCCTGCCCACAGCAGAGGGCTGAGAGAGACTATAGCTCTGGGTAGCTCACAGATGCAGGTGTGCAGGTATGCGTGCACACACACACACACACACACACACACACACCCTCCATCCTGCAACCGGAAAGTCTCTTCACTCCAAGTAAAATGGAGAACATGTTTGAATGGTCCCATGCTGGTGGCTCAGATGGTAAAGAATCCACCTGTAATGCAGGAGACCTGGGTTTGATCCCTGGGTGGGGAAGATCCCCTGGAGGAGGGCATGGCAACCCGCTCCAGTATTCTTGCCTGGAGAATTCCATGGACAGAGCAGCCTGGTGGGCTACAGTCCAGGGGGTCGCAAAGAGTCGGGACACAACTGAGCGACTAAGCACAGTGCAGTGAGCTAAGATTTTAACTGGATTCCAAAGAACAGACTCCTTCCTGTGGCAGAATATTCCAAATGCCTTTGTGTGGTTATTGAACTGCGTGGCAAGATGCTCATGAGTGTCTGAGCTTTCCCTCTAGAAGCCACGGGGGCCACGCTACCTAAACCCCCTGCTCGCCCCAAACTCCCGCTCAGAGAGGCCACAGAGCGGGCGCCCAGCAGGCCCCCTGGCTGCCTTCTCCCTGGGGACTTTCTCTTCTGGGATTTAAGTTTTATTCATAAATCTGCAGAGCGGGCTTTTATCGAGCTGAGGGAATAAAAAGAGAAGAAGTAAAAATCTTCTTCAGGTAAGACCAGTTTCATAAAAATAGAAAAGGGGAGCGGGGAAGGGGAGGAAGAGGAGGTGAGAACACTGACTGGGTAGAGGGGAATGAGAAAGACCGTCTTCAGGCTGAGAATTACCTGAATTTAATATGTGTGTAAGACAAGCCAAGAGCGTTAGACCCTTTGCTATTTCCAAAGAGATGATCAGTCTAGCTCCGATCTTGCCGACTCTCGAGTCTCCTGCCCCGGGAGGGTTTGAGGTCACCAGGCTGCCTTCTCTGGGTATTTGCAGGACATAGTCACAGAGCAGAGACGAGAATGGGAGGTGGCGAAATCACTGCAAATCCCAGTTCTGCCTTGGAAATTAAGCTGTCTCGGGCAGTGATTCCCAACTGGGGCAATCCTGGCAGTCCCCAGGGGACGTCGGGGGCGGCTGGCGGCAGCCTGGGCGGTGACGGCTGCAAAGGGGCACTGCTGCCTTTAGGGGGTCGAGGGTTGAGCACGGATGCTGCCTGATGTATTAGGGTACACAGGACACCCCCCCACAGTGAGGAAACAGCTGACCCCGAATGTCAACAGTCCTGTGGCTGAGAAACCCTGGTCTGAGCACCTACAAGAGGCTGGTTGAGGACTGAGGTGCTGTCTGGGTGGGGAGAGATTTGGAGTCTAAGATGCCTTTGACATAAAGACTGGTATGTGGGAACCAGGGGCCAGAGATGACAACTACGGCGGGAAGGGAAGGAGGGGAAGGGAAAGGCCATCAGGAGGACACAGACCCCCCCTTCACAAGCAAGGCGACCAAGACTCGGAGGTACAGCGACTCCTCCGAGCTCATACACACTTGGGACCTGATCCCTGACCCCAAGATCAGCCGCAGCTCTCAAGCAATGATAGCAATTCTGCTTTTGCTTGGCAGTGCCTGGGCCCAAATTCCCCTCTGTGGTGGTTACTAGCAGGAAAGGACTACTCGAACTCAGGATGTTACATTAAGTCTCTTCCCAAGCCTTAAGCTCATACATTTCCCAGCAGAAAAATTGTGTCACCAGCCCAGGGCGGTACAAATTAATGTCATAATCACTTTCTAAACCCAGTGAGGACTGACATGGAGCATTCTCTTAGAACATGCAATATCTGAAAACACCAGGGCAACACACACCACAATCACATTGCCCAAGACAGTTGTCAGTTTGTGACATTTAGGGCTCCCGAGGATGGCGTTGCTGCCTTCCTTTTCTGACTCAAAATACATTCTCAGTCTTACATCTCTGGGTGCCTGGCTTGAACCAGTGTGACCCACTTCTGACACTTGCAACTGGCCTTAGAGACCCGGACCGTCTTCTGGGGCTCCCATCTGTGACTGTGGACCCAGGTCGTGTGCCTAGTGTTCAGAGATGAATGCGGGCTCAAAATCCCCAAGAGAAGGGTGAGTGCTTTGACTGGATGACTTGAAAAGCCACAGTAAACAGCGAGGCGCAGAGATACATACTAGGAACCGCTTTTCGTCACTGCAGTGTGGCTTCCAGCAACACCCGCCCGCGGGGGAACTCAGACAACCCTGAAGAGTGAGCCTGGCCTCTCCCTGGCTCTGCCTGCCCAGGTGCCCCTTCCAGCCTGACCTCAGGGGGTCCTGCCCTGATCGGAAAGCTCCCCCATCTTTGGGGCTGGAGACCTGGGGAAGGAAGAGGGCACCTGAGAGACTTGTAACAGCCGGGACCAGAGGAGACTTTTCTGGATGTTGGAGGGGAAAGACGCTCAAGAACTGAGTGGGCAGGAGAGGACAGTGGGAATTTTTGAACACATCCTGCTCTAAATATTCCCCTTCACGGTGCTCAGGAAAGGCAAACAAAGAGCTTGCTTTACTTGGAGACATTTAGCAACGGCAGCCCACCAGATGGGATAGAGGAATTTATGGGATAAAGGCTTTACTCAAGGGGACTTCCCTGGCGGTCTACTGGCTAAGACTCCATGCTTCCACTGCAGAGCGATGTGGGTTCGAGTCCTGGTCCAGGAATTTAAAATCCCACAGGTTGCAGGTTTTTTTGGCATGGCCAAAAAACAAAACCTCTTTACTTTACTCTTACAACAGGTGGGCTCCTTTCCTCAGGGAAAAGCAGGGCAGTTGTGGCTGTCGGGTGGTGGCTTTCTAAGCCCCTTGATGTCTCCCAATGAGCTGGCCTCATCCGATCACCTCTCACTTCTGCCAACCTAGACGTGGCCTGGGAGCCCCAAGGAGCACACGGGGCTTTCAGCTGTGACCCACAGCGGTGTGCAAGGTCCCCTGCCTGCAACCCACTGGAGCACAGTCAAATTATTCACCCCCACACGTCTGAACCAGACATCTCACTCTCAACGTGCAGATGTTTTTCAAAGTTTGAAAACTAGTCACCAAGGTGGCTACTGCCACCAGTGACCAATGGCACTCATGTGTAGTTAGTGACAGTAAAGGGATCTGTGTGGTACGGATGGAACCGCTGTCCCGGCCTCCTCGACACTGTTTCCCAACAAAACTGGCCTTGTTGCATGGTGCATGATCCCGATCCATTCTGGCAGTTCCCCCAGAGAAAGTGGGGGAGGCCGTGGTCTTCTGTGGAGGGCCTGGGTTTCAGAGCAATCGGCCCCATTTCTGGAAAGAGCAGCTGGCATGGTTATGTCTATGGATAGCAGAACAAGCTAAGAATGCTATGAATGGTCCTCCACCCACTGTTCTAAGAGGGATTAGGCGGGAGAAACTGTGACAAACCACCCTTAAGTTTCCCAGAGGTCAAGTTCATTTGGTTATCAAATCCCACAATGACAGAAATTGAGAGAGACCCATCTCTTTTTTTGACGCTGTAGTAAAGTATTCATGTTACCTTCCATGGTACACAGAATAAGCTCCCCCCAGCCCCACACGCATCAAAGATGCTTACATCCGATCTCTGGAAGGTGAGACTGTGCTACCTGGTATGGCAAAAAGAACTTTGCAAATGTGATTTAAGTTGAGAATCTTAAAATAGAGAGATTACCCTGGATTACACAGACAGCTCTCACTATCACATGAGATTATTAAGGAAAGAGGAGTCAGAGAAGGAGATGTAACAATGGAAATGGCGGCAGAGTGATGCCGGATGAGACAGACTCACCTGGCCGGTGCTGGCTTTGAAAGTGGAAGGGGACCCCAAGCCAAGGAGTACGGAAGCCTCTTGGAAAAGGCAAGAAAATGACTCCCCTGCAGAGCCTCCAGAAGGAATGAACCCTTGTCAACCCTTTGATTTTACCCCACTGAGACCCACTTCGTATGCCTGACCTCCAAAACTGTGAGATAACGTACATCTGTGCTGTTTTAAGCCACAAAAAATTTGTCATAATTTGTTACAGCAGCCAAAAGAAATGAATACACTTTCCTTAAGACTCTTATTGGGTCTTTCCTTAAGACTCTTATTAAGAGTCTTTCCTTAAGACTCTTATCTATTCCCTGATAGCTCAGTTGGTAAAGAATCCACCTGCAGTGCAGGATTCCTGAGTCAGGAAGATCTGCTGGAGAAGGGATAGGCTACCCACTCCAGTATTCATGGGCTTCCCTTGTGGCTCAGCTGGTAAAGAATCCACCTGCAATGAGGGAGACCTTAGTTCGATCCCTGGGTTGGGAAGATTCCCTGGAGAAGGGAAAGGCTACCCACTCCACTATTCTGACCTGTAGAATTCCATGGACTATACAGTCGCAAAGAGTCGGACACAACTGAGCAACTTTCACTTCAGTTTCACTTTAAGACTCTTATACCTCCCCAGGACAGGAGTGAAATCTGATTCCTCTCCTTGTGACCTAGTGGTAGTGTCTTGCTGGCAGTGGTTCTTAATTAATATTTGTTGAGGGATTTCCCTGGGGGTCCAGTGGATAAGGCTCCGTGCTCTGAATACAGGGAGCCAGGGTTCCATCCCCGGTGAAGGAACTAGATCCAGCATGCTGCAACTAAGAGGTGGCATGCTGCAATGAAGATCAAAGATTCCAAGTGCTGCAACCAAGATCTGGTGTATCCAAATAAATAGATAAAAATAAAAATTAAAAAATATGTATATGCTGAATGAATCTACTTGACCTGGTCCCATGAAAGATCTTATCCAAGTCATTTAGTCACCTCTGCACACATAATCACAGAGGTCTTAAAACCGAGTATCCTCTGGTGTGTTTTGATATTAATATGCCCATCTCCAACTAGAAGCTCCTCGAGAAGAAGGGCGCAGCTGTCAGGCTGGCCCATGTGCTCTGAACATATGGCTGTGCACTGACTGAGCCACAAATCCCCTCTTGGGGTTCTTTGGTAACATGAAGCTAGAACCAGGCTTGCTTCACGAGCAAGGGGAGGGAAGAAAGGAGGCAAAGGACATCCCAATTCTTCTGAGGAATTTTACAGAACAATCCAGTCTGGGACAGGCTTTCCCTGACCCTGGTCTGAAGGTCCTAGTCTCTTTCTACAGCCCAGACTTCCTACTTTCAAGAAAGAATCTAACATTTCTAACGTACGGCCCTCCGTGAATTTACATCAGTGGGTCTCCTCTCTCTGGAGCCCTTGCATTCTAAACCTGTTCTCTGCTCACTGTGAAGGGGTATCTAGAGACAGTCATTTCCCCCTCATAACACCCCACAGTGTCCAATGCTGTCAACACCCTCAGACTGGCTGTGCAGAGGTAATCTATGACCAGAAAGAGTGGCAAAAGAGTGCTGAACCAAAACCCTTAAAGATCACATCAACCTGTGCAAAGATGAGCACAGAACTGTCGTCCATTCCTTGGACCGAGCCTGGGATGCCTTCTACATCACTTCCTGACATGGAGTGGTTCCCGCGTTCTGGCTGCAAGATTATGTGGGATGATACACAGGGATCGCAGGGAAGGAAAGTCTAGCATTACCTTCAGGTTCCTGATTGGGGTGATGGGTGGACGGCTCATTAGCTTCATATTACAATTTGAAGACAGCTGAGAAGAGGAAGTCTCAGGATAAACAATCCCACTATTATGGCCAGGCTCCCACCGAGGAGCCTGCGGGGACCTGTTTGGAGGCCTCGAAGCAGACACTGGAGACGTGGGGCTGGGGCCGGGACAGAGGTCTTGCTGCAGTGATCAGTGCCTGCCTGAGGGGAAGCGATGCTGGGAGCTGACCGATCACCAGATTAAATCTTCCAGGTGAGATGAAAAAAGGGTAGAGTCTGAATGCATGTCAGCACCAACATTTGAGAAAACAGACAAGTAGAAAAGTGAACAAAGAAACAGAAAAAAGTGGTTAAGAGGGTCAGGAGAGACAGTAAGCTAAAGACATTGAGGGGGACTTCCCTGGTGGTCCACTGGCTAAGACTGCACATTTCCAGTGCGGGGGCCCGGGTTCAATCCCTGCTCAGGGAACTAGATTCCACATGCTGCAACTATAAGATCCTGCATGCTGCAATGAAGACTGAAAAAAACTGAGTGCTGCGACTGAGATCTGGTACAGCCAAAGGAATAAACGAAAACAAACACTCTTTTAAAGTTATAAAAAATAAAGCTAAAGACCTTGAAAGAATGTTTCAAGAAGCTGAGGGTTAGGGGTGTCAGGGGTCCCAGCAAAGTCAAGGATGAGGGGACTAGAAAGAGGTCCCTGGACCGGGCAGTGTCAGGACACTAGTGGACTCAGCGGAGCAGTTTCTGTAGGAAGAGTGTGTGTGTGTGCGCAAATGGGTTTGGGGAGCAGAAAGGATATCACAGTGGACTGGGAAATAAATGGGAACTGGGGACGTGGATTCAGCAGGTCTCTTTTTAAGAAGCAGGGACGGACTTCCCTGGTGGTCCATGCTCCCAATGCAGGGGGCCCAAGTTCCATCCCTGGTCAGGGAACTAGATCCCACATGCCATAACAATAGATCCTGTCTGCCAAATAAATTCAATAAATTTTTTTTAAGAAGCAGGTAAATAAAGGAGGGAAAGAAGAGAAATGGGGCACTAGCTTGAAAGGAAATCAGGATCAAAAGGAAGTTTCCTTGCTTTAAAATTAAAAGAAAACTGTGAGATACAACCAGTGAGGGAGCAATGAGGACACGGGAGAGGGAAGACTCGGAACGCTGGGCTGGAGGGACGCAGCGGGATTAGATGTGCACATGGCCGAAGAGGTGATGACCAGGGCGTGGCAGGTGGGATGCTGAGGGCCCCCTGCGGGGCGGAGGACCACTCCCGGCCGTGGCCCTCACGTGGTTCTGCCCCAAACACCTGCTCACCTCGTGGAGTTTGTCAGCCTTCTGGGTCTGCTTCTTCCGACTTCTCTGTGCGGCAACCCGGTTTTTCTCTCGCCTCCGGACCTTCCTGTCGTCATCCTCAGGGCTCTGGGGGAAAGGGCGTGGTCAGGTGGGATGCTGAGGCCCCTCGCTGCCCTTCCTCTGCCTGCTCTCTTCATCCAGCCCTGGTCGTGGAGCGTCACCGTGTTCGCTGCAGTCACAGCAGCGCTTGCTGCTCCATCAGTGGGGGAAGAGTGGCCCCTCGTCGAGGGAGCACTAGCCATGCGCTATGGCTGTTAGATGCTACCCCGCCCCCGCCACCCCCGAGACCTGTGTGGCGGGGCTGCCATCTAAAAGATGAGGAATAAGAAACTCCGAGAGGTTGAGGAACTTGCTCCAGGTATCACAGCTCGTGGGGGGCCGAACGGGAAGTGGAACTCAGGTCTGCTGGACTCCAAACCAACGTTCTCAAAACTTCCACTCCCCCCCACCCCCGCCCCTGGGCGTGTGCCTGGAAGAGGTGTGGTGCTGGTATGCATCTGAGGACGGGAAAGGCAGAAGGCGGCTGCTATCTGGGACTTGCCGTGGGCCAGGCCTTCCACCACCACACACAAACTGGTACTTTTGACACTGTGTGCAAATCAAAACTATGCTGATTACTAATTGCAGTCAGGCAACTCTCCCAGCACACCAAGTGGTCCTAAGCGCCACAAGCAGCTCATCCCTTTGAACAAAGCTTGACTGGCATTTTGTTTCACAGGTCAGAGCAATTTGAATCAGAAAGCAAACTGATGATGTGTCTTGAAAGCTCTTAGCTATATATGAGATTTAACCAAACTTAATCAAGTCCTTCAAGAGTTATCCTGAAAAGGCAGGCAGAAAAACGCACCTACAATGGTAAAAATACTTCATCCAGTTATAGAAAACAGAGGAGGGGTGTAGTATTTGCTTCCCAGAGGCCTATGAGAAGATTCCATAGAAATACTACCTTGAAAGAGTTTAGAGATCAAGAAATCAGTGGGATACAAACACAGGAAAGCTACTCAGTTATTACTATTAATGAAAAGCAATTATTGATAATATGAAATAATGGATGTTTTCAGATATCATTTTATCTGGTCTAATATTCCAAATAAGAAAGATAAATATCTCCCCAAGTTACAGTGAGTAGAGAATTTTCAGCATATGCAAGAATACAAAGCTATGAAAGGAAAAGAAGAAAGAATGTGACATAGAGAAGTGGGTTGAAGACAGTGTTTAAGGGACCAGACACAAGATGTTACGATGTAGTCTTTAAGAGGCAAAGAAGTCTTGGTGGTAACCAGAACACAACAGGGAGTCTGACAAACAGAACTTCAGCTTTAGAAATACAGGTACTTGCTTCTGTCTCTTACTATCAATACGGCCTTGGGTAAATGACTTATACTCTCTGATTTTTCGATTTTCACATTTGTTGTGTGATTCATTCATTCTTTCAGTAAGTATTAACTGAGTACCTGCCATGTGCCAGGCACTGTCCTGGGCACTAGAGACGCATGTCCTGAACAAGTAGTCAGTAACCCCTGCCATGATCATCCTAGCAGCCCAGCGCTTGGAGTTGCATAAGATAAAACTAGATTTTACCCCAAAGTGCCACATGGTGTGTCTTCAATAACCTCTGTTAAGACTGCTGTTTACTGTTGAGTCCCTTATAGCACTCATCACCAAATCATGCCTCTCTGGTCATCATCGGAGATTCATAAGGCACACAGGAGGAGCATTCATCCTGCCCTGTAAAAGTGGACACTCCAAACTGGATTGATCACCTACCACATGGTCAGACCTGACAACCAGCAGAAACATCTAATCAAGGCAGAAAGAGAGCAAAAAATGTTGAGATATTCATATATTAATTAGTCCTCATAAAAATCACAAGAAGTTGATATTATATTGATTTTTACACGTGGAGAAACTGAGGCTCAGAGAGGTGAAGCAGATTGCCCAAGGCTACTCAGCCTGTGTGGGCAACGCTGAGGCCCAGACTCAGCTGTGTGACTCACTAGCGTCACCCGATGACATTCTGTGCCAGGCACCTAACTGAGAAGCAGGGCATAACCCTGAAAAGACTCGGTGCTAACGCAGCTGAGTGAGAAGTTCTCGGTCTGCCGTTCCTGCCGGCAACCTTGTGTGTTTCCCCGAGTACGCGGCTGTACACACCGCGGTGGACAGCGCAGAGGGCTCGGCGCCCGCCGAGGGCTCTCCACCGGCCCCGAGGTTGGAGTCTGCCCACCTCGGGCCCCCACCTCGCGTCCCTGGGGCATTAGGGAGGCTGCCGGAGGGGAGCACACGCTGAGAGCGCCTGGGCACGAGCCGCCCCTCGGAGCGGAATTTCCCCTCTCCACACCTTGGCCCAGCTCGGCGCCGCGGGGAAGGACCACGCGCTCTGGCGATGGGGCGGCAGCCGGCGGCGGCGCACGGATGGCGACACCCAGGGCGGCCCGGACCCCACGTGCGGGGCAGCGTGGACAGTGCCCAGTCCTACCAGGCGTCGGCGCCCTCTGACCTCTGCTCCTCCCAGGCTCAGGAGCCCAGTCACCAGCCCGGACGCCCTGGGCACCGGGCGTGCGCCCGAGGCGTCCCGGCAGAGGCGTACACCCGGGTCCCCGCGCGCCCCCCACGCCGCTCGCGTCCGGCTCCCGCGTTGCCCTCCACCCCTGCTCCCAGCAGTCCCCATCCGGGAGCCCCAGCACCCACCTCCTCGCGCCCCCTGTGGCGCGCACACCGCTCCCCCCAACCCGGGCATCCTCCCGAGCCTCTATCTAGCTCTCTACCTGTGGCCGCGCCTGGTTCCCGGGCACCGAGACGCTCCTGTGCAGGACGCTGCTGGCCGCCGGGAGCCCTTGCGACATGCCGGGCGCTGCTCCGGCCCGGCCCGGCCCGCCGCGCAGCCTCGCGGACGAGCGGCCGCGCGGCCCGGCGCGCCCTGCACGCGGGGCGCTGCCTACCGGCTCCCTCGGGCCGCACGCATCCCCGCGCCCCCGCACCTGCGGGCCGCCGCCTCGGCCCCGCCCCCCCGGGCTTCCCGCTCCCCCGGCTCCGCCGCGCGGCGCCCGGGTTTCCCCACCCCCCCCAGGTCCCAGCGCGCCGTCCTTCCCGTCCCCGAGTCCGCCCCGCCCCGCCTTCTCCCACCCCCGCTCCGTTTCCTCCTCTCCCCGCCCTCTCGTCGCACCCCGGGGTCCCAAATCCCACCCCTGCCGCCGCTTTCCGCTGGGCCCCCCCTTCTTCGTGGAAGTCACGTGGTGGTGCCGAAACCCAGAAGGGAGCGCGAAGCCCCCCACTAGAAGCGAGGCTGGGACAGGTTGCGGTGGTGGAGGCGCGGCGCAGCCCTGGGGGAGCGTCTCTCGGCCGCTCTCGGAGAACTCGGGCGAGAAACTCCAGTGGGCGGTTTGGGGGTGGGTGGTTTGGGGAGGGTCGGTGTTTTTTTTCCCGGTCCCATCGCTGCATCTTCCTGCGTATCCGCCCCGCTTCCCCTCCCCCGTTCCCGGGCGCAGGGGTCACAGTCTCGGGGGACTTTCTCTGCGTGCGGTCGGTCACGCGGGCGCCACGCTCCCTCCCTCCGGGGCCCCACCGGGGAGACGCAGGCCTGTGCACCCTGAGACCCACGCGGCACCCCGGGCCTTTCTGAGGAGAGCACCTTCTCTCTCCTCTTTGCGCCAGTCCCGCGGGGCAGTGGGAGGGAGCCAGGCGGGGCGGCCCCGGAGGGTGAATTCCCTCGGGCAGGGTGGCGAGGAAGAGATTGTCCTGGAGATTTCACAGTGGCTGGGCTTCTCCGCAGCCTGGCTGGCACGGGGGACGTCCCTGGTACACAGGTTCGGGGATCTGGACCCTGCGCGCTCACGTGAAATGGACCAGATGCTTTTTCTCTGCCAAGGTTCAAGTGGCGGGTGCTCTGCCCACAAGGTTAAATGCGGGACTTCGTGCCAGACGGAGGCCGAGGCTTGCTCCCTCCACCTGCGTGCCAGTTAAAAGATGCAAAAAAGTCAAGCGATGTTCTACGTGATCCCAGCAAAGAAAGAAAGAAAGAAAGAAAGAAAAAAAAAAACCAAGTGATTATGGGTTTGTGGTCTGCATACTATGAGCACCGGGAAGGAAGGATAACCGCGAACCTGGGCCGGCGGGTGGGAACCAGAATCAGGAGGTCAGAGGTGCCTTCCGAGTGTGGTCGCTTAAGCGTTGAGGCTCCAGGTTCGTGGGCAGCCGTGGGGATGCAGGCGGGGTGGGGGGGATGAGGGGTCGGGGGTAGCGGGGAGGGCACTTGTGACTCCCAGTCTAGTGCACGTGGCTCTCCACGCCAGGTTTACGACCCTTGAAAAAGTTTTGAGATGCAGCGGGCTAGAGGGCAGGGAAGCAAGCGGTGATTCTTGGCTGTGTGTGCAGGGGCTTGGAGCCACTGAGAGGAGGGTGGAGGAGCACGCGAGCCGCGGGGGGCGGGGGTGGGCGCCCCCCGCGATTAAGGCTGCGCAGCGGCGAGCCCTCTCTCTGCCCACCTGGATTTCTCTTCTCATCTCCTTTTATCCTTTTCTTCGCTCAGCAGAACTCATGGTTGCCCTGGGGCTATTTTATTCTGCCCGTCATCCAGGTACGCACAATGTGCATAGAACAGGCTCCAATCACGAACGATCAGTGTATGTATTGTAGGTCAACTGAGAGGGGCTCCTTTCTGGAAAACTCCACGACTCCAATAAAGACAGGGAAATCTGCGGGTCAGGTGGTCTTTAATTTTTAGAAACCCATTCATCCCCTCAGTGTTGTTTTTGACAGAAGAGCAAGGTAAAAACGCAAGGACATTTAGGTGCCCCACACTTCATTCTAGATATTGCTCCTTTTCTGGGCTCGCTGAAACACAGTCTAAGTCCTTTGGGCTCTACCTTCCTCCTCTTCCCCCAGGGAGCCTGAACCCTGCCCCAGTACACAAGAACTCTTCACACAGGTGTAGACCTACTGTTTCAGTTACTCAGGGCTTTCCTCAAATATATTAAAAGGAAGAGTCCAGTTTAACTAGTGAGAATTTACAGAGCAGATTAATTTGACCTACGTCATACATCAAAAGGAAGAATGAAATAATGATAGAAAATAAAATCAGGAAGATAAAGCAGAATTAAATCCTTTATCAAAGCCCTGGGGATAAGACAAAGTGGAGAGAATTTTCTAAGATGAAGGTGATAGGAAAAACCACATTGACAAGATCTGAATGGTATAACAGTGTTAAATTGCCTCAGGTGACAATGTAACTAGACATTTTAAACCAGCAGATGGGAAAAAAATATTCACAGTAAATCTGACAGTGTTAAAATCTTTATTATATATACAGCCCATGAAAAAGAATAAGAAAAATATTGAGACAACCTCCTAAAAGTGACACAAACTGGCATTCTCCAACAGAGAAAACAATCAAGGAAAATAGATATAGGAAAAATACATGTTAATATGACTTTTAAACTTTTAATACTTAAATTAAAATATTAATTTAATATCAAAAGAAAAAGTTGTAGAAGTGTGGTGAAATTGGTGCTCTCATTTTGCACCAGTATCATTGTAAATTGGTAAAAAGCATTGGAAAGCAGTTCTACTGTAATTTTCAAGAATCATGCAAGACATCACTTTTGACTTAGTTTCCCTGGAAAACTTCTAGAAAATCATTCAAGAAGATCATCAAAAATATTAAAGAGATAAATACTATATTAACTAAAAATTCATGATAATATTATGAGTGGAAAATTGTAAACAGCATAAATGTCCCATTATAGGTGAACAGCTAAATAAAGTGTGTTCTAACGGGATAGGATGTTATGCATCTTTAAAACTACAAGCTTGTAGACAAATTTGCTACATGGAAGATTTGTTTGATATGAGGCCAAGTGAGGCAAAAAAACCAGGATACGAAAGGTATAACAGTAACATGTATATAAAAATACATGCATAACACTACTGTACTGTACACTTAAAAATGGCTAAGATGGTAAATTTTATGTTGTATTTTTTTTTACCACAATGAAAAAGTGTATGCATATGAGAAAAATTAGAAGAGAATATACGAAAGTTCTAGCTTTTCTATTGTGGTGCTGCTACTGCTGCTGCTAAGTCACTTCAGTCGTGTTCGACTCTGTGCGACCCCACAGATGGCAGCCCACCAGGCTCCCCGTCCCTGGGATTCTCCAGACAAGAACACTAAAGTGGGTTGCCATTTCCTTCTCCAATGCGTGAAAGTGAAAAGTGAAAGTGAAGTTGCCCAGTCCTGTCCGACTCTTAGAGACCCCATGGACTGCAGCCTCCAGGCTCCTCCATCCATGGAATTTTCCAGGCAAGAGTACTGGAGTGGGGTGCCATTGCCTTCTCCATTGTGGTGGTAGGATTATAAATACTTTCACTTGTCTTTTTTAAACATTTTAGACAATGTTTTTTATGTTAATAACTTAATATGTTTTATATTTACAAGTGATATTATCTCTCCAAGTCCTGAGCTCATTTGTTACACCAGAATGTCAACATCTCTGATCAAGTGGGATGCTCGAATGACAGCCTATATTATTTGCTTTTCTGTGCTTTTTTCTAGTTCATTTTATTTGAAATCAGGAGAAATAAAAATGAAAAGGAAGAAAAGATAAACAAGAACAGACATTTCAAGTGTCTGCTTTGCTTCTTCCTCCTTTTCTTTTTATTTGTATTTTTTCCTTTGAACTGGGAAGATTATATGATTTGGCAATTTCCTATTACTACCACAGTGACTCTGGATTGCATTTTTGGGGACAAAGGGAGGGGGTGCGAGAAGTTTGTAGCTCAGTGATCAAATCCTCTGGTGATTCACTTCACAAGAAAGCATTTCATTATAAAAACAAAGTTGCTCAAATGCTAGAAAATCCTGCCACTGTGTCACCTTTGCTCTTATCTTCTAGGGAAACTGGACTTCCAGTAACTACTTTCACTACTGTTTCTCAGAAGGTGGTCCTGTGGGCTGCTGG
This sequence comes from Muntiacus reevesi, assembly GCF_963930625.1. Classification (NCBI taxonomy): domain Eukaryota; kingdom Metazoa; phylum Chordata; class Mammalia; order Artiodactyla; family Cervidae; genus Muntiacus; species Muntiacus reevesi. The sequence goes on along the minus strand of NC_089253.1, from coordinate 115,815,563 downwards.
TGGGGCTAGAGAAAGGTCCATTAAAGGCAGAGCCCCCTGTGTTTACCAGAAATCAGTCATGTTCCAGGAAATGGGCACAACCTTGGACTCAACAAAGATCCACGCCTCATGGAGCTCAGTTCTAGAGTGGGGAGACAGACGGAAAGGAAAACACCTATTGAGATGGTGATACAGGGACTGATGAAGGGAGGTCAGGATTCCCAGGTGGCTCAGCGGTAAAGAACCCGCCTGCCAATGCAGGAGACCCAGGAGACGGGGGTTCGATCCCTGGGTCAGGAAGATCCCTTGGAGGAGGAAATGGCAACCCATTCAAGTGGGAAAATCGCATGGACAGAGGAGTCTGGCGGGCTGCAGTCTGTGGGGTCACAGAGTCAGACACAACTGAGTGGGCTGAGCACGCTCCCCTGCACGCACGAGGGTAGTCAGGCAGGCTTTTCTGAAGGAGACGGGAAGAGCTGTCCAGGCTGCATTAACAGCAAGTTCAAGAGCCTCATGGGACTGTGCCTGGTCATTCCAGAAACTGCAGGAGACTGGAGTGGACTGAGAAAGGGCTGGATGCCACGAGGTGAGGTCAGAAAGGCAAAGGGCCAGGTCACGCAGGGCCACCTGGACTACCGGCTTTTATGGAAGTGAAATGGGAAAACATCAGAATCTTTTGAGCAGAGGTGTGACATGATCTGACTGTCAGTTTTTATGGGATCACGTTGGCCACTGCATTAAGTACAGATTGATGTGGGCAAGGAAGAAAAAAAGAGTTGATGGCAACACACCAGGAGAGTGGGGGTGAGGGTTTGGAAGTTGTTCAGAGTGGAGGAGCCTGAGGCCAATTTGCCAGGAAGTCAATGAGCGCCAGCTTCAATGCCCCTCACTTGGACCAGAATGGGCCCTGAGAGTGTGTTCATATGGTGACAGGGCATAATAAAATTTGCACAACTGGGATATTTCAGCCACAGATGGTTCAAACCACTGTCTCTTTTCCACCCTGGACTTCCGCTCAGTCCCTTCAAGTCTGGTGGTGTTGAAGTGGCTGTGGGCATTTGGGGGAAGGTTTAATCAGAAATATATTTATATACTGGGATACAGGGATGTGGTTTGCAGTCTCTTCTGTCAAGTCCTATTACTGCTACCTGTATGGCTCCCAAGAATATTCCTGCTGCCCTCTGTACTAACTCGCCTGATAAGGTAGGCTGTAGTGAGACATGAATATTCCTCACTGCCAGACCCCACACTGATGTCAGTGGTGGAAGAGAAACAGGGTTTGAAATGTACAGCCCCAGAAGCTAATCTCTGAAAATTCTTGTGTAGATTGTCACACCTGTATTGTTCTAGTCAAAACAGCATTCTCTCCTCCCAGGAATGAGATCGACCATACAGCTTATTCAATAATAAATGTACCATAAGGGATTTTTTTCTTTGTTAATGGGAGTGATTTATTTGATGAACTTGATTATGACACTTTAACTGCTATTTGGAAATATGTTCTGAAACATTTTCAATAAAAGAGTATAGACTTCTAATTTTTTTCATATAGGGAAGACAACATTTTCTCTTCAGTTCATTTATGTGTAGGGTAAGGAGTTAGATGAAATAGGTGAAGGGAATAAGAGGTGCAAACTTCCAATTATAAAGTTGGTAAGTCACAGGGAGGTAATTTACAGCATGAGGAACATATACAATAATACTCTAGTAGCTTTGTGTGGTATCAGATGGTCACTTCACTTATGACAATCATTCTGTAGTGTATTTAAGTGGCGAATCACTATATCGTACATCAAAACTCACACAATATTGTACATCAACTATATTTCAATTACAATAAATAAAAAATCTGAAAATCAATTCATTTGTGTGTTAAAGAACTGAGAGAAAATTCCCTGGCGGTCCAATGGGTTAGGACTCTGTGCTTCCACTGCCGGAGCCCTGGATTTGATCCCTGGTTGCCGCATGACACTGCCAAAAAAAAAAAAGAACTGAGAGAAAAAGACGCATAAAATAAGGGAAATGTAAAACATAAGATAAACAATTAAAATCAACAGAAAATTTTTGACAAAAATAAGCAAATTATAACAACACATTTCAGCTTATAATGAATCAGTAATTCCTTTAGAGGAAAATACAATGTCAAATGGAATCAATGAACAAGCTCTTGGATTGTCTGATGACCCACTAATGAGGCAGAGTACATTATATAAACACAATGGAAAAACGTTTACAATTCTTGCTGCTCTTATCTGAAATATTGACATTGATAAGGAAACTATACCAGCACAATGAGAACATTGGTAACAAATTGGTTGATGAAGGTCATCAGTTCTAAGAATGTTTAAGATGAATCACAGGAAAATAAAACATGAAATGTCCTAAAATATTACAACTCACACATTGAAAAATTCAGAGATTTTTTTCAAATCTGACAACAATTCTAAAAAATTATATGTCATTACCAGTCATTTGTTGCGAGGCTGAAAGAAATTAACCTAACTATTTTTAATCAAATTTTTATCCTTTGTATGGAAAAAAATGAATTATCCTCCTGGTCTCTCTATAGAAAGTGAAATTACAGAAGCATTGTCTTATGAAAAGGAGAAACAGCCTCACAGACGATGCGGTTTCTGGTATGTACATGTGTATAATGCATCCTACTGGTTCTGTTTCTCTGGAGGACACTGACATACACATATATTGCTTTTCCACATGTTTAAATGCAAGTTTATATTGAGATCCATATGTATGTGTACACATGAAGTCATACTCTAACCTTCCTTCTCACTTGAAAAAAGTGAAAGTGAAAGTCATTCAGTCTTGTCTGGGTCTTTGCAACCCCATGGAATAGTTCATGGAATTCTCCAGGTCAGAATACTAGAGTGGGTAGCCATTCCCATCTCTAGGGGATCTTCCCAATCCAGGGATTGAACCCAGGTCTCCCACCTGGCAGGTGGATTCTTCACCAGCTGAGCCACCAGGGACCCCAAGAATCCTGGAGTGGGAAGCCTATCCCTTCTCCAGGGGATCTTCCTGACCCAGGAATCGAACTGGGGTCTCCTGCATTGCAGGCGGATTCATTACCATCTGAGCCACCAGGGAAGCTCATCTATTACTCTGTTTTCAATCTTTCTGTATGCATAAAAGAAAAATCTATTACTGTTGTTTTCAATTTTTCCATATGTGTAAACAGCATTGTTATAAATATCATTGTATTAGTCAATTCTGGTTGCCATAATAAAATAACACAGTCTGGGTGGCTTGAACAACAAAAATGTATTTCCCACAATTCTAGAGGCTGAAAAGTCCAAAATCAAGATGCTAGCCAGCTATGTTTCCTGTAAAGATTCTTCTTGGCTTATAGAGGCTGTCTTCTCACTGTGCCCTCACATGGCAGGAAGAGAGAGAGGAAAAACCTGTCTCTATCTTCCTCTTCCTTTAAGTCCACAGTCCACTGGACCTAGGGCTGCACCCTTATCACCTCACTTAAACTATTACCTTGTAAAGATCCTATCTCCAGTTATAGTCACACTGGGGTTCACATATGAATTTAGGGAGGGCATATAATAAAGCTTATAGCAATCATGGCATACACATATTTTTGCATTTATCTGATTATGGCCTTAAATTTTAATTCCTAGGAAAAGAATTGCTAATCAAAAGGAAATAGCGTATTTTCAAGGTATTTGACTCATATTACAAGATGGCCTTGCAATTTGATAATCTTGCCAGCAGTGTATGAATATCCTATTAGTTAATTAGGTAACTGAGAACTTCCAGATGTACAAGCTGGATTTAGAATAGGCAGAGGAACCAGAGATCAAATCACCAACATCTGTTGGATCATACAAAACGCAAGAGAATTCCAGAAAAACATCTACTTCTGCTTCATTGATTACGCTAAAGCCTCTGACTGTGTGGATCATGACAAACTGTGGAAAATTCTTAAAGAGATGGGAATATCAGACCACTTTACCTGTCTACTGAGAAACCTGTATGCAGGTCCAGAAGCAACGGTTAGAACTAAACATGGAACAACTGACTGGTTCAAAATTGGGAAAGGAGTATGTCAAGGCTATGAATTGTCACTTTGCTTATTAACTTCTATGCAGAGTGCATTGTGAGAAATGCCAGGCTGGATGAATCACAAGCTGAAATCAAGATATCCAGGAGAAATATCAATAATCTCAGATATACAGATGATACCACTCTAATGACAGAAAGTAAAGAGGAACTAAAGGGTCTCTTGATAAGGGTGAAAGAGGAGAGTAAAAGAGTAGGCTTAAAATTCAACATTCAAACAACTAAGATCATGGCATCTGGTCGCATGACTTCATGGCAAATAGAAGGAGAAAAAGTGGAAACAGTGATAGATTTTATATTCTTGGGCTCTAAAATCACTGTGGACAGGGACTGCAGCCACGAAATTAAAAGACGCTTGCTCCTTGGAAGAAAATCTATGACAAAACTGACAGCTTGTTAAAAAGCAGAGACTTCACTTTGCTGACAAAGGTCCATATAGTCCAAGCTATGGTTTTTCCAGTAGTCACGTACGGATGTGAGAGTTGATCCATAAGGAAGGCTGAGCACTGAAAAATTGATGCTTTCCAACTCTGGTGCTAAAGACTCTTGAGTATCCCTTGGACTGCAGGAGATAAAGTCAGTCAATCCTAAAGAAAATCAGTCCTGCATATTCATTGGAAGGACTGATGCTAAAGCTGAAGCTCCAATACTTTGGCCACCTAATACAAAGAGGTGACTCAACTGAAGAACAACAACAAAAAGGTTTGTTTTGAACAACTTTCCTTCTGTTGCTCCTTCTATATCCACTCCTCAGAACTGCCTCCCTGGTGCCCAGGATTCCTCGAGGGGCAGGCTATGCAGGCTATAGGCCGATGCTCTGCAGCCTGATTCAAAACCCATCACCACATTTTCTCCACCCAGTCTTCCTACCCTTCGGGTTTTTCTCTCCGTTAGCTCTCAGACCGGAAAGACAAAGACAGCAAGTCAAACCTGAGGGCTCATATCACCTTTATTAAAGATACTTGCATTTTATTAATAAAATGAAAAAGTACTGAAGATGCATTTACACAGAGGACAAATATCACATGGTGAAATTTTAGGCTCCATGGCCCTAAAAGTTGGGAAGAGATTTGGGAAGAATCCTTAATCTCCTTATGTGAGCTTGTTATTTTCTTGTTCCCGCAAGTAGAATTGGCCATGCCAAAGCAAAGAGGAAAAAAGAAAAAGGCCAAAGGAGATAACAGGGTGGGGGGGAGGAGACAGAAAAAGAAAAGAAGTTACTCGTGGTGGGATGCCAGTGTTTGGCCCAGATGTCAAAGAAGGTCCTAGAATAGTGGCTGGAGAATTTAAGGGGCTGGGTTTATATCCTTGTTCTGTCTCTCTGTGTATCTTTCTGCTTTTGTCTGTCTGTCTCTCTCATCTCTGCAGCTCTGGCTGTCTCTGGTCATGGCTGCCCTGAGCTCCACCCTCCATCCCTGGCCTGGCTCCTCTCATTCTGAGTCTTTCCAGTTTGTCTTTTGGCACCGAGACCTCCCTCCTGGGCCTCTCTCCTGGGATATCCCACAGACACCTCAGCCTCACAAGATCCACACCGAGTCTATCATCCACTCAAGCAAGCTCCTCTCTGGCCTGGCCCACAGTCTGGTGACAAAGGTTGCCCAGCTGCCTAGCAGAAATCACTGGACATCTTCCACATCTTCCACCCAACCAATCAGGGCTGATCCTTGGCTCCCCTTTGTCCCCAAGATGAAGCGCAGCAATCCTACTTGGCCTCACAGGGCTCTCTCCACCTCTCCAACCCTCTCTTCCCCCTCAACCCACCTCACCCCTTATGCACATGCAGTAGCATGCTTGGGGGCCTCCAGACCACCCCGAGGTGTGTCCACTCTCTGTGGCTCCTGTCCTTCTGCTCCCCTCTTCCTTTTTCGATACACATCTCCTTCCCGCCCCTAAATCAGCTGACCTGATGGACATCTACTCCTTTTTCCAAAAGTAGCTTAATCATCTCTTCCTCCATGAAGACTTTCCTTAACGACCAGAATTAACTATAGGACTTCCCTGGTGGTCCAGTGGTTAAGAACCCACCAGCCAACGCAGGGGACACGGTTTGATTCCTGGTCTGGGACGATCCCACATGGCGAAGGGCCCCATCTACTGAGCTCACTGTCTCTAAAGCCCTGTTCTCTGCAACAAGAGAAAGCACTGCAATGAGAAGCCCACATCCAGCAATGAAGAGTAGCCCCAACTTGCCAAACAGAGTAAGTGTGTGAGCAGCAGCAAAGACCCAGCACAGCCAAAAAAAACCAAGAATTAACTACACATCCCTTTTCTCTCCAGTACTCAACTTCCTTAGGAAGCCTTTTAAAAAATATTCATTTACATAAGAAATACACAAATGAACTCTCTTTTTAAAAAGAAGGGATTCAACTATTGTAGATAAATGAAAAGTGATCATCGCCTCCAGTTCCACCAGCAGTTTGATGTATCTTTCCAGTTCTTGTTCTTGTTGTTTACTTGCTAAACATGTCTGACTTTTTGCGACCTCATGGACTGCAGCACACCAGGCTTCCCTGTCCTTCACTTTCTCCTGGAGTTTGCTCAAATTCATGTCCATTGAGTCAGTGATGCTATCTAACCAGGTCATCCTCTGTTGTCCACTTCTCCTCCCGCCTTCAATCTTTCCCAGCATCAGGATCTTTTCCAATGAGTCGGCTCTTGACATCAGATGTCCAGAGTATTGGAGCATCAACTTCAGCGTCAGTCCTTCCAAGGAATATTCTTATTCATATATTAGTGCCCTACTGTCTTCCCCTACTAGATGAAAAGCCCCATGAAGGCAAAAGCAATGTCTCCTGTACCCCTCTGCCCTCCTTCTCCACCCAGTGCCTCATTGTAGGAATAACCAGCAGTAGAAATGAGGGCAATGAGGCACAGAGAGCTTAAGAAATTTGCCCAGATTACCAAGAAAAAAATGGCAGAGTTAGCATTCAAACTGAGGCAGAGCATGCACTTACTAAATCTTTAATTGATTAATACATAAAGAACGCTTGCACTGGGCATCTAGCATTTGGGTTAGAAGAGTTGCCCCTAAAGAAGGTCCAGCACAGACCATCAAGGCAGATGTGAATGTGCTTAATGACTTTCAGAAGCATCATGTTAGCATATGTCACAGAAAAATTAAGTAACTGATTTTTCTTTTTTTTCCCCCCTCCACTTCTGTTTCCCACAGAAAGACATCTAGTAGAATAATGGTTTAACAGGTTGTGTAATACTAGTATCTAAGGCAACCCCAAATTATGGCATACCATAGGAATTATAATAGCCTAGTATCTGAAGAGATTGCTCATTATTCTCTTTAAAACAATGAATAAGGCATTCATGACTCACTTAAAAAAATAATTTCACTCATTTCCTATAGAACTGACCACTTTCCACAACTAATTTGTAATTTCCTTGAAGGCATCTCTAGCTTCTTGCTGTGCCTAGCACACACTGGTCGCACAGCCGCTGAATGAATAAACTATGAATGACTTTCCACCAGCAAGCAGTACACTTCATTAGAAAGAGGATAATACCTTTGGTATTTCCCCAAACTCTCAAAATGGGTGTCTGTGGCTGTTTCAAGGAATCTCTTTTCCCTTTTAACAGCTGCCCTTTTTGACTTGCTTATGGCAGAAAGAGCCTCTGGTATGTGTAAGAAAGTTGCCCAAAGTCTGCTTCTCATAAGGAACTGAGCTCATTTGTTATTTCCCCCCAGTAGACCTCAGGTACACGAAATTGGATCAACCTTTATTCTTGGTACCTTTTACTCTGTCATCATTGGTTCATGAATAGACTTCTCTTAATTATTTGTCACTGAGTTATATACTAAAAATACAGTACACTAAGTCTCTTCAGTCGTGTCCAACTCTCTGTGACCCCGTGGACTGCAGCCCCCCAGGCTCCTCTGTCCATGAGACTCTCCAGGCAAGAATACTGGAGTGGGTTGCCATGCCCTCCTCCAGGGGATCTCTCAGACTCAGGGATCAGACTTGAGTCTCCTGCAGCTCATACCACTGAGTCATCAGAGAAGACCCCAATAATATAGCAAACACCTCTAAACCCATCATCTAACCCAAAAACCGAAGTACTGACAATCCCTTTCATTTACTTTCAAGTTCACCCCTATTCCATCCACTTCCCTACCTTAAATATCATAAGTTTTATCATTTTTTTGCTTTTTTTTTTTTTTTTTGTTAAACTTTAAAATTTTGAGATATTTGTAGATTTACCTTTTTTTTGGCCATGTCATGCAGCAGGGAGGATCTTAATTCCCCTGCCAAGCACAGAGTCTTAAACACTGGACCACCAAGGAAGTCTGAGATGCCACATGTCCTTAACCCAGTTTCTCCTAAAATCTTGTAAAACTATAGTAAAATATTGCAAGCAGATATTGACACTGATACAGTCAAGATACCGAATATTTCTATCACCACAAGGATCACCCATACCTTTTGGTATAGAAATCTCTATTTCTATAACTTTTTCATTTCAAGAGTTTTATAAAAATGTAGTCAGGCAGTATATAATCTTTTGAGATTCACTTTTTTTCACTCAGCATAATTCTCTGGAGATTCATCCAAGTTGTTGCCTGGATCAGTAATAGTTCATTTTTGCAGTTGTTGTGGTTGAGTAGTATTTTATGGCATGTATGTAGCACAGTTTGTTTAACTACTAACAAATTGACAGGTACCTGAGTTGCTTTCAGATCTTGGATATGACAGATAAAGCTGCTACAAACATTTGTATACAAGGTTTTGTGTGAGCATAAATCTTTACTCTTCAGGGAAAATGCCCAAGAGTGCAACCGCTGGATCATATCACAGCTGAAGGTCCAGTTTTTTAAAGAAACTGATGAAGTGTTTTCCAGAACAGCTGAACCATTTTAAATTCCCACCAGCAATGTATGAGTGATATTATTTCTCAGCATGTTCTTCAGCACATATTGTTGTAACTAATTTTTATTTTAACCGTCCTGATAAATGTGTAATGATATCTCACTGTGGTTTTTAATTTGTGCTTCCCTAATGGCTAATGATGTTGACTATCTTTTCTTGTATTTATTTGCCATCTCTATACATTCTTCAGTAAACTCTCTCTTTCCATCTTTTGTCCATTTTATAATTGGGTTGTTGGTTTGCTGTTGATGTTTGAGAGCTCTGCATATATACTAGATACTAGTCCTTAGATACGTGGTTTGCAACTATTTTCTCCCACTCTGAATCTTGTCTTTTCATTTTTTAACGAGTTCTTTTGCAGAATATAATTGTTAATTTTTATGAAGGCAAATTTATCAATTTTTCTTTTTTGTGGATCATGCTATTGATATCGAGTCTAAGAACTCTTTATCCCTAGATCCTAAAGATTCTCTCTTATTTTTTTCCTAAATGTTGCATGGTTTTATGTTTTATATCTAAGTGTATGATCCATGTTAATTTTTCTGTTAGGTGAAGTCTTAGGTTGATGTTCATTTTTTCTTTTTAATCTATAGATGTTCAATTGCTCCAGCACCATTGTTGGGAAGACAGTCTTTCTTCCACCATATTGCTCTTGCATCACTATCAGAAATCGGCTGGCCAAGGGACTTCCCTGGTGGTCCAGTGGTTAAGAATCTGCCTTGCAATGCAGGGGACACAGCTTTGATCCCTGGTCAGGGAACTAAGATCCCACATACCTTAGAACAACTGTAACCAGAGAATCTGTGTTCCGTGTTCAAGACACCACATGATGCAATGAAGATCACACATGGTGCAACTAAGACCCAATGAGGCCAAATAAATAAATGAATCTAATGCTGAAAAACTTAAAAAGTCAGTCGGCTGTATTTATAGGAGTCTATTTCTGAGTTCTCTGTTCTACTTACAGATGTATCTATTTCTCTGCCAATACCACTGTCTTGATTACTATCATCACTATATGTTAATAATAGATCTTTAAATTTGATAAATTGATTCCTCCTACTTTCTCCTTCTTTTTCAAGATTATTTTAGCTATTCTAGTTTCTTTGTCATCCCATACAAATTTTAGAATAATCTTATATATATCTACCAAAAAATCTTGTTGGGATCTTGACAGGAATTGCATTATACCTATATATAAATCTGGGGAGAATTGATATCTTTACTAGGTTGAGTCTTCCAATCCATGAGCACAGTATGTCTCTCCATTTATTTAGATTTTTTATTTCTTTCATCATCATTTTGTAACTTTTAGCATACAAGTTCTCTACATGTTTTGTTAGATTAACACGTGTTTCTCTTTTTTCCTTTGAGTGGTTATAAATGGTATTATATTTTTAACTTCAGTGTCCATGTGTTTATTTGCTCTTTCTAGATTTATCTTGTGTCCTATGAACTTGCTGAACTTACCTATTAGTTTAGGAATTTTTTGTAGATTCTTTGGGATTTTTCTATGTAAACAATCATGTCATCTCCAATGAGGGCAGTTTCATTTCTTCCTTTCTGATCTGCTTTTTTTTTCTCCTTATCTTATTGCACTGACAAGAATTTCCAGCACTCTGTTAATAAAAGCTGTGAGAACAAACCTTCTTGCCTTGTTCCAGATCCTAGAGGATAAAGCTTTCGGTCTTCATCATATGAACTGTAATGTTAGCTGTAGATTTTTTTTTGTAGATATTCTTTATCAAATTGAGGACATCCCCCTAGGCTGGGAAGATCCCCTGGAGAAGGGCAAGGCAACCCATTCCAATATTCTTGCCTGGAGAATCCCATGGACAGGGGAGCCTGTCGGGGCACAGTTCACGGGGTCACAAAGAGATGGACTCGACTCAAGCAACTTAATATGCTTGCATGCATGCCCTTTATTCCTAATTTTTCTGGGAGTTTTTTTGTTTTTCTGGGAGTTTTTATCATGAATTGTTGTTGAATTTTGTCAAGCGCTTTTTCTGTATCAAATGATATAATCATGAGGTTTTTCTTTTTTAGTCTATTAAAATGATGGATTACACTGATTGATCTTCAAGTACTGATACCACCTTGTCTCTCTGGAATAAGCTCTATTTAGTCATGGTGTGTAATTCATTTTTATGTATTGCTGATTTCTACTTGCTAATATTTTGGTTTTTTCCTGTATTCATGGAGGATATTGGTCTGTATTTTTCTTTATTTTGTACGGACTTTGTCTGGTTTTGGTATTGGTATTACTAGCTTCATAAGATAAAATGGAAAATGTCCCCCTCTTCTATTTTCTTGAAGAGATTGTATAGAATTGGTATTAATTTTGCCTTAATCCTGGGCATATATCAGAAGAAAACCATAATTCAAAAGGATCCATGTACCTCAGTGTTCATTGCAGCACTGTTTCCAATAGCCAAGACATGGAAGCAACCTAAATGTCCATCAACAGAAGAATGGATAAAGAAAACGTGGTACAGCCAACTCCCCAGTGGCCCAGTGGCTAGGACTCCCAAGCTTTCACTGCTGATGGCCCGAATTCAATTCCTGGTGGGGTAACTAAACTCATGCAAGCTGCTCAGCATGGCAAAAAAAAAAAAAAGTGTGGTACATATATATATAATGGAATACTACTCAGCCATAGAAAAGAGTGAAATCATGCCACTTGTAGCACCGTGGATAGACTTAGAGATGATCATACTAAGTGAAGTAAGTCAGACAAAGACAAATGTTATATGATATCACTTATATGTGGAATCTAAAAAAATGATACAAATGAACTTATTTACAAAAGAGAAACAGACCCAGAAACCTAGAAAAAAACTTACGATTACCAAAGGAGAAATGTGGGGGGAGGAATAAACTAGGAATTTGGGAGTAACATATACACACTCATATATAAAATAGATAACCAACAAGGACGTACTGTAAGCATAGGGAACTATACTGAATATTTTGTAATATCCTATATGGGAAAAGGGCTTCCCTTGTGGCTCAGTGGTAAAAAATCTGCCTCCAGTGCAGGAGATGCAATTAGATATGGGTGTGACCCCTGGGTTGGGAAGACCCCCTGGAGAAGGAAATGGCAACTCACTCCACTATTTTTGGAGGGAAATCCCATTGACAGAGGAGTGTGGCAAGCTACAGCCCATAGGGTCACAATGAGGCAGACGTGATTAAGCAGCTAAGTACAACACAGCACATGTGGGAAAAGAATCTTAAAAATAGAATATACGCATGTAGAAAGCCTATTATATGCATGTAGAAAGCCTATTATATGCATGTAGAAAGCTTATTATATGCATTAAAAAGAATACATATGTATGTAACTGATCACTGTACTATACACCTGAAACTAACACAACATTGTATATCAACTATATTTCAACAAAAAATAAATTTTAAAAGTTGTTTTAAAATTTTCTCTAAAATTCTGTCTTAAATGTTTAATAGAATTCTCTGGTGAAACCATATGTGGAGGTTCCTTTTCACAAGTTTTAAAATTATGAAGCCAATTCCTTCAATAGTTATAAGGCTATTAAAATTATCTTTTGCTTATTGAGTTGAGGTAGTTCATATTTTTTGAGGAATGAGTCTATTTCACCCAAGTTGTCAAATCTTTGTGTATGTTATTGTTCATAATATTCCTTTATTATTCTTTCGAGCCTGGAGGTTCTCAGGTAATGTTCCCTGTTTCATTCCTGACACTGGTCATCTGTATTTTCTCTCTTTTTTTTTTTCCTTCTTGGTCAGTCTTGCTAGAGATTTGTCAATTTTGTTAATCTTTCCAAAGAATCATCTTTTTGTTTTTGTGGTTTTCTCTATCATTTCCCTGTTTTTAACTTTCCCCTTCTCTCTGCTTGATTGGACTTATTTTGCTCTTTTCTAGGTTCTTTAGTTGAAAGTTTGACACATTTAGTGCTTAAATTTCCCTCTTGGCATTACTTTAGTTATGTCAAGCAAATTTTGATAGATCATATTTTCACTTCCATTTAGTTCAAGGTATTTTTAAAATTTCCCTTGCAATTTCCTATTTGACTCATGAATTATTTAGAATAGTGTTTACTCCAAGTGGTTGAAGATTTTCCTGTTATCTTTCTGCTATTGTTTTCTATTTTGATTCCAATATAGTCAGAGAACATACTCTCTATAGCTCAAATTCTCTTTAATTTGCAGAGGTTTGTTTTATGACCCAGGATATACTCTAGCCTGGTATATGTTTCATGGGCACTTGAAATGAATGTGCATTCTGCAGCTGTTGGGTAGGGTGTTCTATAAATACTGCTTTGCCCATGTTGGTTGAGTTCTGTATCCTCGCTGATTTTTGTTTAGTTGTTCTATCAGTCATCAGATACCTAAATCTTTGCCTGTCTAGGAGGTGGGAAACGCTGTTGTGTTGTGGTCTCATCTGCATTTCCTTGAGTTATAGAAAGATTGAGGATCAAATTAAATATTTTCCTTCCTCTCAAATTGTACTCTTCAAAACATGTTGAGACTTTACCGATTATTCAAACCTATTGCATTTTCCACTCATTTCTGGTTTTTTGTTTTTGTTTTCACACATGAAGTGAACCCTGCCAATGCCTCTGAATAGAGCAGCCAGGAATATGTTTCTGGATCGATCTCCTTGTATACCTCCATCTAGCAGAGTGCCACAAGCAATTATATACATACTTAGGTCAAAAACCTCTAATTACTCCCCACTCTCTGACAAATACCATCCTAAACCTTAACCCAACATTTAAAGCTCCTAGCACACTTCTGATGTAACAAATCCAGCTATGTCAGTGGCTCAGCAATATCATAGTCTGTCCCAGCTAAGACGGTCCCTGCCGGCACATCTCATCATTGCCCATGCCACTCCTTCTGCCTAGAATGTACTTTGTCAACCAAATCCTGCTGCTGCTGCTGCTAAGTCACTTCAGTCGTGTCCACCTCTGTGCGACCCAGACAGCAGCCCACCAGGCTCCCCCATCCCTGGGATTCTCCAGGCAAGAACACTGGAGTGGGTTGCCATTTCCTTCTCCAATGCATGAAAGTGAAAACTGAAAGTGAAGTTGCTCAGTCGTGTCCGACTCTTAGCGACCCCATGGACTTCAGCCCATCAGGCTCCTCCGTCCATGGGATTTTCCAGGCAAAAGTACTGGAGTGGGGTGCCATTGCCTTCCCCGCAACCAAATCCTACTTACATTTAAAATGGGGCTCAGGGACTTTCCTGGTGGTACAATGGTTGAGTCCACCTGCCAATGCCAGGGATATAGGTTCGATCCCTGGTCCAAGAAGATCCCACATCTGTGGGGCAACTAAGCCCGCTAGCCTAGAGCTGGTGCTCTGCCACAAGAGAAGTCACTGCAATGAGCAACCTGCATACCGCAACTAGAGAAAACCCATGCACAGCACAATCATAAACAAGTAAATAAAATGTGGCTCAAATCCTCTGTGGAGAGGTTCTTAATCATTCCAACTGGAAGCGACGGCCCTCTTCCATCGTGCTCTAACATGTGTGAGAGGACGGGTGGGTCGGTATCAAAGTGCACACATCTGGGAAACGAGCAGGCGGGCTCTCGTGAGTGATTCAGACCAAGACTGTCTTGCTCTTATACCTGTGTCTTGGCTTGGAGGCAATGTGCCGCTCCTGTACTAACATTCTAGCTCACATGGTGAACATTGGTTACAATTCCATCTTGAACGACCAAATTCATCAAAAGTGGTACATTAGAAAAACTTCCAATTCGTTGAGCAGAAACATCCCCTACACAACAGATTGGAAGGACGAATTATTCAGAATACTGATAAACTCGTGCTACAAAGTGATTTCTGCATCAATGACAAATGAACTATTCTCATAGTAGCAAAACAGCTGAGAAGTGTGTTTTTAAAATTCTGATGCACTTTCTTATGCATGGAAATGGACAACTCTCCACTAAGTTTCAAACATTTATTTCTTACACGTTAAACTTATACAGTGCTGTATTTCAATTATACCTCAAGAAAACTGGAAGGAAAAAAACCTTTCATTTTTTCAGGCAAAGTGGAAGTTTCAGTAGACTATATAATACAAAAGAACTTTAAAAAATATCTAGATACTATACTATGCTATTTTTAAAGTAGGAAGTTCCAGGCAAGTTTTGACACTTACCTACATAAAAATAACTGTGAAGTTTTATATTTCATGTGTGTGCAATTTCACATACCAAGCAATTCCAGTTTTTATTTAAAACTGAGCTATAAATGTTTAAGTCACAGAAGATCAGAATTTTAATAAAATTTTAATAAAAATTCTTATCTCATTACAAAATGAAACAATTATCATAGAAAATAACAATGGCAATACTCACCAATAACAAACTATTATATATTTAATTAATAACTAATTAAAATAATTTATTGTAATCAATTTGTCCTTAATCTCTTTACTCAGTAAGAACTGCTGGTAGCATTGAAAGACCTTGGCAAGATTGTTCTAGATCCTTTTTGGTTCCTGTTTAGGCAAAGTATACCTGATAGATTTCTTTTTTTTTTTTAAGGAGGAGCCTCTACCCACCCTCAGTGTTCCAGGACCTAATTCCGCTGATGGTCAGCAGTTCTGCATGTTTATTTTCGGTTCCACATGCTGTCCTTCAAACTCATTTCCTCTTGTTCTCTCCCCGGCAGAGGCAGAGAAGCGCTGGCAAGTCTCCCCTGCCTGAGAATCTTCCACAGGATTAAACAAACCACTGCACCCTCGACCTGCTCTTCTCTGGAGTGAATCATAAGGCTTTTTCTCTTTGGCATTGAGTCTCGTTTCCAGTTCTTTTATTTAGACCTCAAAGAGTTGAGGTCTCCCTGGAACCTTCTGAGAGGCTATTTTTCCTGACAACTGGTTGACCTGCTTATTCTCCTTCCTGAGAGCACAGGGCTAGATCAGATAACCTTTGGGCCTTCCTCTCACTTCTGACTTTATGTGCCTCCTCATGGAGCCTGGCTTAGGATTCTACATATGGCAAATATTTACTGGCTGTCAGACAGCATTACTGGTTGTCTGACTCAAGAGTGTGGTTGCTAATAAGAGCCACAAATGGCAAGGGCAGTTCTAGGAATTGGCTGGTTACTCAGGGGTGGTGGATGGAGCAGAAAAACTAACACAGGTTGCCTGCCCACTACCCAGTCCCTTCCCCCCACATTCATCATGAAAGGAAGGGTCCCCAAGAACAGGCCTGAGGGACCTCACTGTGGCCCTCACTGTGTGTTCCTGGCAGGCGGGCAGCCCAGAGGATTATGTTCTTCAAGGAGCTCTGGTTTCACGGGGGCTGCTTTACTCAACACGGCACAGAGTTCTAGCTAATGGGGGCTCTCCCATGTTGCCTCCTCCTGGTCTCCTTCTTTCCAGGGAAGCCGGTTTTACACACTCTTTGAGGCTGTGTCCTGCTGCACCCTGCTACCCATGAGCCTGAGAGACCCAGCCATATTCCCCTCTGTGCCCTGACCTGAATCCTTCTAGAAGTAACGGGGAAGCCAGACAGAAGAGGGTCCCAGTGTAGTGACAGCAAGTCTCAGACTCAGCCTTTGCAGAAATGTCCCAGGCACTGCCTGACTTTTGCAGGCAGTTCCTGGACTGTTCCACCAAACTCCTTCCCGAACTGGCCTTTCGCTCTTTGCAAACAGCTGTTCGTCACTCCTCTCATCCATCTTACTCTGGTGTCTTGGATTTTAAGGTCGCATCACTTGTTCAGAATATCCCCCAGTTGACCTCAATCTTTTCCCATTATTCGTAGAGTTCCTGAAACCACCTCTTCCAGGAAGTCTTCCTTGACTAACCAGAACAGTGAAATCTCTGGCCTCCTTCCATGCTAACCACTCTCCTCAAAGAACTTCCCCTTTGTTTCCACAGAATGTAAGTGCTGCAATTTATTTATTGTCTCATGTGTGTTTTGAATAGATTTTCAAGAAGGATAAACTAATCAGTGATGCCTTTTGAGAAGGAGGATGGTGTCTCACAGATGTGCGGGAGGCCCACACACCCCAACGCATCAGCAAACAAGTGGTGATGCTGTAAGTGTGATTTTGCAGGTGGCTGCTCAGACTTTGCCTTCAGAACCTGAGTTTCCACATTCCAGTGGTGTGACTTACACATGCAGCATCAGCCAGATGCTTCAGCAGTATTCACTCAACAGACGCCAAGCACTGGGTTAGATCCTGGGGATTTAGGGCCCATTGAAGAATTTTAAGACTATTGTAGTAGCCCATCATTTTGGTGGCCCATCATGAGCCATGTCTCCCAGCATTCATGACCTTGTAGAGCCCCCACCCCTAAACTCCTTCTTAAACCTGACTTGGCCCAGAACCTACTTTAACTAGTAGAATACAGAGTAGTCTCAGTTCAGTTCAGTTCCTCAGTCGTGTCCGGCTCTTTGCGACCCCATGGACTGCAGCACACCAGGCTTCCCTGTCCATCACCAATTCCCAGAGCTTGCTCAAACTCATGTCCATTGAGTCGGTGATGCCATCCAACCATCTCATCCTCTGTCAGCCCCTTCTCCTCCCGCCTACAGTACAGTCTAGCAGCAGTAGTCTAGTAGTAGTACAGCCTAGTAGATGGTACTGTACAGTCTAGTAGACTGTAAAGTAAAAGAAAAGAAAATTCCATTGCAATGGTCCCTATATCTATCAAAAAAAAAAGAATATAGTACAAGTGATATTGTGCCAGTTCTAGGCTTAAGCCCAAGAAGACCTGGACACTTCTGCTTTTGTGGTTTGAAGATCCTTGAGCTACTGTGTAAAGAGATCAGCTACCCTGCTGGAGAAATCACATGGGAAGTCCATTTGGAAAGAGAGAGGCACTGAGCCTATAGGGGAAGAGAGAGACGCCTGACTATCCCAAGTCCCGAGGAACTCAGCCTCCAGCCAACCTGCCGGCTAAATGCAGCCACATGAGTGATCACCAGCATGAAGATCAGAAAAACCATCTAGCTGAACCCAGCTCAGATTGCAGAACTGTGAGCAAGTAACCATTTGGTTGTTATTTTAAGCCACTATTTGGGGGATGATTTGTTATACAATAAGTCCCTACATACGAAAGAGTTCCATCCTGAGAGTGTGTTCTTAAGTCCAATTTGTTCCTGAGTTCAAGAAAGTTAGCCTAAGTACCCAACTAGTACACTTGGCTATATACTACTGTACCGTAATGGGTTTGTAATACTTTTCACACAAATAATACCTAAAAAGCAAAAAAATAAATAAATAAAATGTTTTTAATCTTACAGTATAGTACCTTAAAAAGTACAGAGTACAGTACACCTGCTGGCACACGGGAGCTGGCGTGGAGGAAAGAGGCGAGAAGAGTTACTGACTGGGTCGGGGAGGAGGTGGGAGATGGCAGAACCGAAGGATCGGCAGCAATAGGAGGCAGAGGGCAGGCTGGCTGCAGTTTCACTCTCATTTGATGTTGGTGGCACAAGTTCTGGCTCCTTGCTGGATTCAACTCTATCTATCCTCTTGAAAAAATCATCCAGTGATGTCTGGGTAATAGCTCTGTCTCCCCCGTCATAGATGACACCGTAGCACTGGATTGCATTCTCAACGGTGGCTGCAAACTCTGTGTGCTGTTCTACATTAGGATCCCGTGATTCAACAACCAACAGTGCCTTCAGGAAAACCCCCTTCCATTTCCTGCGTGGTGAATCTCTTCAGCTCTTCAGTTGCTTCTTCTTCCTCTTGGTCTCTCTTCATCCTTTCTCTGGGCCTCCAGTTCCATCAGGTCTTCGTTAGTAAGCTCTCACATTGCACAGAGAAGTCATTTTTTTGCAGATCTAGCTTGAAATAAAGACGCTGTGCTACTGCAGTCTATAGAGTACAGTATAATAAAGGACACAAATCACAACCACCTCTAAGGATGCACGCACACGTCAATGTACGCCCGACCCATGAACTAACTCATGTGATTGGATTTGCGAACACAAGTCTGAATCCTTGAAAGTCCATAACTTGAAGGTTCATATGTAGGGGACTTACTGTATAGCAACTCATAAATAAACAAATAAGTAAATCACAATAACATCCTGTAATTCCTAAAAAGAAGAGAGGAGTATATGGTGTTCCAAAGTGGCTTCAAGACAGATTAATAGGCCCAGGGCTTTGAAATCTAATAATCAAGCAGAGTCATGGTAGCAATAGGCCTTTTAAAAAAAAAAAGATCATACCAAGATCTTAGATGAGAATTAATCTGTCCATCTTCCTTAAAAAAAAAAATAAGCTATAAAATTGATGCAGTTCCCACAAAATACCAACAAGATTCTTTTTTTTGGAGGAGGGCATCTGATGTTAAAGTTCATGTGGGGATAAGAAAAAAAGTAGCCAAGAACTTTCTGCAAAAATAAGTGGCAGAGGAATAGTCAATAGAAAATAAATGCATCATCAAACTATAAAAATTAAGGCAGTTTGTTATGACTGCCTGCCTGGTATCCACCAGTAGGCTGCCAGCCGCCTCCACTGGCTGGCTGCTCTGATAACCCTTCATGTGGCATGTAGGGAGCTCCAAATGCCTTCCGTGAGATGACAGAGCCGACAGGTCAGGGGCTGGATTGCGCAGCACCACCTCGGCACTGAGTTCAGCCTTCTGTCCTATCTCAGTAGGTGAGGGGCACAGAGACAGCGTCTTCCAGGCTCTGCCCTCCTGGAGTCCCGTCAGTCTAGTCTGAGACTACCACGAAGTGAGAAGTCAGGCTCTGAGCCTACCAGCTTCACCCTCCTCATCTTTCCACAGTTCACTGGGGACAGAATGGACCAAGGTTCCTCACCTGCCTTCTCTCCTAGACTGTGCTTATAACCAGCCCACCAGACCTGACTCTTAATGTGGTATATGGAGGCTAATGGAATTAGAAAATCCTTTTCTCTACCCAAAAAATATAGTGTTCAGGACTTGCCTTGTGACTCAAGCTGGGGACTTCCCTGGTGGTTCAGTGGTTAAGAATCTGCCTTGCAATGCAGGGGACAGAGGTTCGATCCCTTGTCAGAGACCTAAGATCCCACATACCTGGGGCAACTAAGCCCACGAGCTGCACCTACTGAGCCTGGGAATCCTGGAGCCCATGAGCCACACTAGAGAAATTCCAGTGATGCAAAGAAGACAAGAACAGCCAAAAAAAAGAGGCGCAACTGTCCCATGGTCCTTTGTTCCAGGTGGGGCTGGTGCTCCACCCCCCCGCCCCATTACTGCGGTGCAGTAAGACTCAGCGCTCGGCTTAGATGAGGAAGACCAGGAGGCAATAAAGTTTAACTGGGAAAATGAAACAAAGTTTAACATTTTCCAAACACTATCTTTGTACAGATGCTACATGTATTTGGAAAACTGACACATTTTCAACAGCAGTCAACTAAAATTATTTCTTTTATTATTATTATTCACAGCTTGTCAGATCTTAGTTCCCTGACCAGGGATTGAACCCGTGCAGCTTGCAATGGAAGCACAGAGTCCTAACTACTGCACTCCCAGGGAATCCCTCTTTTATAATTTAAATTAATGTCATAAACATGTCACCAATGAGGACAATGATTTAAATGTGTGCCACATACTTCTCTGAAAAACTTGATTACTCAATTGTCTGGAAGTTGCTTTGAAAGCTTATTAATTCACAGTTGGCCAATTCAGAATTTATAACTGTAATCTTGAATGGGCAGGACTGTTAACTTCCTGCCATGAAGTAATGGTTGGCTATCATGATTTATATTTCTCAAGTAATTAACAGCAGAAATACACACGCAATCTCCGTAAGATAATCAACTTTTTAAAACCACTTTGAACAATTTCTTAGATGCTGCTCATAACTCCTGGGAAATTTAGAAATGTTTGCGGTTACTATATGTTGCTACATATCATTAAAAAAAAAGTGCACGAGGGAGCTGTGGTGTAATGGCAAGGACATTGCGACCGAAGGCAAGGGGCCCTTGCTCTGTGTCATGGGGAGGGGCACACTTTATTTTTTGGGCTCCAAAATCACTGCAGATGGTTGATTGCAACCATGAAATTAAAAGACACTTACTCTTGGAAGAAAAGTTATGACCAACCTAGACAGCATATTAAAAAGCAGAGACATTACTTTGCCAACAAAGGTTCGTCTAGTCAAGGCTATGGTTTTTCCAGTAGTCATATATGGATGTGAGAGTTGGACTATAAAGAAAGCTGAGCTCCAAAGAATTGATGCTTTTGAACTGTGGTGTTGGAGAAGACTCCAGTCTTCTTGGACTGCAAGGAGTCCCTTGGACTGCAAGGAGATCAAACCAGTCAATCCTAAAGGAAATCAGTCCTGAATATTCTTTGGAAGGACTGATGTTGAAGCTGAAACTCCAGTACTTTGGCCACCTGATGCGAAGAACTGACTCACTGGAAAAGACCCTGATGCTGGGAAAGATTGAAGGCAGGAGGAGAAGGGGACGACAGAGGGTGAGATGGTTGGATGGTATCACCAACTCGATGGCCATGAGTTTGAGTAAACTCCAGGAGTTGGTGATGGACAGGGAGGCCTGGCGTGCTCCAGGGTCCAGGGGGTCACAAAGAGTCAGACATGACTGAGCGACTGAACTGAACTGAACTGATGGGGAGGGGCTGGAGGTGGAGTTTGCAGTCACACCACCTCGCTTCACCGAGTATTGTCTACAGAACCCCAGGAAGGTGGCTGGGCCTGTACATTGTGTTACCTCTATCTCTGCATCCTGAGAATGGAGATGATAATAGCTCCCACCTCATGCATGGTTTTGAGGATTAAATGAGACGATGCACGTGAAGTTCTTAGCGTGTTGTTGGCACACAGGAAGCACTCAATGGCAAAGTAACTGTTAGTATTTTATTATCTTCTGCAAGTAAGTTGATACAGTTATATTTCAACACTTATAGGGAAGCATTTTTGTACCATTCTGGGCATATAGTGAATTCTGTTTGTTTTGCTTTTTGGGGGTGCAGCTTGCAGAATCTTAGTTCCCCGACCAGAGATTGAACCCAGCTCCGGCAGTGAAAGCACAGAGTCCTAACCACTGGCCCACAAGGGAATTTTCAAGTGGTTTCTTTGTGTGCTTGTTTTAAAAACAAACTAAATTTTTTAAAAAATTAAAAAACTAAAAAACAAATACGTTGCTTTAAACAATTTCATAATTCATTCTATTAATGGCCTTTCACCTGATTTCGCTGCACTATTACTTCGTGGGTTGGTTTACACAATTCTTTCAAATCATATTTAAAGGGAGATATGAAAGATAAAAGGGGTTGTATTAGGGGGAAAAGTGATTTCTGAGAATTCTGAGACTCTGATCTGATGGAGTAAACAGCACAGGGAACCACAGGGCTTATCTGCACATCACGTAGACCATTCGAGGAAGTCTCTGGAGAGTGTGATGCCACAGATAACGCGTGCCACACTTGGTCCCGGTCCCTCTGTTGCCACACCTCATCTGGTTCCTCCTCCGTTTCCCCTCTCTCCGACTCCGACAACAGCTGGGAGGCAGGAGGGGGTCCGGGGCAGAGCGCCCAGCAGACCAAGCCCTGTGTTTCAGGGAGGACCACCTCGGGAGTGTCGGAAGTTGGCGGTAAGGGAGCCACACGTCCATCACCCAGAGAGAATGCAGTACTGATTTCAGTCTTTGGATTTTTGTTCCTTCTGAGTGTGAGAGACAAAAAGAAATGAGGATTCATTTTAGTACAGACTATTTCTAGAGAAGCAATCGTTTGTCATATCTGAAAAATTCCCAAGAGGAATTCTTGGATTGGGCTTCTAACAAAGAGAAATCAAAGTAAGTATTAAGATTTGCCTGTAAATGACAGGACTTACTTAGGACTCCATCATGGCTTTTGAAGCCAGAGAAAGCAATGTCTTGCAAGCAGCTAATTCCACAGAAGTCTCAAAACCCTTGAGTGTTACTTTCATCTTTCCTCTAGAAGTCTGGAACCCAGTAACAGTACAATTTTTGCCTCCAAACTTGGGGGCCCCTTTCCTTCTGCTCCCCTTTGTCACCTTATTGAATTTCTGGCTGCCACTGACGTCTCTGGGAACCAAAGGCAGATTGCTTGTGGGCAAGGTCTGGGCCTCGCTTACATGTGTGTAGCCACACATCTTGGCACAGTGTTTGGATTCACTGAGTATTTGTAGGATAAAAGGAGGTGTGATTATGAAAAGTGATTTTGAAATATTGTTGGAATGTGATTGGGAAAGCTCACAAAGCTCTGGAAATGGAATATGTTGAACCTGGCCCCGAGGTATCCTTCAAACTGGTCAGATGTTATTAATATTATTCTACCCACCATTCATTCTCTAATGTCCACACACACCCTCACAGGATCAGAGGTCAGCAGACATGACATATGTAGAGTATGATAAATCAGAGAGAATGCATACCCACACTTATCTGAACCTTCTTCCCACCACGTTCTTATCAACAGGGAAGAAAATGAAGCAAGATATGCAAGTCAAAGCCTCCTTTCTACTCTTCTTTCCCACTTTCTCCTATGGTGGAGATGCGTAGGTGTTAAATGACTCCAAAAAAAGGAGCTTCAAATATAGGAACAGGGGACTTCCCTGGTGGTCCAGTGGTTAAGCACATCCCCTTGCAATGCAGGGGACGCAGGTGCCATCCCTGGAGGGGGAACTAAGATCCCACATGCCTTGGGGCAACAAAGTTCATATGTTACAACTAAAGAGTCTGTACACCCCAACGGAAAAGATCCTGCATGCCGCCTCTAAGGCCCGACACAGTCAAATAAATACATTAAATAAATATTTCTTCTTTAAATGTAGGAACAAAGGAAGTCTAACCCAGGAAAAGTCACTGAACCAGCTGGTGCTGCAAAGGACAGGGATGGGAGAACCCAGGGCTATTGGTATGATGCAGGCAGCAAGAGCCCTGAAGTGGTAGGGTAATCCCCGGCTGCTTCTTGGAGGAACTAAACCTCAGACGAGTTTGAAGGAACCAAAAGAATGAGATGTCCAAGCCTCAGATACTTACGGACTGGTGAAGGGGAGTCCCATCCAGGCATGCCAGGGGCAGAGATGGACAGAAAGCTCCAGTGGCATCATGGCAGGAGATGTGGGCCGACAGAGGAGCCCTTAAAATCCACGACTAGGTATGAGCCCAAAGCCATAGGAACCATTCTCTGAAATGAAGCTAGTCCAAGTGGTAATACAGACGGCCTGAGCCTTCACAAGTGCAGGATCAGCTGGAGCAAGGGACCCAGAGGAGCCAGGTTCTCTTACCCAGGCCGCCTGGAAGTCAAAGGAATGTAGCCAAAGGAGAAGAGGACCAGAGGGCAAATATATCTGCTAAATTAAAAGACATTTTTTCCTTGGAAGGAAAGCTATGACAAAGCTAGTCAGCGTATTAAAAAGCAGAGACAACACTTTGCCAACCAAGGACCACATAGTCAAAGCTATAGCTTTTCCATAGTAGCCATGGATGTGAGAGCTGGACCACAAAGAAAGCTGAGCGCTGAAGAGTTGATGCTTTCAAACTGTGGTGCTAGAGAAGACTTTTGAGAGTCCCTTGGACTGCAAGGAGATCAAACCAGTCCATCCTAAAGGAAATCAGTCCTGAATATTCATTGGAAGGACTGACGCTGAAGCTGAAGCTCCAGTACTTTGGCCACGTGATTTGGAGAACCGATTCATTGGAAAAGACCCCAATGCTGGGAAATATTGAGGGCAGGAGGAGAAGGGGATAACAGAGGGTGAGATGGTTGGATGACATCACCAACTCAATGGACATGAGTCTGAGCAAACTCCGGGACACAGTGAAGGACAGGGAAACCTGGCGTGCTGCAGTCCGTGGGGTCACAAAGCATCAGACACGACTCAGCGACCGAACAAGCACCAGGGAGTCCGTCTAAGGGCTGTGAATGCCTTCCTCTGCTCTGACACTCCCAGGGACACAGGGACTAGATTTCAACAGTAGTAGCATGAAGACTCCAGAGTTCAAATTCAGGGGAGTTTCCCAGTGATTTGCCCTCAGGACTTTAAATTCCCCAGCCACCCAACCAAATCCCCACCATACTCCTCTGCCTCCTGCAATAGTAAGACTATCTTTTAAAGTCATTTAAAAAGAAGATGAATACCTCAAGTTAACACCTGTGATTGTGATCAAGGGAAACTGATGTTAGAAATTTGCAGTGTGAAATCATTCATTCACAGGGCTAATATTAGTAGAGGGCCGACAGGCTACAAACAACTTAGAATACAGCGATGAGTTATAGGAGGACTCCTTGAACTTGAGCCTTCAAATGAATATAGTATTAATTTCCCCAAATTATCTCATATAAAATGTCCAGTAACCTTTTAGTGGTTCTCTAGAAAAAATTTTTTTCTTCATTTTTGTACATAGAGACTTGATAATAGAATCTATTTGCAAAACAAATGGTCAGGGAGAGAAAAAAAAAAACTTCAGAGAAATCAAAACTAAAACTCTCAGACTAAAACAGAATCTTATCTGCAATATACTGAGATAATGGAACTGAAACAACTGAAAGAAACCCCTGAAGTACAATTTATTTCTTAATTTTCAATGATATGAAGAAAAGAAGATAGTGGCGAAGATAGTTCATATTTACTTGCATTTGTGTTCCAGTTTTTAAGTCATTTAAAAATCAGATCTACTTTTATGCAAGTATTAAATGTACATAATTTAAAGAATCAAATCTACAAAACTTATACCAAAAAATATCAGTCCCTTGGCCCACTTTTCCCAACTAGATGCATCCACAAAGGTGGATGCTTTCCATTCTCTTAGCTGCGTTTTTCTGGCATTTACTGAATATCCCTCTGGGGCTATCTCTCAAGTCAGCTATTTCAGACGCTTTGCATTTACTTTCAGTTGTGGCAAAGACTTCACTCCCCAACATTCCCACTTCGTGGTTGATATTCAGATGGTCAGAGTGAAAACCGTATGAGTTGTTTCAATACTGCAAAGTACTCTTGGTATACTGGTTGGTATAGGAGCTTTCTTAGCATCCCATCCTTGTCACCCTGGATGCTCCAGTTCCTGTCCTGGGAAACCCTGGACTTTCCCAGGACCCAGCCGCTGCAGGGGCCTCCAGAGCCCCTACTCCCATGCTCTGACCACCATCTGTTCTGAGCGTCCAGTACTAGGGCTGTACTCATTAATTTCCAGTCCTCTTGCCCTCCCAATATAACTGTCTCAATTTTTCTTTGTAAGTATTGTTCACTGTGTGGCCAACTATGATTACATTTCCTTCCTTGTACAACTTTCTGCTTTTATTGTGGTGAATAATTGCCTGGTATTTTGATATGTTTCTTTAAACATCCAAATACTATAAAGTATCTCTATATAATTTTCCATGCTGTCAGTTATATTTTCTCCTCCCGATAGTGTCTCTTTTGGAGTCTTACATGTTCATATTCCAACCTGACCTGACTGCACTCTTCTCCAGATCTACTGAACTGTGTCCTGTGGAATTGAATTTGCCGCTCTCTTGGAGCTTCTCTTTCCTAGACCCACGGGCTTCTTTGGTTTATACTTTGTAGTGGAGCACGTGCTCTAGAAGTGTCCCCAAACAGGATGCTTTGGAGTAAATTTTTTTTTTTTTTTTTAAGATTTTGCATGTCTGAGAATGACTTTTGGATAACCTTTTTGGGTATAGATGCCTAGGTTTCAAATCATTTATACTAAGAATTTTCAAATTGTGTGGCTTCAAGGACTCTTATTTAGTGATTTGATGCCATTCCAATTTCCTTTTCTTTGTTATCTTTTCCTCTCGTGGAAGCTTTTAGGAATTTCTCTTTATCCAGCATTTCTCAGTAATCTGCCTTGGTAGAGATGAGTTTGTCTTTTCATTCCTTGTGTTGAATACTCAGGTTTTATCTTCCAGAGTCTTGGGATCTGAAATTTTTTTTTTTTTTTGTATTCTTCTTCTTTACTGTCTTTTAAAATTGAGATATACTTCACAAACCATACAATTCACCCACTCAAAGTGTACAGTTCAATGGGTTTTAGTATATTCACCAAAAAACCATCACCACTATCAATTTCAGAACATTGTCATCACCCCGAGAGAAACCTCATACCCATTAGTGGTCACTCCTCATTCTTCCCACATTCTCAATGTAGTCCTGGGCCACCACTAATCTATTTTCTGTTTCTATAGATCTGCCTGTTATACCATTTCATATAAATGGGATCATACCAAAGACAATCTTATGAGTGATTTATCACTTAGCATGTTTTCAAGTTTCATTCCCATTGTAACATGTACCGTACCTCTTACTGCCAGATAATATTCCACCAGTTGGATATACCATGTTCTATTTATCCATTTGTCAGTTGATAGACATTTAGTTTGCTGCTACAAACATTCATCTGCTGTTATTACAAAGACATGCCTTTCATTCTCTTAGGTTTTGACCTCAGAATTGAACTGCTGGATCATATGGTAACTGTATCTTCTCTTTAATAATTTTGACTCCTTATTTTTTTTCTGCCCTTTCTTTCTGGAATGGCTATCAACTAGACATTAGCCCTCTAAATTTATTCTCTTTATTCTTACTTTTTCTTCCTAATTTGCTATCTCCTAATCTTTTTGTTTTACTTTTGGGAAATACTCATATTATCTTCCAGCCCTCCTCCTGAATTTATTTTGACCTTTACACTTCAACTGTTAATTTTTCAGAATTCTTGTTTACTAAATTCTTCAATGGAATTTTCTTAATGGAAGCAGTATCTTCTCATCTCTGGGAGAGCAGTATTCTGTAACTCTGCCTTGTATTTGTCTGTTTTTTGTTTGTTTTGAGACCCTCATTTCCCTTTGGTTTTTGTGTTCTTGTTTTCAATTAACCAATATGCACTGAGAAAAAACCATGTGCTCTACAGGCACTAGTTTTGGTACACCAGAACAAAGATTCCTGCCTTCGGGGGACCTACAGTCTTCTGGTCTCTGCATTTGGAGGCTTCCTTCACATGTCCGGTCAATTTCCACTTGTGTGCTTATTATTTTTTAAAATAAAACTTATATAAAATAAAATGAAGAAATTTAAAGTGCATAGTTCAATGAAATTTTACATGTGTATATAGCAATATGAGCACCACTAAGATCAATATACAGAACATTTCTGTCACCCAAAAAGCTTCCCTGTGCCCATTTTGTTAGTATCTCCTCTCCCGCCACAGGCAACCACCATACATTCATTTTGCCTCTTCTGTAATTTCCACACATGCTATATGTACTCTTTCGAGCCTGACTTCTTTCATTCAATATAATGTCTTTGGGATTTATCCATATTACAGTTAAGTCCCCTACATACGAACTTCCAAGGATGCACACATGTGTCCCATCAATGTCAAGTATGAGTGAAATTGAAGTTCACCCTCCACCTCTTACTGTCATGGCTCCTTCGGCTCCACCATCTCCCACCTCCTCTCCCTCCTCCAGTTAGGACTCTTCTTGCCTGTTCCTTTGATGCCAGTCCCGTATGCCAGCTATTAAACTGTACAGCTGGACTTTTCTAGGTACTGTACTGTAAGACTTCAAATGTTTTGTTTTTTGTTTGTTATGTATTTTTGGTATGAAAGTTATTATGAACCTACTACAGACTAGCACTTTATAACCAGTTGCATTAGTTGGGTACCTAGGCTAACTTTGTTGGTCTCATGAACATACTGGACTTTCTAGCATGCTCTCAGAAGGGAACTTGTTCATGTGTAGGGGACTTACTGTACATGTATCAGTAATTACAGTTTAAAATTCCTGTGTAATATTTCATTACGTGTATATGCCACAGCTTGTTTTTTGACTATTGATGGGTATCTGGGTTACTTCCTGTTCTCTTTTTCCACACCGCGCAGGTTGCGGGATCTTAGTTCCCTGACCAGGAATCAAACCTGGGTCCTGGCAGTGAAATGTGTCAAGTCACAACCATTGAACTGTAAGGGAACTCTCTTATTCATTTTTGAGAGTAAAATATATACAAAAATGTTCCTAGAAGCCCTGTGTGAATGGGTCTTAAGAGACGAAATGTCTCCACAGTAGAGCAATTGGACTGGTCAGCTGGAAATGTGGCTTGGGACCTCCAAGCATCGTTGTCTGGAGCGCTTTTCTCTGGGGGTTTTCTAAAGAATGCCCAGCTAAGATGTGTGAACCAGGCTGCCAGTATCCTGGGACTTCAAGTCTTACCACTCCAGGACGGAACTTCACTCTGCCCATTTTTGGTTCTGAGCTTCACGCTTCTCTCCAGGTCTTTCAGTTTTCTCAGAAGACAAACTCCTTTGGCATAATTACCAACAGTGAGTGAAGGGGATAAGTCAGCACCTCATTTGCAGGCTCCTCCATCTCACCTCAGTCTCTGTGGTGTCCTCCATTCAGCTGTCAAGTGATTCTGGGGGGCGGGGGGCGGGGGGAAAACTGGGTTTCTCTTTATCAACGTATCACTCTGCAGACACGTAGGTTTGATATTCCTCTGACGTGTTAATTCATTTCTCTTTCCTCGATACACTTTCCTTCTTCATATGCTATGGTTTGGGGCAACCTTCCTCAAAAGATGAGTCTGTTTCTCTTTCTTGTTCTTGCTATTTTGGGTTAAATGACACAAAAGGGGGACCACAGATTCAATGGATTTCCCACCTCCTGGCCCCTCCTGTGTTGACGTTAATGGCGCCTCACCACCAATTCTGAGGAGGACAAAATTCTTAAGAGTCGCTCCTGTTTCTCTCTTCTGGTTCACCTGTAGCAAGCCTCTCTAGACAAGACCCACACAGAGACTTAGCTGAGAGTCCTCCTGTGCAGAGCTGCCTCCCAGCCACCCGCCTGTTGAATTCTCTCACTGCCGGCCATCTTCCTCCCTCATTATCTCCCTAAAATAGTCAAGATTGCACAAATGTTGCCTCCTCCACAAAGACTTCCATGGCTTCTCACCAAAGTTCCCCCACATACATCTATGTAGCATTTGCTGCAGTGCATGATCACTGTTCTCCTCACTAGAATATATGACTCTTAAAGTTTTATCCTGAGTGTTTTCACTTCCTTTGACAAACCAAGTATTAATAATGCTTACGGAACGCTATGTATACTATGTGCCAAGTACTACAGACTTAATATGATGAACTCACTTCTCATAACACTATAAGGTTGGTATTACCGTCACCCCCATGTTATATATGAGAACACTGTGGTACAGAGAAGTATCCTGCTCAATTCTATTTAATAACAGTAGAGCAGAAATCTGAATCCAAGTGATCTGGCTGAGTCTATGCTCTGAACCTGACTTTTGAACTAAGTAGTGACTACCAGGTATCTGTTGAGTGGATGAATGAATGAATGAATGAATGAAAGTATATAGGGGAAAACAAAGGCCTTCAATAGAAGTCAGACAAGCTCGGTTTTACAGATAGCTGCATTCTGAAGCAAAGTAAAAGTCTGATTTCATTGACTTTGTTCTCTATGCAGCCCAAGCCATGAAGGCCCAAGGAAAGAGGTCTAGGAAAAGATTTCTGTTGTCTAGTGTTATGAACCAAACATTTGCATCCCCTCAAAATCCATAAGCTCTAAAGTGAAAGTCGCTCCATCAAATCCGATTCTTTGCAAACCCATGGACAAATTCTCCAGGCCAGAATACTGTAGTGGGCAGCCATTCCCTTCTGCAGGGGATCTTCCCAACCCAAAGATTGAACCCAAGTCTCCTGCATTGCAGGTGGATTCTTTACCGTCTGAGCCACCAGGGAAGCCCATAACCTTGCCCCAAGTGTGGCTGTATTTGGAGACAGGACCTCCAAGGAGGTAATTAAGGTTAAATGAAGTCATAGGTATAGCTTTCTAACAGGATTAATGTTCTTATAAGAAAAGACACCAATACCTCCCCAACCACCAATGCATGCATGAAGAACAGAAACTGAATTTGCCTTGATCGTGGGCTTCAAATCTCCAGAACTGTGAGAAATTAAATTTCTGTTGTTTAGGTCACCCAGTCTGTGGTATTCTGTTACAGCAACTCAAGCTGACTAATACAGTTTCTAATGCCTGACGTTTGGAAAACACAGATATCCCTTCAGCGTTTTCAGGAACCAGCTGCTTTAAATGTTCTCTCTCCCTTGAAACTGGATTTGACCTTCCTGTGTTTTGCTTGTTTGTCTGATTGTGGTTTTTGTTGAAAGGAAATTTTAAGACTCCGTCCAATCTGGCCTTCTTTTACCATAGGTATGTCACTATTTGATATTCTATTTTTTTCCTTCAATATTCCTTGCAACTACAGACTTTTTGACTTTTCATCACCTGAGCAAGCTAATTCTCAGTCTATGCAGAAATCCAATTTCTCTACTTTTTTAAAAAATATGTATTTGGCTGTACCAGGTCTTAGTTGCAGCATGGTGGATCTTTTTAGTTGTGGTATATGGGATCTAGCTCCCTGACCAGGGATCAAACCTGGGCCCCCTACACTGGGAGTACTCGAGTCTCAGCCACTGGACCACCAGGGAAGTCCCTCAATTTCTCTTCTTAAAAATACTTATCAATAATAAATTACTGATATCAGCCATGTTTACCTTAGTTAATAATGCTCATATATTTTCTTTCCTAATGGCATTTCATTTAGAACTCTGCTATAACTGTGGAGTAATACTTCAAGCTCTCTAAAAGATTTCAAGTGTCAGCTGTTTGTCTGAGGGCTTTAAAAAGAACAAACTAATTATAAAAATTTCCAGACCCAGAAGTAGAAAGATTATAGCTTCACACAGATCCAACATTATCAAGATTTTTGCCATACTCACTTCATCTATTCCTCTCCTTTTTTCTTGGCTAACATATTGCAAGCAAATCTAAGACATCAAGTTATTAAACTCTATGTATCTCAAGATGAATCTCTTAAAAAGGAGACATTTTTTTACAGAAATACAATTTAGTTATCTAATCTAGAAGAATTAACAATAATGCTTTTGTTTGCATGCTTTTGAGTGAAGCTATTCATACAGACTTTTGTACTGATATTATGAAAAAGCACAACATTAGAATAGCAATATTCTGTAGACTCCAAACAGTTTTACAGTGAAATTTAGTTATGTGCAAGGTGTTGACCTACCATCCAACTAAAGCTGAGCTCCAGAAGGCCTGAGACAAGTCTTAAAAATACACAGGATCAAGGCTGCAGTCTTTGTACATTTTAATAAAAATACACTATTGCATACAAATATACAGATCTCAGGTTGTAACACTCAAATTCAGAATGCAATAAAGTAGCTTTGTAAGTTTTCTTCACTGAGACAGACTTTCTCATTCATGATTATTAAGACAAAATGAACAAGAGAAGTACATTATTTTCCAACCTCGTGATTAGTAAGTTCCTCTGTAAAGGAATGAAGGTATACAATCATTTGTAAGAAAACAGCTGGCAAATTAGATGGCCATGCCTACACTGTGTTAATGTGAGTAAGAGAAACAATAAGAACTAGAGAAACTCTACTTAAATGTTCAGAAGTATAGGCAATACTGCTCTCTCAGACTTCTTTCTACCAATGATTATATACTTGATATGTAAACACTCTCAAATGTAAAATATAGTTCAATATGGTTGCATCTGTATTTCTTCCACAGTGACAATTTGCTTAATGTATTAATCTGATATATATTTTTGAACTGGATTGATCTACAAAAAATAATGAGAAATCCTGAAAAGAAATTATTCATTCCAAGTCAACTTATACTTAAAAGTTAACCTATGGAAAACAGAAGTGTGGGTAAGAAACACCAGCTACATGGCAAGTTTTATTTCTAAGAGAAATTCTTACACAAATAATCATCTTCTTTGTCTTACAAAACAAAAACAAAAAAATTCTAAAATTAATCCCACAAATTCAAATTAGTGGAACTTAGAGTAACAAAGTCAAAGCCAGTCTTGTCATCTGCATGTTAATTTGATAAATCAAACTGCACTGGGGGAGGTACCCAAGAAAACAACTGCATCTGCTACTGTGCAGAAATGATGATGACTTTCAGCCCTTAAATAAAGATAACTGCTACAGCTCTTTTTTAAACAAAGATGTGTATCTGGGAAACCCAGTGGAATATGTTACTTCTGAAATTCCACAAAAGCTGTAAGGCAGCCAAGTGTTGATGGTATTTAAGGACAGTAAAAGTTTGCACTCTTAATGACTGTTGACAGGCTTTGTGCCAATATTCAAACAACATGCTTTTCATGGACTACAGATGAAAATATTACATCATACCCCAGCACAGTGCCACTATATTTGTATTAAGGAATCACTAGTTATCTGCTGCTTTAAACAAAGTCCTGTCCAGGCATTAGGCTGTAATCTAAATGTTGACAGTGCCTAATTTCACCTCTTAAGATGAACAAAACGGGCTTATGTATCAAGGTTAATTCTCTTTGGCCGCAATGGATACCATTTTCTCTGGGGGCAGTCTTTAGTTTGCTTTCTTCTCAAGACCAAGTCAGTAGTTGTCCTAGTAGAAGTCTCTGCGGGTGTGGTTTCTATTTGTGCTATTAAGCTCTCGGGTTTAACATCTGGTTTCCTACAGCAACTGGAGAAGACCTCCTGGTGGACTCTCTGGAGCTGGATGAGAGGCTGCATCTTTAAAACTTGGGAAAATCCATCTCCTTGTTCAATTAATGCAGGTAAGGACTTAAAAAACAAACAACAGTAATATTTAACATTAATCTCAGGCTGAAACACAAACACAGAGATAAGTACAACACTCAAGTATTTAAACTCTTCAGGTCAAGCCTTTTTCCAAAACCTAATTTTTTAGGTCATAGATAATGACATTACTTTAAAATACCAATTAAAAAAAAAAATAAAATAAAATACCAATTTTAGTTGAGGAATTTTAACCAAAAGCTAAAGCTAAAAAGATATACTCTATTCCTATTTTATAATGCCTGGTAGTAAAATAAAACTAGTAAAACAGGAGGTAACAGGGACTTCCCTGGCAGTTCAGTGGTTAAGACTTTGTCCTTCCAATGCAGGAGGCGCAGGTTCGATCCCTAGTAGGGGAACGAAGATCCCACAATGCCTCACAGTGAGGAGAAAAGATTAAAACACACACACACACACAGGAGGTAACAGAATTTCAGAGTTAAAAAATCTAATGTCTGAAATCCCATATTTTAGGATAGTATGTATCTTAGAAATCTTAGAGGAGGCATCAGTGCATTTTTCCTATAAAGGCCTATAGACTAAACATTTTAGGCTGTGAGGGCCTTTACATTTGTCACAATTATTCAACTTTCCCGTTGTAGTGTTAAGAGGCCATGCAAGCATGCATGCTCAGTCACATCCCACTTTTTGCGACCCCTTGGACTGAAGCCCACCAGGTTTCTCTGTCCATGGAACTTTCCAGGCAAAAATACTGGAATGAGTTGCCATTTCCTACACTAGGGATCTGCCAGACCCAGGGATTGAACCCGTGTCTCCTGCATTGGCAGGCAGATTCTTTACCACCGCCCCATCTAAGAAGCCCCAAAGAGGCCATAAACAATAAGTAAATGAAAGTACATGGCTCGGTTCCAAAACAATTTTATTTACAAAAAAAGGTGGCAGGCTGGGTTTTAGCCTGGCCCACCACAGTTCACCAACGTCTGATTAGGAGCACGCTGTGAGAGAAGTGTGAGTACCAGAAAATCATGGGATCAATACACATCACAAAGGAAGGTTACAGAAAGTAATCAAGCCAGAGGAGATTCTGAAGGAATTTAAAAATAATTTTCATGTACTAGAAATCTTAATGTTTTTTGTTTGAGCAAAATACATGTCAAGATCATAGACAATTTTATTATAATAATATTAAAACTCCAAGTTGGATATGCAGTTGATGGAAGAAATTTTCACATACTGAGGTATGGGGAAGTCACTCTGGTTTATACATGATTTAGTTTGAACTGTATGCTAACTCAAACAGCCTGTCTTATGGCCTGTCAAACATACCTTGTACTTCTGCTTTCACCATTAAAGAAAAGAATGTGCTCATCATCCAGTTACACAAAGGGCTAGGGCGCGATCCCCTGTAGTCACCCAAGACGGGGAGCCCCGAGGGGAATCAGGATGGGACGGCCAAGATGAGCATTCTGTGCTTTGGATACGCAGGCTCCCAGAGAGTTAAGATGCACATTTAAGGACAGATTTCAATGACCCCAGATTCTTGCATCTTCCCATACATGGAAAAAACACTAAAATCATTAACTTGAGATATCTGTTCTTTGTGCTTGGCAGTAATCTTTCACCACATTGCAATCTTGACAACATTTTTTTCCCAGCCAAAAAATTCATATATACTGGATCCTCCTCTACCCCGTTGGAGCAGTCCCATCGAATCTACTGAGAAGCTCTTTCCTGGGCTATAGTTCTCAGTTTGGCTCTAATAAACCTCTTCTGCTATTTCTATTATATATTATTTACTGACTATTTGCATCAATACAGTATAATACAGTGGTTAAGAGTACATGTTCTGGAGCTAAACATCCAGGGTTTAAATCCTGGCACAATTATTTATCTGGGCAATCTACTTAGCCCCTCTTGTTTCCTTATCTGTAAAACAAGGAAGTAGCAGTACTTCTCTCAGAGGGATAGAGTAAGGATTAAAGGGGGTTATACAATATATGTAAAACAGTTAGACGGGGTCTAATCCATACTAAATGCTGACTAAATGTTAGTAGTATTATCCAAAATTGTTTGATGGATTTCTAACTCTCAGAACTCAAAAAATATAACCAACCTTTAAAGAAAGTTAAGTGAAAGTGTTAGTCACTCAGTCGTGTCCAACTCTTTGCAACCCCATGGACTGTAGCCTGCCAGGCTCCTCCATCCATGTAATTCTCCAAGCAAAAATACTGCAGT
This sequence comes from Muntiacus reevesi, assembly GCF_963930625.1. Classification (NCBI taxonomy): domain Eukaryota; kingdom Metazoa; phylum Chordata; class Mammalia; order Artiodactyla; family Cervidae; genus Muntiacus; species Muntiacus reevesi. Next base: position 115,779,804 of record NC_089253.1, on the reverse strand, counting down.
GGCTAGCCATTCCCTTCTCCCAATTCAGGGATCTTCCCTGAATTCAGGGATCAAACCCAGGTCTCCTGCATTGCAGGCAGATTCTTTACCGTCTGGGTCACCAGGGAAGCCCAACCTTTAAAGAAGACAGGTATAACACTGGCACACAGTAGGTACCTAAAAAATGGTAATTATTCTGAATGTTACAGTCATTTAATAACTTCATTACAGATCTATTTAAAAGACTACTGAGAATTCCTATTACAACAGACTGAGACACATATGAATGCTAAAAGCAAATACCTAGCTACAAATGTTATTCACTTATAATTTAGTAGTAGTTACCTTCATGGCTTCACTGATCTCCTTAGCTACTGTTTCTCCTCTGCATCTCAAGTTTTCCACCCGAGGGGCTGCAAAGAAACCACCAAACAATATTTCAGGCTTTTTAATCTAATACCAAGTCATAAAAGACAAACAGGTGCTATCTGGACAATAATCTGTGAGGACTCTTCACCTTTACTTAACAAAGAAAAATCAGAGGTTATTCTATATAGAATACAGAAGATCAGTGAAATAACATACTCTATGTATTTGAATATGACAAGGGGGGAGGAAATAATCTTAAACGAGTGTGGATAATATACCAAGACAAAGTACAGGATGTTGAAATGATGAAAATCAGGAAGCACAATATATCTACAAATGAGATGGCTTTATGAAAAGTGTTACGTCAAAACAATTCCCTGCACTGAAACACTGGAAAGTGCAGGGATTAAAGCCCATAGAAAACAGTATCTCCTACTCTGAAACGCCACCGTAATTCAGATTACAGTCAGTAATTATATCTACTTAAAAAGAATTCAGAGACCATACAGTCATACTGTTGAAAGGTGACGGAGAATAAAGAATGGATAAGACAAAAACAGAAACATGAGAACTATAGAGAAGATGGCGTTTCCCAGGTGGCAGAGTGGTAAAGAATCCACCTGCCAGTGCAAGAGATATGGGTTCCATCCCTGGGTCAGGAAGATCCCCTGGAGGAGACAATGACAACCCACTCCAGTATTCTTGCCTAGAGAATCCCATGGACAGAGGAGCCTGGCGAGCTACAGTCCACGCAGTTGCAAAGAGTCAGACACAACTCAGTGACTCCCCAAAGAGAACATATGTGGTTGACCTTTGTGGATAGATTCAGAGTAAGAATAAAGACAAGCAATCTAATTAAAAATTTAATACATCATTTCTTATCACTGTACAAAAAGTTTTTAATATACAGTGTGGCAATAATAGGAAGTATTCAAAAATAATTTTTATTAATAAAAATGAGATTCCTACATTTTATGTGCTTCTATTAATTCAGTAACATCTAGTTTTAATAAAAAGACAAATCTTCCATTACATATTTCCCATTAGCTTTGATCTACACAGTGTACCAAAACCTTCTGCAAGTAAAAACGTTGTTGGAAATTTCTAAGTAATTCATCTTTTGAAATAAGGGCGCATGAAAGTTGTAAGTGGATCTAAAACATTTCATAATCAGACTGATAAAATGCAACTCTGGTTGCAAAGACTTCTTTTTAGTTCAATTTACCTTTCCTACATATGTAAATTAATAGAGAGAGAACATATGAAGACATATGATGATTAAGTCAGAATGGTGGCTACCTCTAAGAGCAGCAGAATATTAACCAGTAAGGGATGTAAGGAAACTTTTTTGGGTACAGAGTGTCTGTAAAGTTGGGAAGCAGGATAAATATGTGTTAGTTACATTTGCAAATAATATAGTCAATATCTTCTTCAACTTCAAATTACTTTTTCAAGTAAAATTTAAAGCAATGGATCTAACTGTTAAAATGTAAAAAATGAAATAAATAGGACATTTTCCTGATGTTTCCAGATTTTTGGACACTGTGACTATATTTATTGTACATATGAAAACACAATGGGCATATTATTTGAAAATGTAATGTACTATTTAAAAATAGGTTTATCCTATGTTGAAGAAATTGTGGTACATATACACAATGGAATATTACTCAGCCATAAAAAGGAACACATTTAAGTCAATTCTAATGAGGTGGATGAACCTAAAGCCTATTATACAGAGTGAAGTAAGTCAGAAAGAGAAAGATAAATATCACATATTAATGTATATATATGGAATCTAGAAAAATGATACTGCTGAAGAATTTATTTGCAGGGCAGCAGTGGAGAAACAGAGAATAGACTTATGTACATGGAGAGAGGGGAAGAGAGGGTGAGAGATATGGAGAAAGTAACATGGAAACTTACATTACCCTATGTAAAATAGACAGTCAATGGGAATTTGCTGTGTGGCTCAGGAAACTCAAACAGGGGTTCTGTATCAATCTAGAGGGGTGGGATGGGGAGGAGGGTGGGAGGGAGGGTCAAGAGGAAAGGGATATGTATACTTGTGGCTGATTCAGGTTGCGGTTTGACAAAAAACTGCAAAATTCTGTAAGCAATTATCCTTCAATTAAAAAATGAATAAATTAAAAAAATACATATATATAAAAAAAGAAAACATAAAAATAGGTGTATCCTCTGTTTCCCAACTCTGCAGACAATATCTAGATCCAAGTGGCAGCTACTGCTTTAATATGTATGTATGTGCACAAATGCACCAAGCTGTGCGCTGTATATTATAGCTCAGTATATACAAACATACACATAATAATGAACAAAATCTTTTCCAACACTCTAAAGAGTTGTCTTCAGTTCAGTCACTCAGCACACAGTAACACATGCAACTTAACAAAAAACTTTCCTCTATAAGCCCACAGGGATGGACAACAGCTGTTTCCATCTGTTACACAAGTAGTAACAATGTAAAAAGTGCCAAGTAGTTTGGGGCTGTATGTAAAATGGAGTCAGGTCCCAGGCTTGAATAACTATGAACAGAATTTCATACATGAATGTTTGGTGGAACATTCTAAAGATGAGCTGGACTTATAGTATGTTTAGTATTCTTGGCCCGATTATAAAATGCCAGCTATGCCCTCCCGTTAGTGCTGTAACTAAAAATTTCCCCCTATTTTTCAAAGGACCACTAGGGGGCAGTATGGCCCCCCAGTGAGAGCCATGGTGCTCCTATTTTTCAGAATTTCCTTGGGAACAAGAACCTCATTCTCTTAGTCTTGGACTCCCTCCTGCTGAACACAGCGCCTGGCTTGTGCAGTAGGTGCTTGAGAAGTATGATGCATGAAGGCCATGACTAAGCTTGCAATGGAGGCACAGAGGTGAGGTCAATCCAAACAGGGGGTTGAAAGGAGAGTAAAAGCTTCATAGATGTTCTAAGAGCTGCCTAGACTAAGAATTAGATTTCAAGCTGGGTGGCTGGGGGTGAGTGGAAATAGGAGGTGGGTGGTAGAGGATGTGCTGTACCAAAACAAGAGAATAAATCAAAAAGGAAGAAAACACAGGAACCAGGAAACATGATCCAAACCATAAAGGAGTAAAGGAGATTCCCAGGATGAGGAAAGAAACAGACGGAATGAAAGCTTTTCAGCAGGCCTAAGGAGCAAACAGTCCAGATTAGCACAGGAAGACAAAAGGCTCCCAGAGAATACCTCCAAGAAACAAGGAAAGGGTTTTAAAAGTGGATTTAATGGAAGTGTTTACTATACTGAGAGGAATTTTACAGTTCTACTGAAGTGTTTGGGAAAGAAACATCAGCAAACAAGGCAAACAGAAAAATAAACCATTCCGAAGTGGGGGAGAGAAAGATGTTCAAGAAGGAAAATACACTCATAGTATGATGACCTGACTCATATTGAAGAAGATTTACATAGTCATAACAATATCAATGCTTAATACTACTGATGATTTTTGACAAAAATGAAAGATTAAAAGTGAAGCTGATGAGTGCAGCTTATTCTTTTGAGAAATTTGGCTGTGAAAAGGACAGTTCAAGTAAAAGAAACAAAAGGAATGAAAGTTTTCCCTACGCATGATCTTCTGATAGTGCATCTCTGTAGTATTATGGGCTATCATACAATGCCAATCAATCTTACATATTAACTTTTAGCAACTCTATGACAGAAGCAGGTTTCATCAGCCTCTTTTTTTTAGATGGGAAAAAAGCAGCTGTGAAAGCTGAGAAATGTATCTGAACTAAACGAATAGCTGAATAAACACTAAATAGAGTTAGAAACTCACAGCACACATTCTTCTATATTCTATATGTAACTTTCCAAACTACCACTTTGCCAGGAATTATACGATACTCATATGAATATAAGTTAACAAACGGTCAAAAATTTTGCTACAATAAAAATCTCTTAAAATAAAAATAAATTACACCTAGCAAAGAATTTTTTAAAGTCTAGACTTAAATTTTTTCAACTATTAACATTTAAGTACTGTTTTGTTTTGTTTTTAGTTAAGTAAATTAAATTCCTTTCTTTGAAAACTAAGGAGCATCAATAATTTTAGGAATAAAACCAAAAACACACAGATTTTAAAAAATTCAAAAATGGGGGAAAAATAAACACACAAATATGATCACTAAAAATGAAATATGTCATCTGTAAATGTATCAGAAAAGCATTCACCAACATTAACATCTGCTGAGGAATTCAAAACACACAAACTTTTCAATTCCTCACTTAAGATTATTTTAAATCAATCTTTCACTTGCTATAACTAGTAAGAGCATACAGGTACTCCTGATAAACAAACATCTGACTTAGGAATGTCTCACATCCAGATGGCTGGTCCCTGACATGCAGGAGATGGCTGGGCTTCCTGCAGAAGCATTCCCAACGGCTCTCTCCATCACCTTAATGGGAACACCTTCATGGCACCATTATTCATGGTCTCACCACAAACCAAGATATCACTGAACCCAAATGATTACCTCCAAATTCTATTTAAATGTCACATAGTGGGACTAATGTACATCTGAAGTGTGATTCTAATATTTTTCATCATAAATGTGTAGTATTTCAGCTACACTATATGTTACATGGGGCTTCCCTGGTGGCTCAGTGGTAAAGAATTCTGCAATGTAGGAGACATGGGTTCAATCCCTGGGTTGAGAAGATTCCCCAGAGGAGGGCATGGCAACCCACTCCATGCCTAGAGAATCCCATGGACAGAAGGCCCTGGCAGGCTACAGTCCATAGGGTCGCAAAGAATCGGACACAGCTGAGTGACCAAGCACACATAGGTTTACATAGGTCTTTAAAGGGTAGCCTAGAAACCATTTGCAAATTTTTTCAGGGGGGAAATACAGTTCAAATTTCAAAGTTCAGATTAAGTATAAATGTCTGAAACGGAACCATTTGTAAGTGGGCGACTACCTGTAAATATTCTAACAACGGCTTAAGCAAGCCGTCATTACTAGGAAAAAAGAGGAACTGCCTGTAAGTCCTTTGCCTGTAGGGTCAGCAAAAGAACTATCATAAAGTCTACTACAGAGAAACTTAAAATAGATCCTTGTCATCACTACATGTTTAGTGAAGGACAGGAAATAATAAAAAGGGTGTCTCGTTGATGAATTTCAAACAACTTTTTTAAAAAGTTGATGATATGGAAGAAATTATTAGTTTCACTAACAGGATCACAAAAGGTTATAAATGACGAACGAAAACTCATCCTATTGGTAGGGAGTTAATTAGAAGACTGCTGCAAAGATATATAAGTTTGCTCTTAAAAATGTGGAAGTTAGGCACCCTTGAGTACACTGCCTTCCCTAGTCACTTGCTTTCTAAAACACAGGGAAATGAAAAAGTGGAAATGAAAGATTGGGTAATCAACCTTGTTTTGCTTTTAGGTCATTGCACTGACTAAACTAGGAAACATGAAATTCCAAAAGCCTCCACAAATTCAGAAAGAAAAAAAAAGCATTAACTGATTGAGTGTTTCCTTTCCATTTCCACCGTATTTTATGAACATGTATGAGCAAGAATGCATAACATAGGATGTTTGGCTTGTACTAGTTTCTAAAAAGGGTAACTAAAGGCATGATTAAGAACCGTGACTTAAAAAGTAGCATCCCTGGTGAAAAGGAAACCAAAAACTAAGCAGTGATTTATGACTTTCTGGAAGATAACGCTCTGCCACAATTTAAACCCATCCGTTTAACACACGTGCTAGGATCCTTGGCATCCACTCCCGCCTACACCTCACCAGCTCCCTCAGTACTCAAGAACTGCATCTGTCTTAAGGTACCACATATTTTCAAACTCCAAGCTTGTGTTATCTGGTCTCAGTCAAGACTCTAACCTCCTATAATGCTCTTTCCCTCTATTCCTTCCATTACAGTCTCAGTAGTCTCTTGTTCTATAAATACTCAAGCTCATTCTTAGGAACCTTGTTCTAGCTCTTCTAACTGAAAAGTTCTTCCTCTTGATCGTCACAAGATAAATTCCTTTTTGCTACTTCCTCAGAAAAGTGTTTCCCATCACCTAAACACATCACCCTAGCACTGTTATTTATTTTTCTATTTGTTGATACTTTCCTTCTCCCACTAGAACATAAGCTCCACAGAGCAAGGATCCTGTCTGTGTCGTTCACCATTACATCCTCCACAGTGAGACTAGTTCTGGCAAACAGTAGACATTCAATAAATATGTTGAATGCATGAGTGAATAGTAGTCATGCGGTAAGCATTTACTGAGCATGATGCTATATGTTGGCTTCATATAATGCAAACAAAAATGCAAAGTAAAAAGCTCATGAAGCTCTCAGTTTTGTGAGAAACCATAAAGAAACAAACAAGCACATGTCGTAACAGATGATATTATGGAAATAAACAAGTATTATGATAGAGAATTGGAGAGATTACTTTTACCAGTGTGGGTAGGAAAGAGCTCTCTGTGGAGGCAGCATTTAAATAAGAAAAATTGAGAAGATGTCAACCTTAGAAGTACTGGGGGAAGTAAACTCATACACTTATAATCAATTTATCTATGACAAAGGAGGCAAAAACACACATTGAATAAAAGATAGTCTCTTCAACAAGTAGTACTGGGAAAACTGGACAGCTACAATGTAAAAGAATGAAATTTGAACATTCTCTAACACCATATACAAAAACAAACTTTGTTAAAATGGATTAAAAATCTAAATGTAAGACTGGATACTATGAAACTCCCAGAGAAAACCAGGCAGAACACTCTGACATAAACCATAGCAGTATTGTTTTTTTTGGATTTGTCTCCTAGAGTGATGGAAACAAAAACAAAATAAACAAATGGGACATAATTAAACTTAAAAGCTTTTGCACAGCAAAGAAGATCATCAGCAAAAAAAAGACAACCTGAGGAAAAAATACTTGCAAATTATGTTACTTACAGGATTAATTTCCAAAATACACCATCAGCTCACATAGCTCAATAAAAAAGAAAAAAATTTAAAAAAACCGGCAGAATACCTAAATAGATATTCCTCCAAAGAAGACATACAGAAGGCCACCAGGCACAAGAAAAGATGCTCAACACTGCTAATTATTCAAGAAATGCAAATCAAAACTACAGTGAGGTATTACCTCATAACCGTCAGAATGGCCATCGTCAAAAAGGCTACAAATGATAAACCCTGGAGAGCAGGTGGAGAAAAGGGAAACCTCCTACTCTACTGACTGGTGCAGCCACTACGGAGAACGGTATGGCAATTCCTTGGGGCGTCTCTGGTAGCTCAGTTGGAAAAGAATCCGCCTACATTGCAGGAGACTCTGGTTCGATCCTTGGGTCAGGAAGATTCCCTGGAGAAGGGATAGGATACCCACACTCCAGTATTCTTGGGTTTCCCTTGTGGCTCAGGTTGTAATGAATCCGCCTGTAATGCAGGAGACCTGGGTTCGATCCCTGGGTCAGGAAGATCCCCGGGAGAAGGGAAGAGACTACCCACTCCAGTATTCTGGCCTAGAGAATTCCAAGGACTGTATACTCATGGGATCACAAAGAGTTGGACACGACTGAGCAACTTTCACAGCAATTCTTAAAAAACTAATAACAGATCTCTCAGCAATTCCACTCCTGGGCATTTATCTGGAGAAAACTGCAATTCAAAAAGACACACAGTCAACACTATGTTCACAGCAGCATTATTTACAATAGCTAATCAAGACATGGACACAAACCAGGTGTCTGCTGACAAACCAATCACAGAGGTGTGGTACATGCAGACAATGGAACGCTCCTCAACCTCAGCGAAGAGTGAGACGCCATCTGCAGCAACAGCGACCTAGAGATTGTCACACTGAGCCAAGTCAGACAGAGAAAGACAGATATCATGCGACACTGCTTGAAGTGGAATCTTAAAAAATGATGCAAATGAACTTACTGACAAAAGAGAAATAGACTCACAGCCATAAATAACAAATGTATGGTTACCAAAGGGTAAGACGGACAAATCAGGAGCCTGAGGTCAAAATATACACACTACTAGATGTAAAAGGGATAGCCAACAAGGACCTACTTCCTACATATTAATAGCATAGGGAACTCTACTCAATATCTTGTAATAACCTACAATGGAAAAGTAACTAAAACACACACACACATACATATACACACACAGCTGAGCCACTTTGCTGAAAGAGGGGGTCTACAGAGAGCTAGAACAAAAAGGAAAGCTTTTGCAATAAATCTGGAAGGGCCAGGTCACATAAAGGAATGCTGAGAAGGTTGAAGTCTATTATGTGTTCTTTAAAATTGGAAGACTCTAGGATTTTAAGCAGAGAGGAATGAAAGTTGATTTGTGTTTTTAAGAGTATCCTAAATTTCTAGTCAAGCTGGTCTTAGAAGTTCATAAACTCCCCACTTTTGTCCAAAGTACCACTGGATAAATACAGAAAAATTTTAAAGACAAATTCAAAGCATATACAAAGCAAATTTCTATGAATCAGAAAAAAGTAGAAGAGAAAAAGCTGTTAAGTCAGGCTAAAGTTACAGATCCACTGGAGGGCAGATGGAAGGTAGGCAGTAAATAACCGGGAATTTGCTCCCCACAAGATAAAAAGGTATCAACATGCAACAGAGGGGCAGGAAATGGGGAGAGCTGGCCTCATACATGTAACCAAGGGCTCGAATGGAGTTTTCCTATCCTGAAACGGAGGCTGGGGTGGGGGAAAAAAACTGAGCTACTGAGCTGCAGCATACTTAAAACTACACTAGTTGATGGGAAGGAGAAAATGCCTCAAAGCCAGGGCCTATATTAAGCCGCCTGCTGACTTAGTGACTAGATCCACTATCGCCAATACTACAGTGGGACAGGGGCCCTCCCAGTGTCAATTTAAGATGTGGTTCCTGCCTGGGACTGTTCAAGGGCCAGACATAAGGCAACCACAAAACTACTAGACAGGAAGAGGGGAAAGCAGCAATAAGAAAATAAGCACATGAAAAACTTAGTCAAGAAATACTTGCTAAGCAAAATTCTTAAATATATAAAGAAATTACAACCATTAAAGACAGCCAATATAACCAAAGTCAAGGAGAGGAATTTGCTGCAGATAAAATAAAAATAGAGCAATCTGAAAATGATTTTTAAAGGTTTAGGATCCTCCAATAGCTAAAGAAAGGCTTCCCAGGCGCTACCAGTAAAGAACCTGCTTGCCAATGCAGGGAAACTTGAGAGACGTGGTTCCGATCCCTGGGTCAGGGAGATCCCCTGGAGGAGGGCATGGCAACCCACTCCAGTATTCCTGCCTGGAGAATCCATGGACAGAGGAGCCTGGCGGGCTACAGTCCAGAGAATCACAAAAAGTCGGACACAATTGACGCCACTTAGCATGCATGCAATAGCTAAAGGAAATCATAACAGACATTACAGAAGAAAAATAAATCATGAAATAAAACAAGAATAGTACAAAAATAGAAGAAATGATAAAGAAGCAAAGTTGAAAGATTAAGTTAAAGATTTTCTAGATGGGAGTCCTCAGACAAAGTATACATGGAGTTGTGAGTGGAAGATGAGAAGAGGAAGCAAGCAAAACAAATAAAAAAATACCCCCTACCCAAAACCAAAAAAAAAAAGTTGTGTGTATGTGTACAAAAGCATAAAAAAATCACCAATAAGCAGAGATGAACCATATGTTACATAGTTGAATGAAAATAAAATCACAGAATAAAATATATTATATATATTGTATATATATATAAACAACTCAAAACTCCCTATGCCTATCTGCCCACATACAAATGTACTGATAAAGATCTAAGATTAGACATATCAAGCAGTTACAGTAATTGTCTATTTGACAGTGTGTGATATCAGATAGACTTGGGAAGACAAGTAGGTTGGATTTTCATTTTCTACTATATATCCACCATTGATTATTTACAAGTTAATATTAAGTTTACATTTATTAAGAGCACAAAACAAAAACTAGTTATAAAAACATAACATAATTTAAAATATAATGTGAGATCTATGGTAGCTGAATTAGAGAATTCTCCCATATATAAGAGTAAGATATAGACAATCTGAATACATAAATCATTTTTCTGTAAAATAAATTATGCTCCCCAAATGTCTAGTATGAATGTATTTCAATATGATTATATGAAAAGAGAAAAATGGATAAATGATTCACACCAGATTAGTGCTGTATCTCTGAAGGAGCAGTGGATGGGAAAGCAGGAAGGAGGCCAAAAACAAAAAGTTAAACGCTACCCTTATTTTTAAAATTTTTAAAAGAACATGTATAATTATGTACTTATTTCATAAATATTTCCTGAGTGTATGTACTATGTCAGATAATGATCTTAAAGCTAAGGGATACAGAAGTGGACAAAACAAAGCCCTTGTTCACAGGGAGTTTATAATACAGTGACGGAAGGGATGAAAATAAAATAAACAGAAATTACATAATGTAGGTAAGTAGTGGGGGAAATAAAGCAGATTAGGGTGACAGAGTATGACCAAGAGGGTCAGGAAGGATTTGACACAGAGTGTCAGGGAAGACCTCTCTGATGAGGTTATGCTTTGAACAGAGCTGAATGAAGTGAGAATCAGGCAGGTAGTTTCAGATAGGAACCAGGGAGCAACAAGTGTGAAAACCACAGGGCCAGCGCGTGTCTGGCACATCCTGGGTGAAACAGAAAGCATGCCGGTGCGGGTGGAGCTCAGCAGACAAAGGTGAGAGAGCTGAGAAACGAGGGTCAGAGATGAAACCTGAGGAGCAGCCAGGGACCAGGTCAGAGAGAACCTGCAGACCAAGGGAAGTATGATGGGGAGCCACTGGAGAGTATTGAGCAGGGACTGATGCACCCTGATTACGCTTCAGAAAGAATCCCCTGGATGCCATGTGGCAAACTGAAACGGAAGGTGACCAGCAGACTACTGCAGCAGCCCCACTAAGAGAGTACAGAGACAATGACAGCAGTGGCAGAGATGGATCTGATAGGAAGTAGTTGAAATTGAAATGTTTGCAAGGTCAAGGCAGCGAGAACTGCAGGTGGACTGAAGAGGTAGCAATAAGCAATATATTATAATACTAGTCACTGGTTATAAACATGTTAATAGTGGTTATCTAGAGTACATGATTCCATGTGATTTAAACTCATTTCTTATGCTCTTAATACTTTTGGAATGTGAATGCATTTTGATATAATGGAGAAAAAGCAAGAAAGTTATTTATTGTTAAAAAGAGTGCACCCTAAGCACCATGTTAGATAAATAAAAAATAAACACCTAACCATATTGTGCTAAAACTGTAGAACATTAAGAATACACACAAAAAATTATGAAAAATCAGGAGAGAAAATACAGATTATCCATTAAAGAATGACAATTAGTCTCTGAGAAGACTTATCAATAACTATGAGTACCAGGCCTCCAGACTGGAAAGGAAGAAGTAAAACTATCTGATCTGTCGATCACATGATATAATCTTTTATGTAGAGAACTCTAAAGAACCCACTAAAAAACTATTAGAACTAATAAATGAGATCAGCAAGGTTGAAAGATACAAGATCAAGATATACACATCAATCCAATTTCTATACAGTAGCAATAAACAAACAAACTATTTTTTAACTCCATTTACATCAGCAACAAAATACTGATACATGCTATAACATGGACCTTTTAACATTATGCCAATTCAAAGAAGCCATTCTTAAAGGATGACATATTACATGATTTAATTTATATGAAATGTCTAGAATAGTCAAATCTGTAGAGACAAAAAGCAGATGAGTGCTATAAAGTTCTAGACACAAATAAGAAGGAAAATTGAGGGAGGGATGTGCTTATTCAGTGGGTAAAGTATAATAAAGTCCTTTTCTTGCCTAGGAGGGAACCTGAAATATTGTATAACTCCTGACTATGTTAGATAATTTTAGAACTACAGTATGCTAAAATTTTAACAGGTAACACTAAAGGAAAAGCAGCATAGCAGATAGCTTTCAAACCAGAAAAAAAGGAAAATAAGAGACAAAGAAAAATCTATCAACATGGCAGATGGCAAAAAAGAGGAAAATAAGTAAGACTCCTACATTTGGAAATGAAAAAATATTTGGGGTATGAGAGTTCTACATATTGAGTCTTGACGATATGGTTAACACAGGACCTGGAGATACATCTGTAGACTTATTTACTAAAGACTGAAGTAAACTAATGAACTGTTTAATTCAAGAAGTTAAAAATAACACATAAAACTCAAGAAAGCAGGAAGACCACACTAAAGATAAGATCAGAACTCAAGGAACCAGAAAAGTGAAAAACAATAGAGAAACTCAGCAAAACTAAAAAGATGACTCTCTGAAAAGACCAATTAAAAACAAAGAAATCTAGAGCAAGATATCAAGAAAAAAGAGAAAGCAAAAACAACATTAAGAAATAAGTATATGTGGAACAGAAATTTTTAAAATTATATAAGTAACTACCATAAAGTTTCATGCCAATATACTGAATACATGGATGAAACAGACTGTTTTTCAAACAAATATTACCAAAATTAATTTAAGAAAAAATAAAAAACCTGAAGAAACCAATAACCATTAGATATACTAAGTCAGTTTATAACTAGGCTCAGACAGTTTTATACATGAATCTTACCAACTCTTCAAAGACCAAAAATCCTCTAACATTTAGAAACTGTTTTATGAGGGCAGCATAACCTTGGTGACAAAATTGGAAAGGGACAGTATGTTTTAAAACACGTTTATTTTTTGTGTGACTACAGATGCAAATATACTATAGTTTAACACAGTATACAAATAAAAATAAAATACAGGTAAATTTAATTCAAGAATATAAAAGAAAAAATATACTAAAGAGTAAGTGGGGTTTTCTCTGTGAATGCAAAGATAACCATCAGAAAAATCTGTCAACATTAATTTACCACATTAGCAGAGTTAAGAGACAAAAAGCATAAAATTTAGGGGCATAAGGGAACTTCATGAATGATGAAAACTTCTGTATCTCAATTGTGGTCATGGTTACAGAGTTGTATACGTTTGCCAAAACTCAAACTGTATGCGTAAAATGGACGTACTTTTATTATATGTAAATTATACCACAAGAAAATTCTATTTTTTTAAAAAAACGTATATATAAGGTCATTATAAGTAGTTATAAGACAAGCCAAAAACTGAGAGCAAATATTTACAGTGCTTATAACACTAATGTCTATAATGTGTGTATGCATGCTTCTATCTTCATGTGCCTGTGTATATGACTCTTAGAAATGAATAAGGAAAAGTTCAAATAACCCAACCAAAGAACAGGCAAAGAATATAAATAGGTAACTCAAGACGAACAACCTCACTTTAAAAACTTCTACGTGCCCATCACATTGGCGACAAAATTAAAAAAGTGCAGAAAACCTGATGACAATTAATTTTTGGCAAACTGCAGAGAAGCAAGAACTTTCAAACCCTGGTGGTGGAACCATAAACTGATATGACTACTTTGGAGGAGTAGTAAAGCTCCAATGTAATAAACCTGAAAACAGACAAGCTCTCTGGACCTAGAAATTCTGCTTCTGGAAATCTATCTCAGAAAATCTGTGGCATTAAATGTGCCACAGTTTACAAGGACACAGGTGTAAAATTATTCATTGTAAAACTGCTCATAATAGCCAAAAAAAAAAAAAGAAAAAGAAACGAAGTGTCCCTCAGTAGAGGAATGGACTTACAGAGAAGTATTCATGCTCAGAATATTATATAGAAATGAAATGAATGCAGATAATGTGTATACAATACTGATGGGGAAAAAAAAGTTGCAGAATGATACGACTGGTATGATACAGCTTATGTAAAACTTTTAAAACAAATGCCACACAACCTTTATGGATATACATATATAAAGTAAAAGCATAAAAACATGGATAGGAAGGATCCTCTCAACTTGAGCATAGTAGTTACTTCTGAAGTAAGACGGAGTGGAACGGGATGGTAAAAGGGTAAAAACAAAGTTTCAACTGTATCCATATCTTTTAATTCCTAAGAAGATCTGACCCAAGTTTGACAAAATATGAATAGCCCTTAAAAGTAAGTAAATTCTTCAAGCCAGGTTTCAACAATATGTGAACCATGAACTTCCAAATATTCAAGCTGGTTTTAGAAAAGGCAGAGGAACTAGAGATCAAATTGCCAACATTCGTTGGATCATTGAAAAAGCAAGAGTTTCAGAAAAACATTTACTTCTACTTTATTGGCTATGCCAAAGCCTTTGACTGTATGGATCACAACAAACTGGAAAATTCTTCAAGAGATGGGAATACCAGACCACCTGACCTGCCTCTTGAGAAATCTGTATGCAGGTCAGGAAGGAACAGTTAGAATTGGACATGGAACAACAGACTGGTTCCAAATTGGGAAAGGAGTACGTCAAGGCTCTTTATTGTCACCCTGCTTATTTAACTTCTGTGCAGAGTACATCATGAGAAATGCTGGGCTGGATGAAGCACAAGCTGGAATCGAGATTGCTGGGAGAAATATCAATAACCTCAGATATGCAGATGACACCACCCTTATGGCAGAAAGTGAGGAAAAACTAAAGAGCCTCTTGATGAAAGTGAAAGAGGAGAGTGAAAAAGTTGCTTAAAACTCAACATTCAGAAAACTAAAATCATGGCATCTGGTCCCATCATTTCATGGCAAATAGATGGGTAAGCAGTGGACACAGTGACAGACTTTATTCTTTTGGGCTCCAAAATCACTGCAGATGGTGATTGCAGCCATGAAATTAAAAGATGCTTGCTCCTTGGAAGGAAAGTTATGGCCAACCTAAACAGCATGTTAAAAAGCAGAGACATTACCTTTCAACAAAGGTCTAGTCAAGGCTATGATTTTTCCAGTAGTCATGTATGGATGTGAGAGTTGGACTATAAAGAAAGCTGAGCTCCAAAGAATTGATGCTTTTGAACTGTGATGTTGGAGAAGACTCTTGAGAGTCCCTTGGACTGCAAGGAGATCCAACCAGTCCATCCTAAAGGAGATCAGTCCGGAATGTTCACTGCAAGGACTGATGCTGAAACTGAAGCTCCAGTACTTTCGCCACTTCATGTGAAGAACTGACTCACTGGAAAAGACTGTGATACTGGGAAAGATTGAAGGCAGGAGAAGGGGACAACAGAGGATGAGATGGTTGGATGGCATCACCAACTCAATGGAGATGAGTTTGGGTAAACTCCGGGAGTTGGTGATGGACAGGTAGGCCTGGGGCGCTACAGTCCATGGGACTGCAAAGAGTTGGACAAGACTGAGCAACTGAACTGACTAAAAATTAGTGGTAGGTACAAAGATGTTCATTATGTTATTCTCCTTATTTTCTATATGTTTGAAATATTGCAAAGGGTTTTTTTTAAAAAATCAACTCTGCCTGATGGATATGCAACGAACTGGAAGAGAACAAGAGTGAAACAGAAGACCTTAAGGGAAGCATGTCTAGAAATCTTAGCTAGAGTGATGGTGACCTAGATTAGAGGTAATAATAGCAAAGTGGATGAATGTGAGGTTGTTTTTCAACGTAATAATTTGTAGGACTTCTTGATGGACTATATATGAAGAGTTCAGGAGAGGAAAGATTCAAGGCTGACTTCTGACTAAAGCAATACAGAGGTGAAGGTGTTATTTACTCAGATAGGGAAAACCAGGAAAGGAATCAGCTCGAGGACATAAAGGAATATTGCTTTATGTTCATCTCTTATTTCTACTCAGACGTAAGCTCTTTATGAGGAGAATCTGTCCTGTTTATCTCCATATCCCTCAAAGTTCCTAACATAACTATGCCAAGTCATTGCCGTACACATGGGTATGCATTCTCTCTGATTTATTATACTCTACATACGTCAGAAAGAAGAAAAGTGAAAAAGCTGGCTAAAAACTCAACATTCAAAAAACTAAGATCATGGCATCTGGTCCCATCATTTCATGGCAAAAAGATAGGGAAACAATGGAAACAGTGAGAGACTTTATTTTCTTGGGCTCTAAAATCACTGCGGATGGTGACCACAGCCATGAAATTAAGACACTTGCTTCTTGGAAGAAAAGCTATGACAAACCTAGAACATATGTATTAAAAAGCAAAGACATTACTTTACTGACAAAGGTCCGTCTAGTCAAAGCTATGGTTTTTCCAGTAGTTATGACTGCATGTGAGATTTGGACCATAAAGAAAGCCGAGCACTGAAGAATTGAAGCTTTTGAACTGTGGTGCTGGAGAAGACTCTTGAGAGTCCCTTGGAATGCAAGGAGATCAAAACAGTTCATCCTAAAGGAAATCAGTCCGGAATATTCATTGGACAGACTGATGCTGAAGCTGAAGCTCCAAAACTTTGGCCAACTGATGAGAAAAACTGACTCACTGGTAAAGACCCTGATGCTGGGAAAGACTGAAGGAAGGAGGAGAAGAGGACGACAGAGGATGAGATGGTTAGATGGCATCACCGACTCGATGGACATGAGTTTAAGCAAGCTCTGGGAGTTGGTGATGGACAGGCAAGCCTGGTGTACTGCAGTCCATGGGGTTGCAAAGATTCAGACGCAACTGAGCGACTGACCTGAACCAAACCAAACTGATGACAAATTAAGTGTTACTAGGTTAATGTTTATTATCAAATACAGTGACTGCTATGATTTTAACCAACTTCAGCCTACATTTGCTTCCCTTTCTGTTTATCCCATTGGCTTGGGACACTTTGGAAGGGCAGGGGACATGTTAGAAGGTAAACCAGAATTCAACAAGGGTGAGGTATTCAAAGCCATAGGTATAGAAATCCCATAAAAATAAATCAAGATCTTAACTATTTCACAAATACTTCAAAATTGGTACTTTAAAGTGCCAAAGGTAAATTCCAAAATGTCTCTTAGGAAAATTGTTACAAATTTTTAAAGGTAAGAATAGAGCTATTTAAAAATAGGCATGATCCACATTTTTAGCAATGTTAGTTCTGTTGCTGGATTTACAAAGTTTATATCCTTTTTATTTCTTTGTGTTTTACAAGACGCACCTAAGTGGAAAACAGAATTGAATTCAAAGGCGTAACAAGTGTACATATCTCTTAAGTTCAATATTATATTTTTATTGGATTTTATTCTGTAAATGATGAAAAACCAATGATGGTTATCACACGAAGAAAAGATACTGAGTGCTTTAATAGTAAAACTTTGGCTGTAATGCAAAGAATGGATAATATAATAGTATTAAAGACAGGAGGATGTTATAGGAGAAGGTAGAGATGGAGAAGGTGTAATACTCTAGGACAGGAGACTGCTTAACAGAAGTCCAGATTCCTGGGTCCTGATCCTAGAAATTCTGAGATGGTAGGTTTAGAGCTAGTTCTCATAAACCTACGTGAGAAAAAGACCTAAACACTTATGACTGGGAGTGAGTGAGAACATCAAAGGGACGATACCCCTGATGCTAAAACCTTTAAAGGAGTATCAGGAACTCCTAAAAATTACAAGCTCATACTTCATTTTTACCACAAATGAATACTGGCTCACCTGGATCAGGGTCATACTTTAGGTCCAATGGATGTACAACAGGGTGGTACTGCTTCTAAATATAAAATAAATTAAAACATTTAAATTAACAACTAGGTGACTTAAAGAAACATTTTCTTTGGCTAATATAAACAAAATTAGTCAGCAGTATCATTCTTTTGCCAAAAAAAATGAAACAAAACATCCAAATTAGATCCTGTAGGGAAAGAAGGAGAAAAGAACAGATAAAATTAAGTCTGAATTATACCTTTTAGAGTACTGCCACCTACTGCATACACTAAGATGCAGCAACATAAAGAAGCAAAAGCAAATTAAAGGCATAGTGACAGAATCTTGTGTTTATATAAAGTATTAAGTAGTTTTCAAACTATTAACGGACTGTTTTTGAAAAGTTCATTTTAAGACAAGTGGTTAGAACTCAGAACTCATATTCACACAGAAATCTGTTTTTAAAAGTCTCCAGCCCACAAATGCCTACCTGTGATACACTGGGACTGCAGTAGAACTCTAAGAACAGGGTCCATAATTCAGGCAAAAAGGAAGTGGAAAATGTCCTTTCTCGTGTCCTTTCTCAAAGCAGCAGGAGCCAAAAAGGTTTTTGGTTTGTTTGTTTTAAAGCTATCTTTAGTATCCTCACCCCATTCATTTCTGCATCAATTTTTAAACTTCCACAGCAACCCCCACCTAGGTCAGCAAACCTTCTTTTATGTAATAATGACTATAGGTTTTTTGGTGGGCAGGTGGGAGCAGGGAGGAAGGGTAGTAATAGGGAGAAAGATACTAAAACTTTTCTTTTTTATCTACTCCCATCTCCCTCATCTACTTTTAAAGTAGATGGAAAATAAATGGAAATAAAATAAAATAAATAAAATAAAATAAAATAAAATCCATGGAAAATAAATACATTTTGAATGTTTTTCCTGAGGAAACTTTAAAAGTAGATGAGGGAGATGGGAGTAGAGTATTTCTTGGAGAACTGACATTTCCACAGAAAAAAAAAAAAAGAAAAGTTTTGCTTATAACTATTTTTTTCTCATAGAATGATAAGTAAAATATTTTAGATAAAGTACCTGCTTTCACTCTCTGAAACAATTCCTGAAAAGGAAGCAATTGGAAAATTTATATTTGAAAGTATGCTAATTTTAAAAAGTAGGGACAAACAGTTAAGCAAAGCTGAAAGCCACATATATGTCTCACTCCAGAGGCAATGCCATTCCAGCAAACCTCCTGCCTCGTCATGATTTTTGGAGCAAAAGAAATTACACACAATTCATAAAGCAAATTTTGGCGTTATAAACAGGTAATCTCAATCTTCATCACCAAAATACATAACGAAGACAAGGATCTCACAAAATACATACCTATATACAAATAATGTGCCAAATACAAATCACAAATAGAAGGAAGAGGCTTAAAAAATAAACTTCTTTCTCCTTCCTGGACTCAGAAATAAGTTATCGTCAGTCTTCCATCTTCAAATTCTACTTTATTTTATTATCAGCTGTATTCAAAACCTAGTGTGACTCAGAAGGGTGAAGTTTTATAACAGACAAACAGGAGTAATTCAGGCAGGAAAAACAAAGAAAACAAAATGTCATTTATCTCCACTTGATCTTACACTTTAACTTTTTTACTGTAGTAAAACAGACATTACATAAAATTTACTATTTTAAAGGTAAATCATCTTACCAGAATCTCTTGTTGTGCCTTTATGATTTTGATGACACATTCAAGGATCTTTCTGGGATACTGCTTACGTTTTGTGGCTAAATCAACTATGATTTCATCAAACTGGTCTTCAAGGACTTTGATATCAGAATCTATTTCAAGTGAAAAAATAATATCAAAAATTCCTTAAAACACAGTTTATATTATATATGAAAATGTAACATAAATAAACTAAATTTAAAAAAATTTAAGGAAAACAAATATGGCAAGTTAATGGATGCCTCACTTTGGTGACTGACTCATCTATTCATTTAACAGTCAATCATTACTGGGCCCCGGTGGGAATCCAAGCCCAAATCAGAGAAATACAAAGATGATTAAAAAAAGAAAAAAAAAAGACACAATGAGGAAAAACTTACAGGACAAAGGAATTAGAAGAAAGTTATCAATTATAGTGTACAAAGCAAATGAACTAAACTCTAGTATAAAGCACAGCATACTGATTGGCATCAAAACAAAATCCAAGAATCTAATGCCTAAAGAAGACACACAAAAATATATGTGGGCTAAAATCTACAGAATAATTTAAAGCATGCACTCTCTGTGCAAATACAAAAAGGAAAAATCTAGAATTTTCTATCATGGTAAAAAACTAAGACAAATTAATAAGGTTATGATTATGTTAAATAAATTTTCATGAAGTCATATTAAATGAGAATATATAACAATATTACATGTGTCAGTTCCAAACAATATAGTAATAATATATTCTGAAGAACTACTGATTAAAAATGAAAAATATAGTATCTTGAAGCCTTATCAGTTTATAATGTCAAGTTTAGTAAATATGAAATTAAAAATAAAAATACAATTTAAAAATATGTATCAAATAAGAAATGACATAAAACTAACCCTGTAAGAGTAAAATTTAATGACAAGACAGAAAAGTAACTTAAAAGAAAAAAAGAGAAATACAAAGATGAACATAACACAACCCCTGTTCTCTAAGAGCTTATGGTTCACTGGAAGAAACTGACGGATAACTGCAAAACAACTTCACAAATGCAACAGAGGTATGAACAAAATGCTACCAGGACAAAGAACAACTCGAACAATAACTATGCCTTGGGAATCTGAGACTTTAAAGAGAAATAACATGAGTTGGATCTTGAAATATTGATATAAGTGTAAATCCACTGCATAAAAAAAAAGGTAGGGAAAAATAATACGGAGAAGCACCTGAGGCAGAGAAAACAGCATCAGCAAGATCAAGAGTCTTTAGGAAAAAGTTCTAAATGGCTGCAGGATAAACTATAAGGAAAGAAGGGTGATAATATAACGAAAGAGCCACACTGAAAGCATTTAACATCTGATTTTAATATTTCTTTGATTTGGCTAAAGCTATCTTATCAGTTGCTTTCCTATGTTTTAAAATACAGTACACCCTTAAACAACGTGGGAGGTAGGGGCACTGACCCTCCACACCATCAAAAATCCAAACATAACTTTATAGTTTCCACATCTATGGATTCAACCAACTACAAATCGTGTAGTACTGTAGTATATATATGGTAAAAAAAAGAAAAAAAAAAAAAAAAAGCCCTAAATAAGCGGATCCTTACAGTTCAAATCTGTGTTGTTCAAAAGTCAACTTTACTGATTCTCAAACTCCTGGAGGATGAATAATCACCTGGAGGACTTGTCAGAAGTAAAAAAACAGCTATATTGAGGCATAACTGTCATACAGTGAACTGCACATATTTAAAATATACAATTTGATAAGTTTTGACATGTGTATACCCTTGAAACCACCACCAGTCAAGATAATGAACATAACCATCACCCTCAAAGCTTCCTTATGTTCTCCTGTAATGCCCCCCTCCAGCTCCTTCCAAACTGCTCTCTATTCCAGGCAACCACTCGCCAAATTTTCATCACTATATTCTAGTTTTCGTTTCCTAGAATTTTATATAAATGAAATTATACAGTACACATTCTTTTGTAAGGAGAAGGGCAGAAATTTTGATTCTCAACAGAGGTCTCTGGAATCAGGTCCAGAAATTAAGCACCTCAGATGAAATGAATGCAGGGAATACATTAACCTTATTTTGAAAATTATTTTTTTATTTTTACTTATTTATTTGGCTGTATAGGATGGCATGGGGGCTCTCCAGTTGTGGCTTAGTTACCCCAGGGCATGTGGGATCTAAGTTCCTGACCAGGGAAGGAACCCTGGGCCCCTGCATTGCAAGCCTCATTCTTATCACTAAACTACCAGGGAAGTCCCTGGAAATTATTTTTTATTTATTTTCATTTTTTTTTTTAAATAAAAAGTTTTATTGGAGAAAAATAGAACCACCACATACACAGGAAAAAGAGCACAAAAATTCAACTGATACAGAACTGAAAGTCACAACTACCCAATGTTGTTTGCGATTACTTTTCAATTTCTTAAATGGTTTCCCTCAATTTTTTAAATAGCCTTGCCAATTTTTTCAGCTGAAATAGCATCAGGCTTTCAAAAAATTAAGAGCCTCAGCGAAGGGACCAGCTTTTAAGATAACAAAGGTGACACCAAGAGTCTCCTAATAGGACCAACTCTACCGAAAAACTCCTGAAGCACATAACTACTGAGTCTGGTAGAACAGTAGCTCAGAGACCATCAGGGATTAGTTAGAACACTGACTCAGACGGTCCAGTATGCAGAAAGGGCAAACAAAAAAGCTGCATTTCCCTGTCAGATGAGTTCACGTAAGAAAACCAAGGAGGTGCTAAGAAAATACAGGCAATGGCTGCTCAAAATAATTAAGAAGGCATTCTAAATACCACATATTATTAGACAACAGTGTGTAAAGTGATGCAATTAGAAAACAGGCAACTTAAAAAAAATATGATCACAGGTCTTTGAGAACTCAAGAAAATAGCAAACACAAGAGCTGAAAGTCTCAACTGAGGGTTGAAAATGAAAGTGAAGTCGCTCAGTCGTATCCAACTCTTTGCGATCCCGTGGACTGTAGCCCACCAGGCTCCTCCGTCCATGGGATTCTCCAGGCAAGAATACTGGAGTGGGTTGCCATTTCCTTCTCCTGGAAATTATTTTTTAAAGTAGCAAACATTAAGTAGTTAAAAATACTAAAAAGCTATGTCCTCAGCTTAACTGGTTTTGCAACCTGTGTGTTCTGCTATGTCAAAGTCTATGGCACAAATAGATCTATTTATCTTACTGAGTAGAGAGCTTCATTACGGACAAGTCTGAAACATGTTAAATACATACTGGGGAACATTTTGAGACACTGCTGACATACATCAGCATAAACATACATATCAGGTGAAGATCAATGAGGTCATGTGTGACCTTTCATTCATCAAACAAATATTCACTAAGTCCAACTAAATTACTTCTTCTGAGAGTATTATGAAGTATAGTCATTATTACTTTGAATACTCATTTAAATGAGCAGCCTTCCCTATATTTTAATTCATCTATTTAAAAAGCTCAATCGCACACAAAAAAATAAAAACCTCAATCACTAGGCTGAAAGGAATACTGTTACTATTTCACAATCAGCTATCAAAAACAAGTCTCCCAGCTAAATCCTGTGTAGAGAAGAAAATGGTTTCTTAGCACCACCTAATGATAAAGCTAAAAGCTGAAATGTATAAATTTATTTCAATTCAGATCAGTCACTCAGTCCTGTCCGACTCTTTGTGACCCCATGGACTGCAGCACGCCAGGCCTCTCTGTCCATCACCAACTCCCAGAGTTTACTCAAACTCATGTCCATTGAGTCAGTGATGCCACCCATCTCATCCTCTGTCGTCCCCTTCTGCTCCTGCTTTCAATCTTTCCCAGCATCAGGGTCTTTTCCAATGAGTCAGTTCTTCGAATCAGGTGGCCAAAATATTGGAGTTTCAGCTTCAGCATCAGTCCTTCCAATGAATATTCAGGACTGATCTCCTTTAGGATGGACTGGTTGGATCTCCTTGCAGTCCAAGGGACTCTCAAGAGTCTTCTCCAACTCCACAGTTCAAAAGTATCAATTCTTCGGCACTCAGCTTTCTTTATAGTCCAACTCTCACATCCATACATGACTACTGGAAAAACCATAGCTTTGACTAGACAGACCTTTGCTGGCAAAATAATGTCTCTGCTTTTTAATATGTTGTCTAGGTTGGTCATAACTTTTCTTTCAAGGAGCAAGCATCTTTTAATTTCATGGCTGCAATCACCATCTGCAGTGATTTTGGAGCCCCAGAAAATAAAAGTCACTGTTTCCCCATCTATTTGCCATGAAGTAATGGGACTAGATGCCATGATCTTAGTTTTCTGAATGTTGAGTTTTAAGCAACTTTTTCACTCTCCTCTTTCACTTTCATCAAGAGGCTCTTTAGTTCTTCTTCACTTTCTGCCATAAGGGTGGTGTCATCTGCATATCTGAGGTTACTGATATTTCTCCCGGCAATCTCGATTCCAGCTTGTGCTTCATCCAGTCCAGCGTTTCTCATGATGTACTCTGCACAGAAGTTAAATAAGCAGGGTGACAATATACAGCCTTGACGTACTCCTTTCCCAATTTGGAACCAGTCTTTTGTTCCATGTCCAATTCTAACTGTTGCTTCCTGACCTGCATACAGATTTCTCAAGAGGCAGGTCAGGTGGTCTGGTATTCCCATCTCTTGAAGAATTTTCCAGTTTGCTGTGATCCACACAAAGGCTTTGGCATAGCCAATAAAGCAGAAATAGATGTTTTTCTGGAACTCTCTTGCTTTTTCGATGATCCAACAGATGTTGGCAATTTGATCTCTGGTTCCTCTGCCATTTCTAAATCCAGCATGAACATCTGGAAGTTCATGGTTCATGTACTGCTGAAGCCTGGCTTGGAGAATTTTGAGCATTACTTTGCTATCGTGTGAGATGAGTGCAATTGTGTAGTAGTTTGAACATTCTTTGGCATTGCCTTTCTTTGGGATTGGAATGAAAACTGACCTTTTCCAGTCCTGTGGCCACTGCTGAGTTTTCTAAATTTGATGGCATAAATTTAAGCAGGGAAGAATTTGTCATTACTCTGGCATCCCCACTGGTTCAGGGGTAAGGAATTCACCTTAATGCGGGAGATGTGGGTTTAATCCCTGGGTCAGGAAGATCCCCTGGAGAAGGAAATGGCAACCCACTGCAGTATTCTTGCCTGGAAAATCCCATGACAGAGGAACCTGGCAGACTGCAGTCTATAGGGTCATAAAAAAGTTGGACACGACTTAGTGACTCAACAAGTGTGTACTGGGTTGGCCAAAAGGTTTGTTTGGTTTTTTTCATAACTGGCTCTAGTAGTGCTTAACTGTCTTTAATTTCATTCAAAACAATTTTGTTAAGAGCGTACTGTGACAGTTGTCATATCAGTGTGTATTTTTTAAAAAAGCTTATCAATTGGTGAATTTTTGAGTAGCCATTTTAACACTGACCATGGAAGAAAAAAAGCAACATTTTCGGCATATTATACTTTATTATTTCAAGGAACATAAAAACGCACTTGAAACACAAAAAGAAAAATGTGTGCAGTGTATGGAGAAGATGCTGTGACCAACTGAACCTGTCAAAAGTAGTTTGTGAAGGTTCATGCTGGAGTTTTCTAAAGGGACAATGCTCCGCGGGTGGGCAGACCAACTGAAGTTGAGAGCGATCAAACTGAGACACTAATCGAGAACAGTCAACGTTACACCATGCAGAAGATAGTCAACATACTCAAAATATCCAAATCTAGCACTGAAAATCATTTGTACCAGCCTGGTTATGTTCTTCACTTAATGTTTAGGTTCCACATAAGTTAAGCGAAAAAAACCTTATTGAGCATATTTCCATATGCAATTCTCTAATGAAACATAATGAAAAATGTCCTGTTTTTAAAACAAATTGTGACGGGAGATGAAAAGTGGATATTGTACAATAGTGTGGAATAGAAGAGATTATGAGGCAAGTGAAATGAAACACCACCAATCACACCGAAGGTTGGTCTTCATCCAAAGAAGGTTATGTTGTATATATAGTGGGACTGAAAGGGAGTCCTCTATTATGAGTTCCTTCCAGAAAACCAAACGATTCATTCCAACAAGTGCTGCTTCCAAGTAAACCAACTGGAGGCAGTAATAGGTAAAAAATGTCTGTAATCAGTCAACAGAAAACACATCATCTTCCATCAAGATAACACAAGACCACATGCTTCTTTGATGACCAGACAAAAACCGTTACAGCTTGGCCGGGAAGTCCTGATTTCATCCACTATATTCACCAGACACTGCACCTCCAGGTGTCCATTTATTTTAGCCTTTACAAAATTCTCTTAATGGAAAAAATTTCAGTTTCCTGGAAGACTATAAAAGGCACCTGAACAGTTCTTTGCTTGAAAATATAAAAAGTTTTGGGAAGATGGAATTATGAAGTTGCCTGAAAAATGGCAGAAGGTAGTGGAACAAAACAGTAAATATGTTGTTCAGTGAAGCTCTTGGTGAAAATGAAAGACTGTCTTTATTTTTTACTTAAAAAACCAAAGGAACTTTTGGCCAACAACATACTATGTGCCAAGCCAAGTACTGAAAACACAGTGATGAGGAAAGTATATATATTCCTTGCTCTCAACGAACTTACTTTTTAGTTCTTTTTTAAAAAATGTTATTTATTTATTTGGCTGCACCAGGGCACAGCTGCAGCGTGAGAGTTCTTTGATCTTCATTGGGGCACGGGGGATAGCCCTCTCAGAATAGAGGGGCAGGGAGAAAGTTGGTTTCGCTTGTATATTCATTTTTTCATTTGTTCACTCATTTGCACAATAAGCTTGTGAACAAAACACAAAAGCCTCTGCCCTCGTGAAACTTACTGTTTCTATGTATTAGATCAGCTACAAACCCTATTAATTCTATCTTCTGAACATCTCTCAAACCCATCTTTATTTCCTCTTTCTTAGGGTGGTCTTCACCGTCTTTGGCTGTATTACTGCAATAACTTCCTAAGGTCTGAGAGGTTCTCCCTTCAATTTCTCCCTTCTCCAATCCGTCCCTGACACACCCAGCAGTTAGATTCTAAAACATAAACTTTTTCTTGTTACAGTAGTGCACCCTTATCTGTGGTTTCACTTTCTGCAGTTTCAGTTACCTATGGTCAACCACAGTCTGAAAATATTAAATGAAAAATTCCAGAAATAAACAATTCCTAAGTTTTAAATTGTGTGCCATTCTGAGTAGCATGATGAAATCTCAGGCGATCCTGCTCCATCCCACTCAAGTCATAAATCATCTCTTTGTCCAACCTATCCTGCCCATTAGTCATTTGGTAACCACCTTGGTTATCAGATCCACTGTTGCAGTATCTCTGTGTCTGTGTTCAAGTAACCCTTATTTTACTTAATAACGGCTCCAGAGCACAAGAGCTGTGATGCTGGCAATTCAAACAGGGCAAAGAAGGGCTTCCCTGGTGGCTCAGTGGTAAAGAATCTGCCTGCCGATGCAGGCGACACAGATTCAATGACTTGTCTGGGAAGACCCCACATGCTGCAGAGCAACTAAGCCCACTGCTACTGAGCCTGTGCTCTAGAGCCCACAAGCCACAGCTCTAGAAGCCTGTGAGCCCTGAGCCCACGCTCTGCAATGAGGGAAGCCACCTCACGGAGAAGCCCGTACACCACACCTTGAGAGCAGCCCCTGCTCACTGCAACCATTAATAGAGAAAAACCTGTGAGCAACAGAGACGCAACACAGCCAAAAATAATAAATGAATTAAAAAAAAAAATCAAATATGGCAAAGAAAAGCTGTAAGGTGCTTCCATTAAGTGAAAAGGCAGAAGTCTGCAACTTAATAAGGAAAAAAAATGTAGGCTGAGGTTGCTAAGATCTACAGTAAGAATAAATCTTCTCTCCATGAAATTGTGAAGAAGGAAATAGAAATTTGTGTTACCTTTGTTGTCATCCCTCAAACTGCAAAGGTTACAGCCACAGTGGATGGTAAGTCTTTAGTTCAGACAGAAAAGGCATTAAATTTATACAGTAAGATATTCTGAGAATGAGGGAAAGAGACCACATTCACGTAACTTTTATTACACAATATTATTATAATCATTCTATTTTATTATTAGTTATTGTTGTTAATTTCATTAAGCCTAATTTCTAAACTTTATCATAATTATATATAGGATAAACAAAGTCCTACTAGCACTGGGAACTATATTCAATATTCTGTGACAAACCATAATAAAAAATAATATATATATGTATCTTATTGAGTCACTTTGCTGTACAGAAGAACAGCAACATCGTAAACCAACTATACTTCAATAAAATTTTTTAAAAAATAGTATACACAGGGTTTGGTACTATCTGAGATTTCAGGTATCGACTGAACATCCTGGATACATACTCCTGAACGGTGTGGGGAACTAGTTTCGGGATGATTCAAAAGCATTACATTTACTGTGCACTTCATTCACATTATTATTACATCAGTTCCACCTCAGATCATCAGAGGTTGGGGACCCTTGACCTACAGGACAAAGTACAGATTCCTCTGCATATGCTACAGGGCTTTATGTGATTTGCTCCCAACTTGGCCTCATCTATCTCAATCCACTTCTGACATTTTCCAAACATATCACTCCTTTGTGCCTTTAGGGCTTTCCTGATAGCTCAGTTGGTAAAGAATCCGCCTGCAATGCAGGAGACCCAATTTGATTCCTGAGTCGGGAAGATCTGCTGGAGAAGGGATAGGCTACCCACTCCAGTATTCTGGCCTGGAGAATTCCATGGGGTTGCAAAGAGTTGGACACAACTGTGCGACTTTCACTTTATGCCTTTGCACATGCTTTTTTCTTTGTTTTTCAAACATCCTTCCAACCTCCTTTCTGTCTACACTTTTATTTATTAAATGCATTTAACAGCAAGCTACTCTGTCATGTCTTCTCCCACTTCCTGAAGAGTAATGTGTTTTTGTCTATTTCCTTCCTCTAATGAATGGTAAGAATCATATCTTTTCATTTATTTCCTGGAACTTGGTATGGTGTCTGACATTTACCAAGGGCCCATGGAAGAAGGTAGAAGTGTAGTATTCTCAACTATTTCCCCTCAGAGTTAAAAGGGGGAGGGGGGCGGGGAGGGACAAAGAATATCCAGTTTTCAGCCATCCAGCAAGGCTGCCAACCTGTCATAAAACACACGTGTTGATCTATAAACTGATGAATCATATGCTAAAGGCAGTCTGGACCAAACAATACAGCAGTTCCAAACTGACTTCACAGAACAAGAGTCACATAAACACTCAGTAAAGTCTGTCTAGTTTGAAAATACTCCTAGGTGATTCTGATATGCTGCCTTTCCCCACTAATTGGCAATCACTCCGATAATAGTTGAAAAATCTGTTGTTGTTTTTTTCATTTTAATATGTAAACCACAAAGTGAACTCTGGTGTCTTTGAAGAGATAATTATAATAATGCCAAGGAGTAGAGAGTAAAGTCTTCTGGGCAAAGAATTGTCTTAACGCTGAGAAGAAAAATTATAGCCACAGAGATATTACAGGGCTTATAATAAGCTCAGAAGTATAAGTGGTTAAACTTAACGGCTAGCAGTGACATCAATCTACGCTGGTCAGATCTCTGCACTATCACCATGGGGACCAGCAAGGCACTCCAGTCCTCTTGTCAGGACAGCTCTCTTCCTGGACGTTGCTGGAGAATTCTGTCTCTCTTCCCACACTGATTATTCTTTTTCTCCTACATTTTTTTCCTTCCTACACTGACCATTTTCTTTCTATTAAAACTTCAATTTCTTTAAATATGTCACCTTCATTAGATAGGGTGCAATGTAGTCTGCCTGGACCAGCAAAATATTCTGTCTTTTAAAGGAGGTTTCTGCAAATATTAAACTCCTCCTTTATATGGTACTCATACAGTTTAACTTCACATTTCTAAGAGTATTTCACTATCTACTCAAAGGATTATTTATAAAAATATAATTTGACTTATAAATTATTAAGCATAGGAATTCTCTGGGCCTGCTTCTTCATCTCACGATAGTTCTATAGTATCTTCCAATAAGCTACTGATGAGGGTACGAGATGAAAGTCTTGTGGGAATGCCAGATAGCATATACAAAGGATCATGGTAACCACTACACTGTTTGCCTCAATGTATGACCTTAATAGTCTTCTAGATTAGTTTTCTCTTTTCTTCCAGTAAAGGAACTCTGCCAGTAAAGAGGTGACACTGAAAACAGGCAGGAATTCCCTAGCAGTCCAATGGTTAGGACTTCGAGCTTCCACTACAGGGGGCATAGGTCTTGATCCCTGGTTGGGGAACTAAGATCCTGGAAGTGACATGGCAGAAAATGAAATGGAATGGCTACAAAAATAACTCAGCAATGAATGACAGAGGGACAAAGTGAAGTCACATACCCATAAAGCCACTGTCTGAAGCTTCCTGCCATGCTTGCCCATTAATGCTGACGTTCTCTTGCACAGCTGACTCAAAAGTCTGCAATAAAGTCACAAAAATCAAGTCACTGAAAATAACTTTAAATGCTGAATTCAAACATTTGAACAATTCAGATTTGTGATAGAGAATATATAAAAAAGTAGACGACTAGATTACTAGCATGCTTATGCTTTTCAATGAAGTGAGATTCCATTTCAATCAATTATTCTACCTACATTTTAGTTACAACAGCCATTAAGCTACCCATAAGAAAATGTGAGGAAAAGTTTTAGAATACTGGTGCAAAAAAAAAAAAAATTAACTTCTTAAATGAAAGGAAAACAAGCTAACAAACTGGGCTCAAATGAATCTCAAGGGTATAAGTAATACATTTGCTGCTGAATGAGGTCAGTGTTAACAAGTGGGAAAATACACAGGCTTAAAAGAAAGTGAAATTAATTTCTACTTTACAACAGACTGTATTTTTTTGGGGGGCGGACTGCGTTGGGTCTTAGTTGCAGCACGTGGGATCTTCGCTGCATCACTGGAGATCTTTCACTACGGCAGACGGACTTACACAGACTCTCTAGCTGTGGCACTTGGGATCAGGGTTTCGGTGCTCGGGCTTAGTTACTCTACAGCATGTGAGTTCTTCCCAGACTTGGGGTTGAACCCACATCCCTTGCATTACAAGGCAGATTCTTAACCACTGGACCACCAGGGAAGTACTAGGACTCTTTTTTTTTTGAGATGTACTTTGAAGTAGGTAATGATGAAATGACATAAGAGATGCAATTTGCTTTAAAACAGAAGTATAACATATTTTTGATAACTGCTAAATTTGGTGATAGACATATGGGTGCTCACTGTGCTTGTCTATTTTTTGTAATGTTAAAAATGTTCATAATACATTAAAAAGTAAAAAACTAAAGAAATTTGATGGTATCATCCAAATTTTAAATGCACATTCCCTATAGTCTAACAATTTCATGTCTATCAATATAACCTAAAGGACCATTCTCATAAAAACATAAAATAAACTGAGAATGCTTATTTCAGTTTGAAATTTTGAAATATTGAGGGAAAAATATTTAAATTCAAAACTAGGAGGATGGCTAAATACACAATATACCCATATCATACAATACTAAAAGAACAAAGTACATCTCTATATAATATTAACAAATAATCAAAGACATATTCGGTTTTTTAAACAAAAAGCAGGATGTTAACAATATATCAGCATGACACTATTAGTATTAAAAAAAAAAAAACAAAACACTTTTTAAAACAGAGAGATAGCTTTAAAGCCAAAAAAGAGAAGGATTATACCCTCCAAAACAGTGATTTCCAAGAAGGAACAGGGATAGTGGAGAGGAATTGAAAGATTTTTGCTTTATGCTATTTTTCATAGTGAGAATACATTTTATGTAATTAAAAATAAGCTTAAAATTATCCTTCAATTTAAAAATAAATTTTTAAAAAAGGAAAAAATAAGCTTAAATCAAATGATGACTGATATAATTATGAGTTAGAGTTATGTATTCTATACTTTAAAGATTTTTATAAAGTAAAATCCTTACTCTATCCAACTCTATTCAAGAAT
Organism: Muntiacus reevesi; assembly: GCF_963930625.1. NCBI lineage: Eukaryota > Metazoa > Chordata > Mammalia > Artiodactyla > Cervidae > Muntiacus > Muntiacus reevesi. Next base: position 115,748,178 of record NC_089253.1, on the reverse strand, counting down.
TATCCAATAATATAAATTGTCTTTTTAATATTCATTGCATAGTTGTATCAATTTTTTTTTAAATGTTACTTTATTAATTACTAGAGAAATGCAAATCAAAACTACAGTGAGGTATCACCTCACACCAGTCAGAATGGCCATCATTAAAAAGTCTACAAACAATAAATTCTGGAGAGAATTCACTGTACTGTTGGTGGGAGTGCAAATTAATACAGATACTGTGGAGAACAATATGGAGGTTCCTTAAACAACTAGGAATAAAACTACCATATGACCCAGCAATCCCACTACTGGGCATATACTCTGAGTAAACCATAATTCAAAATGACACATGTACCTCAATATTCACTGTAGCATTATTTACAACAGCCAGGACAGGGAAACAACCTAGGTGTCCATCTTCAGACCAAAGGATGACGAAGTTATGGTACATACATACAATGGAACATTACTCAGCCATAAAACCAAACAGACGAGTCAGCTGAACTGAGGTGGATGAACCTAGAGCTCGTTATACAAGTGAAGCGAGTCAGAAAAGAAAAATAAATGTCATATATTAATGCATATATATGGAATCTAGAAAAATGGTACTGATGAACCTATCTGCAGGGCAGGAACGGACCTGTGCACACAGCAAGGGAAGGCGGGGATGGGATGGATTGAGAGAGTAGCACTGACACGCATAACCTACCACGTGTAAAACAGCTGGTTAAAAATCCACCTGCCAATGCAGGGAACGTGGGTTCAATCCCTGGTCTGGGAAGAGCTCACATGCCCTGGAAGCTGCTATATAATACACAGAGTTCAGCCTAGTGCTCTGTGACTACCGAGAGGGGTGGGAAGGCAGGGGAGTGGTCTGGTGGGGTAGGGGTTGGGAGAGAGAGTCGAGAGGGAGGGGGTATATGTATACTCGGGGCTGATTCACGTTGTTGAACAGCAGAAACCAACACCACATTGTAAACCAATTATCCTCCAAATAAAAAATAAATTCCATGGTAGCTGAATAATGGCCCCCAGAGATGTCTGCATTCTAGTTCCCAGAACTTCTGAATATGTCATCTTATACAGAAAAAAAAGGGAGATTTTGCTGGATGTGATGAAGGATCATGAGATGTGGACAGTGTGTTTTGATTATTCAGGTGGGCCCAATGTAATCACAAGGGTCCATACCAGAAAAAAAAAAGGGGGGGGGGGTGGAGGAGTGTCCAAATCAGAGGGAAGGGGTGTGTGAGCAGAAGTCAGAGTGATGTGCTCAGAAGATGAAGGAAGGAGCCATGAGTCAAGAAGGGCAGCCTCCAGGAGCTGGGAAAGGCAAGGGCAGGGATACACCCTAGAGCCTGCAGAAGAAATGCAGCCCTGCCAGCACCCTGACTTTAGGACTTCTGCCCTCCAGAACTGTCAGAGAATACCTTTCTGTTGTTGTAAGCCACCCAGTGTGGGAACTTGTTACCTCAACAATAGGAAATGAATACACTGTCCACATCCTCTATCTCTGTTGTTTTTGGATTGTTATTTTCAATCTCTGTCCCCAGCCCACTACCCACACCCAGCATAAATAAATTAAAATCTTAAAAGAAAAAAATACACAGGACTTTCCTAGTGGTCCAGTGGATAAGAATCCGCCTGCCAATTCAGGGGACACAGATTTGATTCCTGGTCTGGGAAGATTCCACACGCTATGGGTTAACTAACCCGGTGTACCTCAAGTCTGTGTTCTGCGACAAGAAAAGCCACTGCCACGAGAAACCCTCCTGCCACAACTAGAGAAAGCCTGAACACAGCAATGAAGACTCAGTGCAGCCAAAATTAACCAATTAATTTTTGAAAGCCTTAAATAAATAAGTCTACAAATTATAAATGCTACTCTCTTTCATGATTGGTGGGAATGTAAATTGATATAGCCACTATGGAAAACAGTATGGAATTTCTTCAAAAAATTAACAGTTGCCATATGATCTGCATCCTACTCCTGGGCATATATCTGGAGAAAAGTACTAAATAAAATTTGAAAAGATATGAAGGACTTCCCTGGTGGTCCGGTGGTTAAAAATCTGCCCACCAATGCAGGGGACATGAGCTCAACCCCTGGTCTGGGAAGATCCCACATGCCATGCACCAGAGCCACTGAGCTTGTGCTCTAGAATCGAGGAACTGCAACTCCTGAGACCACACACCACAGCTACTGGAGCCTGCGTGCCCCAGAGCCAGTGCTCCACAAGAGAAGTCACCACAAAGAGAACTCCGAGCATAGCAACAAAAGCGTAGCTACCACTCACCGCAAGTAAAGAAAGTCCCTGCACAGAAACGAAGATCCAGCCAAATACAAAAATAAATAACTTAAAAATTAAAAAAAAAAAAGATACGCATCCCAGGGTTCACTGAAGCACTATTTACAACCACCAAGACATGGAAACAACCGAAATGTCCATCGACAGATGAAGCACAAAGACGTGGTACACATATACAATGGAATATTCCTCAACCGTAGAAAAGAGGAAAGAAAGTCGTCTGCCACAACATGGATGGACTTGTAGATTATCATATTAAAGTGAAGGAAGTCCGATAGAGAAAGATATATGATATCATTTATATGTAGAATCTAAAATATGACACAGAAGAACATGTCTATGAAACAGAGTCACAGACATTGAGAAGAGATGTGTGGGTACAAAGCAGGAGGTGGGTGGGAGAAGGGTGGATTAGAAATTTAAGATTAGCAGATGCAAACTTTTACGTGTAAAATGGATAAACAACAAGGTCCTCATGTACATCACAGAGAACTATATTCAATATTCTGTGATAAACCATAATGGAAAAGAAAGCATACATATGTATAACTGAATCATTTTGCTATACAGTAGAAATCAACACAACATTGTAAATCAACTATACTTCAATAAATTAAAAAAAAAAACTATCACAAAAAATGTTACTATATTAAGTGGTTCTAGATAGAGATGTCAACATTACTGAAGCCTCCACCTTTTATCTGTTTTCTTAATTAAAACACAAGTGAATTCCCTTGGTAGTTTAAGTCTTCACATCTTTTATCTTCAAATTTACTTTCTCACCATTAATAAAGTATTATTAATACTTTAATAACTTGGTTAAGCCAAGTTCCTCTTTTCCTGTAAGGGGAATTAATGTTCTAAGTACCTTAGCACTTCCTGGAAAGGGGTAAATTCTAAGATTATTACACAAAGAAAACAAGTCTTCTCCCATGAAATTACTACTACAAATGTCCTCAGGTATGTCTCTATCCTTCTCTTGCTAGCAAGTGGGGAATGATATAAAAGTCAATGCATACAACACTGAACAGAGGATCACAACCCAGGGAGTGTTCCTACATTCTCCACCCACTTAACCTTTGTTTGCACTGTGGTCAGTAAAACTGTACTTCATTACAAACATTTTAACATTTTCCCCTGGATATAAATAGGTTGTGTGCTTTCTTCAGACTGGCACAAATCCCTCAATTTGTTGTGTCTTCCCCCACCCCTCATCTTCTACAGAGCTTTGCAAAATACCTGAGAAAGGAAGGGGAAATGGATTATAAGGCTCAGTGTGATCTTAGTAAGTTTATAATGGAAAGCTTCCTTACCTATTTTAGACTCGTAGGGAAAATGTTTTCGCTCTTTACAAGATATTCTAAAAGCAAGCAAAAAGAAAGACCAAAAGCTAGCCTGGTGACTGGCTTCCAGGATTCTCCTTACTGAGTGTCTGTCTACACCGTCCAACAGGGGACAATCCAGCCCCTTTGTGGCTGTTGAAGCCTTAAAATGTAGCTAGTGGAAAAGGACATGAGGTGTTAACTTTAAGACAAACGTGAAAAGCTTGGTATGAACCAAAGAATGTAAACTAGCTGTTACTTTTTTAAAATTATTACAAGTTAAAATGGTATCTTGGACACAGTCCGTTAAATAAATATCATAAAAATTAATTTCACCTATTTTCTTCCTTTTAATTTCAAGTAACATACATGGCTCGCCTTGCATTTTTCGGTCGGACAGCACTGGTCTAAGTTAACTAACAACACCCAGCTACCTCCAGCATCTATCTCGTTCCCTCGCGTTTCCCGGGCACGTTAAACTCTGCCCAAGCCGGCCGGGGGCTCCTCCTGACCACTGAGACCGGGGTGTGGAGAAAGCGGGTGAAAAGACAAGAGATGGCTACTGGGCCCGTACCCACTGCGCATCTCGCAGCGCTGGCTCCCGAATCTCCTCAGGCAGCGCGTCCCCGAGTTTTTGCACGAAGCTGCTGCACAGTTCTAGCATTTCCGTCACGGCTCGCTTCGAGGTGCAGCGCACACGGAAGTCTTTTCGGTGTGTGGCAGGGACCGAGGCCCTGTCTTCTGTCCCGGCCACTCTCCCCACGTCCCGCGAAGGGGAACGAGCCACCGACCCAAAGGCCCGCTCCATCTTTCCAACTTAAACTGTGGGCGGGAACTCGGAGGGCGGAAGGGCGGGTTCCCCGGGAGGAAGGAGCACCCGTCCGGCCGGAAACTTAGCGCAACGAGGCATTAGCGTTCCGGCTGAGGCTCCGCTGGCGAGTCCACGGGTTTTGGTGGCTGCGAAGATGGGGGCGGTGGGCGTAGGGATGGTGGACTGTCACTGCCACCTCTCCGCCCCGGACTTTGACCACGTACGTGAGGGCGAGGTCGGGCCCGTGGGAGCGGGGCGGCCTCCGTCCTTTACCCTTCGAGTTATCCTCCCGTGGGGCGAAGTTCCACGCGTAATGTCAACGTGCTTTACCTGCTACATTGGAAGCCAGAGGCTAGTATTAGAGAAAGAAGAGGGGGTTCTGTTTTGGCGGACACCTCTCAAGAGGTGACCCTTAAGTTGGGGAAGAAGGACAAAGCGGTGGGTGCACGGTGATGAGGAAAGCAGGCGGGTCGCAGGCCTCCAGACAGGACAGAATTTGGCACATTCAAGCTCTCGAAAGGCTGGGTGGTGTCCGATGAGCTAAAAAGAGAGAAGCATAAAATCGCACTGAAGAAGTGTGCGTAGGAACGGTGAGGCACGAATTCACATTTTATTAGAATCACAATGGGGATCCTGTAAAATGGTTTGTCGGACGGTAGGGTGGTTGAAGGAGAGAGACATGATCTGATAATCCATCTAAAAACCTTCCTGCTGATGTGTGGGTAAATGGATAGAGGAGAGCAAGGGTTAGAAGTTAGAAAACCGGTTTGGAGGCTTTTGCAGACTAAAGATGATAGAGGTTGCAGGAGAGTTGCAAGGGAGAGAAGCAGATGGATTCAGTTATATTTTGGAGATCGATTCTAAAGTACATACTGAGAAGCATTGGATGTGCAGAGAGGGAGAGGAAGAACTTGAGGATGCTGCAGAGAGATGGTGGTGCTGTTTACTGAGATGAGGGAAAACAGATTGGAGAAGGCAGAAGGAATAGATTTGTTGGGGAGAAAATAGTTATGCTTGGCACATGTTGAAACCTAATGTCCATCCAAGTGGAGATGTCATATGGTCATTTTAAAACGTGAATCTTGGGTTCAGGAGAGAATTACAGACTGGAGATAAAAATTGGGGACTCACTAGCATAATGAGTATAGTAATGAGATCACCTAACGGGAAGTACACAGAGAGAAGCCTACGGTGCTGAAATCAGAGGAGGGAGAGCCAGTCGAGGAGGCTTGATAAGTAGCAGATAGCTAGAGAGAAGTATTTGCAGAAGCCAAGAGTAGAAAATATTTGGGGAAGAAAAGAGTAGACAAGTGAGAAGTTTCTAATGCTGCTGAAGGGTAGAGTAGGACAGACAAGTGTCTTTTATATTTAACAATAACAACAACAACAACAACAAAACAACAACCAATAACAGTTTCTGTTCCAGTAAATTTGGAACATAAGCCAGAATTTACTGAGAGAGTAAATGGAAGGTGGGTCAGCTAGGCACATCACACCACCCTGTTCCTTGCCATCATTGTCATCTTTATGGTGCCTCAACTGCATTGGTTGCATCTAAAATAATCATGATTACTTATGTTTATTTTAGGATCTGGATGATGTGCTGGAGAAAGCCAAGAAAGTAAGCCAATAGCTATACATGCTCTTTTTTATGTTCCTACTAATTTTGATCTAAGATAGCTTGAAATTTAGATATAATATGTTGATGTTGCTTCAGTAAAAAAACACATTAACAATAACCAGCATCTATTGTTTGCCATTTGCCAGGCCCTGAACTAAGCCCACTCTGTACATTATCTCATTTAATGTTTTTCAACAACCTTCTAAAGAAGCTACTATTTTATAGCCAGCCGTTACCTGTTTTATAGATGAGGAAACTAAGGTCTAGATTAACTTGTCCAAAGACGCATCATTAGTAAAGTGATACAGACAAGATAGTCTGAATCCAGAACTCACGCCCACAGCCACCAGGCATGCCAGCTATATAGAACAGGTTGGTCCATCTGTCAGTTCTTAAATTAGCCTTATTCTGAAGATCTTGGAAAAAGTATAAAAGTTTTCTGAAACATTTTGAGTTGTTTGGGGGAAATTGTTAATTTTTGGAAGCATTTATGAAATTCATTAAAGCTAGCATTTTGTGGTCTTCCTTGAAAGTTATAGAAATGGTTGCCATTTTTATATATAGCCATCTTTCACTACTGCAATTTAATTATGAGTGTGGTATTTGGAGTAACATAGGCCTAATGATCTTGGGCAAGTTATTTGACTCCATCCAAATGCCTCTTGATCCATACAATGGATTACAGCAATGCCTATGTCAAAAGGGTGTGCAGATTAAATGGGGTAATATTTATATTCACTGAACATAGTGCCCAAAACATAGTAGCTAATTAGTGATAGCCATTATGATTATATTGATGGAGTGTGAGTGAGCAAGGATAACTAAAAACACAGAAAACTTTAAATTTTTATTTAACTGTAGTGGATGTATATTGTTTGAGATTCTAACTTCTATTCATTTTTGTTTCAGGCCAATGTTATGGCTCTTGTGGTGGTCGCTGAACATTCAGGAGAATTTGAAAAGATTATGCAGCTTTCAGAAAGGTGCTACTTCTCATTAGGAAATAGAATTGCTAATAAGGATGCATTTATGGTGCCATGTTTATAATATCAAAGATCATCCATATTTGAAGAGAATGAGAAGAAAAAAATTACATTAACAGCCTAAAAAAAATCCTTTCCAAAAAAAAAATCCTTTCCTACTTGTTCTTCTGAGTAACATTGTCTCCTAGTCTAATAATCCTGCTTTCTTAATTCATTCTACATTTTTAGGTATAAGGGGTTTGTCCTGCCATGCTTGGGTGTTCACCCAGTTCAAGGAGTTTCACCAGAAGACCAAAGAAGTGTCACATTAAAGGTAATAGTCTTATAAAACAGGAGCCATAAAAAAATGGTATTACCCTTTGACTCAGTAATCCTCCTCTTTCTGATTTTTATTCTAAAGCAATAATCCAAAAGAAAGAAATTCTGTCATCTTTCACAAAGAGGTTTATTACAGCATTATTTGTAGGAACAGCCTAGCAGTTCATAAATAAAGTTAATTATACAGTGTTAGATGTGATGCTACAATGTTAAATATAACTTTACAGAAAATGTGGTTAAAGGTATATGTGCATGAGTGCTAGGTCACTTCAATTGTGTTCAACTCTCTGTGACCCTATGGGCTGTAGCCCGCCAGGCTCCTCTGTCCATGGGATTCTCCAAGCAAGAATCCTGGAGTGGGTTGCCATGCCTTCCTCCAGGGGATCTTCCCCAGCCCAGGGATCGGACCCGCATCTTCTGCGTCTCCTGCATTTTGGGCAGACTGTTTACCCACTGAGCCATGCATTGGCTCCTGTCCCTACTTAACCCACTTCACTCATTTCTGTTGAAAGCCTGACCCCTGTTCTAAAGACTAAATATTTTCTTTAATAAAAAATCAATTCTAATTATTTTAAATCAGTCAGAATAAATCTCTCCTCCCTCCCCTTTGCCCTTCCTTCCCTTCTCTCTCCCTCTTCTTTGAGCAACATAGTGGAAACATCATAAACTTTGAAGTCAGAGAGACTTGGCCTGCTGCCTCCTGCAACCTATGGCACTTAGCTTTGCCAGGTTTCCGTTTCCTCATGTGTAAATGCTAAATAATTATTTGCAGTATTCCCAGTCATAGAGTATAAAGGTATAGATTATTTAAAAACCCCATAATAGAACCATTAGCTATTAAGGGACTTGAGATCTTATGGAGGAAGTAGGAATAGAGCTAAAGTCAGAAATAGACCTATGGATGTCTTTTGAAATATTTTTACATGTATTAAAATGTTAAAGACCACATATATTTATACATATTAGTGATATGAATTAGTATTTCTATTAATAATTTACTATCCTTGACTTGCCAGAAACTTCCAAATTATTTCATGAAGAATTGAAATAGTCTCATTGTAAGTTTGTTTTCCTGTTTTTATAGATAATACATATACCCTCAGAAAGATTTTTTCCCTATATCTGGTCTTCATCCAAATGTGTAATTTCTTTGTCTTAAGATTTTCTAAGTGTGCTACATTTCCTGGGTAATCTCTCCAACTTCTCCAGACCCTTTGACGTCCCAGACACACAGATTAGTTTGAACGTTTGATACCAAAGATCTTTTCCTGACACTGACCTACTCAGCTGTTGTCAGACAGGTAACTAGGGTTATATACGCTTAGCTCCTCTTGACAATATTATTTCTTCTTCATTGAGTCTACTGGAATTGTAAGGCCTTGATTTATCCTCCCTCATCTTCTTTTCTCTCTCTTGAGGCATAATTATAACATCTTCTCCTGTTCCTCAATTCTGTTTTACCTCCCTTTTCTTAATTCTTCTTTTTCTGATTATTCTCACTAGAAGTACTTTGACTTTATATACTCTGAGACTGAAATCCTCAAAGTAATTTAAAATATCTAGAAGCAAATTTTCCACATATTTGTTTTTCCCTTGCCTTACAAGAAAACCCTTACAGGGGAAATTCTCTCTCTCTTTTTTTAAATTTTAAAAATTTTTTCTTTATTTTTTATTAGTTGGAGGCTAATTACTTTACAATATTGTAGTGGTTTTTGCCATACACTGATATTAATCAGCCATGGATTTACATGTGTTCCCCATGCCGATCCCCCCTCCCTATCCCACCCCTCTGGGTCTTCCCAGTGCACCAGTCCTGGGCACTTGTCTCATGCATCCAACCTGGACTGATCTCTTTCACCCTTGATAAGATACATGTTCCAATGCTATTCTCTTAGATCATCCCACCCTCGCCTTCTCCCATAGAGTCCAAAAGTCTGTTCTATACATCTGTGTCTCTTTTCCTGTCTTGTATATGGGGTTATCATTACCATCTTTCTGAAGGAAATTCTCTTTAAGTGGAAATAGTGATACGGAAACTAGTAGTACACAGTTACTTCAGTAGTTGACAAACAGCCATATACATGATATTTAGTATTTATATTGTTGAAACTTTAAGACAAAAATAGGGTATATAGAAGTATAAAGATGAAATCAGTGAAAATAGTGGAAAAGATGTTTGGGATTATCACTATTAAAATTCACAAGTCATTCATTCATACCCTAAGAGGAGAATATAACAGTGCACTCCCAGACTCACCAAGGTGACCACCTGGTGGCTTTATTCTTTCTTGCTCAGCTATTCCAGGAAATCCAGATCACTCCTCCTAAATACCAGGTAATGCCTCCTAAACAGAAGGAAGTGTTTAAGTGGGAATCTTCATGAGAAGTAATGTTCTTGAAACTAATTGGGTATGGGACATTTCTGCTCAAATTTCCAGCTAGAATTACTCACCATTATAGGATTACCATTCCTAGTTCCTCAACTGGGTAAAGGATTTGTATGTAAAGGCCCCAGCATAGCATAGTGCCTGGCATATAATAGGTGTTGGTACAAAACCTATGAAATTCCTCGCCTTCTATTTGAATGAATTTTTTTTTTTTTTCCATCCCAGGATTTGGATGTAGCTTTGCCCATTATCGAGAATTATAAGGATCAGTTATTGGCAATTGGAGAGGTAAATATCCACTAGCTGGTCAAGTGATTTCTAATCCAGACCTCCATGTGATACATGAAAGCAGTCCTTAATTCAGTGTTGGTGATTATAACAGACTTAGATAATTATGTTCACCCTGCTCAACTGAATAGTAACTTGTCAGTACTTCCTCAGTAAGCAAAAGCACTTAGGGATAAAACAATAGAACACCTCCCCATGGGCTTGTTAATGGGAGAAAACTGCTTTATTAACATTTCAATATACTTTGCTTTTTTTCTTTTGCTTAAATAAGGGCATCTCTCTGGTTAGTTGAAATAGTATGTACAAGCATACTTTAAATATTAATAGGTTAGAGTTTATAATTTTAAAACCTTTGTATTAAATAATTTACAGTTGTGAAACATTTTATCACTTGGTAATTCCACTTGTAAAGATAAAAGATAAGAGTAACACATTCAGAATATAGCTTATAGCAGTGCATGCCAAAATAGCATCAAGGGAAGCAGTCCTTTATAATCATGACTGTCCAGCATGGTGACCACATGCAGCTACTGAGCCCTTGAATTGTGACTGGCGCAAACTCATGTGTGCTGTCAGGTTAAACTGCACAGAGGATTTCAAAGTCTCAGCATCTCAAAAAAAAGAATGTAAAATAACTCAATAATTTTACATTGGTTATGTGTTGAGATAATAATATGAATGACTATAATAATATTGATAATGTTTTAGGAATAGTGAATTAAAGTATATTATTAAAATGAATTTCACCAGTCTTGTTAGTGTTTTTAATATGGCTGCTGGAAACTGTAAAGTGTATGTGGCTTGTATATATGACTCATATTTCTCTTGGATAGTACTACTCCATCATCTGTCCTTTGGGATTCATTAAACCATAAACGTGATTCTGTTTTATTTTTCTGTTATAGGTTGGACTGGATTTCTCCCCCAGATTTGCTGGCACTGATGAACAGAAAGAAGAGCAAAGACAAGTCCTAATCAGACAGGTCCAGTTAGCCAAAAGACTAAATTTGCCTTTGTAGGTTAATTGTCATCTTTCTATATTAATAGTTTTAAAGCACATTATTGATAAATAATGATTCTCCTGAAATGGAGGTCTATTTTTCTTTTTTTCTTAACTACTTTAACAGGTCAAAAATAACATGTTCATAGTAAATACTTAAAAGGAATTTTTTTGTTGTTAAACAGAAATGTTCACTCACGCTCAGCCGGAAGACCTACCATCAGCCTCTTAAATGAGCAAGGTATGTAGGTTCCTGAGAAAAATGTTCCTAATGTTTAAACTTGACAATTCCAGTCTATGTTCTCATAGAACAAGCCATCTTTATTTCTTTTCTTAAAGGGAAGGGAAAGGGTCATGGGTAGAGATGGAAATCAATTAAGATGGTTTTGCAAGTCAGCCTACTATTTACAAGGTTTTCAGTGTGTAATGTTCATCAGGCCAGGATAAACCGAATGAAAAATTAGATCAAGTAAAATAAATAAATAAAAATTTTTTAAAATTGGATCAAGTAATCTTTAGTCCCTTCATTTAAAAATTAGCAGCTCCAGTTTTTTAAGCAGCTTAACCAGCTGATTGATGAGAAAGAGGAAAACACACAGCAAAGAAGGGTGATCGCATTGGGGTTACTGTTTTGCCTGTTTTGTAGCTGCTGCTTCAGAAAGTGGCATTATTCAGATTGTGGCCATTATACATAAAATGCACTGTCATCTTCACCAATTGTTCCTAAAGGAAAAACACTTCTCATAGGATTACTTTTCAAATTTTAAAGTGAAATTTTTAAAATTTCTTCTTAAATTTCTTCTTACAGTAAGAAGTTTATTTTGAAACTGTAAGTTTCAAACTTTCAACTTGAAAGTTTATTTTGAAATGAAGTTTATTTTGAAACTCGGTATAGACTCGTATAGAAAACTGACAGAAGTTTAAGTAGCAGTACATCTGTATGTATGTGTGTATAGGTATATGTGTGTGTGTGTGCATGTGTATGTATATATTGAATATAAGCACACACTGGCCAGTCATGACCCACAAAGTTGATTTCATAACTCACGGTTCTAACCCACTAAATGTCACACCTGCTATTTGAAAAAACAATATCAAATAGTGAGGTAAAGGTAATTGCCTACAACTTGAAAGCATTGTACTTCTCAGTGGGGAGTACTGAATCCCTTGGGATCACTGAGAGCATGATTTTTATGAAGGCTGAGCAGCCTTGCTTTGAGAACTGGAAGTAGTTTTTGGGAAAGCTACTCTGGCTGTTGAATTTGTGAATCATTCAATTCCTCATTTCCAGTAGCATCCTTCTTAAGGACAGTTTGACCACTTAAAAACCTGTTAGGAACAATAATTTGAGAGTTCACAAACTTCAAGAAGGTTTGGTATGAGACGTTTAAATAATTGTTTAAAATTTGTTTCAATTTTATTTACTTATTCTGCAGATTAAGAATTTACTATATTTTTATTCTACTGGTTGAACACTGTACGTTTATCTACCCTTTAGAAACCACAGAACCTTCTAGTGACCAACATTTACTTAAAATCTGTGTTGTTTAATTTGATTTGTGGGAAAACCTTTCCTTAAGGAAATAAAATGAACTCTGACTTCATTTTTGAGAGGTGCTGACAAAGTGTTGCTGCACGCGTTTGACGGTCGGCCATCTGTCGCCATGGAAGGAGTAAAGGCTGGGTACTTCTTCTCAATTCCTCCTTCTATCGTAAGAAGTGGGCAGGTAAAATATTTCATTAAATTTCGTTCTACACTTGTGAAATAACACTTTAAAATATGAACTTTTACTTTGCTGTCGTGAACTTTTACTGTTCAGTACTGTTTACGTTACTGTACTGTTGTGTACTATTCTGGTTTCATTACAAAAGTTAATCCTAGGTCCCTACCTCATACTTAAATCAAGAGTAACTCATAAATGGATCAGAGACCTAAATGTAAGAGCTGAAATTACAAAACTTTTAGAAGAAAACAGATCTAAGTCTTTGTGACCATAAATTAGGCAGTGGTTTTCTTTGCCATGACACCAAAGAAAAAAATAGATAAATTGAATCCACACACAAAAAATTGGGCAGCTCATGCTCAAAAGACCTGAACTCCCTGATAGCTTTCAGAAAAGTGTTTTTAAAGGCTGTGTGAGGGAGAAGGCTGCAGGGCATGTCATCAGCTTGTACTCAGTTCTCAAATTGGTTGACATCAAGATAAAGTTTTAAGCATCGTCAGTCAATCTTCTAGTTTCAAATGGTCTGAGATCTACATGCTTGAGGTCAGCAGTTTTCATCTGGTGACGGTCTGCTTCCTGTAAAAACAACTTAGGAATGTGTGTCAGACCTCCGTCTGTATCTTTCAGGAAACTGGAAATTTGGTGACTCTCCTATATGACTGATTTGTAGTTTAAGTTGTTACCAGTTTTCCTTATCATTAACTCTTGAACCAGCCTTCTGAGACTCAGGGGAGGCCTGGAAGAGTAAAGCTGAAGCACTTTATTTCAAAATACTGGGACACTGGACTTTATTTTCAGGTGGAGTGTTCTAGAGTTTCAGGTGGGATGTTCTAGAAATGTCAATTAGGTCAAGTTAATTAATAATCCCAAAATTATTTTTTATTTACCAATTTAGCTTAGTTTTTTTTTTAATTTTTATTGAAGTATAGTTGATCGAAGATTATTTTTATTTTTCCTACTTTTATCATTCATGGAAAATTTCTTATTTAGTAGTACTTTTTAGCAGTGGTATCATTTCTTTTTGAAAACTAAAATGCTATTATTTTTTCTAAGTTTAAAGATAATATTTGTGCATTATAGAAAATTGAGGCACTTCAGAAAAAGACAAATTTCAGGTCAACCCAACCCATCCTACCACTGTGACAATCATTGTTAACATCTGATTCATATAAAATATGAAGATGTCATATCCTTTTTGTTTTGTTTTGAGTTAGCTTCATGGGTGCTTTTTGTATCTATAAACATAGACCTATTTCTTCTTTAAAGTGATTATATAATATTTTACAATATGGATGTACTGTAATTTAGTTAAGTGAAAGTGAAGTCGCTCAGTCGTGTCCGACTCTTTGCGACTCCAGGGACTGTAGCCCACCAGGCTCCTCCATCCATGGGATTTTCCAGGCAAGAGTACTGGAGTGACTTGCCATTTCCTTCTCCAGGGGATCTTCCCCACCCAGGGATCGAACCCGGGTCTCCTGCATTGTAGATAGACACTTTACCATCTGAGCCACCAGGGAAATTTAATTTAATTAAGCATTACCTTAAGTAAAGGTTACGTTGTTTCTAGTTTTCACTGTTAAAAATAGCACTTCAGTGAATAGCTTTGTAAGTCCACAGTTGTTCACATAACTTTTGCAGTTACTGTGTATAAATGGAACCATTAAGAAAAATATTAACCATTAAATATGTGGTTAAATTGTCACATTTCCTTTGAGGAAGTTTACACCAGTTTAATTTTTGTCTGCCAGCAGTGCATAAGCATACATATTCCTGTGCTTTTGAACTTTTACTCTTTTTTTTGGCTGTGCTGGGTCTTCATTGCTGTGCTGGCTTTTCTCTGGTTGTGAGCGGGGGACTTCTCTTTGTTACAGTGTGTGGGCTCCCCCTCGCGGGGCTTGTCTTGTTGGGGAGCATAGGCTTTAGGGTGCGCGGGCTCAGTAGTTGCAGGTCCCGGGCCCTAGAGCACAGGCTCCTGGTTGTGGTGGGCGGGCTGAGCTGCTCCTTGGATGTGGGATCCTACCGGACCAGGGATCGAACCGTGTCTTCTGCATTGGCAGGTGGTTCTTTACCACTGAGCCACCAGGGAAGGCCTGAAATTTTTACTCTTAAAATAATTTATTTTATCATTGTTCCACTGTGCATCATGTATCACCTTTCCATTTTTTACCTTAAAAAGTGCAGTGGCAACAAGAGAATTTCTCGTGGTGTAAAACTCACTGAGTTAATTGAAGTCCTTATATCCAGGCAAGATCATAAACAGAATATAAAACCATGTATTTCCTAATCTAAAATTCAAAATATGCATATGAACTTGGATTTATAAACATGAAACCTTGACTGCCTTAAAGTGAAGAGCAGGAAGAAACCCTGAGTATGGTAGCGGTGGAGAAGCAACAGACATCTCTTCCATGGATCTTTCAGTGAGCATGTGATACCAGATGTTTGGTTCTTGCTGGATGTACCTCATTTTTCACTCTTGGTTGGTACTCTTGGAGTCCCTAGAGGCTTCAGATAATTTTTGGCAAACTATGTGGTGGTTTTTTTTTTTTTTTTTTGGCCACACTGCAGTGCTTGTGAAATCTTTAGTTTTTCATCCAGGGATCAAACCTGGGCCCCCTGCAGTAGAAGCACAGAGTTCTAACAACTGGACCACCAGAGAATTCCCAAAAATGTTTCTTTTTAAATCTGTTAGTGTAGAATGGTGAGAACATAGTGGACATTTATTAGTTGAATATTCAGGCGTGAAGTTTAGATTCTTGCAGAGTAGAATGCATTGACAGGTAGGTTTAATGCTCCTTATTTAATCTTTACTTCTCATGTTTTAAACTTACTAGCTTTCTCTTTTCTCTAAGAAGCAGAAACTTGTGAAACAGTTGCCTTTAACTTCAATTTGCTTAGAAACGGATTCCCCTGCACTGGGACCAGAAAAACAGGTAAATGATTTCCTATTTCTACATTATTTAGTGTATCTTTCATTTGAAATATTTTCGATTTAACTGCGTTTCTCATTACAGTATAAATACAATGGAATTTTACTTTAGTGCTAGGTTGAAAGGTTATATTGACTTGAATTTCATCAGGTCTTTTCCAAATATGGCTGTAGTGCTCCAAAGAATATTATTTGCTATGGGTCACAACCTAATTTATGTAATATTGAAATCTAGGCCAGTATAGTAGAAAAGCTTAGTGTCTACACCTGAAACTACCACAACAGATTGCTCAGGTTGAAACCTAAATTGGGCTGTTTACTAGCTGTTTAGGATCCCTTCTTATCTGTAAAAAAGGGATGGTAATAATCATAGTACCTATCTCATAGAGTTATTTTGAGGATTAAATGAGAAATTCCATGAAAAACTTAGAACAAAACCTTGCCTATGATAAGCACTAAATAAATGCAAGTTCTTAGGCCCTTCCACACTTTTTTTCCCACACTTTTTTATATCCATATATGTACACATAATATATTTCTCATAAAAATAGAATTAGCCTTAACACATCATCTCATATCTTGCTTTTATGCGGTGAACATGTGTGTTAGTCAATAAATAAACACTTTTCCTCATTCTGGTTAATAACTATAAATTTTAGCGTGAGTATATTTAACTGGATATTGCCATGTAGGTTGTTTGTATCCAACAGAGTACAGTTGACTCTTGAATAGCGAAGTGGTTGGGATACTGACGCCTTCTCCAGCCCTGCTCCATACCATGAAAATCCGCATCTATCCGCTCTCCATGTCTTTAGTTTTACATCCCTGGATCCAGCCCTCGTTCACATGGTTCTGCATCCACAGATTCAACCCAAGTTTGGATTGTACAGTACTGTAATTTTTATTGGGAAAAACCTATGTATAAGTGGACCTACCCAGTTCAAATCGTGTTGTTAACAATATAAAGAATGTCCTTGAACCTAAATCTGGGTGTACGTTTTTCATTGTTTTTTTAGCAGCCTATATTATCAAGGTTATTTTTTTTTTACTCTTAACAGTTATCTTATTCCTCTGAACATTATCATCCTGAGTAAATAATAATAACAGTAATATATTTCATCAAATCTAAATGCCGGTGATTGTAGATGTACCACTATTTTGTGACCCTTAAGGGAGAAAACACTAGCAATTATACTTTGACATGCCATTGAATGTCAATAAAATATTTACCAGTTTCAGAGACGTTAGGATAGGGGAGAAATGCGTCGTAGAATCAGTGAAATATGGGTGCATAATCTGTTTATTCCTGAGACACTCGATGGCATGACTTGAATCACACCACTGCGGCCTGTGGGGGGTCGTGGCCACGCAGCAGAACTCCACCTTTACAGGCACTTGCCTGAGGAGCAGGTCCCCAGTGTCCAGTGTGCAGACTGCGTCACGCGCTAGGTTCTGGGACCTCAGCTGTTAACACCCAGCCCTGGGGTATTGTGAGCCCTGTGTTTCAAGAGCAGCATAGCCTTACAGTCAGTGTTGTCGCCTTAGCTTTCAGACTGAAGTTCAGGGCCTTCTCCCCACCCCCATTTTAAAAAGAAAGAACCCATGAGGTGTTACATACTCACTTTCATCTCTTTTATCCACGGTGTCCAAGGATTGCTTCCGTCAAGTGTCACGGTTGACTCAGTGTCTCTTTGTTCTGTTTCAGGTCCGGAACGAGCCCCGGAACATTTCCATTTCAGCAGAATATATTGCCCAGGTGAAAGGGGCCTCAGTGGAAGAAGTTATAGATGTGACAACACAGAACGCATTGAAACTGTTTCCCAAGCTTCAGCGGCTGCTCCCAAAATAGCCTCTGAACCAAACCACCTGCAGAGGGCAGTGTTTGAGAAAAATAAGTGTCCTGACGCATCTCAACTGGAGAAGCCACTGGAGAAGTATCAAGATAGAGAAGATTATAATTTTAGAGAGAAGTTTCTCTCAGAAGGAAAACTGGGCTTAGATCCTGAAACCCTGGGTTCAGATTCTGCCTTGCACAGCTTTTCAGTTCATGAACTCTTAGCAGGAGATGGGGACACTGCTGCCTCTTACTTTGCCTGCTGAGAGCGACCACCCAATGAACTGAAGCCGTTTCTTCTGGCGAGGGGGGCTCCCACAGATAAGAAATCAGCGCTACCGTGATGGCGTGGAACAGGCCGCCGTTTGATTCTCTCCCACCTCTCTGACATCCCACAGGATTTATCCAGTGACAGGAGAGTAGCTAGATTCTTCTCCTGGCAAAAGTCCTATCTTTTCTGGGTTTGCAAAACTGAACTTTGCGTTTTGAATTCTCTCTCTCTTTAAGGGAAAAATGATCGAGGTTTTTATATTGATTCTGACTTGTGAAGCCAGTGGTTTGTACAATCATCATTAAACACCCAAGCCCCAAAGTTTAGTTACTTCATTTTAAGTTCCAGTCTGAATTTTTTCACATATTTTAAATGTGACTTCATTAAAAATGTATCTGACATTTTTGCATACAGTAATATTTTACATTCTTAAATTTTGAAAATCTCAGGAGTGAAGAGTCTTGTACATAGTGGTGATGGTAGCACAACAATATGAATATACTTAATGCCAATAAACTATACTGGTAAAAATTATTAAGATGGTAAATTTTGTTATGTGTACTTTGCTACAATTTAAAAAAAAAAATCTTAAATGTAGTTTATAAAGTATTGTGATTCATACCAAAACCTGAGTATTTAATTTTGTTAAATTTTATAAGCAGCAAACACTGGAAAAAGTACCTGCCAGAGAAACAACTTCCTAAAATCAAAGAGATTTTATATAATCTTCAATATTTTGAAATGAATTCATTTATGGAGGCATGAGGATAAAGGGTCCCCAATCAAGTTAGACCATCTTAAGAAGCAGAACAGGACCCTTTATGAGATATTCAGTCACTTATCACCATGATGACAGATGAAATTCCTACATTTAGTGGGAGGTTGTATTAAAACTAGATTTCTGAGTTCTGTTTTAACTCTATCTCTTTTGCCCGTTTCCTACTGACATCTGCTCACAATCCCTTTGTCAAACGTCTTCTTACCTCTAAATCCTTTAGCATCCAACTTACATGACTTTAGCCTACACAGTCACCCCAGCTAGACATGTCTTTGCCCTCTAAACTGTGTAGTCATTTTCTTCACTTATTCATCAGTTTCTTTCATTTGTTACACAGTTACTGAGCTCTTCCTATAGGTTGCCCACTAGTCTTAGGTCAGTAGGCTACAGAGAAAATCACAGTACAGTTCTTGTCTTCAGCTCTCAGTTTAGTAAAGATTGACAAGTGGACAAATGTCAAAGCAATGTGAGAAGTACTATAATAAAGGAAAAATGAAACGCTACGAAAACCAGTCTGATGATATTTAACACGTGAATCCTTTTTGTTAGGGTTACTTTATGTTTTTCACCTCCAGAGATTGTAAGCCTTTTGACGGCAAACTACTTTTTTTGTCTTTGCATCTTCTATGTGTCCTGAAGCAAGGTTTGCAATATCATATGTTCTCACATACTTATTTTAAATAAGTGAACAGAGACGGTCAACGAGAGGGCAGGATGGCAGAATAGGAAGACTCGGAGCTTATCTCCTCTCAAAGGCACACAGATTACAACTATTCACAGAGCAAGTATTGAGGAGAAAGACCAGAAGACTAGTAGAAAAGATAGTCTACAACTAAAGATATAAAGAAGGAGCACAATGAGACAGGTAGGAAGCGCGGAGACAGTATAGTCAAGAGCCATACACCGAGGTGGGCAATTCACAAACGAGATGATTACAACTGCAGAGGTTCTTCTCAAGGGATAAGGGGTCAGAGCCCTACATCAAGCCCCCCAGGCCCGGGGTTCCTCCACCAAGAAGACGAGCTCCCAAAGTGTTTGGTTTTGAAGGCCAGGGTGGCTTCCTTTCTGGAAACCCAAGGGTCTGTGGATAATAGAGACTTCACTTTTATTTTTTTATTTTTTTTGAGACTTCACTTTTAAAGGGTGCACACACAATCTCACACACCAGGACCCAGGGCAGAAGCAGTGGCTTGAAGGGAGCCTGGGTCAGACCTCTGCTGACCTTGAAGAGCCTCCCAGAGAGGCAGGAGGCAACTGGAGCCCACTCTGGGGACATGGGAACTGGCAGCAGCAGGTTTTAGAGAGCTGCTTCTACCTGGTGGACAGTGGTACCGGCGAGTGCCAGTTTGGAATCCTCCTTCAAGTTCATTAACACCAGAACCTGGTCCTGCCAACCAGTCCGTCCGCCCCAGTACCAGGACACCTCAGCCCTGAGAACCAGCTCGGGGGAGACACAGCCCCACCCGTCAGAAGGCCTGCTGTCTTAAGACCCCTTGAACCCACAGTGACCCTGGGACCCAGCCCTGCCCACCAAGACACCAACGCCAGCCTCATCCACCGGTGGACAAGCACCAGTCTCACGATCACCTGGGCTGAAGCCCAGCCCCGTCCATCAGCAAGCCATCTTAGCAACCTTGAGGCCCCCAGGGCCCTGAAGCCAGAGGTCCCGGGACACAGCTCCTCTCAGCAGTGGGCCAGCACTAGACCCAGGACCTGGCTTCACTCACCAGCAGGCAGACACCAGGCCCAGGACCCCCGCAGCCCCATAACCTGCCATGTCAGGACCCAGCCCACACCGGCAGGCCGACACCAGCTCAGAGACACCTTGGGACCCCTCAGTCAGCCGCTCCAAGATTTAGTCCTACTCACCAGCGGGTCAGCACCAGCTTTGGGACACCCTGGAACCCACATGCAGCCATGTGGGTGGGTGGAAGCAGCCCCACCCACCAGCAGGCTGACACTAGATCAGGGAACCCCAGCCCCACCACCAGCAATCCCAGAACCTGGCTCCACTGACCAGTGATCCTGAGACCCCCCAGGACTCTGCAGCGAGCCCCTCACAGCCTGGTCCTGCTCACTAACACCTAGCAGCCTCTACACAAGGCAGGCTGGCAGCCGACCAGACCTGGGGCCAGCCACACCTTACCGTAGCTTCCACAGTACTCAACTTCCCACAACAGAAGGACCCACACAGTCCACAGAGGGGGCACCCCTAAAGCACACAGCTCTGGTGACCAGAAGGGATTGAGCAGCAGCTATGAAAGGCGAATTTTCCAAAGTTAGGAAATGTAACCAATATACTGAATACACAGGAGGGGAAAAAAAAAAAAAACACAGCAAATTAGGCAAAAGGAGGTAACAGAGGAATATGTTCCAAAAGAGCAAGATGAAACCCCAAGAGAGCCAAGTGAATTGGAGACGGGTCATCTACCTGATGAAAAGTTCAAGGTAATGATCATAAGGATGTTCAAAGAACTCAGGAGAGGATTGTAGGAACAGAAAGAGAGATTCTAGGTTTTTAACAAAGAGTTAGAAAATGTAACAAAGAATCAAACAGAGATGAAGAATACAATAACTGAGATGAAAATGCATTAGAAGGAATCAAAAGTAGATTAAACGATATGGAGGAATGAATCCATGAGCTAGAAGACAGAATGGAAATCACTGACACTGACCAGAAAAACAAATAAAAAGAAATGAGGACAGTTTAAGAGACCACTGGGACAACATTCACATTCCAGGGGTCCCAGAATGAAAAGAGAGAGAGTAAAGATCATATTTGAAGACATAATAGTGAAAATCTTCCCTAACTTCAGAAAGGAAACATACAGCCAGGTCCAGGAAGCACAGAGGCTCAAACAAGATCAACCCAAATAGGACCACACGAAGACACACTGTAAATAAAACGACAAAAATTAAAAATAAAATATTAAAAGCAGCAAGGAAAAATCTACAAGCTACATACTACAGGAGAATTCCCATAAAGATATCAGCTGACTTTTTACCAGAAACTTTTGACCCCTGGTTTGGGACGATCCCCTGGAGAAGGGAATGGCTACCCACTCCAGTATTCTCGCCTGGAGAATGCCATGGACAGAGGAGCCTGGTGGGCTGCAGTCCATGGGGTTGCGAAGAATCAGACATGACTGAGTAACTAACACGTCTGGAGGCCAGAAGGGAGTGGCATGATATATTCAAAAGAATGAAAGGAAAAATCCTATAACCAAAAAGACTCTACCTGGCAAGTGTTTCATTCAGATTTGATAGATCAAAAGTTTTACAGACAAGTGAAAGCTGAAAAAGAGTTCAGAAACAGCAAACCAGCTTTACAAGAAACGCTAAAGGGACTTCTCTAAGCGAAAAAGAAAAGGCCACAACTAGGAACATGATAGTTACAAGAGGAAAAAGCTCATTGGTAAAGGCAAGCATGCAGTAACAGTGGTATATCAACCACGTATAAAGGAAGATTAGAAGACAGAAATACTAAAATTATCTATATACACAACAGTTAAGGGATACGCAAAACAAAAAGATATAAAATATGATGTCAAAAACAGTAAACACTGGGGGAGTGGTGTTACAATTCTGGATTGTTAAAATGAACTTGAACTTAAGAAATCCACAAATTACAACAATCACATTGAAAGATTGCTATATATAAACCTCATCATCACCACAAACCAAAAATCTATAATAGACACACACCAAAAAAGAGAAAGACAGGCATATAATAAAAAAAGAAGAAGATATTAAGGAAAGAGAAAGGAATCCAAACATAACAATAAAGGTAGTCATCAAGTCACAAGGGAAGAAAGACTGCATAATTTCACTCTTATGTGGAATCTTAAAAAAAAGAAAAAATCAACAGACATAGTAAAACAGAAATAGTTCTAGATACAGAGAACAAACAGGTGGTTGCCAGAAGGGGGTTGAGGGAAGAAGAAAAACAAATTTGAGAGATTAAGAGGTACAACTTCCAATTGCAAAATAAGTGAGTCACGGGTATGAGATGTACAGTGTGGGGAATATAGTCAGTAACTGCAATATCTTTGTATTGTGGCGTATCATAACTAGGCATCATGGTGATCATTTTGAAATGTATAGATGTCACTGTGTGTAATAGGAAACAAAATACTGTTGGAGGTCAATTATACTTTAAAAACAAACAAACTCATAAAAAGAAATTGTATTTGTGCCTGAAGGTTGGTGTGGGGGAAGGCCGAAGTGAAGGTACAAAGTTCCAGTTGTAAGACAGCTAAGTACTAGGGATGTAATGTATAACATGATAAATTTAATTAACACTATTGTGTGTTATACATATGTTAGTCTTTTAGTAAATCCTAAAAGTTCTCATCACAAGAAAAAATATTTTTCTATTTAATTTGTGTCTATGAAATGATGGATGTTCACTGAACTTACTGTGATAATCTTTTCACGATGTACGTAGCTCATTATGCTGTAAGCTTCAACTTAGTGCTATATGTCAGTGGTATCTCAATAAAGCTGGAAGAAATAAATAAACAAGAGGAATGGAGGCAGTAAGTCCAACTGATGGCAGTTGAGAAGTCAATATTTTATCTTTCAATCTACTCTTTGAAATGGATATTGAATATTAAATACCTCTTCATTGGTTTGATTTTTTTAAATATGCTTATTCTCCTCCTAACCTATAAATGCATTAACTGCTACGCAAATATTTTTTAATGTTAAATCTTTTGAAAAATAGGAGTGAACTCTCTTGGTCTGGAAAGGCAAGTCTTTGCTTTATCCAGGAGCTGTTCCCCAGCTGAAAGGTAAAGAGAGCTTTTGCCCTCTATGTATATGGTGACCTGCCATACTGGAGGAAGCATTTCTTATTCCAGCTGTCATCTTTTTTTATTCTAGTAAGAAACAGATGGAATAGTATCATTCTTTAAATAAGAAAAACATCAATCCTTTTCTTTCATTCTGATGCAGCCAAGAGTTCCCATTATCACTCTGGAGTTCAGTCTCCCTCCTGCTCACTACTTGTCTGTCTTAGTCCTCCTCCTTATTGTTGCTATTGCATGTTTTCTTCCCCTCTCTCAGATCCCTCTTCTAAACTAAACATAAAGAAGAATCCTGTTTTTGCATGGTTGAGCTACAGTCATACTTCAAAGTTTAATTCCTGCTTTGCCCTTTCTTGTCCTTTCCATGCTTTTGATTGAAGACTTCAAAGCAGCTTATTGTGAACTGACATTTCATTTACAAGATCTGAGTAACTTAAAAAGGGTTTCCAGAGACTGGTTCTATGCTTTTTAGAGTCTAGCTTTTCATGAATATGCAAATCTCACTGTCTTTTTTATTTTATTTATTTATTTAAATTTTTGACCACGCCGTATGTCTTGCAGGATCTCAGGTCGCCATCAGGGACTGAACCCGAGCCAAGGCAGTGAAAGCCCAGAATCCTAACCACGAGCCACCAGGGAACTCTCTCACTGTCCTTTTAAAATTATGAGCAAGTTTGTGCTAAGAAAGTCAGTCAAAAATATAGTATGGGAAAAGACTAGATAATCAGGGATTATCAACAAGTTTAAACATGGAATGACTTCCACTCCAGCTCTTTTTTTCATACATCACAAGAAAAACATCCTAATACTTCTTATCCCCCTTCCTGTTTAGTCTCTAAGCTGCCTCCAACTCTTCTGTGACCCGATGGACTGTAGCCTGCCAGGCTCCTCTGTCCATGGGATTTCCCAGGCAAGAATACTGGAGTGGGCTGCCATTTCCTTCTCCAGGGGATTTTCCCTGCTGAGAGGTCTAACCCATGTCTCCTGCATTGACAGGTGGATTCTTTACCACTGAGCCAGCTGAGAAGTCCCCTTATCCCCCTTATCTTTGCCTAATTCCAAAACAAGCATATCTTTAAAAAAAAAAAAAGATGACTTCTTTGGTGAGCATCTCAATTCAAGTAATCAATGAATAACCTGAGTGGTATTTATGCCTTGGGTGTTAAAAACGGTGTAAATTACTTCTCATTTCCCAGTTCAGTTACTTAATGTATTAGAGAATCATGCATAGCATATGAGGACAGTAAGTGTTAGAAGTCCAGTATCTTCAGTACAGGAATTTTCTGTGGATTACTTCTAAAGTCCAAGTAATTTAAATAAACTGTGTAAATCCTTGCAGCTAATGTGACACTTGTAGAATTACAATCCCCTGACTTCCATTTTAGCACTTTCTTTCAAGTATCGCAAAGCCTCTCAATCTGATGATCTCTGTTGCCTTGCACATGCGTGCGTGCTCAGTCACTTCAGTCGTGTCCAACTCTTGGCGACCCCATGGACTGTGGTCCACCAGGCTCCTCTGAACATGGGATTCTCCAGGCAAGAGTACTGGAGTGGGTTGCCATTCCCTTCTCCAGGGGTTCTTCTCGACCCAGGGATCAAGCCCACGTCTGCTGCATCTCCTGCATTGGCAGGTAGGGGTTCTTGAGTTTAGCCGTTATTATATATATATTTTTTGTATCCACCTTCTAATTTGCTTTTTTCATAGACACTAGTAAAATAGTTGTTTATAATGAGAGTTCTGTAAAAACTTACCAATTTAGAAGTTTCTCCAGTTTCAAGGATCCACTGTCTAGCCACTGATGAGTCGCATGTTAGCAACTCAAAGCATAAAATTCAAGATGTGTCCCCACAAGAGAGTACAAAGGATGCAGCCTTCACAAGAGCCAGAAAGTTTACTCGTCAAAATAGTTTAAGTAAAGACCTTCATTGTATTTGTCCAGTCACTCAGTCATTTCTGACTCTTTGTGACCCCATTACGTAGACAGGCACAACAAAGGTTGAGATGACAAAGCCCCTTATGGTCAGGGGCCATTTGTGACAAATTTGCTGGCACAGCCAAATGAAACAGCTGCTCAGAATCCCAGGCTATTTGACTGGCTGCCAAATGTATATCATATGTATATATTCTGAATGGCAGAGATCAAACTCTCAAAACACAATAAAAATGCCTAAAATCAGGTAGAAAAATTTACATTTCAAAGGACCAGGGAGAGAAACGCAAGTTTCTCCTGGAAGGCCTTTTGTTTCTTTAAGGTCAAAATTCTGAAAATGTGTTTTATCCAATTGGCTTTCTCTAACCAGCTTTGGACAGAGTCCATTTTCAGGGTGAGATTTCCTTTAATTCTCAATTAAGCAATAACTTGTAAGTATAAATTCTGTATGTATATAAATCACAGTAGTAGTAGTAGTGTTAGTCGTTCAGTCATATCCGACTCTACGACCCCATGGACTGTAGCCTGCCAGGCCCCTTTGTCCACAGGATTCTCCAGGCAAGAAAACTGGAGTGGCCTGCCATTCCCTTCTACAGAGGATCTTCCTGACCCAGGGATTGAACCCAGGTCTCCTGCACTTGCAGGCAGATTCTGGGAAGACCCTATATTAACCGGCAGTTCAGTTCAGTCGCTCAGTCTGTCCAACTCTTTGCGACCCCACGGACTGCAGCACTCCAGGCCTCCCTGTCCATTGCCAGCTCCCGGATTTTACTTAAACTCATGTCCATTGAGTCAGTGACGCCATCCAACCATCTTATCCTCTGTTGTCCCCTTCTCCTCCTGCCTTCAATCTTTCCCAGCATCAGGGTCTTTTCAAATGAGTCAGTTCTTTGCATCAGGTGGCCAAAGTATTGGAGTTTCAGCTTCAGCATCAGTCCTTCCAATGAATAGTCAGGACTGATCTCCTTTAGGATTGACTGGTTTGATCTCCCTGCAGCCCAAGGGACTCTCAAGAGTCTTCTCCAACACCACAGTTTAAAAGCATCAATTCTTCGGTGGTCAGCTTTCTTTATAGTCCAGCTCTCACATCCATATGACTACTGGAAAAACCATAGCTTTGACTAGACGGACCTTGGTTGACAAACCGTACTGGGGTATTATTAACAGTTTGGAGGTTGGCAATCTGTCGCTCCTTTTTCTGTTATTTTGAAAGTTGTTTCCTATTCAGATATCAGTTTGCCAAGCTAAAACTGCTAATGACAATTTTATAGTGAACCAATGTGCTGTTGCGAGGTTAACGTCTCTAGGTGTCACTCTAGAGTCATCTCCGCTCTCTTGTTTCTCAGTTCCTCGCTCTGGCAGTCTAAAACCACTGTGGTTGCTTGGATCACTGAGTGACCAGCTCTCATATGTAATCCCTGGATGAGGAAGTTTCCCCACTCCCTTTTTTTTTTCCCACACCGCTCGGCTTGTGGTATCTTAGTTCTCCGATGGGGGATTGAACCCACGCCTTTGGCAGTAAAAGGGCCAAGTCCTAACCAGCGAATGATCGGGGAATTCCCACATTTTTTAAGTTAAGTGAGTAAGCTTCCTATGGGATCACTACATAGTATATGAGGATTTACCTCCACCAGTCTTGCAAGTTTCTCAGTTGCCTGAGGAAGCCATTGCTGGCTGCAAGGAGATGTGTCCTTCTTTGGAGCTGAAAGCTCTCATGTGATATTTTCACTTTTATTCTGACAAATTCTATTAAAGGAGCCAATTCAAGGAAGAATGACAGGCCAGTTTCTTACCAAATCACTCAGCCAAATGAGTTTTGGCTTTTACTCAATGAGTAAAATTGCCCCAGTATTTTTCAACAGAAGTAACTAAGGTATCTTTTTGAAACTAAGTTCAAGGAAATCATGTGGATTTTGTCTTTTCATGTTTTTTTTTTCTTCTTTTATTGATGTGGTGTGTCATATGTTAAAACATTCTTGTGACCCTGGAATTAATCCAACTTTATCATGGTATGTGGTCTTCTCTATTTATTGTTGGACTCAGTTTATTAGTATTTTGTTTAGGATTTTTACATCTCTATCAAAGATATTGCCTGTAATTTTCTTCTACTGTAGTGTCTTTGTTTGGTTTTCCCTCAGGGTTGACCTAAGGGCAGATGTAATGTGACAAATTGATGGCTGCAACATTCTTTGTTTACTGTTATGGCAGGAAACATCTTTTCATTAACAAAGGAAGGAGGGTGAGGAAGGGAAGACTTCCAGAAGATGGTATTTATTAATTGATGGGCTGCGTGGCATGCGAGAACTTAGTTCCTTGATCAAGCATCAAGCCCGTGCCCACTGCAGTGGAGGTGCAGAGTCTTACCCGCTGGACCATCAGGGAAGTCACGGGAGGAGGGAGCATTTAAACTACAGCAGTTCCCCCGTATCTACAGGGACAATTTCCCAGGCCCCAGTGGATACTGAAGCTGAGGATAGCATAGAACCTCATGTATACAATCTTCCCTGTACATATCAGGGGAGCAAAATTTGTCACCCCAAAATGTCTCTTTGGCACACAAGTTAGGGGAAACACACTAACTGAAACCGCCCACCCTGGCCAGGCACCGTATAACCATTTGTGTGAGTGATTTCTACAACAGGAGGCCCTGGGAAGGAACATGGAACCACAAGGCGCCACCAACCAGAAGAGTTCGGGAAAGGTCAAAAGGAGATGCCACGTGACCTTCCACCTCCCAGAATCCTCCTCGCTGGCCTCCATCTTGGCTGAGCAATGCATGCGCCGCCAGGAAGGACCCCGAGTCAGAAGGACTGGCCAGAGACAACCTGGAAGCTAACCCCATCACCATAAACCCTGAGACTGCGAGCCACGTGGCAGAGCGGTTCTCCTGGGCTCCCTCACCCTCCTGCTCTCCGCCCAGGGGGCCCTTCCCAAAAAAGTCTCTTGCTTTGTCAGCACGTGTCTCCTCGGACAATTCATTTCTGAGTGTTAGACAAGAGCCCCTTTTCCAGCCCTGAAAGGGGTCCCCCCTTCCTGCAACACATGGATTAATTCAAACTGAAAATAATGAATTTCCAGAGGACTCAACAAGACCATGTGTCCTACCTGCCTAGAAGAATTTAGATAGAGGACTTTTTCTCTTCATGTGAATTGCCTTCCTCCCAGTTGAAGTCCCAAACCACTACCCCCAATATCCTCCTCAGTCTTTAGCTGGAGATGGTTTTCAACGTAAGGGCTTCAGCCATTCTGGAAAGTTACTGAAGTTTCCTGGGTCTCTCTGATGTATACACGTTATTAAACTTTATTTGATTTTCTCCTGCTAATCTATCTCATGTCAGTTCTTAGGCCAGCCAGAAAAGCCTAGAAGGGCTTTTAAAGTTTAATGCCTAGAAGGGCTTTTAAGGTTTAAAGCCTAGAAGGGCTGAAAAAGTTTAATTTATAAATTAGGCACAGTAAGAGATTAACAATAGCTAATAATAAAATAGAACAATTATAACAGTATATTATAATAAAAGTTATGTGAATGTGGACTCTCTCAAAATGTCTTATTGAACAAATTTAATACGTTTTCAACTTATCATGTACTGTGGCTGTAACTTTTGCAGTTCAAGGTGCGACAGCAAAGGCAGCACAAATTTTTTTTCCTTTTTCACAATTTCACACATAGAAGTTTCAATCTTACTGTAGATCTTAGCAACCCCAGCAAAGGATTTTTTTCTTTTCCTTATTAAGTCTAGAACTTTTACCTTTTCATTTAACGGAAGCACTTCTTGTGCTCTGGGGCCATTATCAAATAAGGGTTACTTAAACACTGTGATACTGAGATAGTTGGTCTGTTAATCAAGTCAGCTACCAGGAGACTACTGGGCAGCATACGCTGGACAAAGGGACGATGATTCACGTCCCAGGCAGGATGGAGCAAGACAGCGTGAGGGAGAAGGAAATGGCAACCCACTCCAGCGTTCTTGCCTGGAGAATCCCAGGGACGGCGGAGCCTGGTGGGCTACCGTCTATGGAGTCGCAAAGAGAAAAAGAAAAAAAAAAAAAAAGACAGCGTGAGATGTCATCATGCTATTCAGAGCAGTGCAAAATTTTAAATTTATTATTAATTGCTTATTTCTGGAATTTTCTTTTTTTTTTCATTTATTTTTTTTTAGTTGGAGGCTAATTACTTCAGAACATTGCAGTGGGTTTTGTCATACATTGACATGAATCAGCCATGGAGTTACATGTATTCCCCATCCCGATCCTCCCTCCCACCTCCCTCTCCACCCGATTCCTCTGGGTCTTCCCAGTGCACCAGGCCCGAGCACTTGTCTCACGCATCCCACCTGATGGGATCTTGGAATTTTCTATTTAATATTTTCAGGCTATGGTTGATCACAAGTAACTGAAACTATGAATAGTGAAACTGTGGGTTGGGGTGGGGGGACTACTGTAAAGTTAAAGCTGGCCAAGTGAACAGAATAAGGTGGAAGGTGGGTGGTGACAGAATAAGGCAGAAAACCACAAGTAGTTGGGGAGGAAGTAGTGGGGACTGAAATGAGGTTAGAAAAGTCAAGTATATTGTACACAACCAGACATCATTTACTATTTGTTTATCTCCTATGATTCATCTTCAGTTCAGTTCAGTTCAGTCGCTCAGTCGTGTCCGACTCTTTGCGACCCCATGGACTGCAGCACACCAGATTTCCTTGTCCATCACCAACTCCCGGAGCTTGCTCAAACTCATGTCCATCAAGTCGGTGATGTCATCCAACCATCTCATCCTCTGTCATCCCCCTTCAATCTTTCACAGCATCAGGGTCTTTTAAAATGAGTCAGTTCTTCGCATCGGATGGCCAAAGTATTGGAGTTTCAGCTTCAGCATCAGTCCTCCCAATGAATATTCAGGACTGATTTCATTTAGGATTTACTGGTTTGATCCTCCTTGCAGTCCAAGGGACTCTCAAGAGTCTTCTCCAGCACCACAGTTCAAAAGCATCAATTCTTCAGTTCTCAGTTTTATGGTCCAACTCTCACATCTACACATGACTACTGGAAAAATCTTAGGTTGAACCAAGAAAAGATTGGCGCTGTATCTGTAGCCTTTACTTGGGCTGCCAGGTGTTGGGAGATCATTCTCCATACACAGGTCTCTCACATTTCTGCAGTTCTGTGCCAGAGGGACCAAAAGCTTTTGTTCCAGGCTATCTCTTCAAGGGTATTTATATTATCACGGGTCTTGGTAGATAGAGATAATGTCCCCACCGAATCAAAGCGGGGGTTTATTTCCTGTCCAGTATAATAAAGAGAATGTCTTCCAGCAGGCAAAGACTGGCTCTCTTGACCTTAGTGGTCTTTAGCCGTGAGGCAGAATCTCTGTGTGTGTGACATCTATCTAAACAGCTCCATAGTGTCCTGCGGATTTTAGAAAAGGGAAGATGGAGGGGAGGGCAAGAGGAATCAGCAGGTATGTGAGGTTTGTGCTACTTGCTGAGCTCCAAATAACAAGTCCTTTGCCTCAGAACTAGGAGTCTTACGTGATCTGTCAATGCCCATGAAACTGGCAGGCTAACCCTTCACAGCTCCTGACACTACTAGGTGTTTGCCTTCTTAAAAAGCAAAAGCTTAGGTTTGGGTCTGTTTTTTTTTTTTTTTTACATGCCCTCAGATCTGATGGATCTTATTCATACTATGCCCTGGTGCAGTGTTAGCTGAGGTAGGGTTGTAGGCCAGTTGCCTGGTTCATCCCCCTTCAATATTAAAATCCTTTGGCTTATGAATCTGAGCTTTCTATGGAGGCAAAGAGCAGCCAAATAAAAGGTGAATATTTCATTGATATAAAGATAAATGCCAAGAAACAGCTGTGGTCCAGGCCAGGCAGTGCTCAGCTTGCCATATGAAATAGGCTCTTAATAGAAATTGAATAGCAATTAACTCAAACTACTATACGGAGCATAAGCCAGGATAAAATTTGAAAATTAGTCTGCTATCCAATCATCAGTGAAAGATAGACCACCCTAGCCAAATAGGATTTGACCATGAGATGATTTAAGCAATGCCCACTTGGGGTGGGCAATGATACACAGACCACCTGTCTCCTGAGAAACATGTATGCAGTTAAATCCAGACAAGGAACAACTGACTGGTTCAAAATTAGGAAAGGAGTACCACAAGGCTGTATATTGTTGCCCTCCTTATTTAACCTATGTGCAGAGTGCATCATGCGAAATGCTAGGTTGGATGAATCAAAAAACGAAATGAAGATTGCTGAGAGAAATATCAAGAACCTCAGATATATACCACTCTAATGGCAGAAAGTGAAAAGAAACTAAAGAGCCTCTTGATGAGGGCCAAAGAAGAGAACGAAAAAGCTGGCTTAAATCTCAACATTCAAAAAACTAAGATCATGGCATCTGGTCCCCTCACTTCATGGAAAAATAGAAGGGGAAAAAGCAGAAGCAGTGACAAATTTTATTTTCTTGGGCTCCAAAATCACTGCAGACAGTGACTTGCAGCCATGAAATTAAGAGACACTTGCTCCTTAGGGGGAAAGCTATGATAAACCTAGGCAGCATATTAAAAAGCAGAGGCATCACTTTGCTGACAAAAATCTGTATAGGTCAAGCTATGGTTTTCCAGGAGTCATGTACAGATGTGAGAGTTGGACCATAAAGAAAGCTGAGTGCCAAAGAATTGATGCTTTTTAACTGTGGTGCTGGAGGAGACTCTTGTGAGTCCCTTGGAGTCAAACCTAAAGGAAATTAACACTGAATATTCATTGGAAGGACTGATGCTAAAGCTGAAGCTCCAATACTTTGGCCATCTGATGAGAAGAGATGACTCACTGGAAAAGATCCTGATGATGGGAAAGATTAAGGGCAGGAGGAGAAGGGGTTGACAGAGACTGAGATGGTTGGATAACATCACCAACTCAGTGGACCTGAATCTGAGAAAACTCCAGGAGATAGTAAAGGACAGGGAAGCCTGGAGTGCTACAGTCCATGGGGTTGAAGAGTCAGACATGACCTAGCAGCAACTGAACAACAACAGCAATGATATACAACAGAAGCCTCTATATGAATCTTCTATTACCTTCTCAAGTATGTACTTATTCAAATTATCAAAATCATTGCTCTAACAGAGCAAGGTAATATAAGTAACCAATAGAAGCAAATGTTAACTTCGGGAAACTTTAGCCTTCAACTTGATTGGTGTGGTTGGTCAACACATTCCACTGATTTGCAGAAACAATATAAACTTTGGGTGTGGGAAGAAGGATAAATTAGGGGCTGGAATTAATATATATATACTACTATTTATACTATGTATAAATATAAATAGATAACCAACAAGGGCCTTCTGTATAACACAGGGAACTATACTCAATATTACATAATAACCTGTAAAGGTAAAGAATCTTAGAAAAGTATATATATATATATATATATATATATATACACATATATATATATGTATGTTTTATGCATATGTTTGAATTGCTATGCAGTACGTCTGAAACTTACATAATATTATAAATTAACCATGTTGTTTGTTGTTTAGTCACTAAGTCATGTCCCACATTTTCTCGGTCCCATGGACTGTAACGTGCCAGACCCTCCTCTGTCCAGGGGATTTCCCAGACAAGAATATTGGAGTGAGTTGCCATTTCCTTCTAAATTAAAAAATACAAAACAAAACCTTTTTTTAAAAAGAATAAAAGTAAAATACTTGTAACTCTAAAAAAAATAATATAAACTATTTGAACATTTTAAATTAGTAAAGAGAAGATCACTGTGAAATGAACATTTAGGTCATCCATCTCTGAAAGTATATTTAATAACTCAAATCCTCTCTTCAAAACATTTAAGTCTAAATGATGGAAGGCAGTGAAGATGTAATACATTTTGTGTGGCTCAATGGTTTCTTGATGATCTAATGAATAGTTTTCTTTGGCTTCTCTTATAATTAATATTTGTAAATAATTTAGATGGATATTGAAGAAGGATCAAAGAGATTGTGTTTCTATGTGTCTTCGTAGATGGACTTTATCCAAATATGGCATTATCTGAAAAATAAAAGAATAAGTATCTATTACATGTCTTATAATACATTTCATAGTTCCAAAATAACCCTGAAGGCAGAGGAGAAGTACTGTTTCATGCTGCTGCTGCTGCTAAGTCACTTCAATCGTGTCTGACTCTGTGTGACCCCATAGACGTCAGCCCACCAGGCTCCCCCGTTTCTGGGATTCTCCAGGCAAGAACACTGGAGTGGGCTGCCATTTCCTTCTCTGATGAGTGAAAGTGAAAAGTGAAAGTAAGTCGCTTAGTCAGGTCCGACTCTTAGCGACCCCATGGACTGCAGCCCAGCAGGCTCCTCCATCCACAGGATTTTCCAGGCAAGAGTACTGGAGTGGGGTGCCGTTGCCACTGTTTCATAGATGCAAGGAATAAGGCTTAGAGACACTAAAGGACTAAAAGCATGAGACCACTCAATCACAGAAGCAGAACTTGGACCCAAGTGCAATGGGCTGAATGTTTGTGCTTCTCCAAATTCTTATGCTGAAACTCTAATCCCAGTGGGATGGTATTTGGAGGTGGGGCCTTTGGGAGGTAATTAAGTCATGAGAGTGGAGTCCTCATGAAAGGGATTCTTGCCCTTACAGGAAGAGCCCAAAAAATTAGCCAGCTGTTTCTATTGTGTAACAAAACAGCAAGAAAACAGCTCTCTGAAAACTAGGAAAAGGGAACTCCAAGAACCCAATCATGCTGGCACCCTGACTCAGACTTCCAGTCACCAGAACTATGAGAAATAAAGTTAGTTTTTTTAAGCCACTCAGTCTATAGTAACTTGTTAGAGCAGGCCAAACTGAGTAAGACACCAAGTCTTCCATTTTTAAGGCATGGTTAAGTAAGACTCTCCCTCTTTTGACTGACATATCTCCAAATAGAAAATTAAAGGGAGAGCTTCAAAATATCTGTGAGTCTGTTTCTGTTCATTTGAGTTTTATTTTAGATTCCACGTATAAATGATATTGTATGGTATCTGTCTTTCTTTTTCTGACTTACTTCACTTAGTGTAGTAATCTCTATGTCCACCCATGTTGCTGCAAATGGCATTATTTCTTCTTTTTTGTGATTGAGACTGTGCGGGTTCTCTTAGAATTGTGGTGGTTCAGTCACTAAGTCGTGTCTGACTCTTGAGATGCCATGGACTGTAGCTCGCAAACTGCCTCTGTTAATGGGATTTCCCTGGCAAGAATACAAGAGTGGGTTGCCATTTCCTTCTCCAACGGATCTTCCTGACGCGGGGGAAAGAACCCTGGTCTCCTGCATTGCAGGCGGATTCTTTACCAACTGAGCTACCAGGGAAGTGGAATACTTCCTCCTTGTAAAAGAGTTATTTTTTGAGCAAAATTAACATATGACTGTTACAGATCAACTTTAAAACACAATGGAGAATCAATCTCAGGTTTCCAGGCCACACTGCATCACCCTCTCTGCCCTGTTTATGAACCGCAGTCAGTCAGGTGTATAGTCACAGCCTTGACATCAAAGAAGTTAAATTTCCAATATGACAATTATTTTGTTTGTGATCTAACTTAATCATTTGTTGGTTATGTTTAACATAATTAGACTCTTTTTATTTTTTTCAAAATAAATGGAAAAAATAACATCAGTTGCTTGTCTTGACTTAGAAACAAGTATTTAAAAGTATTTACCAGCAGTTCTTCTTCCTCCCCCACTGCAAAATAATACCACCAACACCACACGCCACCTCACCCCAAACTTCCTCCACATTTTATTATTGTGTCTCAGGTTTTTTTGTTTGATGTTTGTCATCAAAATAATTTCCACTGTATCTCAATTTTGCATATGACATTTTTGCAGACGTAACAGAAAGTGATGAACAAAGAGGCCTCTAGACCCTTCTCAAAATGTGGTTCTTAGGCAATCAGGCTCAGTATCACCTCTGCCTGCCTGAAAATGCATACTCCAGTACCCAAACTAGAGCCTATTGAATGAGCCAGTGTGGAGATGATCCCTCAAATCCCGTAAACACGAGGAAACGAGGATCTCTGGTCTATAGTAGATCTTACTAGCCTAGTTTACGTCAACTAGCCTAGTATACTGATGCTTTTAACTTCAAACAGATTGACTTTTAACTATCCCAGAGCAATATGTATGAACCCCTTTCAATCCTAGAAATAATTCCTAAGTTTACTTAGAGATCCCTCCTGTCAACTGGGTAGGAATCCTACTGCAGCGTCTTACTTTTTGGTGGAAAGTGCCTTTTCTCCTTGTGAACGAAGAGATTCAGTTTGACCCAAGAGCTCCTGTCACTGTCGGGAACAGTTTCTTTGACCTGGTCATGAGTAAGGGACTTGTAGGCACCGTGGAAATGCCTCTTTTGAACTCTCAATAAGCTGACTTGATTGCTTCTTTCCACCAGGCAGTTGGATTCTCGCCTTTCGTTTATGTCTTCCAGGAGACGTTTGTCTATTTTAAGTTTTTTAATTATTTCACTCTTTCTGTTTACAGATGCCATTATGCTGACAAACTAATCATCAAGTGATTCTTGCTGTCCTGCAAACAAATGCAGAAAAAAAAAAAAAAAAACTATCAATTGCTTGCTTGACCTCAAACCCAGTATTTACAATCAGGTATTCACCAGCACCTCCAGTTACTTTATCAAGTGATTACCTCATGTTAGGTATTTCCCCTCCTGCAGATACCACCACCACTGTGCCCCTCCCGCAACCTCCCTGCATCTCTTACTATTGCTTTCTAAGGTCTTGATATTTCCTGAGGAGAAAGAAAAGACCAAAGAGGATACAGTGAGAGAATATATTTTGGTTTTTAAAGCGATACTATGCATTGATTTTTGCTTTTAGGAACTTTCATTGCTTATTCTGATTATAAAGATAATATGAATTTATTACAGGAGATGAAGAAAACACAGCAAAGTAAAAGGTAGAAAAGCTAAAATCACTTGTAATCCAGAAACAGGCAAATTCACATTTTGGATGTTTCTTTACTAATAAATATCCAAAGATATTTCATTATAAAAAGTACAAGGGGTTCCCTGGCTGTCTAGTGGTCAGAACTCTGAGAGTCCACTGGCGAGGCTGCGTTGGATCCCTACTCAGGGAACTAAGATCCCTCAGGCTTAGCGCTACAGCCAAAAATTAAAAAAACAAATACAGAAGAAGACATCAAACTGATTATACTAAAACACAAATTTTAAACATATGTTTTTAACTATTTAGGAAGATTTTGCTTGTTAGGCCTGTAAATTTGTCTTTTCAAGAATTTGAAGTACTTAAAAATCAGATATGCTAAATTTACAAAGGAAATTTAAAATATTTAAAGGATTTGTATTAACTAAGTTTGTAAATATACTACTCGAGGTGTTTAGTCTTTTCAACTTGGGTTAACTGAATATTAATTTCAGAAAAAAAATAAGAATGATCATTCACACAAAAATAAACTCAATTTAGGGAATTTTCTGGCAATCCAGAGGTTAGCACTTCATGTTTTTACAGCCAGGGGCAGTGGTCTTTCAGTCTCTTGTTGGAGGACTAAGATGTCACAAGCCATGTGGCATAGCCAAATTAAAAAAAAAATCTACAATTTATAAATAGAATACAACTCATGTTGAAATTAACACTTTCATTTTAGAAAATCAATATTATCAGCCCCAAAGTCCTACCAACCCAAATGTCCATCAACAGCTGAGTGGATAAATAAATCATGGTATATCCACACAATGGATACTATGCAGTTATTAAGGAAAAAAAAAGATAGTCCTATTGATACACATAATAACATGGCTGACCCTCAGAATAATTGCGTTGAGTGAAGAAAAGTCAGACAGACCCAAAAAAGTGGTATTATATGATTCTACTCATAAAATTCTATGAAATGTGAACTATTCTATAGTGACCGAAAGCAGAGAAGTCGTTGTCTGGAAGCGAGGAGGGTTAAGAACAATGGCGGCAGGCAAGATTGTAAAGTAATAGAAAGTATGAGTAAGCTTTTAGTGGTGATGAATATGTTTGTTATCTGGATTGTGGTGATGGTTTCATGTTTTTGCATATATCAAAGCTAATCAAATTGTATATAGATCATCCTTGATTTAGGGTGGGGTTTCAATCTGATAAACCCATTGTTCATTGAAAATATATTAAGTTGAAGATGCATTTCACACACCTAACCTACTAAACATGACAGCTCACCCTCCCCCACTTTAATGTGGTAAGAACATGTACATTGGCTTTCAGTTGGGCAAAATCATCTAGCACTTATTACAAAACTTATTTTATAATAAAGTGCTGATTATCAACTGTAGTTAGTTGAACATTATACTGAAAGTGAAAAACAGAATGGTTGTAATCGTAGCAGTCATTTTCACTTTTGATCACATGGCTGGCCGGGAGCTGGGAGTATTGTCCCACGAGTCACTAGCCTGGGAAAAGATCAAAGTTCAAAATCTGAAGTATTTGAAATATGGTTTCTACTGAATACATATTGCTTTTGCACCATCATAAAGTTGAAAAATTGCACATCAAATCATTGTAAGTTAGGGACCGTCTGCACTTTACACATACAGTTTATTGTATGTCAATTATTACACAATAAAGCTGTGGAATAAAATTGGGATCAACACTGAGAACATTGCATAAAGCAAGTGGTTAATAAATACTTGTTGAATGAATAAAAAGTATATTATTTATCAGATAATTTCTATTCACTTAACATTGTGAAAATTTTTCATGTTACTATATGTGTCTTTCGTAATAAAAAAGGTACTCTCTGATGACAGTAGTCTATCATATGTATGTATAATAATTGATTAGTCCCTT
The DNA here is from genome assembly GCF_963930625.1 of Muntiacus reevesi. Taxonomy (NCBI): domain Eukaryota; kingdom Metazoa; phylum Chordata; class Mammalia; order Artiodactyla; family Cervidae; genus Muntiacus; species Muntiacus reevesi. The sequence goes on along the minus strand of NC_089253.1, from coordinate 115,710,035 downwards.
TACTGTTAGACTTTTAGATCATTTACCCTTTAACCCTTTCAAGTGCCAAAAATTTTGCAAACATACACTGTTTTAGGAAACCCACAAGACATCAGTTTTCCATTCCTAAATACACAAGAGAATAAGAGGTATAACTTCAGAGTTCTCTGGGCTAACAAATAAATCTTACAAGAAAAAAGTCACTTGAAGAAAATAGTTGCTCAGAATAAAAGGAAATGCTTTAATGGAGAATAAAATCCCTGACTTTTTTTCCTCCCTCTGTCCAGAGCCTTGAGGAAGACACAGATATTCTGAACAATCGTAAAGAATTGTCTCAGGAAGTTATTGCCACGATAATGATGCAAAACTCAGAGGCATGCAACAATCAACATTTATTCTCCTGCTCAGTAGTGGGTTGTTTCGATTCAGGCGAATTTGGTTGGGACTGTCTCCCAGCTGAGGGCTGAGCTCCCACGATTTTAGGACTAAGAGAATCAAGTAAAGCTATTTTTCTCTAATCCAATATCTCAGATGGGATCTAACTCTCCTATACTCATTTCATTTCTGGGAATTTTAAGAACATAAACTCTTTTTCAAGAATATGAGAAGAAAAGCTTTTTCACCAAACAGCAATTGTATTGCATCACCTCTGGCATGTACAGCCTTTCTACTTTCTCTTTCTCTTTCCTGTCTCCCTTGGAAAATCCTTCATTTCAGGCATCATATTATTTACAATTATACAGAGTTGGAGCTCAGTATAATGTAGAAGCTCAATAAAAAGCAGTTGACTTTCCTAAAAGTATAAATCCAGTAATGTTAGCTCACAAATATAAAAGATGTACAACCCACCAAGAAATGATCCCTTGATTTTCAAGTAAGCAATTCTTTAGGCAAGATGTCAGTTGCAGAAGTGAACAGAGAAGAGAGAAGATACATTTTCAACAATGGATCTAGCAAGTTTAAACTGAAGGAAGATAAAACATTTTATGCACTCAATTAACACTAAATAATTAAATTGCCCTCAATCTTGCTAACTGTTTCGATCACCCATTAATTATCCAAAGTAGTAAAAACAAGATGTGAATGAAATAAATCTACAAATAGCTCCCATATCTCATTTTTATCATTAATTTCAAGTTACTTTTACTAGAGATACTAATTTGATGGAAATTAAACTCCTTGAATTCTGTCTCCTTTACCACTTTTACTGTTTATCATCCTCTCTGCAGGATGTTAAAATGAAAAACAAGTGGGGACATGACTAAAGGAAGTAGAAAACAAGGTCATTGTCTCATGTACTTTTGAGCTAATTTATATTTTGTTAAAAGTTCATTATATAAATTTGCTGCAAATGAAATGTAGATGTCTTAGTCACAAATTCACTAAGAAGATCACAGAATTCAAACTTTTTTACTAACAGACTAATTTATTTGATATCACTGTGCATCTTCACCCTAGTGCGTTTTATTTTATTATTTTTAAACTAATTTTTATTGGAGTACAGTTTCTTTATAGCGTGTTAGTTTCTACTGTCCGGCAAAATGAACCAGCCACACACATACATCTCTCCCCTCCCCTTTGGACTTCCTTGCCATCCAGGTCACTACAGTGCATTAGGAAACAGTCAATCAAGTCCAGGAAGCACTAGTCCCATACAGGCTAAACCCAAGGAGAAGCACGCCGAGACACATATTAATCAAACTAACAAAAATTAAATACAAAGAAAAATGATGAAAAGCAGCCTGGGAAAATAAAACTCATTACAGATCACACGAACACAGGAGCCAGCTAAAATTAGACATAGCAAGAGTCTAATGGTAAGAGCATAGAATCTGAAGTCAAAAAGATTTGACTCCTGTTCAAGCTATGCTAATTGTGTGGCCTCAGTTAACTTACCTTCTCTGGGCTTCAGTTACCTTATATGTTTAATGGAAATAATATCCAAATCACAGAGAACTATAAGGATTAAATGAGCTAATACATTATCAAGAACTTAATAAAACCAAAACTCAATAAATGGTAACTTTAAAATATTTATTAGTCACTGTGAAAACATTTTTGTTCAATTGGATAAATAAATAGTATTTTTGTCCCCTCAGTTATTAATCCGTTTAGTTGCTATGTGATCAGGTTCAGCTACATAAGTTGTGGTGGCCATAGCAAAACGAAAAGGCAGGGGCCCTTGTTGAAAAACCCCTGAGAATTTTAAGATGGTGGCAGAAGAGAATTCAACCAAGTGGGCTCCTTCTTAGGGGTGGGGGCTTGCGTGACAGTAGAGAGGTGTCATATGTCTATGAAACTGGCTACATGAGTGACGTAGGAAAAGTCAATTTCTATGCTTCAATCACCTAGTTTTAGTATCTTAAATGGAGATGAGCAATGTGCCTAACCTACGACTTTTTAAAGGCATGTAATTTTAAGCATGCATACACAGTCAGTCACTTCAGTCGCTCAGTCGTGTTGACTCTTTGTGACTCCATGAACTGCAGCATGCCAGGCTTCCCTGTCCATCACCAACTCCCGGGGCTTATTCACACTCACGTCCATCGAGTCGGTGATGCTATCCAACCATCTCATCCTCTGTTGTCCCCTTCTCCTCCTGTCTTAATCTTTCCCAGCATCAGGGTCTTTTCAAATGAGTCACTTCGTCATATCAGGTGGCCAAGTATTGGAGTTTCAGCTTCAACATCAGTCCTTCCAATGAATAGTCAGGACTGATCTCCTTTAGGATGGACTGGTTGGATCTCCTTGCAGTTCAAGGCACTCTCAAGAGTCTTCTCCAACACCACACTTCAAAAGCATCAATTCTTTGGCGCTCAGCTTTCTTTATGGTCCAACTCTCACATCCATACATGACTACTGGAAAAACCATAGCTTTGACTAGATGGACCTTTGTTGGCAAAGTAATGTCTCTGCTTTTTAATATGCTGTCTGTTTGGTTTGTCAAGCTATGGTTTGTCATAGTTTTTCTTCCAAGGAAAAAGCATCATTTAATTTCATGTCTGCAGTCACCATCTGCAGTGATTTTGGAGCCCAAGAAAATAAAGTCTCTCACTGTTTCCATTGTTTCCCCATCTATTTGCCATGAAGTGGTGAGACCAGATGCCGTGATCTTAGTTTTCTGAATGTTGAGTTTTAAGCCAACTTTTTCACGCTCCTCTTTCATTTTCATCAATCTTTAGTTCTTCTTCACTTTCTGTCATAAGGGTGGTATCATCAGCATATCTGAGGTTATTGATATTTCTCCCAGCAATCTTGATTCCAGTTTATGCTTCATCCAGCCCAGCATTTCACATGATGTACTCTGCATATAAGTTAAATAAGCACGGTGACAGTATACAGCCTTGACGTACTCCTTTCCCAATTTGGAACCAGTCTGTTGTTCCATGTTCAGTTCTAACTATTGCTTCTTGATCTGCATACAGATTTCTCAGGAGGCAGGTCAGGTGGTCTGGTATATCCATCTCCTTAAGAATTTTCCACAGTTTGTTGTGATCCACACAGTCAAAGGCTTTGGCATATTCAATAAAGCAGAAGTAGATGTTTTTCTGGAACTCTTGCTTTTTTGATGATCCAGCGGATGTTGGGAATTTGATCTCTGGTTCCTCTGCCTTTTCTGGATCCATCTTGAACATCTGGAAGTTCACAGTTCATGAACTGTTGAAGCCTGGCTTGGAGAATTTTGATCATTACTTTGCCAGCATGTGAGATAAGTGCAACTGTACAGTAGTTTGAATGTTCTTTGGCTTTGCCTTTCTTTGGGATTGGAATGAAAACTGACCTTTTCCAGTCCTGTGGCCACTGCTGAGTTTTCCAAATTTGCTGGCATATTGAGTGCAGCACTTTCACAGTGTCATCTTTTAGAATTTGATATAGCTCAACTGGAATTCTATCACCTCCACTAGCTTTGTTTGTAGTGATGCTTCCTAAGGCCCACATGACTTCATATTTCAGGATGTCTGGCTCTAGGTGAGTGATCACACCATCGTGATTTTATGCATCATGAAGATCTTTTTTGTATAGTTCTTCTGTGTATTCTTGCCACCTCTTCTTAGTATCTTCTGCTTCTGTTAGGTCCATACCATTTCTGTCCTTTATTTTGCCCATCTTTGCATGAAATGTTCCCTTGGTATCTCTAATTTTCTCGAAGAAATCTCTAGTCTTTCCCATTCTACTGTTTTCCTCTGTTTCTTTGCATTGATCACCAAGGAAGGCTTCCTTATCTCTCCTTGCTATTCTTTGGAACTCTGCATTCAAAAGGGTATCTCTTTCCTTTTCTCCTTTGCCTTTAGGTTCTTTTTCTCAGCTATTTGTAAGGCCTCCTCAGACAACCATTTTACCTTTTTCTTGGGGATGGTCTTGATCACTGCTTCCTGTACAATGTCACAAACCTCTGTCCATAATTCTTCAGGCTCTCTATCAGCTCTAATCCCTTGAATCTGTTTGTCACTTTCACTGTATAATATTACACTTTCACTGTAAAAGGTTTACAGTGGGTTTAGGTCATACCCAAATCATGCATATACAGTGGATCCTCTGTAGGTCCCACTCTAGGAACCCTCCAGGTCCCACTCATGGACTCCGTATTTGAAAATCTACCTACTCACTAAAATTTGCTATCCGATAATCAATACTGTAGCGCTTTCACAGTCACCCCCAAACATGCACATAGCAGTGAAAAACCTGGGTCTCCTTGTGTGCACACCACCAGCTAAGGTAGAGCAAGGCTCTCTCTCTGCCTTCTTGTTTCAGCTCTCATATCACAAGGGTGTCGTTGTCCTCATCTTTTTAGGGTCAAATGTGGTGTTTCTCGCATTTTTGTGCTTGGCATTGGTTTCACTGTTTAAAATGCTCATCAGGTTTCATGCTAATGTACCGTCTGGTGTTCCTAGATGGCAAGAAGGCTGTGATGTGCCTTAAGTGTGTTAGATCAACCTTGTTTAAGAATGAGTTATAGTGCTGTCAACTGTGAGATCAACATGAATCAACAACATATTTTGTGTCTCTAAATTGAAACACTCTTTAAAAAAACTGTACATTAATTGGTTGACAAAATTGCTGTGACCAGAGGCTCTGGTCACAAAGCCACTGTATTTCCTCTAAGAGTCATGGCTCAGTATTTGCTAATTCAATGTTCAGGGCACTTTATAGAATATAATTACCAAAATACCAAGAATCAAATATGTATATATTGAAAGCATATTACTATTTCTACAGGTATATTGGGCTTTCCAGGTGGCTCAGTGGTAAAGAATCTGCCTGCCTATACAGAAGATGTGGGTTCAATCCCTGAGTCAGGAAGATCCCCTAGAGAAGGAAATGGTAACCCACTCCAGTATTCTTGCCTGGAAAATCCCATGGACAGAGGAGCCACGGGGTTGCATGGGGTCATGTGTGATTTAGCGACTAAACAACAACAGGCATATTATTATAAATTACCTTCAACATACAGCAACTCAGAGCCTATTGGAAGTCCACTGGTGTGGCTCAGTCCACTGATATGTTACCCTGGCAATGGAATATTATGATTTGTGCCATTCTGGCTTTGTTCAGGTCATAGAATCCTGGTTAAGAGAAGTTTTAAAGTCAGAGAGACCATTTAGTTATCAGCCCTATGTCCCTGAATAAATTACTTAATCTCTCTTAATATCAGTTTCTCCACCTGTAAAATAAGATAAAGATATCTATGTCATGAAGCTGTGTTTATGTGTATGTGGTCGAAAGAGAGAAGAGTTGTAATTGTTAAAAAAAAAAAAAAAAAACACAAAATACAGACCTTACACGACATCACTTGTGCTAAAGCCCATGATGCCAAACCTAGATTTAATCTCTAATGTAATTGCAGTTTCTACCCCTATCAGAAATGCAATTAAAAATCAACTCGTCTGGAATTTTCAATAAAGTGAACTGCCATGGGGGTGCTGTCCATCCCCCAGAGGAGGAAAAGATAACCCTTGCTTTTCTCTCCCCTCATTCTCCTGATCTAAAGCAATCTTTTTTTTTTTCCTTTTGCTAATAGCTCCCTTTCCCACCTTCCTTCCTATGAAAGCCTTCTATTTTATACAGCCCCCCTAGTGCCCTTCTAGTTGCTAGATGGACTGCTTCTCAGTTTGTGAATTGCCTAATAAAGCCAATTTCATCTTCAAATTTGCTTGGCTAAGTTTTGTTTTTTAACAGAGTTAAATGAGATATGCATATGAAGCTCTTTTCAATGTGCTCAGCATCAACTTACTACATGCACTGACATTTCTTGAGCACCTTCTCTGGGTCTCCTGCTGATCTGTGCAGAGGGCAAGTAGGTACCTGCCCCCAAGGAGCTTATAGTCCAACGGTTTGTGGTAAGTACTTAGTAAATTGTTGCTATTTTTTTTATTGATTTTATTAAAACTTCATGTTTCACTTGGGTAATTATTTTATTTGTATGCTTTTTCTCAGAAGAGGACGTCTCCAGCTTCTAAAAAAAAAAACAAAAAAAAAAAAAGAAAACTTCAGAAATACAAAAAAAATTTTTTTTTGTTTTTTTTAATTGACGTATAGTTGATTCTCAATATTGTGCCAATCTCTGCTGTAAGCAAAGTGACTCAGTTATATGCACACATTCTTTTTTGTATTCTTTTCCATTACAGGGTATTGAATATAATTCCTGTGCTACACATTAAGACCTTGTTGTTTACCCATTTGAAAGATAGTAGTATCTACCAACTCCACACTCCCAGTCCATCCCTGTCCCCCAACCCAATCCCTTTGGCAACCACAAGTCTGATCTCTATGAGTCTGTTGCTGTTTTGTAAATAGGTTCATTTGTGCCATGCTGTAGAGTCCACATATAAGTGATATCATATGGTATTTATCTTTCTCTTTCTGACTTTCTTCACTTAGTATGATAATCTCTAGTTGCATTCATGTTGCTGCAAATGGCATCATTTGTTCTTTTTTATGGCCCAGTATATTCCCTTGTACATATGTACCACAACTTCTTTATCCATTCATCTGTCAGTGGACATTTAAGATCGCTCCATGTTTTGGTTATTATGAGTAGAGCCACTAAGAACATCTTTTTGAATTAGTTTTGTCCAGGTATATTCCTAGGAGTGGGGATTGCTGGATCACATGGTAACTCTATTTTTAGTCTTCTGAGGAAGCTCCACACTGTTTTCCACAGCGGCAGCACCAAGCGTGTAGGAGGGTTCCCCTTCCTCCACAACCTTTCCAACATTTGTTATTTGCAGGTCAAAAGCCATTATTTCTTCACCTGTTCACAGAAATTAGTGATAGAAGAAAGATGGGTGTTGAAGAAACCAGTTCACAATGCCAGAGAAGTTAATTCCTTAAAGAATTATATCAAGGGTCAGCAAAAGAAACTAAATCACCTAACTCTAAAGAGACTAGAGTACAAAAATCATTAAGATCAACACAGGACATTTGCTAAAGATAAGAAAGTGTTTTTGTTTTTTTCATTTTTTTAAAACAAAGCTCCCAGATATGCACAAGACTTGTCAAGAGATCTCACCAGTTGGGCACAATCCTGGTACCTGAGGACAGGGGCTATATTCAAATCCTCCCTTCTCAGAGTGCAACCTGGAGGAAGATTTCTACGTCTTTGAACTTCAGCTTCCTCAGCTGTTAAGTGGGGTGGATGTCAGTATTATGAGGATTAAACAACAGATGAAAGGACTTACAAACTATAAAGTACAATCCAAACATTTTGAGTCCTTCTAAAATGTAAAATAGATTAGATTTTTAATTCATAAAGTTATGTATGCTGTGTCCAAGAGTAACATTCTATCTACAACACGGTTATTTGTAACATAGGAAACCCAACTGGGGACTTCCTTAATGGTAGAGTGGATAGGAATCCCCCCGCCAATGCAGGGGACATGGGTTCCATCCCAGGTCTGGGAAGATTACACATGCCCCAGGGCATCTAAAGCCCGTATGGGTAACTTCTGAAGCCCACATGCCCTAGAGTCTGTGCTCCCGCAACATGAGAAGCCACCACAATGAGAAGCCCGTGCACCACAGCAAAAAATAGCAACCCCCCACCCCTCCTCCCTGGCTCATCTCAACTAGAGAAACCCTGCGCATATCGACGAGGACCCAGCACAACCAAAAAGTTAAAAAAAAAAAACCAGAAAGAAACCCAACTGAAATAATTTTTTTTCTGTCTGTACCACATGACATGTGGATTCTTAGTTCCCCAGCCAGGGATCGAACTTGCATCCCCTGCATTGGAAGGCAGTCCCTTAACCACTGGATCACCAGGGAAGTCCCTGGAATAATTCTTAAGCCAACACATTTTCCTTGCTCAAAGATTACTCTTCCAGCATGTTTCAGGCTATATTCTAGAGTATCCCATTTTTATTTTCTTAGACTTGCTAGGGTTGGCTGCCCTCTTTAAACGGTCAAACTAAATAAACTTGGAAGGAAATAATCAAGAAAAACAGTGTTTATTTGAGATCAAAGAATTGCAATTTGGGACACACAGTTTCAGGTAGCAACCTAAACAGTATCCCATGGGGAGTAAGAGTCAATGACTTTTAAAGGTAAAGGGGGGAGGTTTGTATTAGTGATTTTTCCCTCTAATTATTTCCTGAGGCTATTGCCAGAGGGAGGTAAAAGTCCTTTACCGTGATGTTTCTGGTCCTCTTGCAGAGTCCTTTGAGTATGTGTGGTTTGACTCAGTTCATGGTGTGACTGGGTAAGAATGTACATAAGATCCACCTCCTTAATGGCCTCTTGGCTCCATTTAAAAACCCCTTGAAACTCTGTTACACTGTTGGTGGGAATGCAAACTAGCACAGCCACTCTAGAGAACAGTGTGGAGATTCCTTAAAAAAACTGGAAATAGAACTGCCATATGACCCAGCAATCCCACTCCTGGGCATATACACACTGAGGAAACCACATCTGAAAGAGACATGTGTACCCCAATGTTCATCGCAGCACTGTTTATAATAGCCAGGACATGGAAGCAACCTAGATGCCCATCAGCAGACAAATGGTTAAGAAAGCTGTGGTACATATACACAATGGAATATTATTCAGCCATTAAAAAGAATACATTTGAATCAGTCCTAATGAGTTGGATGAAACTGGAGCCTATTATACAGAGTGAAGTAAGCCAGAAAGAAAAACACCAATACAGGATACTAACACATATATATGGAATTTAAAAAGATGGTAATGATAACCCTATATGCAAGACAGAAAAAGAGACACAGATGTATATAACAGACTTTTGGAGTCTGTGGGAGAAGGTGAGGGTGGGATGATCTGAGAGAATAGCATTGAAACATGTATATTATTAATTCTGAAACAGATCACCAGTCCAGGTTGGATGCATGAGACAAGTGCTCGGGGTTGGTGCACTGGGAAGACCCAGAGGGATGGGGTGGGGAGGGAGGTGGGAGGGGGGTTCAGGATGGGGAGCACATGTAAATCCATGGCTGATTCATGTCAATGCATGGCAAAAACCACTACAATATTGTAATTAGCCTCCAACTAATATAAATAAATGAAAAAAAAAAAAAAAAAAACCCTTGACATAAGTAAATGCATTTTATTTCACATTTCATATTTTCCCCTTTTGATCCAGATTTGCCTCTGAAAGCATCACTGACTTCTAGACCTGCTTTGCCTCACATTCTGGGATGGACCTCTCCCAAAAATTAGATCCCATCCGAGGGGGAATTTTTAATTTCTGCTGGCTATTTCAGGGAATCAGTGTCATAAGGGTTAGGCCACATCTGACCAACAGGGAAGCATTCAGGAAAAGGCTTGGGCAGTTTCAGCATCCAGAAATTTCACTGTTACCTGAATGTTCAAGTGAATAAGCCTTCAGTTCAGTTCAGAAGCTCAGTTGTGTCCGACTCTTTGCAACACCATGGACTGCAGCATGCCAGGCCTCCCTGTCCATCACCAACTCCCCGAGATTGCTCAAACGCATGACCACTGAGTCAGTGATGCCATCCAACCATCTCATCCTCTATCATCCCCTTCTCCTCCTCCCTCAATATTTCCCAGCATCAGGGTCTTTTCCAATGAGTCAGTTCTTCACATCAGGTGGCCAAAATATTGGAACTTCAGCGTCAGTTCTTCCAATGGTTGATTTCCTTTAGGATGGACTGGTTGGATCTCCTTGCAGTCCAAGGGACTCTCCAGAGTCTTCTTCAACACCACACTTCAAAAGCATCAATTCTTTGGTTCTCAGCTTTCTTTATGGTCCAACTCTTACATCTATACATGACTACTGGAAAAACTATAGCTTTGACTAGATGGACCTTTGTCGGCAAAGTAATGTCTCTGCTTTTTAATATGCTGTCTAGGTTGGTCATAACTTTTCTTCCAAGGAGCAAGTGTCTTTTAATTTCAGGGCTGCAGTCACCATCTGCAGTGACTTTGGAGCCCAAGAATAAATAAATAAATAAAGTCTGTCACTGATTTCATTGTTTCCCCATCTATTTGCCATGAAGTGATGGGACCAGATGCCATAAACCTTACTATCACTTCAATCCACTGAGAGACCACAGTCTTTGTGTTTATAGAAGCTTTGGAGCAGGTCTGAGTAAGGAGCAGCATAAGTCTAACTACAAACACACATAGCAAAATTCTAATAATCATAAATAATATTTGAAGTCCTGATCTTATCTCAGTGTCCAGAGCTGAAGACAGCCAGCTGAAAATGTGGATAGGGAGCAGAGAAGCTTTGTGTTATTTTTCTAAAGTTTCTGGTGAATCTGAAGTAGAACTTGAAAGTTTCTGCGTGTTTGTGTATGTGTTAAATAGTTATTTATTTGGCTGCACCAGGTCTTAGGGGTGGCCCTTGGGATCTTTACTTGAGGCATGCGAACTCTTAGTTGCAGCTGTGGGACCTAATTCCCTGACCAGGGATAGAACCTGGGCCTCCTAGGTTCTATCATGCTCCTTGGGAGCATGGAGTCTTAGTCACTAGACCACTAGGGAAGCCCCGAAATTCACTGCAAGTGTTAATCTAGGCGCAGCAGGAGGTGTTGGCTAGGGCATTCTATCAACGGCTGCCACATGCTGCAAGGAGATAATGAAGCCCTATTTGATTATCTAATACAACCCTCACTGGGGAATCCAGGGATTCCCATTGTTGTTAAGCTAAGCCTCAAGTGGTAGATTTTGTTAATTTAGCCATGGTGCAACAGGTCAGTATGGACTGCACCAGTTCAAGGAACAAATCCTTTCACATGGTAATCAATGGACAGTATGTGAGGGTGTAAAAAGCGGGCAGCCGAGTCTCATCTCGACCAATGAGATTTTGGCTGGATTTCTTTCTCTAACACGAACTTGAAGTTAAGTGAAATGCTATGGTATAAAAAAAAGCATTATCCTGTCACATACCAGCTGTGTAAACATTCATAAGCCCAGGGTTCTCCTTTGTAATCACATACAAAGGTGGACCCCGAAGGAGTAACATAGTCTCCGGTCAGGAGTGTGATTATTCACGTTTCCATTGACAGGTTATGAACTTAGGGATACGTTCTAGCCATGGATCATGTAGCCATTACAGCCAACAACCATCTGGCCCTAGTGCAGCAAAATGTTTAACACAGACTTGAGAGGTTACATTTCTTACAAATTTTGGTCAGCCATTTGCTTCTCGACAGAGGTAAAAGAGAAAAGAAGATCCAAGCAGGTGAAATGTTAGAGGAATAGGACTTGGAGAAATGTTTTGTAACAGTGTCAAACAGAAACAGTAGAGACCATGATCTTATCGTTTTACCCTGTAGACAACTTTAAGGGCTAAGTACTTAAAATCTAGCAGACCATTGGGAACTAAGGAGAAATTGGTGATCAGGTGTAACCAGGCTTCCCTGGTGGCTCGGACGGTGAAAATCTACCTGCAAAGCAAGAGACCCGAGTTCAACTCCTGTGTTGGGAAGATCCCCTGGAGAAGAGAATGGCAACCCACTCCAGCATTCTTGCCTGGAGAATTCCATGGACAGAGGAGCCTGGTGGGAAGCAGTCCATTGTGTTGGAAAGGGTTGGACATGACTAAGTGACTAACACACATAAGTAGACTGTCCTTAAATCTGGAAGACTGAGGTCATGGAAATATATCCCACCCTCAGAGAGAAGTCCTCCAGCCTCTATAGTTTGAGAATAGATCACTAGAAGAATATCTCCCCATTTGCCAGAAAAATGCCCTCAAGGAAGGTAAAAAATTCAGCTAACATTAAACAAATTCCAACAAAATGCTGACTGGTCACCATCTTGGACATAATAAAGTCACTAAGTGATATTCTGACACCATCAGCCAATTGAACAGGCCTTCTTTAGCAAGGATATTGAAGTAGTGTCATTAAACTCAGTAAATTTATCAGTAGAGTAGAGCAACCCCATTAAGAAAAGGGTCAGTAATGAGGTTAGAGTAGTGTGTATGTCCCTGGAGAAGGAAATGGCAACCCACTCCAGTATTCTTGCCTGGAGAATTCCATGAACAGTGGAGCCTGGTGGACTGTATATAGCCCATGGCATCACAGAGTCAGACACGACTGAGGGACTAACTTTTCACTTTAGTGTGAATATATATACCAGCCTGGTTCTGAATATTGGGAAAGCTGTGAGCATCAGACGTTATCTGCTTCGCTTTCTAGTTAGTTTTCATTTTATTTCTCCAGTCACTTCACAAGTCCAGTTGGGCATTGGACCTTTTTAAGTTGAGAAACATGGGAATTCCCAGTGGTTAGGACTCCATGCTTCCAATTCCAGGGCCCAGGTTCAATACCTGGTTGGTGAACTGAGATTCCCACAAGGTGTGTGGTGTAGCCAGAAAAAAATAGAAACATGAATCCAAAAATTAACACCTTCCAGCGTTGTAGGACAAGAATTAGTTAACAGTGCCTGTTATGGTTCTTTTCATCTGAGATGTAAAGAATCTTTTTGAAAAAAAAATTGTTTTTAATTAAAAAAAAGAAAAAAAACCTTTTTGAAGATTTTCCAGTAGACAAAACCACCTGCTTATAGAATGTGCATGTGACGTGTGTTGACTCATCTCCCAGGAGCACCCTGTGGAAAGATTGTGCTACGAGGCTATGTTTCTTTTAATCTAAGGCTCTGATTAGTCCATTGCAGTAATGAAGCATGTCTCCTTTAATTAGTTTAATATATCGAGAGCAGAAAGAGACAAACGCCTAGGTCTGCTGGTAATGACTTCGAGTGGTGACAGACTGCTTCCCAAAGGAAGTGTAGATTAGACCAAACCCCACAGACTTGCTTCATAATATGGCCAGTGGAATGTATTCCCTGGTCACCATGCAGTTCTGAGGAAACACCCCATGTGGGTGTAACCTTTTCTCTTTTTTAAAAAAATGTTTATTTATTCATTTATTTTTGGTTGCCCTGGGTCTTTGTTGCTACACTTGGGCTTTCTGCAGTTTCAGAAAGCAAAGCAGGGGCTAGCTGTGAATGGGCTTCTCATGGCGGCGGCTTCTCTTGTGGAGCACGGGCTCTGGGTGTGCGGACTTCGGTCGTTATGGTGCACCAGGTTCATTGCTCCGAGGCAGCGGAATCTTCCCAGACCAGGGATCGAACCCATGTTCTCTACATAGACAGGTGGATTCTTATCCACTGTACCACTGGAGAAGTGCCTAACCTTTTCTTACAATATTTCTACAATATTGAAAAAACAATATTTCTTCAATCCAATGAGGAAACATACATATCATGACAAGCACAAATTTATAGACTTGGGAAGAAGACAATGGAATTAAATCCATGTGCCATATCTTAAAAGACCCTTTGTGGTGGTGTGGTGTAGTTGCTAAGTAGTGTTCGACTCTTGCCACCCCACGGACCACCAGGCTCCTCTGTCCATGGGATTTTCCCAGGCAAGAATATTGGAGTGGTTGCCATTTCCTACTCCAGAGGATCTTCCAGACCCAGGATCAAAACCCATGAACCTACATCTCCTGAATCTGCATTCAGGCAGATTCTTTACCCCTGAGCCACTGGGGAAGAAATCAAAACATCCAGGGACAGTTTGGACAGTTTTCCCTGTTTTTGTTTTTAAAGGGTGTACAGCACAAGCTAATTTTGCCTCCTTGAAGGCCTTAAAAATATTTCCTGGGATTTCCCTGGTGATGCAGTAGATAAGAATCTGCCTGCCAATGCTGCAGGGGACACAATTTCAATCTTTTGGTCCGGAAAGATCCCATATGCCGCAGAGCAATTAAGCCTGGGTATCACAACTAAAGAGCCTGTACTCTAGAGCCCGAGAGCTGCAACTACTGAAGCCCACGTGCCTAGAAGCCTGTGCTCTGCAACAAGAGAAGCCACTGCAGTGAGAAGCCCTGCCACTGCAACAAAGAGTAGCCCCTGCTTGCCAAAATTAGAGAAAGTCCACGCAGAAAGCACCAAAGACATGGCGCAACCAACAGTAAATAAATAAAATAAGTAATTAATCAAAAAAACTTTCCCAACAGCATTGTCTCATTTATCATAGCCCAGTGAGTCATCTGATGACTCACTGCCATCAGGACCTGGACTCTGCCAAGACAGGTCTTCTTCCGGGGCCATACCAGAGATTAGTCAACGGGCTAAAAATACAGCTATCATCAGCCCAATAAAACCTTTGTGCACTGTCTTCAGCTGGCCTTCTTTGAATCACTTCCATTAGATCCTCTTTGAGAATGTAGACAAAACTTAATAAAACCTTTCAGGTTGGATGGCTCATAAGGTGGCTGTTCTTGCAGCCTGATCAACCAGATTATTTCCTTTGGTTTCATCTGAGTTTAATTTGAATGTCCAGGCACCTTCATGATGAGCAGGACAGATGGAAGTTGGGTTGATTTCAACAATTCATTCACCCAATTTTCATTATTAATCTGGTTTCCTGGAATCTTTGTTTCCAAAGTGCCAAGGTTAGAAACTACCACAAAGTGACTGTCTGTACAGATATTCACAGTTTTACCTTCTTTTTGGGTGTGCAAGCTCAGTTAGAGCTTGGAGCCCTGCTTGCTGGGCTGAAGTAGCAGTGGTCAGTGGAGTTTCTTCAGTTACTTCAAAGGAGGAAGTGATTGCATGCAATGTTTTCCCTTTGCCATTGTTCATATAAGAAACATCAGTAAACTTAAACTTAAGTAAACTTAAATTTCAGCCTTAGCTAGGTATTTCTTGTAAGTCAGCTCCAGGGCCAGATAGTGATGAGGAGTCTGGTCAGTAGGTAAAAGGGAAAGGTTTGTAGGGTTAAGGTTGTTGCCCTGGGTAAGGGTTTTGTGAGAAGTTAGTAACAGCATTTCATGTGAGGTAATATGGCTTACAGAAAGGCATTGAGTGTGATAAGAACTGAGCAAAGTTTCTATTGCTCGGGGAACATAGGCGATGAGTGGACAGCCCATAACCTTTTCCTGAGTTGATTTTGTAGAGCTGCTTTTGGAAATAGCTCTTAGGCACGGGGGAAGACCTCTGGCTATAGGGTCTAATTATTGACAGCAATGACCAAGGACTCAGTGTTGACCTCTGTGCCTTTTTGTAAACACTCCTAAGGCATTCTCCTCCCTTCCCTACACAAAGGAGGGGAAAGGGAAGCTGGTAACTAGGAAGGCCTAGAACAGATACTCTGAAGACTTCCCTGGTGGTACAGTGATTAGAATCTGCCTGCCAATTCAGGGGACATGGGTTCGATCCCTGGTACGGGAAGATTCCACATATGTCAGAGCAATTAAGCCCATGCACTACAACTACTGAACCTGCTCTCTAGAGCCCGAGAGCCGCAACTACTAGAGCCCGCATGCTCTAGGGCCCTCGAGCCACAGCTAATGAGCCCCTGTAACCCAACTACTGAGCCCAAAGGCTGCAACCACTGAAGCCTTTGAGCCTAAAATCTGTGCCCTGCAACAAGAAAAGCCACCGAAAAGGGAAGCCTGTGCACCGCAAAGAAGAGTGGCCCCTGCTTACTGCAACTGGAGAAAGTCCAGAACAACCAAAAATAAAGTAAATAAATAAATAAATTTTAAATATAAAGCAGGTGGTTTGAGAAGTCTGATTTTCAGGATCTGAAGAGTCATACAGGTGTTTTCTTCCCAATTTAAAGGATCTAGTCCTTCAGCTTTGAGCAACATATAAAGAGAGTGGGCTATTAAGAAGAATCAGGTATCCAGTTCCCATCGTATCCAGCCAGACTCCAGAATCCTTGATGTTGTCTTTTGGTCTGTGGCTACTGGAAATTTAAGACACTGAATCCTATTAGGGTCTAAAAGGAGTCCTTAATCTGAGATCAGGTATCCTAGGTATTTGACCGGCATTTGAACAACTTGTAATTTCTCTTTAGAAACCTAATGAATATAGTTGCTAATGGCTTGAGGAGACTGACGTCGTTTTGCTTACTTGTTTCCTTAGAAAAGGAACAGAGAAGATGCTTATCAACATGTTGTAACATCGAGATAGACCCTTGTGGAAAAAATAACATCTACTAAATCTCTGTCCAGGATCTGTGAAAAGTAGGAAGGCTTTCAGTCTAGCTAGGTGTATTGTTGTTCTTCCCTCATGAAAGCAAATAAAAATTGACTTTCAGAATCCACAGAGATGCTGCAAAAGCCACCACAGAGGTCTGGTGCAGGGACTGTGGGGCCTTGTGTCTCATATTCCTTTGTGATTGGTTTGAAGTGAAAGTTGCTCAGTCATGTACAACTCTTTGCAACCCCATGGACTATACAGTCCATGGAACTCTCCAGGCCAGAATACTGGAGGGGGAAGCCTTTCCCTTCTCCAGGTGATCTTCCCAACCCAGGGATCAAACCCAGGCCTCCTGCATTGCAGGTGGGTTCTTTACCAGCTGAGCCACGAGGGAAATTCCTGCCCAGGCTGCATGGATACTGATTAATGCTTGGAAGAAGTTTACCAGGATCAATTTGAATTTGAATTGGGGGAACTGGATGAATCCACGCAATGTCCGTTGTGAATTTTGCCCAGCATTTCTCAGGGACTTCTTTGAGGAGTGTTAACTTTCTGTTCTTTCAAGCTCGTCCTAAGGGCAGAAACTGCTAATAATAGAACTGAGGAGCTGGAATGCGAGGAGTTGTCCAGGGAACTGAATCAATCTTTAGAATAATTTCCCATTTTAAGAAAAAGAGATGACAGTGTGATATTGTTGCAGCAAAAAGGAATAAAAAAAAAAGAGAAATGAGGCTTTTTTCTTTCCCTTTCCTGAGAACAAAGAAGATAAAGAGAATAGTGAGCAGGCCTGAACCCTCCTATTTTTTTTTTTTTTTACTTTAACTGCTCCTAACTCTGCATGTCTATAACTAAATTTGCTTTTCTGCCCTCTAACTCTGCAGGATCTACACTTTGCACCTACTTCCTTTTGACTCTAGGCTAACTACATCCTGTATCTGTGTTTACCCTTACAACACCCTTTGCTTTGTAGTTACATATCAAAAAGGCCACAGAACTACTGAACTGCCAGACTCATCACTGGATTACTGATGCCAGTCTGTGACTGTCTTTGTAAAGGGCAAGAGGAAGAAATCAAGATCTGAACACTTTTGTTACTCATCATCAACTCCTGACTGCGAGCCCTCGTCTTATATAAGCCCCCAGACTCCTTGTGGAGGCAGGAGAGGGGGAGGAATAGTTCTTAAGGCACGAGCCTACTGTGTTTCCCCTCTCCGCCAACTGAGAAATAAAGCCACCTTTCTATTTCCTCCAAACTCTGTTTCTGCACTTTTTATTCAGCTTCACTGAGCAGAAAAAGCCAAGATTTTGGCCAGCAACAAAGAAAAAAGTTTTCTTTCTGGGAAGCTGACAGGAGCAGAACTGACCAGAGGTAAGGAATGATTGTCCTGAAGGGAGCCCAGTTGGAAAAGGGAGGGAGGGGACTTGTAAACTATGGAGGGTTTTCGGGATATTCTCACTGTTTGAATTATCTCAGTGCAGGGAGGAAACGGTTGTTTGAGTGGTGGTGTTGAGCACAGAAAGTGTGGCTCCAGTGTCAGTGAAGACAAGGAGGAGCTCACTTCCAATCGTTAAGTGAATTGTCACTCTGTTCTTAGAGCAAGCACAGTTGATAAGAAGAACTAAAGGTTTAACTTGGGAGGATTGTTTAAAGTGTTTTAGTTTAAGGCAATCCTTTTTCCAATGGCCAGGCTTCTTATTCAAATGGCAGACATTTTTAGAGTTTGAAGGCTTTGATTTAGTTTGTTGAAGCCTCTGGGAGGAGTCTGATAGCTGTTGAACCAGTAAATTTATGATTTTAGTGGTCTTTAGCTTATTTGAATTGTGAACGAAAAAAGTGAAAATGTTAGTTGCTTAGTCATGTCCTACTCTTTGAGACCCCATGGAGCCCACCAGGCTCCTCTGTCTATGGAATTCTCCAGGCAAGAATACTGGAGTGTGTAGCCATTTCCTTCTCCAGGGGCTCTTCCTGACCCAAGAATACAATTTTAGTCTCCTGCATTGCAGGCAGAGTCCAATAGGTTTGCCAAATTAACCAAATCAGGAGTTGCCATGGTTTTTCAATTAAGTTAGGCTTATTTTGCCCAAATTGAGATCTTCACCTGGGCCATTTAGGAACATGGAGTTAAAAGACTCCATTATCTAAAAGGAGTCCAGGGTTTTCCTTAGAAACAATTTCAAGTCTGTTGTAATATCATGCACAGGTTTGTTAGTCCTTGAGTGCATGCTGTGATTTTATTCCAATCAACAGGTTTTAGGAAGGCCTGAGAAATAGCTTCATATAAAATTCTGCTATTTCTTGGGCTTTAGGGCTATCGAGTGGCAGGATACATTGCAGATCCTCTAAAAGAGGATTCCAGCCAGCTTTAGCCATGACCCCCCAACAAAACTGATAAAGATCAGGAAACAAAGGCTCATAGATTTGAATGACAATGTTAAATTCCTTTGTAAAATGGTGAGGGCCCACAGTTACCTCGGAAAGCTCTTTGACTATAGCTAGCAAACTCTTAGTCCAAAGTATATAACGTACATTTTAAAAGGTGCCCTCATTACTGGGTTTCAATTTAAATGTAAGGGGTTTTCTATTTATTTTTCAGCCGCGCTACACAGCTTGTGGGATCTTAGTTCTCTGCCCAGGGATGCAACCCATGCCCCCTGCAGTGGAAGTGGGGAGTCCTAACCACTGGACTGCCAGGGAATTCCCTAAAGGTTGAGTTTGAATTGGTTGAATGAAGGAGATTGGGGGTGGAGCCTGAAGAAGGGGGCCTCGAGGTTTGGGGGTAAAATGGGAGTTCAGCAGGAGAAGAAGAAAAGGAGGGAGATGGGGGTAGATGTGGAGGACAGACTTGAGGAGCAGGAACGAGTGACAGAATTATAACTCTTTTGTAATTGAGAAACCTTTTCAGAAAGTTTAGAATTTGTATCTTGGAAGGAAGTTGTTTCGCTGTATCCCACTGTTCACTGAACCCAGGGTAGGCAAGGCACGAGCGGGGAAGCTGGAAGAAAACTCAAGGAGCTGCAGACATTTATTCTCTTCTGACTGGTAGATCAGTCATAGCGGCAGAACGCTGTATTCTCGCCGCTTGTGGTTGACCCAGCAGACGCAGCCATAATGCACCCTCAAGGGCGTCTCAGGTGGAGCTTATATAAGCACGCAGAACAGACGCGGCCCCGGGCCAAGCGGGGTCACCGTGGCACGCATGCGCAGTGCTACAATGCGCTCAGCCATTACATAATCATTACTTACCAAACGTGTGGCGAGAGCGAGAGGCTGTGGGGTGAGAGCCTGACCGCCGCCATCTTGGCTAGCTTGGTCTTTCCCTACAGATTGGATTTCCCTACAGATTGGGATTTCCCTGGTAGCTCAGTTGGTAGAGAAATCGCCTGCAGTGCAGGAGACCCCGGTTTGATTCCTGGGTCGGGAAGACCCCGTGGAGAAGGGATAGGCGACCCACTCCAGTATTCTGGCCTGAAGAACTCCATGGACTCTATAGCCCACAGGGCCGCAAAGAGTCAGACTCGACTGAGGGACTCTCACTTCACAGAATTGATTGGGGAATCAGAGAATTGCAGTTAAGGTCGCATAGATTCTGGTAGCAACCCAAACAGTGTCCTGCTGGGAAGTAAAAGTCAGGAGCTCTTAAAGGCAAAGAAAGAAGGTTCGTATTACCAAGAATTTTAAGTGGAATTGGAGGCAGAAGCTAGGCTAAACAGGTTTGGGTGCAAAGGCTAACACTAGCGGGAGGGGAAAGCTCATCCCGTGTCTGTGACAGGTTTCAGGTGTTCTTGCAGTGGTTTGGCCCAGTTCAAAAGGTCATAGTTCCATCCTTGTGTAAGGTTCACCTTGTTAATGGCCTCCAGGCTCCATTTTAAAACACCTTGCTATCAGTGAATTCATTTGCTTTCCCATTAGAAATGGAACATTTCCTGCCGTATCAGTAAACAAGGATGTCACAGTCCTCAGCAACTGCAGTCCTCCACAGTGAGCTAGTCATCCCCAAAGGAACTCAGGAAGGAGAGTAATACCTGCCATCTAGCAGCCATTAGGCTGCAGCCATTCCCTACAGTGAGCCCCGAGGAACTCAGAATGTGAAAAACACTAGATACTGGCCCCAAATAGCTGAGGTGCATGTCAAAGGAATGGTTTCAATGAGCCCAGACTCTTGCATTCCCATACGCAGAAATGCGCTAAATTCCTTAACCTGGGTTATCTGGTTTTCTTTAATTTACAAAAAAACTTCTGATTTCAGACCACCTGTCCTTTGTTGCAAAACATCTATATAACCTGGCTCTCCCGCAACACACACACACCTCCCTCCCCCATCTTCCTGCCTACCCCCCCTTCCCCACCACTGCCTTCTCAGAGTCACTCTCTCAGGATCACTGAAGATGCTACCTCTAAAAATTTCCGCCAAATAAAACATAACTTTCAGGTTGTGGTATTTTTTCAGTTGACACACATTTCACAAAACCTTACCAAGGTTATTGCCACTCTAAGGTTATAGGATACAATACTAGGGATGTGGCCAACTATGTAAAATTAAACTGTTTTAGTTACATTTCAGAAGGGGAGAGGACATGATTTTTCTTTTAGGACATGATTTATCATGTAATACTGATCAAATTTTAAAATTGAGGTTCATATGACCCCCTTCTTGGTTTTGATTAACTTGCAGGAGCAGCTCACAGAACTCAGGCACACAGTCTACTTACTATCTACTGGTTTATTGCAAAAAAATAAGCTAAAGGATACAGATGAACATCAAGATGTAATAGATGCATAGGGCAGGGTATGTGGGGAAGGATGTGGATTTTCCATGCTTTCTCAGGAGCACCACTCTTCCACACCTTCAGGTGTTTGCCTGGTGTTAAAGAAACTCTCCTAATCCAGTACTTTTGGGATTTTGTATGGAGGCTCCAAAATCACTGCAGATGGTGATTGCAGTCATGAAATTAAAAGATGCTTACTCCTTGGAAGGAAAGTTATGATCAACCTAGATAGCATATTAAAAAGCAGAGACATTACTTTGTCAGCAAAGGCTAAGGTTTTCCAGTGGTCATGTATGGATGTGAGAGTTGGACTATAAAGAAGGCTGAGCATTGAAGAATGGATGCTTTTGAACTGTGGTGTTGGAGAAGACTCTTGAGAGTCCCTTGGACTGCAAGGAGATCCAACCAGTCCATCCTAAAGGAGATAAGTCCTGGGTGTTCATTGGAAGGACTGAAACTCCAATACTTTGGCCACCTGATGCGAAGAACTAACTCATTGGAAAAGACCCTGATGCTGGGAAAGATTGAGGGCAGGAGAAGGGGACGACAGATGATAACATGGTTGAATGGCATCACCGACTCAATGGACATGGGTTTGGGTGGATTCCGGGAGCTGGTGATGGACAGGGAGGCCTGGCATGCTGCGGTTCATGGGGTGGCAAAGAGTCGGACACGACTGAGTGACTGAACTGAACTGAACTGATGGAGGCTTTCTCATATAGGCATGATTGATCATTCATTTCATTTCTATCCCCTCTCTCCTGTCTGGAGAATAGGAGGTGAGGCTGAAAATTCCAAGCTTCTTATCATGGCTTGGTCTTTCTGGTGACCAGTCCTGCGAGGGGCCCACCAAGAGTTGCCTCATTAGAAGCGACTAGTGACACTGCTGTTACCCAGGAAATTCCAAGGGATTTATCAACTCTGTGTTAGGAACCAGGGACAAGGACCAAATATTAAAACAAAGATGCTCCTAGTGCTCTTACCACTTAGGAAATTATAAGAATTTTAGGAGATCTGTTTCAAGAACAGTGTGTGCAGCAGGGTGGTGACAGAGACTGATATGTATTTTATGATCCCACAGCTATAAAACAGTTTCTTTGCAAGCAGTATTTTACTGTTTAAGGAAATTTGTTTTAACCAAAAGTTTCGGACTTACTAAGTTTGTAAGTCGTGTTTAAAATGCTTAAATGATCTGTCTTGTTAGACTTTTAGCATTGGTGCATGGGTAGATGTAGCATTTGCTACTTTCATTGTGTGAGTACTCCCATTATGGTCAATTTCAAGCTACCTACATGATGTTACTGAAGCTGAGGTAGAAATCTGATATTAGCCGGAGAAGGCAATGGCATCCCACTCCAGTACTCTTGCCTGGAAAATCCCATGGATGGAAGAGCCTAGTAGGCTGCAGTCCATGGGGTCGCTAAGAGTTGGACACGACTGAGTGACTTCATTTTCACTTTTCACTTTCATGCATTGGAGAAGGAAATGGCAACCCACTCCAGTGTTCTTGCCTGGAGAATCCCAGGGACGGGGGAGCCTGGAGCTGTCTATGGGGTCACACAGAGTCAGACACGACTGAAGTGACTTAGCAGCAGCAGCAACCACTTTTTGTTTTTCTGAGCACAAAATCCTCCCTCACCATTAAAAAAACAAACAAAATAAATTCAAATGAATACAGCTGGAGTAGGGGAGCAGTCAGAGATAAATGTGTGAACGGAAAACTTTAAATTTGTTGTTCTGAATCTCACCATCTTTAAAACCAACATGCCAACTAGAAATCTGATAAATTCATTTAGGTAAACGAAATAGGAACAAGAGTGTAACATGGACAATTTACTGTGATTTGACATTGGTTATACTTAAATCACTCAATAGCCAAATTTTAAGCGAGATAGGAAAGGCAGGACCAAATTTAGCAAATCTGTGGGAGGTTTTAGGGCAGGATGTTCTTCCCACTGCAGCACTGAATTCCTAGCACACCTACACAAAAAGGTACACGTAGTTTCCATCATCTTCCAATGCCACTACAATGGTATGCATTAATTACTTGGCTGATGCTCTCAAGAGCATCAGCAATGTCAAGGAGACCCAAATGCTAAATTCTTATCAGGCACTGCTTCAAAGTCATTGCCTGGTTTTTAACTGATGCTGAAGTGTGGTTACATTGATCAATTTTAAGTCATTAATGATCACAGAGCTGGGAAAATTGTGAACCTTATGGGTGGTTAAACAAATGTGGAATGATCAGTCCTAGATTTGGTGTGCAACTCGAAGATCTAGAAATATGGCAGAATAATCTGCTCTATCCTGTCTGTTTGGTATCATTGTACACTAAGTCCCCTACATACAAACAAGTTCCATTTCTAGAGCACGTTCATAGGTCTGATTGGTTTATAAGTCAAACAAATTAGCCTAAGTACCCAGCTAACACAGTCAGCTATATAGCACTGTACTGTAACAGATTTATAATACTTTTCATACCAATAATGCATAAAAACAAACACAAAAAATAAAGAAAACATTTTTAATCTTATGGGACAGTACTTGAAAAACACAGTAGTACAGTTAGCATTCAGGGGCTGGCACTGAGCAAGAAGAGTTTCTGACTGGAGGAGGGAGTGGAGATAGGAGATGGTAAAATTGCAGGATTATCAGCAGTAGGAGGTGGAGGGCAAGCTGCAATTTCATTCATGGCTGATGCCTCTTTGAAAGTTCACAGCTTGATGTTTCATATGTAGGGGACCTCCAGTACTGATGGACTCAACTGGTACCATGGATGAAGAAAAAAGATGAAAACACACAGAAGGGAAAACCCTAGGATTCTTTTTCTAGGAAGGTAGCGTATACATACAGATAAATCACTTCAATGGGGCAGGGCGGGGTACATTTCAATGCTGGAAAGTACATCTGGGAGGATTCTAACTTCCAGCTTTCTCCACCTCTCTATTCCCAACTTAACCTTTCCACAGAGTAGAACAGCGTTGCCTTGGCTGCTCAGGGAAACACGTGGTAACAGTGGTTCCAACGAAAACAATGCTGCTGATATCTACCCCCACTCCATGACACGTGGATTTGACATCTAGTGACTTTGTTCTGGTTTGTAACATACCCTCTTAGTCTTCAGGAAACCTTTGCTCAGGAACAGCCACATCACCCTTAATAGTATCTTGGACCTTGGCTCCTGGGTATCATTCAGATCTCACATCGCTGAACTATTATGTATTCAGATCTGTCTCAGACTTGGCATTCCACATCCATAAAGTGGCTTAATCTCCTCTTGACTCCCAACTGAGTGATGGTCTCAGTACTGTCCTCTCTGGCAGAGATGAAGGTTCATGTCATGTTATATATCCAAACATGTGATACTGTATAAAGTATGATTCATACCTAAACTGGTTAATAAGTACCTACCACTGAAGCCTCAAGAGAGAGGAGGCAAGGGTTAAGAGATTAGAATGATAATACAGAGAGATACACTACTAAGTTTTCTCCTTTTTGTACTTCGTTTGTTACTTTCTGGAACTTTGTTGAAAGAACATATGAATTTTGTCAAATCCTTTCATAGGAAATATCTTACTTTTCATAAATCAAAGAAATTTAAAGTCAGAAGAAATCTTAAATCTCACATAGCTCACTTTTCCCTGGAGTTTGGAAATTCTATCCACGACATACCTAGTCCAACACAGATTGCCCCTAACTCTTGTCTAGATATGTCACATGTTGTCTAGATATGTCAACTCTTGACTAGGCATGTCAACTGTTGACTCCCTCCTATGAGGTAAGTGTAATTAGTATATGCCACTGCGTGCTACCCTTTAGGGACATCCTCAGATCATCTTCCAGGGAGGAGGTCTACCACTATAAATTCGGTCTAAAGATCCTGTTATACAGAGTGAAGTAGGTCAGAAAGAGAAAACAAATATTGTATATTAACACATATATATGGAATCTAGAAAAATGGTACTGATGAACCAGTACCAATGATAACTGATGAATATTTGCAGGCAGACATAGAGAACGGACTTGTGGACACAGAAGGGGAAGGAGAGGGTGGGACTAATTGAAAGAATAGCGCTGAAACATATGTATTACCATATGTAAAATAGCTAGCCAGTGGGAAGTTGCTGTCTAACATAAGGAGCTCAAAACAGTGCTCTGTAACAACCTAGAGGGGTAAGATGGCATGGGGCGGGAGGGCAGGTGGGAGGTTCAAGAAGGAGGGCAGATTCACAGCCATAAGTGTGAGTTGTGGCAAAAATTGTTGTGTGGCAGAAACCAATACAACATTGTAAAGCAATTATCCTCCAAGTATAAAAACAATAATAATTTCAAAAAAAGAATTCACCTTCTAATACAAGGGGTATGGGTTTGACCCCTGATTGGGGCGCTAAGATCCCACATGCCTCACCACCAAAAAACAAAATGTAATATTGTAACTAATTCAATAAAGACTTTAAAAATGGCCCACGTTAAAAAAAAAAAAAAAGACAAGATGGGATCAAATCTAAGAACACATCAGAATGAGCTATGACTTTGAGGAGACATGAGTTGATAATAATGGCTCTGGACAACATTTTACTGAGTATTACTATATATCAGGGGTCAAGACAAATTTAAGTTCTTTATATTTATTAGCCATTTATTTCTCACAACAATCTTATGAAGAATATTGTCCCCCCTTTCCCTGTGGAAACTGAGGCACAGAGTAACTAATCCAGTCATGCAACTAGTAAGTCAAACAGCTAGGGTTTGAGTCCAGTTCGTTTGGCTCTGGAGCCTGGGCCCTCAAGTGTGTGCCCGTGTTAAGTCGCTTCAGTCGTGTCCCATTCTTTGCGATTCTATGGGCTGTAGCCCACAAGGCTCCTCTGTCCATGGGATTCTCCAGGCAAGAATACTGGAGTAGGTTGCCATGCCCTCCTCCAGGGGATCCTCCTAACCCAGGGATCAAACCCACGTCTCTCACATCTCCTGCATTGGCAGGCAGGTTCTTTACCCCTAGCACCACCTGGAAAACCTATAGTAGACTATCTCAATAACTGTAACTAAGAATACCTAAATCATGTGCCAGGTGTTCTTTCCTCACTTAATGCTCATATTAACAGTCTTATAAGGCATGTACTATTATAGATCAGCTCAGTAACTTGCCCAAGTTCACACAGTGATGTGAATACTGAAGTTGGAATTCAACTCCAAGTAGCCAGGCTTGAGGTCTGATACTCTTCTTTACTATTCTAAATCCTCTTGCTGCTATGCTCCATGATGATGACAGGGTCAGATACAGAACTTCGTTAAGTGCAGGGAAGGCAAAAGATAAGGTGGCCAAGAATAAGACAGGCTCGAGCTGGTGATAGTGTGGAAGGCAATTTTTTATTTTGCTGGCCAGGCTGCATGGCACAGAGAATCTTAGTTCCCCAGCCAGGGATCAAACCTGTTCTCCCTGCAGTGGAACCGTGGTGTCTTAACCACTGGATTGCCAGGGAATTCCACCATGGAGGGAAAATAGGTACCATGCTAACTGGTGTCCAGGACACCCAGAGGACTCCCAATCCCATTCCTTCTTGCTAAGGACCATAGAAAATACAAGTTATTTTAAAACAGATGGAGCCTCAACAATCAGAGAGAAGCGCCTCCCTGCAGGGCATTCTGGAAGCTGCCTCTGTGCTGAAAGGAGAGTTATCTTTCCAATCTGGCAGAAGACAATCTCCAACCTTCACTGGATAATGGGGAAATAGAGCCTTCACTGGATAATGGAGAAATGGGGCCCTAATGTACTTTGCTACTTTTTTATTTCAAGAAGGGGGTGAGAAGTTTGTAGATACCTGACTGTTTACCGTGAACATGTGGATTGGAGATAGTAATGGGGCAAGTAAAGAAAGGTGCATTTAAAATTCTACCCATTGGTTGAGATCATTTTGAAATGTATAGAAATATGGGAAAAGGAAAACACTATATTGTGCACCTGGAATTAACATGTTGTAGGTCATTACACTTCAAAAAAAAAGATCTAAAATTAAATTCTATACACCAGATTCACTTTCTGAACAATTGTTTTTTTGTTTTTTTGGTGAACTATGTAGAAGGTTTCCTAGTACATGAAGGTATGTAAAAAGCCTCAGAATAATGAATAGTAAGTTGTGCTGAATATTATGCAAAGCAATTAGTTCGTTTCTCAAAAATCAATAAAATAGACTTTTTAACAGAATGAAGTCCTTTGGATTTAGTTATTCCTTTGTTCACTCAGGGACATCACTAAGTTAACTAAAATAGTATCTAAATCAAAGTTTAGAAAATCATATTTGTAGAAGAAATTTGCAAGTTTTTTTTAAAAAAGAAATAGATTCAAAAAAAAAAAAAGAAATAGATTCACTTACAAAGTAAGTAATTATTTAAAATATACAAAGCTTGTTAGTTGCAGTCGTTCAGTACATATTTATTGAAAACCTACTGGTAGGTACTGGTCCAAGTTCTCAGTAAGCAGCAACAGCATCAATGTAACAAACTTTCAGCCCTGCCTTCAAGGAACTTACATTTTAGTGGGGAAGGAGGAAATAACCAAAAAAAGAAAAGAAATGTAAAATAAAGGACATTTTAGAGTGTGCTAAGCATTAAGGAGAAAAATAAAGCAGGGGAGGCAGTTAGGGTGGAGTGTGCAATTTACGTAGGATGACTAAGGAAGACATTAAAATTCCTTAAGGTTTAGGATTATGTAGTTTTCACCTTCACTGAGAAGTATCTGAGAATAGATTTATATGCTACCAAAATAATGATGTTAAGAAGCAATAAAAAGAAAGTGTGTCAGGTTTTAGCATTCTTGGTAGTAACACTTTTTAATATTAAATCCATTGTGAAATACCCCTAGTTTCAATTTCACTTTAATAATGAATACATATCTAGAAAAATGGTCCATAGACAGCTAGTGGGAAGCTGGTGTATCCACAGGGAGCTCAGCTAGGTGCTCTGTGATGACCTAGAGGCCTGTGATGGGGAGCTGCCCTTAGGCTCAAAACAGAGGGGATATATACATACATATTGCTGCAGTCCATGGGGTCCCAAAGGGTCAGACACAACTGAGTGACTGAACAACAACAAACAGGTGATTCACATTGTTGTATGGCATAAATAAACAAAACATTGTAAAGCAATCACACTCCAATTAAAACAAATAAATAAACAATGTGAAAGTGAAAGTC
Organism: Muntiacus reevesi; assembly: GCF_963930625.1. NCBI lineage: Eukaryota > Metazoa > Chordata > Mammalia > Artiodactyla > Cervidae > Muntiacus > Muntiacus reevesi. The sequence continues at coordinate 115,681,677 of NC_089253.1, read as the reverse complement.
GTTCAGTCCACTCCGACTCTTTCTGATCCCATGGACTGTAGCGGGCTAAGCTCCTCTGTCCATGGAATTCTCCAGGCAAGAATACTGGAGTTGATAGCCATTCCCTTTTTCAGGGTCTCTTCCTGACCCAAGGATCAACTCCAGCTCTCCCTCATCCCAGGCAGATTCTTTACCAGGGAAGCCACTTGGAGTCTTTTCTTTTTTTCTTCAAATTTAGTTTCCCAAAAAGTAGCAGGGCTGAGATTTTCTGTTGTCCAAAAAGACTTACAAGGACACGTGCGCTCTTTAGAGCAGGGAATATGTCTTTCTATTTTTTTATTCCCCAGAGCCCATGATGGTGTGGGGAACATTCCTTTCAAAGCAAGTTTGGTGCCTGGAAGCCAAAGAATGAGTTCAGTTAACTACTAACTCCAAGTGTTGGTGCAAGGGAGACCGTTAAGCAACTGGGCCTGCTCAGACACAACACATCCCCAGGAAATTCCAATTTCACAAGGGCAGATTTCTGAAGAAATCTCTTTACTCGGAACAGAATGCTTTCTTGCGTTTTTCCAATGCCGAGATACTACGAATTCGTGAAGCCTGGCCCAGTCTGCCCTCCAGGCAGGGTCTGATATCGACAGACAGCTGCGCTGGGCTAAGGAGGCCAAGTTCGTCCTCTGCCAGTATCAGACTTGGCGCTAGGGGAGTCCCTCTAAGCGGAGAGACTGATGGCCGCCTCTTTGTCTCTGCCCTGTCTCCTACCCCCTCGCTCCCCTCCCAAGTTACTCGATCCAAGGGTCGCCTCTCGCCCGTCCGTCTGCCCATTCCCGAGTCTGAGAACTTCTGCCCACGGCATCCTTCACGGGAGCGATCACCCAGCCGCGCGACCTCCAGCGTGGCCTTCCTCCTCCGCCACCCGGCAAAATCTGCCCCGCCCTGCCCCTCCGGACGCGTCCCGATTGGCTCTCGCGGGCGAGGGCGCCCGCTGATTGGCCCGCGAGCCGTCACCTCGCGGTGACGCTACGTTCGCCTACCCGGCCTGGCACCCGGGGGGACGCACGCCCGGGCCGCGAGTGGGGACCGGGACCTCACCTGCGGACTCAGGCGGCGCGGCTTTCGGTTCACACCCAGGCTCCCCGGGCTGGGGAGACCGTCGCAGGAGCGCCGGGCCGAGGGGTAGGAGTTTTGGGGGGTGGGGTGCAAGGAGGGCCTCGGGGCGCCGTCTGGGGGAGGGGTGCAGGGCTGGGAGGAGAGCGGGGACGCCCGGCGGCTCCGGGGAGCCCAGGGACATGGCGCGGCCGGACGATGAGGAGGGGACCGCGGTGGCGAACGGACACCCGCCCGCGAACGGATACCTCCCGGTCCCGGGGGACACGCCGGCCGGAAAGGTGAGCGCGGAGACGCAGAACGGGCCCACGGCCGGCTGCCTGGCCTTGAGCGGGGTTTCTCGGGACAGCCCCAAGACCGCCGCCTCGGGAACCCCGGACGGGCCGAAGACTCCGCTGGCCCCGGAGGAGGAGACCCAGGCCCGGCTGCTGCCCAAGGACCCGGGCGAGGAGACCCCGGGGGGCGAGGGCACCCTGGTGCCCCGGATCGCGCTCTCCCCGAGGCGCTTTGTGGTGCTCCTGATTTTCAGCGCCTACTCCCTGGTGAACGCCTTCCAGTGGATCCAGTACAGCATCATCAGCAACGTCTTCGAGGGCTTCTACAACGTCTCCTCGCTGCACATCGACTGGCTGTCCATGGTGTACATGCTGGCCTACGTGCCCCTCATCTTCCCGGCCACCTGGCTGCTGGATACCAGAGGCCTGCGGCTCACCGCCCTGCTGGGCTCCGGCCTCAACTGCCTGGGCGCCTGGATCAAGTGCGGCAGCGTGCAGCAGCATCTCTTCTGGGTCTCCATGCTGGGCCAGTGCCTGTGCTCCGTGGCCCAGGTGTTCATCCTCGGCTTGCCCTCCCACATCGCTTCAGTGTGGTTTGGGCCCAAGGAAGTGTCCACAGCTTGCGCCACCGCCGTGCTAGGGAATCAGGTAAGGACTGGGTGGGTGATAGGTGAAAATCGAATCCTTAAGGACCAGATAAAACAGTTTAGGCCGCGGGGTCTAGGTATATGGATGAACCTTTAGGAGGCATTCTATAAAGGAAGGAGAGGAGATAAGTAGTCATAAAATAGAAAGCAGTCTTGGATGAAAGAGGGGGTTTGGTTTATTTGTGGAAACAGAGCTTTCAAAACCAGTTTAAAATGACTACCTTGTTATCTCTGAGAATTACCTATAAAGTAATTAATGGTATATGCCCATAAATGCGTAACACTTATGAGTGCAGCAGTGAATGAGACTAAGGTAGGTATTATTTTTGTCACCAGTGTGTTCTTTGCAAAAGGAAGGTGTTGGAGGTAAGAATTTTGTTCTTAGTTTGAGTGGTCAGTGTGAACAACTTCTGTTTAATTTTATGTATTAGCAGTCGGTGGAGCGCCTGGTACATAGCAGACATTTATAAATGATTGCCAAATATTCTAATGATAAAGACCTCACAGCATTACTGTGTCCAGTTACCAACTTTTGATGGTGAGAAAATGCAAGATAAATCACAGATCATGGAATTCATTGTAAAAAGGTGGCTTATTTTGCCAAGTCTCCATTAAGGTATTTCGTAGACTTTACCAACACCATAGGTTCAAATTCCATTAGCATTTCAGTAGCATTATTAGGTAAAATATGTGTATGTGTGTTTGTGTGCCCACGCGCATGTGTGTTATTTGCAAAATGGTCCTTTTAATGTAACTTAAATTTTGCATATGGAGTCCTATGATGGTTTATGTAAATTATATTGAGTGTTCATTCAGCTTGAGAAGAATCAAGTTAAAAAGCTATAACAAAAACGCCACCTCTCTCTATGCATATATCACTACATGTAGCTATGTAACCCACTCCAGTACTCTTGCCTGGAGCATTCCAGAGGAGCCTGGTGGGCTACAGTCCAATGGTTGCACAGAGTCCCACATGACTCAAGTGACTAAGCAGTAGCAGTAGCAGCTGTGTAACAAAGGAATGTTACTCTCTTGCTTCTGGTCTAACACTTGTTTCAAGATCACAGTAAAATCTATTTAAAATCGTGTAAAGAGGAACCTCCACATGTGGGCCTACTGCTTTTGTTTATTTCCTTTAAAAGTACAGAAGAAGGGATAGTTTGAAATGTAGTTGTATATTGAAAATAACTTGTGACATATTTTAGTTGGTTGCTTCTGCATGTTTGGATAGGAACTGTTTCTTTAAAATATTTCTCATTTACAAAATTATACTCAAGATTAATGCTTCATTGAGCATGATAGAAATATCAACTCCTTGCCTCTGGATTATCTATTCCATGAATAGTAAATAGAAACGTTTTCTATTTACTATTATAGGTTGATTTCCCTCTGACACTTAGCGTCATTCTGGTCCTTCCTCCTACATTCTCCCTAAGCGTTCTCATCCTTTCTTGTCTCTAGTAGCTGTGGAGTTGCTCACGACCCCCCGCTATGCATCTTTAGCCGACCAGAGATTGCCCCAGCAGTGAAAGCATGGAGTCATAACACTGGACCATCAGGGAATTCCCAAGAGAACCTTATTTATTTATTTGGCTAGTCTTAGCTCTGACGTGTGGGATCTAGTTCCCTGACCAGGGATGGAACCTGCACCCTGTGTGTTGGAAGCTTGGAATCAACCACTGGGCCACCAGGGACTTTGTAAAACATAGATCAGATCATGTCATAACTGTGCTTTGAACTCTCGAGTGATTTTTCATAGTAATTAAAATAAAATCTAAATTCTTTACTCTGACAAAACTTTACTAATATGTTTTTGGTTGCTTAAACAACACTAAGCTTGCATTTTGCATAAGGGCCTTTGCAAAAACATTCTTTCTGCCTGGAAGGTTCTTCGCCATAGGATCACATTGTTACAACTTTATTATCACTCCGCTCTCAGTTTAAATTCATTTTAAATATCATTCAGTGGCATTTCATGAGGATCCCATTTAAAGTTGCCCAGTCAATCTGTTATTACACCATTGTTCTTTAATCCTGTGTGTAGTGCTTATCACTGTCTGATATATTCATAAAAGTGTTAGTCACTAAGTCATGTCCGACTCTTTGTGACCCCATGAACTGTAGCCCACCAGGCTCCTCTGTCCATGGAATTCTCCAGGCGAGAATACTGAAGTGAGTTGCCATTTCCTTCTCCATGGTATCTTCCTGACCCAGGGATCAAACCCAGATCTCCCACATTGCAGGCAGATTCTTTACCATCTGTGCCATAGTAATTGTTAATAATTATTAATCTCCCATCCCCACCATTAGATGCTCGATTTCATTAAGTAGGCACATAGTCTGAATGTACAGCATTTACTATAGTGCCTGGCACATTGTAGTTTCTCCCAAAGAATGTATTCAATAAATTAATGAGCTTCAGACTCATATAGATACTGGTCAGCCAGATATTAACACTTGACTCTCCCACATGACCCCACCAATCAAAATTTGCCTTGTCTTCTAGCTCATTGCTCTCCATTTCTACGGCCGCATCTTAGCCTTGGCCACCTGCAGCTGTCACCTAGAGCTTTGATAACTGATTTGCCTATCTGCAGCTCTTGCTTTCTTCCCTCTAATTCTCCACATTCATCCAGTGTGGTCTTGCTAATGTGCAAATCTGTCCTGGGCACTTGCTTGCCCCACCTGCATTGTCTTCCATTGCCCTTAGGGGAAAAAAGTCAAACTCTCTTAGGGTGACAAAGTCAGACTTCCTGTTCTGCCTTCTGCCTGTTGCTCAGCATCACCTGTCTGCAGCCCCTGTTCCTCACATACAAATGCTTCCTCTGCTCTGAGGGAAATTGTGCACTACTTTGAGTTTCTCAGGGCTTCCCTGGTGGCTGAGACAGTAAAGAATTTGCCTGCAGTGCAGGAGACCTGGGTTTGATCAGTTTCACATAAGGTCATGCTCTCTGTTTTCTGTGAACATGATGTCCTTGACTGGGAACATTTCTTGTTCACTTGGCTAACTCTTAACTTCTTATCTGGATCTTTGCCCCTTCAGAAATTTTTCCGGAACCCCAAGTCTATATAAGATGCTCCTCCAAAGTACTGTCTTGACTAAGGTGCCCATATGTTCCAGCTGGCCTGGAATAGTTCAGGTGCATACCTGTTGTCCAGCACAACTGCTCATGGAGTCCCCTTCACTCCGACTAGTATTCTTGCTTGGATGATCAATTACACGATCCTGACAGTCTTGACAGCCTCTCCTTCTCATCACAGTTCTGCACTTACCACACTCGTAATTACACATTTAATTGTCTCTACCCAGCTTTTTATAGGGAGAAAGTGAAATATTTGGTAAATGTTACTGTCTCTGCCTCAGCCTCCTTTTTAAAACCTATCTTGGCCTTTCTCACCTTCAAAGAATAGGATCTCTTGCTCCGTTGAAGCTCCTTTAATATTTTGGTTTTATTTCTCTTGCTGTGATTATCATAGTCAGACCAATTTTATTTTACTGAGGTGAAATTCACATGAAATTAATCATTTTTAAGTGTACATCTGTGTGGCATTTAATCCATTCACAGTGTTGTACAGCCATCACCTCTAGTTCCCAAACATTTTCATCTGCCCTCAAAGAAGACCCAATTCCACTAAGCAATCACTCCTCATTTTCCCCCTCTCTCTAGCCCCTCACAACCACTCATCTGCTTTTTCTCTATGGATTTCCGTAGTCTAATACTGCATATAAATAAAATCATACAGTATGTGACCTTTTGTGTCTGGCTTCTTTTAGCATGTTTTCAAAGTTCACCCATACTACAGCATCTCTCGGTATTTCACTCTCTAAATAATATTTCATTGGATAATATACCATGTTTTGTTTATTCATTGATGGATAGTTTGATTGTTTCCACCTTTTGGCTATTGCAAATAGGACTGCTTTGGATATTCATGTGCAATATTCAATACCTGTTTTCAGTTTGGGGGGTATATACCTAAGAGAGGAATTACTGGGTTATATAGTAATTCTATGTTTAACTTTTTAAGGAACTGCCAAGTTGTTTTCCTTGGTAACCGTGCTGTCTGCAATCTTATTAACATTGTACAAGAGTTCCAGTTTCTTCACATCATAACAACATTCATTATTTTCTGGGTTTTTAAAAAAATTATAGCCATTCTTGAGATTAATCCTTTGTCTGTTGCTTCATTTGCTATTATTTTCTCCCATTCTGAAGGCTGTCTTTTCACCTTGCTTATAGTTTCCTTCGTTGTGCAAAAGCTTTTAAGTTTAATTAGGTCCCATTTGTTTATTTTTGCTTTTATTTCCAATATTCTGGGAGGTGGGTCATAGAGGATCCTGCTGTGATTTATGTCAGAGAGTGTTTTGCCTATGTTCTCCTCTAGGAGTTTTATAGTTTCTGGTCTCACATTTAGATTTTTAATCCATTTTGAGTTTATTTTTGTATATGGTGTTAGAAAGTGTTCTAGTTTCATTCTTTTACAAGTGGTTGACCAGTTTTCCCAGCACCACTTGTTAAAGAGGTTGTCTTTTTTCCATTGTATATCCTTGCCTCCTTTGTTGAAGATACGGTGTCCATAGGTACGTGGATTTATCTCTGGACTTTCTATTTTGTTCCATTGATCTATATTTCTGTCTTTGTGCCAGTACCATACTGTCTTGATGACTGTGGCTTTGTAGTAGAGCATGAAGTCAGGCAGGTTGATTCCTCCAGTCCCACTCTTCTTTCTCAAGATTGCTTTGGCTATTTGAGGTTTTTTTGTATTTCCATACAAACTATGAAATTATTTGTTCTAGTTCTGTGAAAAATACCGTTGGTAGCTTGATAGGGATTGCATTGAATCTATAGATTGCTTTGGGTAGAATAGCCATTTTGACAATATTGATTCTTCCAATCCATGAACACGGTATGTTTCTCCATTTATTTGTGTCCTCTTTGAACACGCTTCTGAATAACCAACAAATCATAGAAGAAATCAAAAAAGAAATCAAAATATGCCTAGAAATGAATGAAAATGAAAACACAACAACCTAAAACCTATGGGACACTGTAAAAGCAGTGCTAAGGGGAAGGTTCATAGCAATACCAACTTACTTCAAGAAACAAGAAAAAAGTCAAATAAATAACCTAACTCTACACCTAAAGCAACTAGAGAAGGAAGAAATGAAGAACCCGAGGGTTAGTAGAAGGAAAGAAATCTTAAAAATTAGGGCAGAAATAGATGCAAAAGAGACCATAGCAAAAATCAACAAAGCTAAAATCTGGTGTTTTGAAAAGGTAAATAAAATTGACAAACCATTAGCCAGATTCATCAAGAAACAAAGAGAAAAGAACCAGATCAACAAAATTAGAAATGAAAATGGAGAGATCACAACAGACAACACTGAAATACAAAGGATCTTAAGAGACTACTACCAGCAGCTATATGCCAATAAAATGAACAACTTGGAAGAAATGGACAAATTCTTAGAAAAGTATAACTTTCTAAAACTGAACCAGGAAGAAATAGATCTTAACAGACCCATCACAAGCATGGAAATCGAAACTGTAATCAGAAATCTTCCAGCAAACAAAAGCCCAGAACCAGATGGCTTCACAGCTGAATTCTACCAAAAATTTAGAGAAGAGCTAACACCTATCTTACTCAAACTCTTCCAGAAAATTGCAGAAGAAGACAAACTTCCAAACTCATTCTATGAGGCCACCATCACCCTAATACCAAAACCAGACAAAGATGCCACAAAAAAAAGAAAACTACAGGCCAATGTCACTGATGAACATAGATGCAAAAATCCTTAACAAAATTCTAGCAAACAGAATCCAACAACATATTAAAAAGATCATACATCATGACCAAGTGGGCTTTATCCCAGGAATACAAGGATTCTTTAATATCCACAAATCAATCAATGTAATATACCATGTTAACAAATTGAAAGATAAAAACCATATGATTATCTCAATAGATGCAGAAAAAGCCTTTGACAAAATTCAACATCCATTTATGATAAAAACTCTCCAGAAAGCAGGAATAGAAGGAACATACCTCAACATAATAAAAGCTATATATGACAAACCCACAGCAAACATTATCCTCAATGGTGAAAAATTGAAAGCATTGCCCTTAAAGTCAGGAACAAAACAAGGGTGCCCACTCTCACCACTGCTATTCAACATAGTTTTGGAAGTGTTGGCCACAGCAATCAGAGCAGAAAAAGAAATAAAAGGAATCCAGATAGGAAAAGAAGAAGTAAAACTCTCACTGTTTGCAGACAACATGATCCTCTACATAGAAAACCCTAAAGGCTCTACCAGAAAATTACTAGAGCTAATCAGTGAATACAGTAATGTTGCAGGATATAAAATTAACACACAGAAATCCCTTGCATTCCTATACACTAACAATGAGAAAACAGAAAGAGAAATTAAGGAAACAATATCATTCACCATTGCAACAAAAAGAATAAAATACTTAGGAGTATATCTACCTAAAGAAACGAAAGAAACAACCAAAAATATACAAGCAACTCCTGCAGCTCAATTCAAGAAAAATCAATGACCCAATCAAAAAATGGGCCAAAGAACTGAACAGACATTTCTCCAAAGAAGACATACACTTGGCTAACAAACACATGAAAAGATGCTCAACATCACTCATTATCAGAGAAATGCAAATCAAAACCACAATGAGGTACCATTACACACCAGTCAGGATGGCCGCTATCCAGAAGTCTACAAGCAATAAATGATGGAGAGGGTGTAGAGAAAAGGGAACCCTCTTTCACTGTTGGTGGGAATGCAAACTAGTACAGCCACTATGGAGAACAGAACTGGAAACAGAATGCCATATGACCCAGCAATCCCACTCCTGGGCATACACACCAAGGAAACCAGATCTGAAAGAGACATGTGTACCCCAATGTTCATCACAGCACTGTTTATAATAGCCAGGACATGGAAGCAACCTAGATGCCCATCAGCAGATAAATGGATAAGGAAGTTATGGTACATATACACAATGGAATATTACTCAGCCATTAAAAAGAATTCATTTGAATCAGTTCTAATGAGATGGATGAAACAGGAGCCCATTATACAGAGTGAAGTAAGACAGAAAGATAAAGACCAATACAGTATACTAACGCACATATATGGAATTTTTAAAAAATGGTAATGATAACCCTATATGCAAAACAGAAAAAGAGACACAGATGTACAGAACAGACTTTGGGACTCTGTGGGAAAAGGCGAGGGTGGGATGTTCTGAGAGAATAGCATTGAAACAAGTATACTATCAAGGGTGAAACAGATCACCAGTCCAGGTTGGATGCATGAGACAAGTGCTCAGGCCTGGTGCGCTGGGAAGACCCAGAGGGATGGGATGGGGAAGGAGGTAGGAGGGGGGATCGGGATGGGGAACACATGGAAATCCATGGCTGATTCATGTCAATGTATGGCAAAACCACTACAATATTGTAATTAGCCTCCAACTAATAAAAATAAATGAAAAAAATAAATTATAGCCATTCTAGTGGATATAGTTTTGATTTGCATTTCCCCAATAACTAATAATATTGAGCATTTTTTCCTGTGCTTGTTGGGCATGTGTATATCTTCTTTGGAGAAAAGTCTGTTCAGGTCCTTTGCCCATTTTTGAATTGGGATGTTTGTCTTTTTTGTTGTTGAGTTGTAAGAGTTCTCTATATGTTCTGCATAGTAGAGAATTATCAAATATATGCTTTACAGATATTTTTTCCCGTTCTGTAGCTTGTCTTTTCTCAGCATTTTGTGTGTGTGTGCATGTGTATTTTTATTCTCTTTTCTGATTTAAGTAGCCAAAGGGTAAGGAGTGTATCTTACACAACTTTATAGCAGCTTCATTTGAGTGATTGCAGCTTAGTAAATGTTTATTGAATAGGGAAGACATTTGTCAGCAATTTTCCTTTAATAGTAGAATGGTAAAAACACATAAGAACATGGTTCTTTAGAGCTTATGAAAGCACCTTACACACACTTGGGGGGTTTTTTTATGTTGTATTAATTACCTTTTTCTCTTATAATAAGAAGAATTAACAGAACTGTTCCTTTTACAGCTTGGAACTGCAGTTGGCTTTTTGCTGCCACCAGTTTTAGTGCCCAACACACAGAATGACACGCAACTGCTATCTTGTAATATCAGCACCATGTTTTATGGAACATCAGCTGTCGCCACACTTTTATTTATTTTAACAGTAATTGGTAAGTGAGTTACTTTCCCTAAATCTTAACTAGATAAGTGCATGACAAACATAGGAAAATAAAAATAACCAACCCTGAAAACTTGTCCTGATAATATCTCAAGTGCTATTTGCCTCTTTCATTCTTGCTGTTCACTTTCTTGATTAGATCATGAATGCTGCAGCCCTAGGGATATGCTGTGGTCCATTACATCTGTCTTAATATTGTACAGGGTTGGAAGACTAATTCATCTCATTTATCTCCCTACTAATTTTTCTCTCCTGATAACTGTTGGTTTCAAGCATCTTACCTGCCTCCTCTTTGCATATCCGTCTACACATTCTGCATCTTAGACGCTAACCTCGCCAGGAATAAGTTCTTGTCATGCTTTGCAATGATGCAAATAGGCTGTCACCTTCCTTTGAATGATAAATCCTTCCAGGAATCCCCAATTTAACAATTAACTGGATCTGACAATGTTGGCCAGAGAATGATCGTGGGCAGCAGCAAGCCGCTCAGCAGAATTTCAAACTGTGGCAACTGTCTGCTTGTTAGGCCGCTCCAGCAGAGCTCTGCTGTTACCACTCGTCCCCGAGTCCTCCCGTCCGGGCCTGTCTCTTGAAGCAGTCAGTCAGGATCAGCTGCAAGCAGCCATCATCAGTTTGGAAGACGGTTTGGGAAGGTCTGCTATTTAAAGTTTGTTTTTCATGGGAAATAGTTTTGATTTCAGGGGAAAGAGTAGGTGAGGCTTACTTAAAGTAATGCAGCTGCTAGCGTGACTTTTGGGCACTCAGTATATCTTAAATGGATTTGAAGAAGAGAGGAACCATAAAGATGAATGGCTATCTTTTAATCATTAAAATTTATAGTTAAATTTCATTACAGCTGGAGTTTTAAATTTTATGTATTAATTTTTACCATGGTTATTATAGTAATGAAAAATATAAATTTTATGATCACCAGTTTAAAAAATCCTCAGTTTTCAGAGAAAATTTATGTTTTGATAGAGATCGCCTTTAGAGATGAACTGCTGGACCCAGGGAGAGGGAACTCAGGCCACATATTTAATTTCCCTTAAAATAATGAAGAAAATATTCTCTTGGTAGCATTTAAAGTATTCTGACGTGTCCAGGCCACCTATGGTTGGTTTTTATGTTCCAGTTAGGAAGTAGCATGTTTGCTGTGTGCTGACTACTGAAAAAGGACAAATTATGCCTTGTAGTCTTTTGGCAGTGTAACAAAATTTTAAAAGAAATCTTTATTTTTTAAAAAACAAACAAACAAACAAAAAAAACAACAAATACCTCTATCTACTTTTCTGGTATCCATATTTGATTTGCTGGATGAAGTATGAAATATAGTTTATATACATTTTGCATAAATGGATCTTCCATTAGCAATAGGAATTATTAAAATATAAAATCCTCTTTCCTTTGATTGCTGTGTATCTTTGCATAAATTCTGGTTTTCCTTTTTTATTGCCTCAATTGCTTATCTCTTTGGAAGAAGTGAGAGTAATAGATTGTATATAAGATATCTCTAGATATAAAATCATATATATGACACATATGTATTTAAACATATATATATATGAGATGCTTCAAAAGCAAGATTTTTATTTGTCAAAGGAGTAGGACAAAAAATAATAATAGGTGTGACCATTGGCATATCACCCTGTGTTATTTAAGAAATTGAAAGAGAGCTATTCATGTATATAATTACTTATTTATATACTTATGGCTTATGAATAGACAGTGGAAGTGGAAATGGGAGGGAAGAATGAAAAAAAATGGAATGGAAATGAAATAGGAATAAAAAGCTTGTTGTCAAGTTTTGTTTGGTGACCTGTAATCTTAAGATACTAAGCATAGTATATAAAAGCAAGATAATATACAGTTGTGTTATGCAAGTCTAGTTTAAAATTGTGACATTTAAATGTAAAATGTACCTGTTTTCCTTATAACTAAATAATTCCTCTTGAGGAGAATCTGGTTTACTTTAAAAACCCACTTTCAAAAATAAATAAATAAATAAATAAAAATAAAAACCCACTTTCTTAAAATTCCTCAATTATTGTGGCAATCCTACTTCCTTCTAAGTTCTACCCATAAATACTTTGGAAACCCAACCAAATCTTATAAAATAATTTAATTTTGCTGATACTTTTCAGCAATGTGACATATACCAAATTGGTATTGAGCATTCTTGCTAAAATACTAACTTGAGGATTCATGCCATGTAATCCTATTACCTTCTGTAAGTGTAATCCATCTAGCATTTCTAAGAATTAACCCCAACCTTCCACTGAATTTCATACTAATATTCCATTTTTATTGGGAGAACACTATTATAGTCTCTAACATTTGATTTATATGCCCTAAATATGTTTAAAAGCATACTACATGGTATATTTCATTTAATCTTCACAACCCTATAAGGGCAGTACTGTATTATCATTTCTATTTTATAGATGAGGAAACTGGGACACAGAATTTAAGTAAATTTAACTTACCCATGGTCACAGTTAATAAATGCTAAAGACAAAAATTTGCGCCTAGGCAGTCTAATTCCATTAATAAAATGTTACTTATACAAACATATCATTTTAATTTTTACTTAGTCTGATTTTTTGTTTCAATTCAGATTCCTTTTGGGTAAGTGGTAATGCTATTGTATTTGAAAGTTGTTCTTATGCAGATCAGTAAACTGTATCACTTAAGTATGTCAGTTAAAATCCTTATCATCCTGATTCACTGAAATGAGTAGATGACAGAAATCAAAAGTTAACGGCAGTAAAAAAATTTAATATTAAAATTTTAAAATATATGAGTATATAGCATATATACATAATTTTACTTTTTGATTCTTATATTCAAAATATTTATATATTGGTTGCTATTATAAACTTCTAATAGAAATACATTTTATGTAGTCTGTAAGAATTTAAAGTCCTGAGAAAAGTCTCTGATTTTATTTTATTTTAAAAAATTATTTATTTATTTATGGCCACACTGCATGGCATGTGGTATCTTAGTTCCCTGACTAGGGATAGAACCATTGCTCCCTGCGGTGGATGTGCCGATTCCTAACCACTGGACTGCCAGGGAGTTCGCTGAAAATTCTGATTTTTAAAAATAAATATTCCTCAAAAGGACAATGCTCAATAATTACAAAATTCTTTTACATCATTTATATCATATAATCCTCATACCAGCTTGTTGTTATTATCTCCGTTTTGTGGATGAGAAAGCTATATAGCTGAGAAGCAGGAATTGATTTCTTCAGAGTCATATAGTAAGTTGAGGCAGAGCCAGGATTAAAACCTGTGTTTGTCTTATAATAAGTTAATATGTGTAGTGTCTGCTTGAATCACACAGGTACAAATAATGAAATCAAAAGATAATATTATAATCTGATTTTAAAAAATAGAAGTGGTCCTAAATACAGTAGGTTTGTTACTTATTCATCACAGGAGAAAACGTTTGAATGTGTTGCCCAAAAACCCTTTGGCTACTTTCCATGCCTATTGCCAAGGGTGGAGAGTATCAGTTTTATTAGTTAATTATTTTATTTGCACAACTTTTTGGTGGGGAGAAGGTAGAAGTCTGTTTTTCAAAGGAGAAAGAAAAAGGCATATTTTATCTTTTGAAAGGAATAATGCAGCATAAAAAGGGTGATAGATCAATGGTTTTTTGATTCTCCTTTTTCTTCATAGACTGAAGCCTGACTTTACTATATTGCGTAGCTTGTAGATAAAGGCTTGATTTTGTCCCGGAGAGCAGCTAACTTCCTGAAACTAAGAGATAATCCTTGTGTTGAGAAAACAAGTCTAATGGAATTATAGACTACCAGAACTTGTTTTCATCTTGCATTTGAGGTCAAATCTGAGCCATTTAGACTTATTTTACCATAGTAAATAAAAAATCTTAAGAGACTTAAGACTCACTGAACACCCATGACTACATCTTAAGCATGGTTTTTACATTCTGCAATGTTGTTTTAAACCGTGTGAGTTCTGTTTTACCAATATTAATAAAAAGAGATATCTCCTCTGCATCTTAACTAGGATGCAGAGTCTTCCAGGAGAGGACAACAGACGTCCTCAGCAGTGCAAGGAGCAGATAGGGTGAGAGGAAGAGGAGGCTTTGCAGCTACTTCAACGTTTTATGTCTACCAGCCCTCCAGTGTAAGGGTGTTAAAAAGTAAATACGTATGAGTTATGTCTCCTCTTGAATTAGTTGTAAGACCTATAATAATAGAAGTCTTTTAGCTTGGTATTTTCTTTGTATCATAATTAACCCATGGTTAGATGAGCAAAGAACTGTGATTTTTCAGTTTTTTAGCAGCAAGTAGAATTAGAGAATTAAAATACTGTGTACAAGTTTAAGAATAGTTTCTTTCTCTTGCAGTAATTTTCAGACCTGGCTGGGTGTTGAGTTTTGCATTTAATACAGATGCTAAGGTTCTGTTCTAGACATTCTGATTGATTGAGCCTTCGGTAGACTCTCAAAATCTGTATTTTTTAAAAATTTCTATGTGATTACAATCGACACTCAGGTCCATCAGATCTAGCCCACTGTCAAACTACAAAGCAGGCCTTCTTTGTTGGAAGAAAGAAATAGCCACTGTTTAAAGAGAAAGAGGAAGTTCTAATATTTTAGAAAATATTACTTTATTATTAATCCATCAGTGACATCTAAGATGAAAAAGTTCTAGAGGTCTGTTGTATAACATTATGCCTATAGTTAACAATATTTATTATACACTTAAAAGTTTGCTAAGAGGACAGATTTCAAGTTAAATTTTCTTGTATCAGTAAAAAAATAGCAGTGGCAAGTAACGTTGGTTGAAATCGAGACATGATTATGTGAAAACTATGTAACCATGTTGATGCCTGCCAACATCATTGAGTGCCAACATCAGACCATTTTAGATTCAGTGAAATACAACATTTCCCATCTATTTTAATTTAAAACTTTGAGTCAATACCAAAACTAGATTTTAATTCCTGGAGTACCAGTCTTAGCAGATCAGCTCTTCTAGCAAAAAGTCTTGATTCCCAGCTAGCAAAACCCTACAGAAATCTCTCCTTTGCCATCTGTTGCAGGAAGTTGGTAGATCCTCCCTTGCTCAGCAAAAGGGCAGTCTCTAAATGTCTGGCTGAGAAGGTTGTGTGATCAAACTGCATAGAAATGAGCAGTACTAGAACTTAAGATCTCAGAAACCATGTATCATACTTTTATTTCTCTCAGCTCTACCCCTGGATTTTCCATATGCAGCCAACGTGGGTCAGCAAGCAAGACCTAGCTCTGCTCCATTGAATCCTCTTGGACCCTTTCAGTTCTATAAATAGTAAACTTTATATCAGGTTTCAGAAGAAAAGAGGTACTAACTCAAGCCAGTCATCTAAAAGCTCAGTAAGATATTGGCTTACTCATACCTAACCTTATCTCTAATTACAAATTGAACCAAATTTAGAAATAGAATACTTAACATAATAAAAATTAATCTTGCTTAACTAAAACTGGAATAATCCCTGGGCAAAGTTTAACATAGTATTATGGATGGTTTTGTAGTTCAGTTTTGTGAATTGGCCAAATCTGAGTTTTAGTCAGTCTCAGAGGGTTGAGATGATAATACCAAACTATTCTTCACTTAGAAATTAGTGAAAATGAACAGCCTTACCACAAAAGATTTTTTAGTACCTCTTTAAACTTAAACTAAATTTAGTCTGCTCACTAAGGAAGACACGTATATTGAATTATCTTTTCATGTATGTTTCCAGCATTCAAAGAAAAACCGCAATATCCTCCAAGCCAGGCTCAAGCAGTTCTCCAAGACAGTCCACCTGGAGAGTACTCTTATGTGAAATCAATAAGGAACCTATTTAAAAACATTCCTTTTGTCCTTTTATTGATCAGTTATGGTAAGTGGTTTTCTTTTATTTTTGTTCATGTCTGTGTAAACCTTTGAGCATTGCAGATTCTTTTCCTTTAGTGGTTTGAGTTTTAATTAATGAGATAATGAAATAGGTTTATTAACTCTATAATTATAGCATAGTCATAAACTTAAATTTTGAACTAAAAGCAAAAACTTCAGAATGGGCTTTTTTACATGTTTTTAAAACAATAAAAACAAGTTATAGCTATTAAAGACAGAAGCACTTTCTTCTTTAATGAGTTCTCCCAGGGTATTTTTAGGTCCTTTATGAATTACAGTTCTGACCGCCATAAGGAAAATGTCATCAATAATTCCTTTCTTTGACCTTATGCAAACTGTCATCTAACTGGAGTATTCTATCAAAATTTCATCCTTCTAGATCTTTCAGCATAGCAGGCAGATATTCCTCCTAACACTGTAGCTTTGACTGTAGGCACCAACACATTTGTTCTAACTGTTTATTCTTTATTTCTTATATTAACACTGTTTGTAACCAGTACCCCCTATTTCTGTCTTACTTGCCTTCAGATGTCACTGTGTTTGTCTTTATATTTTCAGGTGTGGGGAGGGGGTGCACTAGAGGAAAATTCACCCCATAGCCGAGGAAGAAGCATTTGATAGAATACAGTACCCATTGGTTAAAGACTCTTAGCCATCTGTGAGAAAAATAAACTTTCTGAGCCTGACAGAGTTTATCTGCAAAAACCCTGTAGCAAACATCTTTCCAAAGACAGAAGCTCAGAAGCATTACCCTTGAGAATCAATAAGAAGTATCCCTTAGAACAAGGGTGCTTATTGTCACCACTTCTGCTCAGCAACCAACTGAAATTCCTGACTGGCCCACTAATACAGGAAAAATTAAAAGTACATGAATTGGAAAGAAAAAAGATGCTTTATTCACAGATAACATGACTATATATATCAGAGGTCAGCAAACTGTCTTATGAGCCAAATCTGGCCACTGCCTGTTTTTATAAATAACATTTTATTTACTCACATATTTTCTACTATGGCTGCTTTCGAACTACAAGAGCAGCACCAAGTAGGCACATCAGAGACCATGCAGCCTGCAAAGCTGAAAGTATTTACTGTCTCCTGTTACAGAAAATGCTTGCTAACCCCATGGTCTACAAAATAATGCAAGAGAACCTACATTCTCTGTTAGAACTAATAATATTAAATACATAACAATGTGAAAATATCAACTGCATTCCTATAGAAAGATACTTCTTATAATAGCAGCCAGAAGTGTAAGGTGCCTGGGAACAAATCTACTAAAAAGAACTTCATGTAGATCAACTATGCAAGTACTATGCTTAGTTGCTCGGTCATGTCCGACTCTTCGCGACCCCGTGGACTGCAGTCCACCAGGCTCCTCCATCCATGGGATTCTGTAGGCAAGAATACTGGAGTGGGTTGCCATGCCCTCCTCCAGAGGGTCTTCCCAGCCCAGGGATGGAGCCTGAGTTTTCTACGTCTCCTGCATTGGCAGGGGGGTTCTTTACCAGGGAGCCCCCAGATCAGCTATGCTTAAACTTAAAAGAAGAACTTTATACATTATAAAACACTGAAAGATGTAAGAGAAGACCTAAATTAAGTGGAGGGATATACCATGTTTATGGAGGACTCAGCATTGTAATAATGCCAGTTAACCTTACAGGACCACTGTATTAACAAATGCCAGTTGTAGATTTGGGTTGATGGAAAGGTCAGACACATACAGAGGCTCTGGAAACTGAGCAGAATTTACTTGTAGAAGGAATTAGAAAGGATGAGTTGAGAAACACTGTAGAGAGTTCAACAATATTCCCTAGAACAGCTGGAGAAGCTTGTTGACTTGATGTTCATCGCCAAAGGGGTCTTAATGTCTAAATGAGTAAGGGTCATATCCCGCCTTTTAGAAGTGTACTTGTCTGCTCCATCCATGCCTAGTATTATTATGTAGAAAAGATTGGGGCAGACTTGCACATAGGATAGTTTGGCTAGGTACCACACTCCTAGGACAGGTTTTCAGTGTCCAAAACTCAAGAAACCAGAAAGACTGAGAAGCCGTTTTTTGTTTTGTTTTTTTTGGCATTAGGGCTATTTGGAGAAACTTGTCATCACTTATATCCCAACTGTAGCTACTTGCTATCTGAAACTCAGACAAGTATCTCACTTTAGATTCAGGTAGCAATGCTCATTGCTACTGTAATTCTTTGTCCAGACTCTGGCTGTCCTCACTGAGTCTGGAGTAGGAGTGAGACCACCACAGGGTACCTTCATGTAGAGGACGCTCAAGCCTCAGCACAGGCCTCTCTTGTTTTCCTTGGCCTCCTCAGCCTAAGCTGACCGGGTCTCTGCATTCCTGAACCCAATGGGAAGTGAGTGACAAAGGCTCGCTACCCAGGGGGTTTTGATAAGATCTCTGGCCATAGGCCTCATCTAGCAATCTCCAACTTAAAACAGGGTTTATAATGGAACTTGGCTAATTGTAAGATTCCTGTGAAAGAAGTAAGGGCCAAGAGCAACAAAGATAGTTTTGATAAAGAACAAGGTGAGGAATTAATTCTCAGATATCAAGGTTTCTAGAGCAGTGGTAATGAGATGCCATGCATTAGTAAGGGATAGACAGTTAGACAGTCACAAAGAGTTGGACACGACTGAGCGCCTGAACTGAACTGAGACAGTTAGATCACTGGAACACAATAAAGAACCCAGGGCCCTACCCCTGTGTATCAGTCAGCAAAAGCTAGGTTAGCAATGAAACCCCACCAAAAAAAAAAAATGGCCTAACACAGCAAATGGCACAGCATGCCAGTGCTGCAGTCCACTGTGAACAGACCGCAAGTCACTCGGAGATCCAGGCTGATATCTCAAAACATGCTTCCGTGATTACTAAGAAAAGGAGAACTAGCACTTGGGCTCACTTTTGTAGTCATATGGCCTTGCCACTAAGTGCCTACGTAGAGAAAAACTAGAATATTTGCAAACAGCAGAAGATCCCCTGGAGAAGGAAAGGGCAACCCACTCCAGCATTCTTGCCTGGGAAATCCCACGGACAGAGGAGCCTGGCAGGCTATACGGGGTCACAAAAGGGTCAGACACAGCCTAGCGACTGAACAACAACAAGGTGATGACTAGAACATTATGCATATATGAAAACTTGGTGTTTGTAGAAGAGAAACTACATGGTAACTTATCTTGGGAGAATCGATTATCCATAAAGGAGAAGTAATGTGAAGTTAGAACATGAATTGTGGATTAGAGACCAAAGGGTAAAAATCAGAACTTGAATGTTTTTTTGGTTTTTGGTTTTTGGCCGTGAAGCCTGGCAGGTGGGATCTAAGTTTCCTGACCAGGGAGCAAACGCACTCCTGCAGTCAAAGTGCAGAGTCTTAAACCCAGGGAAGTCACCCGAACTTTAACGTTTTAGAAGCAAATATAGGAAACCGTCTTTAGTATTCTTAAAAGAATTTTCTAAGACAAAAGAAAAAAAGCCCCTAAATTTAAAAATTGATAAATATGATTAAAGTAATGATATTTTCTAGAAAGACATGACATAAACCATGAGAAAATGTCTGCAATGCATGTAACCAACAAAGGCTTTGCACCTACAATATAAAAGTGACTCCTGCTAATCACTAAGAAAAGAGCAAACCATCCAGGGAAATCAGAGGCATTTATATGTTTGTGTTTGTGTGTTGCTCATGTATGATGCTCAACCTTACTAGGAATTGAGGAAATGCAAATCAAAACCAGAGTGAGATACAATATCGCACACATTTAAATTGGCAAAAAAAATTTTTTTTAAATCTGATGAAGACAAATTTATCAAGAATGTAGAAAGGAACTCTGTTGGTAGTATAAACTGGTACAACCATTTTGAAGAGCGATTTGACTATATCCAGAAAGTAGAAGCTTTACTTCTAGATTTTTGCGTGGAGAAACCCTTATATATATAAGAACAAATGCAACATTTATTGCAATATTGTTTTAAATAGTGAAAAACTGGGACTTCCCTGGTGGTCCAGTGGTTAAGATGCTGTGCTTTGAATGCAGGGGTCATGGGTTCAAACCCTGGTCAAGGAACTGAAATCCCACATGCCACATGGCCAAATAAATAAAAATTTTTTTTAAAAAAGTGAAAAACTGGAAAAAGCCTTAAAGTATCTATTGACTTAGGACAAGAGATAGTTAAATTGAAGTATATTTGCACAGTGGACTATTATACACCACAGAAAACTGATGAGATAGAACTAAAAGTATCAACATGGATAAATCTCAAAACCACGATATTGAGTGATATGAGCAAATTGCAGATGGAGACAGTGCCATATTATTCATATAAAATTTAAATACAGGCAGACTAATTCTGTTGTTTATTGATACACATATGTTGTAATATCTGCAGTGATAAATATGAAGGTCAGGTTAGGGATTACCTCTGAGGAAGAATAGGATTCAGGAAGATCTGAAAAAATGAATCTGAAGCAAAGATAGCAAAATGTTAATGTTTGTCAAAGAGTGATGAGTAAGGGTGTTTGTTAAATTATTCTCTCTACTATTTTGTATGCTTGAACTATTTAATAATAGAAAAATAATCAGCTTAAATTTCAGCTCAGTTAAGAGACTTAGACCTAAAGTGATACAACATATGTGAAGAAACTCCATGATTCAAACCTAGTCACATGCTTCCTGTAGCCTGCTGTTTTTAACTTTCCCTTTTAAAGCATACTTTAATTGACGTTGTCTTCCTAATTCCTTGTACGTCTTTGATGCAGGGGCGAGATGGCTGCAACACGGGTTCTGTCTTAACGCTTTAGCGTTCAACTAGCCTAGGTGCTCAGGAAGCAATCAGTTGCTTGATTGCTCTTATACAGTGTCATGCATGGGACTGTGATTTCTGGCCTGTATGTCTGAATCTAAATAATAGTAAATGATGTAATGACAGAATTCTACAATCGTAATCTCTGCTAAGTTTGGATGTTAACATTGATCAGTCTGCCTCTTGAAAGGGAATAGCGAGAGGTCTCAATTTTCTCTGTCAACTGTCTAAGAAGACATTGTATTTTCACAAGTGTCACAGAGCGCTCCATATCACTTTGTAAACTGGTACATGGCACATTGATAGTTTTCTCTTTATTATTGTAGGTATCATGACTGGAGCATTTTATTCAGTCTCAACATTATTAAATCAAATGATACTGACACATTATGAGGTAAGCTTCTGCCAATATTGTGTTTGCATGCCTGGCCAAGAACTTTTCTTCAGCAATATAATTCCTATGAGCATGATCATAAGACTAAAGATGTATGACCTTGTTGCTATAAAAGATTTATACTTGTTTCGATTGAAATTATGTTTAATCCAATTTATAAAACAACATAGAAAGCAGAAGTCATTATTGTTTTGACAATACCTCTGTCTTTTTCTTTATTCTTTTTTAAAGGAATAGTGTGACTGGTTATATGAGACAAGACCAAAAATATGTAAAAGAAACCAACACAAATATAAAAAAGTAAATATCAAGCCCTGATCTCTCTTTCCTTTTGAAAAGAGAAAGCAGTTATATGTTAAAGCTATCAGATTAACTTTCTTTTCAGACACCTATGAATTGCTTAAGAATTCTAACAAAAATCATTATCCTTCTAACCATGGAGGATCAAGAAAAATTACCTTTTTGATTTCTCCCATATGTCAGGTTTTGTTTCATTTTTTTTGCTTTAATGTAGAATGTCCATTCACCCTAATACACGTACTGAATTCTTCATGTTATATTGTATGCTTAATTGTATCTGCTTATTTCCATTGACATGAGAAGGTATGGGAATGTGAAGGATCTTTTTGAATTTGAGGAGTTTAATCAACTTCTTTTGAAAAAAATTTTAAGGGTGAAGAGGTGAATGCTGGAAGGATTGGGCTAACACTAGTATTAGCTGGAATGGTGGGATCTATTCTTTGTGGCTTATGGCTGGATTATACCAAAACATACAAGTAAGTGAAAGCAGGCAAATGTATGGTGTACAACCTAAGGTATTTTGGTTTTAAAGGAACCTTTACTTTTCATTCTAAGAAATTTAAAAAGTATTATTATCATTGAAAGACTTGCATTCTAGACACTCTTAGGTTCCCTTCACTTCTGAATGTTTCAGTGGTCTCTGTATGATCTTACTGGTCATATTTATTTCAACTTTGAGAACTTGGATACCTTATGAACTCTCCTCTCCTCTAATAGTACTCATGTATACCACTCCAGAATAGTTCAGTTCTATTCTAAAAGGAGCCCTTTCTGAGAAACATTTGACTTTTGATAGAGACTTTATATTGCTATTTTCCATGTTGTGAGCTTAAAAAGTTTTTTCCTATCAAAAAATTATTAGTGAGCATAAGGCATTTTGATAAGAAGTTTTTGGCTAAAATGCCCTAAAACTGTAGTAACACTTGACTATAATACTGTAATAGGTAATATGAAGATTCTATATTAATTGTGTACTATATGGAACCAGAAAAATGCTAATACAAAAGAAAAAGTGAGTAATACCAACTGGGAGACTGAGAAATGCGCTTTCCGAGACAGCATCTTTTGCACTGGGCCTTAAAAGAACAGCTATATCTAAAAAAAAAAGTAGAAGAATAGCTGCATTTCTTAACAGACAGAAATTTCTCATATGTTTGGGAGAAATGAATGAGTGGAACTGTGAATGAATGAAGTAATGGAACTGTGTCCTCTACACCTTTCAAGGCCTAAGATATATTTGATATCATTATCTAAGCCCTTTCAAAGTACCTCTGATCTTAAAATTCTCCAAATAGTTCTCACATGATTTAAAACAGCACTTACTCGGGCTTCATTGTAATGTAATGGTAGCTTAGAATGAAACCCATTAAATTTGTAGATGAAGAGAGTATGTGTAAAGGATTTATATTTATCAATAGTCTTTGGTCCATTTTATAATTAGGAAACGGATTGGCATACAGATGTTCTTTCTTGCCCTGACTTTCTTCTCAGGATAACTGCCGTTCATTCACCAAGCTCTTGTTACATGCATCACTCTTAGCTAAGAATCGTGGGAAGCAATATTTGATCCCTGTCTTTAGGACCTTTGCAGTCTAATTGGGAAAAATTAAGGTGTTCATGCATGTAAAGTTCAATAATCATAAAACAGACTAAAATAGAAGTCAAGTGTCAATCATGTACATAGACAATGATTAGGGAGTTTGGAAAATAGGAAAATCTTGTAAGCTACAGTGGTTAGGAAAAGTATTGTGGAAGAGGCAGAATTGGATCTGAATCTTGAAATACAGATAGGGAACCATCCGTATCCCATTTGTTGCCATAAAAATGACTTTTATCCTTATGGCTATTCCTTTGTCTGAGCTTTGGGTATGAGGTGACTTTTGTTGTCGGCTGCAAACTGAAACTTTTGAAACTTCAATTTAATCTTTCAAGTCCGTGCCTGGTGGAACCATTTTCCATAGATAAGACGGGGTGAGTCTTGAAATCTGAAGAATTTATTACCATATGGACAGAACAGAATTAGCCACATGGTTTTTAATGTGCCTAAGAAAATCAGACAGAACATTAACAATTCTGTTGTTTTTGTTTTAGACACACTACTCTGACCGTTTACATTCTGTCTTTTGTTGGAATGGTTATCTTTACTTTCACACTGAACCTTGGACACATTATCATCGTGTTTGTCACTGGAGGGTTGCTTGGGTAAGCACTGGACGTGTTAAAAGGAATGGTAGCGTGTTGTTAGCATTCTGAAGTATTACTGCTGTGGCTTTTCATTTTTTAAAGTTTATCCAGAAGCCCTTTAATTTTTTAAACTTTAAAAAAGATCTGTCTTGTGCACATAAATGTATAATTCTTTGTGTGTTAGCCGCTCAGTCATGTCTGACTCTTTGAGACCCCATGGACTATAGTCTGCCAGGCTCCCCTGTCCTTGGGATTCTCCAGGCAAGAATACTGGAGTGGGTTGCCATTTCCTTCTCCATAATTTTTTAGAACTATAAAAAATAATTCAAGATTGTTTTTTGCTATGCTGTAGGTGAAAAATGGATAAGCCTTACTTAATCCAAAGTCTCTTTACTTGGCTAGAAAGATAACTGACATAGAAAACTAGGAGTATATTTTTCTCTGGAAAAAAAATTAGAAATTGTTTTGCTTCCTAGTACATGGTTTTGCTTCACAGTTCTCCTGTCCTCAGGTTAATTGGTGAATCATAATAGTGCCTTCCTTTCACACACCAACCTCAAAACTTTCACTTATTTGATAATTTTAACAAGTCTGAGAAGTAAAGCAGTTGCATCAACAGGTGATATTGTTCTTCCAATGATTTCTTCTGTGATTTTGAATTTATTTTCTATAGTTTCTTCATGACTGGTTACCTCCCCTTGGGTTTCGAATTTGCTGTTGAAATCACTTACCCTGAGTCTGAAGGGACTTCATCCGGTCTTCTCAATGCTGCCGCACAGGTAAACCTCTGATTTCTCTTAAATCTGAGACCATTAGTTTACCAAATATTCTAATGGATAATGAATTTGACTGTAGCTTTTGTTTTTAAAAATTCCACCTTTCAATGCATGTTTCTAGAAGCCAAATCATATGAATAAAATAGTTAAGAAAAGTTCTGGGGGAAATACGGTATTTGTTTTTAAAATCCATCTTAATAAAATATTTCTCTTATTTTATTTTAGATATTTGGAATCTTATTCACATTGGCTCAAGGAAAGCTTACATCAGCGTATGGTCCTAGAACAGGGAACATTTTCCTCTGTGTTTGGATGTTTGTAGGCATCATTTTAACAGGTAAATCAGGGTGTATGCCTGCCCGAAGCACTGTGTCACATTGTCTTTGTAGATTTAATTTTCGTTTCTGTGGCTTCTGAAGACTTGGCAGAACTCAAGGGAAGAAAAATGAAATAAAAGGCAGGATGTTGTTTCCCTTCAGGAATGCGAATCTATGGATTCATTTTTGAGGTTTCAAATTCAATACAATTACCATGCCTGGAAAACAAAACCGTTGTACAAGTGTTAGTAAAGACCTGGAATGGACAGGACTGGCCTCAGGCTCCGATTCTGCTGCCCGTTGGCTGTGTGACCTGAGACAAGTTACCCAGCCTCTCTCGTTGTCCTTTTCTTGCTTATATTAATAGGATGTTAAAAGCTTGCCTTTAGGGCTCGCTGTGAGGACTAACTGCGATGGTTGATGAAAAGCTCCCGACAGGGTCTGGCTCCTAGGACCTGTCTGAGCATGCAGGCTGTTCCTGTAGCCCAGCCTCCCTGGGCTCAGCCCCACCTGCCCACACGTGCTTCCCTGGGTTCCACCCCTGGCTGGGGAACTAAGATTTGACAAGCCAAGGGGCATGGCCAGAAGAAACAGAAGCAAGACTTATATCCAGTAGCGCTTCCAGGCCCGTGTTAGCTTCTAGTGTGATTTTACTTTGTTCGTTTCTTTCTGCATTGCTTGTCTACGTGAGAGACAGAAGCCATGGAGACTCTGAGAGGGATTGTTTTTTCTTTTTTTAATCTGCTATAACTTAATTCAAGGATGGAATCTTAACAGGAAGGTGTGAATCAAGGCTTCTTTCTATTATTTGTTGAACACCTGGGCATCCTTTTTGAAACCCCCAGTATGAGCTCTTAGCAGTGATAAGCACTTACTTTGGAAATATATAGCCACTTAATGTCACTTTCATTTATTCATTGCACTCAAAGGGACTGAGTGCACTGTTTCCTCAAGGAAAAAATCCTTACCAAGGAAGCGTTTCCCCCCATTCTCTTCAGTTAGTAAAAGGAAACATGTAAAACAATGTTTTGTAACTGAAAGTATGTAACGTAGTAAACAAACTACCTTGACTGCTGATCTGTCATAAGTGATTCCTTATTGATTCTCAGTTTCTGGGAAAGTAACACATAGGTATCAAATAGAGTGTTATTGTTGCACCAAAAAAGGGAACAGTTTTGTGTTCTCTATTCACTTTATCTTATAGTAAGATTCATAAATGTTAATTCAAACAGGTCAAGTACAGAAAATTAAGTGTAAAAAAAAATCTTTAAAATCAGCTTTACATTGACAGTTTTACCATTTAAAAATGCTAATTAATGGCTCTCATGTGTTGAGTGTTTTACTGGAGAGAGTACGATGGATTTGTATCCAATAGTCATTTGTATAGACAAAGGAAAGTGGACTGAGAGATTCCTGAGGTGTGCTGAAGGTGATACCTTTTCTTTTTTACATTTTTTTCTGGGAATTGTTGGCAGGTCTTATTTTGACAGAGGAATTACCATTTAAATGCAGTGCATTCTGTTTTCCAGTGTTGACTATTCTCTGTGAAAGCAGTACGCTTCACATACATAATATATATCCACTCCTTAGCCCATTTATGCACATTGAAAAAAAATGTTTCTAAACATGTCCTAGTGTTCCTCGGTTCTTTGATTAATATTAATGGTAGAAAGATACGCAATTTCCCCCTGTAAAAAAAAAATGAGTAGCATCTTTGATTTAGTGGACTTCTAGAACAGTGTCAGGCAGACCAATCGATGTCAGTCACTGGTGCAGTTTAGAGAGTGATTGATTGATTGATTGATTTTTGGCTGTGCCAATTCTTCATTGCCATGCACAGGCTTTCTCTAGTTGGAGCAAACCGGGGGCAGCTCTCTGTTGGTGTGCTAGTTTCTCGTTGTGGTGGCTTCTCTCATTGCAGAGCATGGGCTTGAGGGCACGCGGGCTTCAGTAGTTGCAGCACGTGGCTCAGTGGTTGCATCTCACGGGCTCAGAGCACAAGCTCGGTAGTTGTGGTGTGTGGGCTTAGTTGCTCTCCCACATGTGAGATCTTCCCAAATCAGGGGCGGAATCCATGTTTCCTGCACTGACAGGCGGATTCTTACCCACTGGACCACCAGGGAAACCCGAGTGATGTTTTAATATCAAGCTGCTTGTAATTGGGAGCTTGTTACATCACCAGTTTCTTTAAAATCATTTAAATGCAGTCAGAAAGACCATTTTACATATATCCAAGTATCTTTGCATAAATATCTGAATTTCTAAAATGTTGCTATCAGTAACAGAATTCTAAGGGGTAGTGTGAATTTCTAAAGAAGCAGTAGTCTAACTTTTAAGACTGATTTTACTTTTACCTTTCAACTTTGCTTTATGACCAATTAGATTATTTAACTACCCTCCAATCTGTACCTTTTCTTATTTTACACTCTCTGTGTAGTCTGTGGCTTTAACTATCACATTAACACTAGTAATTTTCAAATCTGTACCTCCAGATCCTGATCTCTTTTATATTTCAGACCAATATGTCTAATCATATATTTATCCTTGAACTTGAATGTCCCACAAGATTTTATGCTCAGCCTGTCCAGAACAGAACTTAACTATCTTCCCACCACACCTGTCCTTTTTGTATTTTCGGTTTCAGTAACTAGGACCAAAGACAGTGAAAGTGTGGGTCACTCTGTCACGTCTGATTCTTTGTGACCCCATGGACTGTAGCCGATACCAGGCTCCTCTGTCCATGGAATTCTCCAGACAAGAATACTAGAGCGGGTTGCCATCCCCTTCTCCAGGGGATCTTTCTGACCCAAGGATCGAACCTGGGTTTCTAGCCTTTGCAGACAGTTTCTTTACAGTCTGAGCTACCAGGAAGCCACCATCCATTCAATTGCCCAAGCAAGTCTCCCACTTCCCCCTCCCCAACCCCCATTTTTCATATCCTTTCAAACCACAGAGTCTTACTGGTTCGATTCTAAAGTATCTCTGAATTCTGTCACTGTATCACCATTTCTCCCATATTTAGGCCTTACCATCTCCAGCAGGATGAAGGGCTCTTGACCGGCTTTGCCGCCTCTAGCCTTGCTGCAGATCACACCCCGCACACCCAGCTGCCAGAGTGAGCTCCCTCACACACGGCCCGAGCGTGTTCTCCCCACTCACTCCCAGCGTCCTGCCCCCCCAGCCTCCTCTCTGGCCGTCTCCGTCTCCCTCTAGTACTTGATGCTCCACCCATCGCAGACCACCACGGGCTCCGAGAATACACTCTACTCTTCCTGTCCTGATCTCTCGGCATGTACTGGTTTCCGCCTGCCTGGAATGCCTTCCCCTCCCCTCTCCTCTGCTTGACAAATTCCCACTCATTTTCTCAAGTTTCAGTTCAAACACGCCTCCTCTTTAGGTAAGCTTTGCCTTATTTCCTTCGGCTGACACAGACATTTTTCCCCATGCTTCCACGATATCCTGTCCGTGCCTACGTTACTGGAGTTGCTATACAATGTTAAAATTGTTTGCACGTCAGTGTTTCCCATAGATTGTGGTTGTTTAGTCACTCCGTTGTGTCTGACTCATTTGCAACCCCATGGATTGTCGCCCACCAGCCTCCTCTGTCCATGGGATTTCCCAGGCAAGAACACTGGAATGGGTGCCATTCCCTTCTCCAGGGGATCTTCCCGACCCAGGGATCAAACCCATGTCTCCTGACTACAAACAGACTCTTTACCATCTGAGCCCCCAGAGAAGCCCTTCCCTAGATTAGAGGGTCCTTTAGGGAAAGAATTGCTCTTTTCATCTTTGTGTCTTGGTTCTTGGCATCCTGTATTTGTTCACTAATGAATGACTTGCTAATTAAGTTAATGACTTAGGTAGTGTTCTTTTTTCAGGCTACAAGAATGTTATGGAATATTATGGTATTATAGTGTGCTGCATTTGACAATATAAAAAAAGATTTTGCACTGCTTAGAAGAAAGTATGTTTATACATACTCTGTGGTAACTTCATTGATCCCTCTCTGTTTGCAGCATTAATCAAGTCCGATCTGAAAAGACACAATATAAACAAAGGAATTACAAATGGTGATGTTAAAGCTGTAAGTAGTGAATATTTTTATGATAATACTATTGAGAAATGTGTGCATAGAATAAGTGTAAACCCATCTATGTAGTCAGCTTGTTTTTTAATTCCTGAGTCAACTGTGGATCTGTCATAATGACATATGCCAGATATATAATGTAAATTTTTTATCTTCTTATTCTTTCTACAGGTACCAGTTGATAGCCCCACAGATCAAGAATCAAAAACTATCCTGATGTCCAAACAGTCAGAGTCAGCAATTTGACGTGAAGGAAAAGTTAACATCATGTGATAACTGAGTAGTAAAGCCTGGTTTATAGGTTATGGAGAATGGACACTTACTTGAAAATTATTATGTGACTCCTAAATGCAGTTACTGTTTTTATTTAATTGTTAATTTAAAGTACTTTTGCTGACATCATTTTAACATAGAAAATAGAAGCTTAGGAGGCTTTCTAAAATGATAATATGGAGGTCCACACCCTTCAAATTGCATAGGAGTACATGGAATTTGTTTATATAAATATGCTATCTAAAAAAAAAAATATGCTATCTAGTGGAACCAAGTGAACAGTATATTCCTGATTATCTCCCTTTCCATCCTTGATAGCTCATTTGGTAAAGAATCCGCCTGCAATGCGGGAGACCTGGGCTTGGTCCCTGGGTTGGGGAGATCCCCTGGAGAAGGGATAGGCTACCCACTCCAGTATCCTTGGGCTTCCCTATGGCCCAGCTGGTAAAGAATCCGCCTGCAATGCGGGAGACCTGGGTTTGATCCCTGGGTTGGGAAGATCCCCTGGAGAAGGGAAAGGCTACCCACTCCAGTACTCTGGCCTGGAGAATTCCATGGACCATCCATGGAGTCGCCAAGAGTCAGACACGACTGAGCGACTTTCACTTCACTTCACTTGGCGTTGTTCATACCAACTGTCTAAGCCCCTCAGTGTGAAAACAGTATACCAGTACGATCCTTTTAACCCACCAAATGACAGTGTTGGGATGAGACTCTCAGATGACCTCTGTGATTTTCCCCATTTCTTGCCATTCTCATTAGAAACTGCTTTGTAACAGGTACTGTCTGTGGTCAACTGTCAGTGTGTAGACGGAACTCATAACTTTGGTCTTAGGCTTATGTTCTCATTAAGCAAAGAAGCCCAGACACAGACTCATCGCCCTAAGTTCGTCTCTGTGCTGCCTTCCCAGTCATTGTAAGAAAGCTAACACTATATTTATTATATTTTTTCACTCCAACTTGAAATTGAGTAGTTTTGTATGCATCATCTTTTTTACTCCCCCGCCCCTTCAGTATATAACTTTCTTGTAAAAACATTTCACCCTGTGTTTCCCGGACTTTCTCATGGTTTCTTGTATCACACCTTATACTTTGGCCTTGACGATTCCTGAGATAAGGAAATCTCTAATAACTTCAGGGAGACCGGGTGTTCCCAGTTAGGGAGACCTCTTGAAACGCTGTCTGTGGTGATTCTGCAACATCGTTTCTGCAGACCACTCTCCTCCTCCGAGCCCTGTGCCCACGTGTGGCGCCCTCAATGCGCTGGGCCCGGGGACTCCTTTCTTCACCACGGAATGCGCACAGGCTCCGTCCGACCTGCTGGAACAGCCTGCTGTTTTCTGTGCTCAGGGTAAGGAAAACAGGACCAAATGTGTTTCCACAGTGCCTACCACCGCGCCTCATTTACAGTGAGAATCTCAGCGTTGTTCACATCCTGGCTCTCTAAGCTGATAGGGAACATCTTTAGAGTAATGACATTGAAACAGCCATAATGTTTATGTTATGTCCACATAAACACAAAAAGCCAATCAGGTATTCCCTTGAATACCCTTGAAGTGAATTAGCAGTTCTGATTTGGGCGCACTATGTGCATTGCTTAATATTAAAATTATAGCAGTCTCCATAACCAAACGACTGTGAATTATGTGGAATTTTACCCTGGAGAACGTGTTACCAGAAGAACTTAGCTGGGAATCAGGAACTTCAGGTCTGTGTCCTGGTGGATCTGTTTCTAGCTTCCCTGTAAATCTCCAGGCAGCATTTTCCTCATCTCTATATAATGAATGTAAAATCTGATCTCAAAGATCATTTTTTGATTCTTAAATGCACTCATCAGGGGATAGACCAAATCATTGTACCACAGGAACTTAAATCTAGCTGGAGGAAAATTCCCTGGACAATTGAATAAACAACTGTGGTTGGTACCTTGTAGATACGGGGAATTTAAAGTCTGTTTTCAGCCTTTTTGTTCAGTTGGTGTTAGCTCAGGCAGATGATGCTGTATCATTAACTTACTTAGTCACATCACAGATTTTATGGCCAAAAATATATTTTAAGGTCCCTCCTTTAAATGATTGTTTTTATTTTTAAACTTTCAATGTTGTTTGAAATAATCATGTCCTTGTCAAGTTCCTGAGGTTTTGAACAAATTACAGATAAAAGTTGGAATATTTTATCCCTGAAAAGCATATATACATATATGTCATGTGTATTTGTCCTAGTTGATTAGAAAAAGAATGAAATATTATGTGGCAGAACACAAAATGAATTGATAAGTTTTTTGTATTTTTAGTTAAATTTGTAATGTGTCAAACAAGAATATCATATAATTCTATGTTGGATCTTTGAAAAATGGAGTTGGGTAACTCACTTGTGTACATTTTAGTTGAGTGATTTGAGAAAGAAACTGGATGTTTTCAAAGTATTTTGAAATGTTGCAAATATAGCTTTTGCCTTTTGTGAATGTTGGAGAAATATCTTTAAAAATGTGTTTTAAAAATATGTGTAAACTTCTGGAGTATTGCCAGAAGAATCCCTGTCTGTCTTAAGTCATTTTTTATGTTCTAATTTCTGCTCTTTGTACTATTTAGCTATATGCTTGTTCTTCAGTATTTCAGACCTCAGATAAATTTATTTTTTTAATGTTAATTTTGTATGGCTTTTTTTTTTTTTAAGTTCTGATACTTCAGTACACTTGGGGAATAGAAAAACGGTTATAAGATTTCAGAATGGGCCAAGAGAGAAGTGGTTTGTGGATTACCAGGTAACAAATCTCACCAGGGCCAGGGTCAGGGTCAGGGCCGGGGCCAGGTCAGGGTCAGGGCCAGGGCCAGGTCAGGGTCAGGGTCAGGGCCAGGTCAGGGCCAGGGCCAGGGTCAGGGTCAGGGCCGGGGCCAGGGGTCAGGGCCAGGGCCGGGTCAGGGCCAGGTCAGGGTCAGGGTCAGGGCCAGGTCAGGGTCAGGGCCAGGGCCGGGTCAGGGCCAGGGTCAGGGTCAGGGTCAGGGCCAGGGCCGGATCAGGGTCAGGGTCAGGGTCAGGGCCGGGGCTAGGGCCAGGTCAGGGCCAGGGCCAGGGTCAGGGCCGGGGCCAGGGTCAGGGCCAGGTCAGGGCCAGGGTTAGGGCCAGGTCAGGGCCAGGTCAGGGTCAGGGCCAGGGCCAGGGGTCAGGGCCAGGGCCGGGTCAGGGCCAGGGCCAGGGTCAGGGCCAGGTCAGGGCCAGGGTTAGGGCCAGGTCAGGGCCAGCTCAGAGTCAGGGCCAGGTCAGGGTCAGGGCCAGGGTCAGGGCCAGGGTCAGGGCCAGGTCAGGGCCGGGGACCGGGGTCGGGGCCGGGGCCGGGTCAGGGTCAGGGCCAGGGGTCAGGGCCAGGGCCAGGGCCAGGGTCAGGGCTGGGGCTAGGGGTCAGGACCGGGGCTAGGGGTCAGGGCCAGGTCAGGGCCAGGGCCAGCTCAGGGTCAGGGCCAGGTCAGGGTCAGGGCCAGGGTCAGGGCCAGGTCAGGCCTAGGGCCAGGGCCAGGGTCAGAGCTGAGCCACAAAGGAGCCAGGGCTCAGTCTCTCCCCTTGCTTCGGTGTCTGCCTCTCACTGGCCAGCCTGGCGGCCCCGCCGTGAACCATCATGAACACTCCACCTAAGCTCCAGACTGTTCTCTGCCTTTTTTTCTCCTGCTAGCATGTGCCTGTGTGAGACCTTATAGCCTAGAATATGTGTCACTGTTCTTAAAGGCCTTGTTGCTTAATAAAAACAATTTACAGGTTTCTTCATTGAAAATACATGTTCATGCTTCATAACATTAAATGAGATCATAGATGAAAAGCATTTAGAATTAAGGTTGATACAGTCAACACTCAAAAAGTTGGGTATTATTTTAATCCATTAATGACTGGTAACTAGCAGCAATTGCTACTTACTTGTATTTAGATTTGAAGAGAGGCATTCAGGTGACTTATATCAAAAGAATACCAGTGAGGGAAATATGAGGTCCTGTGGAGGACCTACAGAGAAGATAGTTGGGGAGCAGGGCAGCGGAGGCTGTTCTATTGAAATCAGACCAGGCCCGGGGGCTGCCCACTCCAAATCCTCCCAAAGCTAGTCTTGTGTCCTAATAAATAGGTTACTATCTGTTAAGGAAATTGTAATGAAAACTAGAAGCCAGGTAAAAGATTAGTCTACAGCAGAGACTCCCAAAGTTTTTTTTTTTTTTTTTTTTAAATTGTTTGGCTGTGATGGGTCTTAGATGAGGCATGTGGGATCTAGTTCCCTGACCAGGGCTCGAACCTGAGTCCCCTGCGTTGGGAGTGTAGCGACTTGGCTGCTGGACCACCGGGGAAGTCCCTCCCTAAGGTTTTGATCTCAGGATTCTTACACACTTAAAAATCCTTGAGGATCCCAAAGAACTTCTCTTTTATGAGTTATATGTCAATATGAATTATATTAGAAACAAAACCAAAACTGTTCATTTAAAAATAACTATATCTTGACATAAATTTCATTATTATGAAAAATAACCTTTCTAAAACAAAGGTAGTGAGACAAGTGACCCTTTAATGTTTAAAGAGTACAAAACTCTCCAATGTCTAGTGTCATAGAAGATAGCTGGATTCTTAGATTCTTCATTCAAACTAAAGATTCCCTATTTTGACATGTTTGAAGAAAAGTCTTGCACATATATGGACGGGGAAAAGTATTTCACTAGTCTTTTCAGATAATTGTGGCTATTCCTAGCATTTTACTAGCTTTTTCAGATAATTGTGGGTATTCCTAGCATTTTACTAGCCTTTTCAGATAATTGTGGATACTGCTTAATACTATACCAAAATCTGAATTGGTAGTGTCTTAAAGGTTAGCTACTGTGAAATCTGAAACCAGAGTTCCTACTTTGTTATGTTAAAACCTAATGTTCTCTCTTGTTCTATAAAAATATTTCATAGTATTATGCACTTGGAAAATAGGATTTCACTGAAGTATGCAGCTTTTGCAAATATTGGTATATTTCATCATATGATGCCAGACAAATCACTTCTGATCTCATTAGAAATAGCCTTTCAAGTACCGGGAAGCAGTCAGGCCCATATGCATATTCTAAGTCTTGTTGTGGCAGACGCAGGATTTCAAAAACGCTGATTTTATTTTGAAAACTTGGTTCTCGTCACTGGGTAAAAAATTCCGCCAGTTGTTTCTTGAAGCGACTCACTTTGTGGTCCCTTGAGAAAATACCCACCAGTGCCCACGCCTGGGTAACTGTGATTCATGTCAGTCATTATCTCAAGCGAAAACGATGGTCTACGAAAAGCAGGCTGTAGATCAGCTTGTGACTCAAAGAATTGTACGTGGGCTTTTCCTCCAAACAACCCTCATACTTTGGTGCGTGGCAGAGTGTGTTATGCATACATGCCACGTCATCACAAAATATTAAAAAGTCACATGCCCGAGGACTGGGATACAATAGCTGTTATTCCTTCATCGAGGACATTCTTAGGTAAAATGAACTTTTTTAGAAACTGCAAAGGCCTGGTAGTGAAAAATCTAGTGGCCACCAGTGGTATAGTTTGATGTCACAGCCCTTTTTGGGCTAAGATGCCAGCAGTTATTTACATCACCACATTTGCAAATGTCACCCAGTAAAAAAATGTAAACAACTTCTTTGTATTATTGTAAGAGTTTTGACATGGATTCCCTGTAAAGAGGCTTGGGGACTCTCAAGTCTCTTTCTGCCAATCACACTTGGAGAATCACTGTTCTAGACAAGAGACTGGCTTTCGATCAATGATTGACAGAAAAAAAAAGAAGAGTGGACATGTGGATATGGGGGGAGTGTGGGATGAACCGGGAGGTTGGAACTGACATATATACACTACCATGTGTAAAACAGATAGTGGGGAGCTGCTGCATAATGCCGGCAGCTCATTCTGGTGCTGTGTGATGACCTGGAAGGGTGGGATGGGGGCGGGGGGAGGTCCCAGGGGGAGGGCATGTATGTATACATGTTGCTGATCCACTCTGTTTGACAGCAGGAGCTAACACAACATTGTAAAGCAGTTATTTGTTGTTGTTTAATTGCTCGGTCCTATCCAACTCGTTTGAGACCCCATGGACTGTGGCCCACCAGGCTCCTCTGTCCATGGGATTCTCCAGGCAAGAATACTGGAGTGGGTTGTCATTTCCTTCTGCAGGGGATCTTCCTGACCCAGGGATCAAACCCACAGCTCCTGCATTGGCAGCTGGATTCTTTACCACTGAGTGACCAGGGAAGCCCAAAGCAATTATACTTCCCAACAACAACAACAAAAAAAAACAGGGCAGAAAGTAAGAGGGGGTCAAGGATCAAAGGTCTCTAATGAGTAGACAGGAGAAAAACCCGTGAGAAAGAAAAGGCAGAACTGGGGATTTATATCAGTCGTCCTATAGTAAGTAGACTTCAGCATCTCAGTCCTTTTCCTCGCTATCTATTTGGCTTCATCGAGTCTGCGTTTTGGCATGCTGGTCCTCCGCTGCAGCATCCGGCCTCTCTAGTTGTGAACTCAGTAATTGTGACATGCAGGCTTAGTTTCCCCACAGCACGTGGGATCTTAGTTCCCAGACCAGGAATCAGATCCGTGTCACCTGCATTGCCCAGCAGATTCTTAACTACCAGGGAAATTGTTAGGCCCTTTCTTAGATCCTGTTGAGAAACACCAAAGTTACATTTAGATTTTCAGTAAAACGAAAGACTTCCATTCAGAAAAAAGTACCATTCTCATTTTCCACTGCAGGCAAAGGTACACAGGTAAGGGGCACATTTCTGAAATCAGATCTCCTATAACCTGCCTGCCCAACCTCAGCTTCTGGGACCAAGATGCCTGTCCCCACCCACTCTTTGCAGGTGGAACCAGTCATTCATTCTTGAGGGTGACCATCACCCTGAAGTAACTCGGAGTGGCCTTGACACCGTCCTGAGCGTGGAAGACGCTTCTATGACTTCTCACAGGAGATACAATACCTTTGGGTCCGTAAAGAGAGATAAAGTTTCAAGGTGCACTGACCTTGTCTTAAATCTGTACTGAGGTCTATGGATGTCCTGTGAGCAGGTTTGAATCAGAAGAAAGAGGACATGGGTCTAGAGACCCTAAAGCCTTGAGAAAAGAAGGGAATGGGGTTCAGGAGAGAGGGGGAAATGACTCATAAGGTAAAGCATATGAACTTCACGTCCCATTGAGACAAATGACAGGTCGAGCCTCTGTCTAGTCCTGTCCCATGTATTTATTTGCACTTTTCCCTTCATTGCTATTGTTTTAAGTCCATGATGAAACTGTCACTGGAAAGAGAACTGCCCCAAACCAGGAGACACTTGATTTCCGGTCGCAGCCTCGAGGTTTTGGTTGACACATGCTGCTTGAGCAGACGTCTCTTCGTCAGGAAAACATCTAATTCCTCCAGGGACTGAAATGGCCCCAACCCCATGAGATTAGTGGACAGAGTACATTTTCATAAAGCTTCATAACACGTAAGAGTAAAACTGACATGAGTGACAATGATCTCTTTTTCAGTCAAAAGCCCAATCCTTCAAAACATTAGTTCAGTCGCTCAGTTGTGTCCGACTCTGCGACGCCATGGGCTGCAGCATGCCAGGCTTCCCTGTCCATCACCAAACATATTTGACCCTTCAAACATATTTTGACCCAAAACCAAGAGAGGTGACCTCCAGATCGTCAGCTGGAGTGGGATTTATGGATGGACAAAGCTTCCCCATTACATAACCAGCAGCTCAGTATTAGAGGAGTCCCTGAGGACAGTACACCTGGGCATAGATTCATCACCTCCATACCTAGGCAGTGCTTGCTGCTATTATGCATGACACTTTTTTTGTATAGTTAGATCATATTTTAAAATCTTTATCTTTTTGGCTGCAATGGGTCCTCATTGCTGCACTAGCTTTCTCTGGTTGCATAGAGTAGGGGCTACTCTTCATTGTGGTGCGCAGGCTTCTCATTGAAGTAACTTCTCTTGTTACTTCACGGGCTCCAGGTTCCTGGGCTTGAGTAGTTGGAGCATACAGACTTAGCTGCTCCGAGGCCTGTGGGATCTCCCCAGACAGGGATCGAATCTGTGTTCCCTGCATTGGCAGGTAGATTCTTAACCACTGCACTACCAGGGATGTCTAGACTGTATTACCAATGTGCATTATTTTATTGCCTCTGCAGTACTGTGAGTCCTTTGAAAGCACCCATCATGGTACGTTGGGTTAAAAGACGAGCAGCCTTTGGGAGCCTAAAGTCAGGTATGATGAAACCCAACTGCCGATAGTCTTAAGGCAGTAATAGAAACCCTCTGAATTTCTGTTTCTTCCTTTACAAGATGGGATAATATTTCCTTGTTTGTAGGTTTGTGGTGAGGATTAAATTTATGTAGAAAGTCGCTTCTAAACAAATGAGACCCATTATTATTCTCATTGACAGTATAAATAGGGACTTATTATAGATAACACTTGAGAAGCAATTGACTGGGAGAACTGAAGTTTAATTGTTTGAATTTCATGTTATTCATAGCAGCTGCCAGTAAAATTATTAATATCCAGAGGATTTAGATATTAATACTTCTGTGTGCAAGTGGGTGCAGTCCTGGACACTGTGACTGCAACATGAAACTGATGAATTCCAGAGAGATATAGAGCTGAGCAAACACGATAGAAGTCAACGTACTTTGGCGCCAAAGAACAAAACTGAGACGCTCTTGTGGGCAGGAAAAAAAATGGTTTCTATGTGTATTGCACAACCCACAACAAAGGAAATTAAATCACAAACTAGGAAGGAAGCTACTGACAAGTCCACTGCCCGTCCACAACTCTTCATTTCTCCTTGTTCCCTTTCAACTCACATGCATGAGTAATCGTCCATAGACATAAGGCAATTTGTATACTCAACATAATATCATAAGCACTTCGCATATTACTACATGGCCTTTGTAACCATTTTATTTTTTTCCCAGTTTTATTGAGAGATAATTGACATATAACATCATATTTAAGGTGAACAACATGATTTGATTTCTATATTGTTAAATGATTACCACAATAAGTTTAGTTAACATATATCACCTCACACAGTTACATTTTTTTTCTTGTGATGAGACCTTATAAGATCTACTCTCTTAGCAACTTTCAAATAACCATTATTTTAAATCATTGTGTAATATTCCAATGAGGCTGATACACTATAATTTACCGAATAGTTCCTTACTCGTGGCCATTCATTTGTTCACTTAGTCAGCATTTACAGAGCATTTACAGTTGTGTCAGAGTTTACACCAGGAACTGGAAATGTAAAGCAGTGTCCCGCCCTCAAAATGCTCAAAGACAGGAAAAATCATCAGGGTCCACAACACTTGATCTAGACCATCCATGTACAATTGACAACAGACCCCCAAGGAGGCGGCATCCCTCCGTGGTGCTCTCAGCTCTTACCATGGGAGGCACACAAGGGTTCCCCTCCTTTGGAATGGAGGAGGATTGTCATACTTGCCTTTGAGGCCCCGATTTCATTGTTTTAGGCCCCAGGGCCTCTGCGCCCAGCCCAGCACTCCCTCACCCTCACCTTCTGGATTGTCAAAACCCTCTCCACTCCCTCCATCTCAGTTAGACAGGAAGCCCTGAAGTGTAATCCTGGGTTATATTTGCATTTTAAATGCATAAGGCTCAAACAGTCTCCGTTGTCTGAGAAGACAGACTAGGCGAGGCTTTGCTCCCTGTGTCCCTGAAGTCACTTTGCTTTAGGCTCGTGTCTCTTTTACCTCCGAGTAAATCTATCTTTTCCTTAACGCTGAGAGCCTGGCTGCCAGACCCGCACCCGGCACAGGGCAAGGAGAGCCAGTTCTACCCCAGACTGGGGAGAGCACGCCCTCTACTGGTCATCTCATAAACTGCCTCAGTTCAGTTCCGCTCAGTCGCTCAGTATCCGACTCTGGGATTTCATGGACTGCAGTATGCCAGGCCTCCCTGTCCATCACGCACTCCCAGAGTTTACTGAAACTCCTGTCCATTGAGTCGGTGATGCCATTCAACCATCTCATCCTCTGTCGTCCCCTTCTCCTCCCGCCTTCAATCTTTCCCAGCATCAGGGTCTTTTCAAATGAGTCCGGTTTTTGCATCAGGTGGCCCAAGTATTGGAGTTTCAGTTTCAGCATCAGTTCTTCTAAGGAATATTCAGGACTGGTTTCCTGTAGGATGGACAGAGTGGATCTCCTTGCAGTCAAGGGACTCTCAAGAGTCTCCTCCAACAGCACCGTTCAGAAGCATCAATTCTTTGGCGCTCAGCTTTCTTTATAGTTCAACTCTCACATCCATACATGACCACGGGAAAAACCATAGCCTTGACTAGACGGACCTTTGTTGGCAAAGTAATATCTTTGCTTTTTAAGATGCTGTCTAGGTTGTACTGTTTCAGACTCACTGCCAAAATTTCACTGGGCAAGGCAGTGTGTGTTTGTGGGGTGGGACATAGGATGTGCTGGTTTATTTCAGCCATATCCAAGCCAGCAAGAGCTACTTAACCCAAACACACACACACACACACGCACACGCACACGCACACACATGAGTGTCTGTCCCGCCACGCAGGGCAACAGCAGTCTCTCACCTGTCTAGTGATGCTTCCAAGCCAAACAATGGGAGTGGTAGTGAATGTCCTGACTCCTCTTAACCGCCCGGGACAACTTCTGTAAAATGGAGCCCAGCTCAGCGATTCTGCCCTGGAGGCTGCTCCCGTGCCCCTGGGGGTCCTCGGGCCACGCTGTCCCAGACTCAGCCCGCTGTCCCAACAGTGGGCTTCCCTCCGCTGACCGCTCACAGCTGGGCAGTGGACTCTCCACTCCTGCTGACCAAATATCAAGAAGCAGTGGCCTGTGCGGAACGAAACTCTTTTTTTATGTTGGGCAAAAGGATTTGCACGCACCTAGTCTCTAAACCGGGTTACCAGAGGACTCGTGAAAACACGCTCTCCACGTTGGGATAAACGCTTGTCTGCACCTGGAAGACGAGCCTCCTTCAACAGGGGACTTTCCTCGGCGTTTCTCCTGGTCAGGTGCTTCTCAGGTAGGCTCCCAAACCCTTTTCCCCTGCCGGCATACCCAGAAAAGGGTCCTCTTTGTACAACACCCTGGGGCAGAGGGTGGGGCTGCTCTGAAGGCCCCAGGAACTGCCCCCCACACCAGGGCTCACTCTCCTGGCAGGCCCCATCCAGACGCTCAGCATCCCGGCCTGCCTCAGAATCCCCTGGAGTGGGGGGCCTTGTTAACCCCAGCGTGCTGTGCCCCACCCCCGAGGTTCTGATTCTGCAGGTGGGAGGTGGGGCCTGAGGACTGGTGTCCCGCACAAGCGCCCAGGTGGCGCACAGCAGCAGGTCTGCGGCCCACACTTCCAGAGATCCCGCCCTACAGAAGCTGCCTCTCATCTTGCTTCCCTAGGTGGCCTGAGCACACTGTGCCTCTTTAGGGGGTCTCCCCAGGCTCAGCCTCCCCCACAACAACCCTGTACCGGCTCCCCTAGCTTGCCCCAGAAACCCTTCCTCGAGCCTCACTGGAAACAGTACCTGGTTGTTTCTTTCATGATCCAGAGGGGAGGCTTCTGTCTTTTCCCTGTGAAGAGGAACAAGGTAGAGATTGGGTTTCTTAACCGTCTGGACGGCTCTGAGCCGGGCAGGTGCATTTGTGGCTATGGAGAGGAGGCACGCAGATGGCACCACTGGCCCGTCTCCAGCCTGCGAGGGACACACGGCATCGGGCACCTGTGCAGAAACAGCCCGAGCACCCATGGGAGACACGGGGCAGCCCAGGCTGGTCCCTGGAGAGAGTCAGCTGTCGCTCTTCCCTATCAGATGTTTATCTTCCTCCCTTCCCCTTGCTTTTGGACCACTTCAGAGAACAGGGTGGCTCTGAGATGGGGGCAGCAGACTTTGCTTCTAGGAAAGGAGGGTTGGAAAAACCAGTCTCTAGGAAAGCAGCTTTCTCCTCGGTGAAGATGGCATTAACATACATCTGGTTCGCGCAGTATCCTGATCACCATGAATCGAGGACGGCAAACAACACGCTTACATGTTTTGGAGAAAAGGTAGCAAAGGAGAGAAGAGACTGTCCCAGAGACTGGGCCCAAAATCCAGCACTTTCAACAGGCCAAACTCCTGGGCTTGATGCTAAGGCCTCCTGAGCAAGTAAAGGAGGGAAAAAGGGACTTCCCTGGCGGTCCAGGGGTTAAGACTCCATGCTTCCACAGCAGGCAAGCACGATGCGACCATAAAATTAAAAAAAAAAAAAATTAAAGGAGGGAAAGAGATGTTCGTGGTCTCACTTCTTACGTTCTGGGAGTCACCTAGTGATCCCGGCATGGCCACGCTGGGTCAGACTCACACAAGACAACCACTTCCCAGAATTACGTATTCACTTCTCGAACTATCAAATATGGGCTCACCAACCCTTCCTCTGCCTGTTTATGTTTTCTCTGTTTTATTCATAAGGACAATGAATTGTATGATTAGGACTTTCATTTTTTTCTTCTTCTTTAAATGACCTCTTAAGATCTTCTCTGGGATTCTGTCTCACAGGTTAATTATGGGGTTTATTCATTTATTCATTCAACAAACATTAAACAGTAATTTCGGGCCAGGGTTGCAGAGCCACGTGAGACCTGCTGCCAGGTCTGGCAGTCTGGTGAGGACAGACATATGGAGGATTTAAATGGTGAGAAAGTGCTGAGGAGGGGATCTGAGCCGAGTGCTGAGCACACGAGCGAGGATGAACTCTGTGGGTGGGGCTGGGGAAGGCTCTGAGCGGAGCTGCGTCTGGCAGGAGCATCTCCAGGCCCCTGCGGGACCTCCCCCGAGTTTTCTGTCTTCTCCAAACAAGAGCTTAGCAAAAGCTGCTCTGGGCAAAAGCTCTGCCCTTAGCACACGCATTTGAAACCCTACCTCCCCAGTGCTGTTTTTATTCTCTAGTTTCCTTCCGCACTAGCTCAGCTGACTTTCCCAAAAGGAATATGTGGCTGGTATATTTGGTGTGTTCCTGTCACTTCATCGCCTCCTAGGAACAAGTGAGCACTTTAAAATTGAGAAAGATTCTCCTGAATTTGAAGGGTTTATAGGAACTCTAGCTGGGCAGGGGACCGGATCCCATGAAACACCCTTTCCAAAACTCAAATTCAGTTTGTACAACAATAACCAGGGATGCTTGCAATGAAAAACAAAACAAAACCGAATGAAAAAAACCTCATGGGTTGTTCCAGCCCACTCCCAGAAATTGATTCTTTAGACCCAGGATGCTGCCATGGAATTTTTCACAAGCAACTGGCCATCTTTGCCTCTGTAGGTTCTTACCACTTATTTGGAGGACTACTTGGGCTGCTGCTAAATGAAGAGATTCCTCCAGAAAACAAGGTTCGAGGGGGTGGGGAGGGGGGCTTGGAGGATCCAGTGAAGCCTCTGGCTTAAGAAGGAGCCAGAGAACCACTTGGGGCATCGTCCACAGCTGGGAAAAAGCTCACTGAAGGCCTCACTGCAGAAGGGTCCACAGGAACATCACTGATCCATCAGCAAGCATGCCGGTCAGGCTCCCGACTGAAGGGCTAAGGTCCTTCTAGAGGAGGAGAC
The DNA here is from genome assembly GCF_963930625.1 of Muntiacus reevesi. NCBI lineage: Eukaryota > Metazoa > Chordata > Mammalia > Artiodactyla > Cervidae > Muntiacus > Muntiacus reevesi. Next base: position 115,638,767 of record NC_089253.1, on the reverse strand, counting down.
AATAACATACCCCATCTGCTGAGAGCATTACAGTTCCCAAAGGGCTTCATTGCATGATCTCATCTGACCATCATAGTCGCCACATGTGAGAGGCAAGTTTTGATTCCTGTAACCCTGGCAGCAACACAAAATGCTGGGAGAGACTTCAGCATCACCCTGGCCGGCTCCCCGTTCCCCAGTCCACCCCCAACAAGCCTACCATCTAAGCAAAATGGTGTATGCGTGCTTGTTGACAATATCCCAGCATCTCCTTTTAGGGCCCCAAGTGCCTCCTATAATAAACTCTGAAGCCTCACTGATCACAGCCATTTTGCAGAGGGGTAAACTCAGGCTCAGCCTTGCCAAAAGTTGCGTAGCTAGAAAAAAATGGAGCTGGGACTAGGACAGATTCGCAAGGCAGGCCTCTCCCTTGCCTCATATGAACTGCCTCCTTGGGGAAAGGAGGGTCAGAAAACCCAAGCAGGGAGAAGCAGGCACAACCCCAGCCTCAGGCTCTGACCTGAGGGATGACCCAGAGGGAGGCACATCCCTAAGGTGTCGGCGTGGATGGCCAGCCTGGCGGGCATCATGGGCTGGCTTTCGTAGCCCCGGCACCAATCTGCTGCAGGCACTCCTGCCTCTAACACCCACGGTCTCGGGCATCGGGCCCCCTGCAAACTCTCACTAGTGTGCTTAAGGCAGCCCCCTTTCTATGTAGACTCCACCCTCTGAGACTTGTAGCAAGGATCTGGGTCAGTGACGGAAGTCAGACATAGAGAGGTGGACACTCTGGGCTGCTAATTATGACAATGATCGTAAGCTAAACTTCTTGTTCTGTTCAGTCGCTCAATCGTGTCTGACTTTTTGCAACCGCATGGACTGCAGCACGTGAAGTTCCTCTGTCCTTCACCATCTCCCAGAGCTTGCTCAAACTCACGTCCATTGAGTAGGTGATGCTGTTTAACCATCTCATCCTCCGCTGTCCTCTTCTCCTTTGGCCTTCGGTCTTTTCCAGTATCAGGGTCTTTTCCATTAAATCAACTCTGCATCAGGTGGCCAAAGTATTGGAGCATCAGCTTCAGCAACAGTCCTTCCAATGATTAGTCAGGGTTGACTTCCTCAAGGAGAAAATCAATCACATTGGTGATTCCCAAACCTGGAGATCTGGGGATCTTTTGGCATAAAGTTGAATAAGTCATGCCTACTTGCTCCTGTGTCAGATACCTGGAGGGAGCTGAAAGTTCATATATGTTAGGCTCTTTGATAACACCTATATGTTGAATAAAGTTTGAAGTTTAAACCCACCCATGCTTCTCCTGTGTTTATCTTAGTGATGGTTGTGTAGTTTAGGGTCTGCAGCAGAAAATGTATCTTAAAAAGCTACCTTGGCCTTTTCTCATCTGGTCCCAGGCGCTTCAGGATCTGCAGGCCCCAATGCAAACGTGGCCAAGTCCAAGAACCACACCACGTACAAACAGTCCCCCAAATGGCACAGAAACAGCATCAAGAAATCAAGGATATGAGTCTCTTAAGGTGGTGGACCCCAAGTTCCTGAGGATCATGCACTTTGCCAAGAGATACAACAAGAAGGGCCGGAAGAAGACGCCAACAATGCCAAGGCCACAAGTGCAGGTGCTGAGGCTATCAAGGCCCTCGCGAAGCCCAAGGAAGTCAAGCCCAAGGAAGTCAAGCCCAAGATCCCAATGGGCGGCAGCCACAAGCTCAGCCAACTTGCCTACACTGCTCACCCCAAGCTCAGGAAACGTGCCTGTGCGCGCATCATCAAGGGTCTCAGGCTCCGCTGGCCAAAGTCCCAGGCCAAGTCTTCAACCAAGGCCAAGGCACGTGCAGCTGCGGCTCTGGCTCCCAAGGGTGCTGAGGCCCACACCAAAGCTCTGGAGTAGAGACCTTCATCTGCCAGTGTGAAGACAGAAGGACCGATGTGACCCCTGGGCTGCAGTCTGCATAGGGCTGGTGTCCTCCTGTGCTATCTGAGCAAACAAATCTGCAACAGGATCTGTCAAAAACAAAACACTTACCTTGCTTTCCAGTGACCTGCAGCGTGAGGTGTCTGTGGTCCACCCGATGGACCCAGGAGACAGCGGGGCATCTGGGCACAACATCAACCATCCCAGGCTCGGCTCAGGTCCACTTGGCTGGCCACCTGCACGTGGGGCTCGAGGGGCCCCATCCGTCCCTTCCCTGGCAGAGTTGAGCTACTGCTCTTCCTTCTGTTTCACACCCCCCCCCCCCACCTCGGACTCTGCTCTGCAAACCATTGCTGGGGTTGGGTGGGGTTGATGGCAGCCCTGGGAGGGTGGAGACGGGCACCTTCTGGATGTAGCTTTGCCCTGGGATGGAGAGGCTCTCCCTCTGACCTGGGAACACAGGCCCGTGTCCCTGGTTTTGGAGTTGGCTGGAGCAGCCTCCCTTGTCAGCGCTGCTGTTGAGCCCCCAAAGAAGATGCTGGGGGCTGAGAGCAGGGCAGCTAGGCCAGGATGCTCGCTTGCTGTGGGATTCCCATGGGTTTCTGGGTTTGAGAACTGCCTGGCATGATAGGCAGCCCAGAAGGGCTCTGCAGTGGGGAGGTGGGCAGCAGGCAGAGACGGACAGAGCGCACAGCCTTCGGTGTCAGCTCTCACTAGCTGACTGCCTGGAGGCAGGTTACTCAGCTCTCTGAGCCGTCATGCTGGGAATTCAGTGTCGGTGGGTTAAATGAGGCGGAGATGGCGGGCTCCCCATACAGCTCAGGACGCCCAGCCGAAGCTGGTTCCCATGCCCTTCCCCTTCTCTTAGAGTCTGCGTCTCCAGCGCACAGTCAGGGCAAGCCGGATGTCAGGACCAAAGGGACAGCCTTCCTGGCAAGCTGGCCTCCTCCCCAGGACCCCCCGCAGCTGCCAGCTCCTTCCTTAAAAAACAGAACCAGTGCCCTGGAGCACGGGCAGGGGCAAAGGAAACAGCGAGAGGTCTTTGTCTCTGGACATTCGCTCCTGGCTGAGCTCAGGCGGCAGCCCCATCTCTGCAGTGCTGGTCACACAGGCTGCAGGAGGCTGAGGGGTTATCTCTTGTCTTCTCTCCCCAAGCTCCTGGCTGAGGTCCAGGGAGGGCCAAACCAGGTGAGCAGCCTTGCTCAGAAGGTCTGGATAGAGCTGTGTGCTCGCCCAGGGACGAGGCGGCTCTGCTTCTCCTGGAACCCCCTAAACATGACAGCAGCTTTTGGACCCTGGCCCCTGATGGGTCATCGTCTGAACACTGAGGCCTCTTCCAGCCCACTCTGCCAGGTCCCCATGAAATGTAAACACAGGTGGGCTTGCCCTTCTGGAAACAGACTTTGGGTTTGGCTCTGGGCTGGACTCTAGGTCTTTAAAACTGTCCATGAAGCAGCCTTGGGTGAACAGCCTGCGTGGCCTGTGGACTCCCCAGTGTTTTCCATTACTGTTTCCTCACTGATGGATTATATGAGCTGTCCTGAGAGCTTCCCTGGAGGCTCAGATGGTAAGGCGTCTGCCTACAATGCGGCAGACCCGGGTTCAATTCCTGGGTTGGGAAGATCTCCTGGAGAAGGAAATGGCAACCACTCTAGTACTCTTGCCTGGAAAATCCCTTGGATGGAGGAGCCTGGTAGGCTATAGTCCATGGGGTCGCAAAGACACGACTTCACTTTCACTTTCACTGCCTCCTCAGTCCAGTCTGTCCCCCTTGTTGTTCACTCTGTGGCCACTGGGTGGCAGAGTGAGGCACCGTCCTATTGGCGCCCTCCAGCTGGGGCTCCATCACTTCATGGCAAACAGATGATGGGGAAACAATGGAAACAGTGACAGACTTTATTTCCTTGGGCTCCAAAATCACTGTAGATGGTGACTGCAGCCAGGAAATTAAAAGACACTTGCTCCTTGGAAGAAAAGCTATGACCAACCCAGACAGCATATTAAAAAGCAGAGACGTTACTTTACCAACAAAGGTCTGTATAGTCTAAGCTATCATTTTTCCAGTAGTCATGTATGGATGTGAGAGTTGGACCACAAAGAAAGCTGAGCACTGAAGAATTCATAACTTTTGAACTGTGGTGTTTAAGAAGAGTCTTGAGTGTCCCTTGGACTGCAAGATCAAACCAGTCAATCCTAAAGGAAATCAGTCCTGAATAATCATTGGAAGGACTGATGCTGAAGCTGAAGCTCCAATACTTTGGCCACCTGATGTGAAGAACTGACTCATTTGAAAAGACCCTGATGCTGGGAGGGATTGAGAGCAGGAGGAGAAGGGGATGACAGAGGATGAGATGGTTGGATGGCATCACCGACTCAATGGACATGAGTTTGAGTAAACTCCAGGAGTTGGTGATAGACAGGGGGGCCTGATGTGCTGCGGTCCATGGGGTTGCAAAGAGTCGGACACTACTGAGCAACTGAACTGAACTGATCGGGGGCTCCATGGATACAGCCCAGATTCTCAGGCTTGAAGTATCACTCAAGGACTTGTTCAACTACTTTTGTCCTGCCTCTTACTGTGTGAATCTGGCAGGTTACTAAGCTCTCTGAGCCAATTTTCTGATTCAGCAGTCCGAGGTGGGGCTGAGAGTTTGTATTTCTATCAAGTTTCCAGGTGATATGGCAGCTGCTGTTCAGGGGACAGTGTCAGGGGCTAAAAGTCCCTCCCTTGCTCCTGGGAGTCCAGTGGCCTGGGATCAAACGCTCTGATCTCGTAAAAAGTGGGTAGAGGTGACCATGCACAGCCCTCTTTCAGGAAGGCTCTGGTGCTGGCATTTCCCGCCCCATCCCCGTCCCAACATCCTTTATCACCATCCCTAGAGCGTATCTCCACTGAAGCACTCAATGGTCAAACAGTCAACCTGTCTGTAACCACAGAAGCCCAACACCGAGTGGACGCCATTGAAGAGAGAACAGAGATTGGAGAAGATGACAGAGGACAGAAACAGCCGCGCACATGCGCACTGGCCCCAGGGCGACGCCAGACGGGACAACGCCCACCTGTACTGGGGTTTGAGCCGGGAGGCAATCCAAGAGGGCCCCTCCTGCCCTTCTTCACTGCACCTTTCCCAGGCTCCTTGTGGCATGTGACAGGGTTCTGGCTCAAGGCACCCCAGGGCTTTGACAACCCCATGGCACACAAGCTGAGACAGACAGAGAGAGAAATGGACAGAGGAACACAGAGCAAGGGAGAGAGAATATAACTTGGGAGCTTTGGATCAGGGCGGGAATGGCATCACTTCCACCGACATTCCACTGGTAAGAACCCAGTCGCATGCCACAAGGAGCATGCAGAAGGTGCTGTGAACAAGGGCAGAAAGCGGCTCTAGGATTTTCTCCCATCTCAAAAGTGCAAGTGTTAGTCGCTCAGTCATGTCCCATGGACTCTTTGAGACCCCCCATGAACTGTAGCCCACCAGGCTCCCCTGTCCATGGAATTCTCCAGGCAGGAATACTGGAGTGGGTTGCCATTTCCTTCTCCAGGGAAACTTCCTGATCCAGGGATTTAACCCAGGTCTCCTGCATTGCAAGCAGATTCTTTACCATCTGAGCCACCAAGGAAGCCCCAGTCCTTCATGGCTGCATGGAGCAGAGCAGCCCCTTCCCCACACCCATTAGGACTTTATGAGAGAACAATGAACTCCCACTGAATTAATCTGCTGAAATCTCAGACTCGATCTATCTACCTGCAATAGAATGCAGCATTCCCCAACCAATGTATCAGACACAAATGGGAAGGAAGAAAGACAGTAGACGCCTCTACAACATACAGCCCTGCCGGTCACTCCATTAGTCTGATCAGAACAAGCTCATTTAACATCTCGGGCTCTAGCACGGTAACAATTACCACCTGTGGAGTGTGCACATGGGCCACAATGCTTTCCCTTCAGGAATTCATTTTATTCCCTATAAGAATGTGAGCGGTGGTACAACTGTAATCCCTGTTTTGAAGATGCAGATCTGAGGTGGGCGGCCAGCACGCCATTAAGTACTGTACCCAAGGTCATGCAGTGATCACCTCTGGTAAGAGGCAGCGGCAAGATCTGACTCCAGGCTCCCTGTCTGTAGCCCACATGCTCTAAACTGCACCAAACCCTCCCGAAAGACTCAAGGCCCAGTCCTTGGCTGTGGGGAGCTTAAACTGAGCTGGGAAGACATCATGGTGTATACTTGAGAGTGTGGATTTCAGGTGAAGGAAAAGAATTTGTCTAACCCTAAAATGGCTTGCTAAATGCAAATGTGATGACCCCACAGTTGAAGGAGCAGGTTGGGAGTAAGGGAAGATGGGATTAACGCAACAGGAACAGATCCCTGGTAACCTTTGGAGTTTGACGAAACAGTGTATCAGTTTGGAGAACCCCGTATGAATCTACAAATTCCCCAACTTCCCTTCCCCTCCTGCTCTCCACACCATCCCGAATCCTCCTCTTCAGCTTCTCGATTTCAGGTCTTTCCCAAGAGCTTAACCCAGAAGTGGGTCTGTCTCCTTCACTGTTGTATCCCTAGCCCCTAGAACGGGGCTAGGCCTACAGTAGGTGCTCAGTATTTGTGGGATAAATTGATGGGGAGAAATATAGCTGGCAGGGGCTTGGCAGCAAGAGTTTCTTCACTTGGAGCCTCAAATCTTTGAAAGCTATGGGCCGTGGAATCTCAAGAGGCCATCTGGTCCATGCCTTGCTCCGCTGGGGACTGTCTGCCAATCATCCCGTCTCTTCTTTCCTTAAAGACCTAATACATGACAGCAGGGCTGACAGAGGCTTTGAGAGACCACATAGTCCAGGTGATCTCCGCTGGGATCTGTACAGTATTCCAGTTTATGGTATACCAGTGCCTGGACCTGCTCTTGGAAAGATTCTCATTTGATTGGTCTGGGCTGTTGCCCAGGTATCAGAATTTTTAGTAGCTCCCTAGGTGCTCCTCATGTGCTGCTGAAGCTTAGAACTAGACAACTAACACAATCCCTTTGTTTTATAGACCAAGTCTCAGAGAAGAGAAGGGGCATGCCCAGGATTACTCAGCCAATTCTTGAAGGGATGAGCCCCAAGTCCAGTGAGCATGCTTCTCTACTCCAAAGGCCTCCCCATCATCTCTTCTGAAAATGCATTTTTTGATCTCCTGGTTTTTGTGGCTGAAAGTGATTCCTAAGGTTAGAACCTTTGAACCTTTCCTTGATCTTCCGAGTGGATTCAGCTTTAACCCAGAGTTTCAATCCACTCCAAAAGCAGTATCACCCAGGTCCTCCTTCTTGCTCTGGATGGTCCTCCCTTTATGACCACATGCAAGTTCTTCAGCGTCTTGGGGAGGTCTCCCCGCACGCCTGGGGAGCGTCTCTGCTCCACAAGCCTTCCCTGCTCAGTTCCGTTCTGGGTTTCTTTCCTCCACTCAGTTGCCTTTAATGCACTTATTCTTCTCCAGGCTAAAGTCCTCCCCGAGCACCCCCTGCACACTGTGCTGTCCCGGGCAGGAAAGATCTGACAGACAGTGGGCTTTGCCTCCTATTGCATTTCTCCTCCTTGATGACTCCCCTCTGGCTCTGCAAAGGGAAAGCTGGCCCCAGAAAACTGCCTCTGTCCTCCTCCCAGCTGGCACACAGCTAACTTGATTCATGCCCTTGGAACACACATAATCGGATCTCATTTGTTAAAAAAAATAAAACAAAACCAAAAAAAAAAAAAAAAACCCCAGCAGTGCAAAACACACACTGATAAAGACTTTGGCGAAAGATGATACAAAGTAGATCGACTGTTCCTTAACCAGGAGCTCAGTAAACACCCTCTTCCTGGGAGAGCCTCCCAGAAGGTATTTTGGGCAGCCCAGAGAGTTTTTAACCCTCATTAGCTCCAACTAAAAATGGACCCACTGGAATTTCTACAGGCAGCTATTAAGCAGGAGTAGAACTCGCAGGGCATTATTACCAACACGGTTACTAATTATGCCTCCCAAGCCAGGGGGGTGGGGGCGGGGGACAGAGGATGCTGTTGGGTTCCTGCCTTCCAGGGGGTGAAATCACTGCTCTCTCATCCTTGACAATTTCTCCATCTCCCAACCAGGCCTCTGGGCTGTCTAGGTCACCCTCTGGTGAACTTGGCTGATAATTTCTCTTTCAAGAATGTTACAGCCAACCTGGGAAGACCCAGAGGGATGGGATGGGGAGGGTGGTGGGAGGGGGGATTAGGAAGGGGAACACATGTGAATCCATGGCTGATTCATGTCAATGTATGGCAAAAACCACTACAATACTGTAAAGCAATTAGCCTCCAACTAATAAAAATAAATGAAAAAAAAAAAAAAGAATGTTACAGCCAACCAATCCATCCGTGCCCCGCAGGTAAGGAGCTCACACACTCATCATTGAGATGTCTGATGATGTTCAGCAAGTGCTAAGCTCAGCAGGGGCTCCACACACAGCTAACTCCTCCTCTGCCAGTTGCTTCCTCCTGCCTGGTCTTATTTAATCCTTCCACAACTCCTGCGAGGTGGCTGTCGTTGGATCAATTTTCAGAAGAGCAAACGAGTTCAAGGTTACGTGGCTCGGCTGAGTCTGCACAGTATTCTTTGCACGGACTGTACTTGGAAACCCTTCTTGATCATGATATGGTGATCGTTTTCCTGAAGGCAGGGGACTTAGAGACGCCACAGGAACATCTCAAAAGGCAGAGAACCATGTCCAAGGAGAGAGGAAGGAAGAGAAGAGAGGGTTAAAAAAAAATCACCTACTCCAGAGGGGACACTATATATCAGACATGGCCCGTAGACATGTTTTAATTGGCCTACACACTCTTTTATGATGAAATTTGTTGCCAATGTTTGAAAAGCCAGAACACTTCCCCCAAAGATCCAGACTTCCAAGTTTGTCTCTTTTACTTTTTTTGGCGTGTCAGGCCTTAGTTGCAGCATGCTGGATCTAGTTTCCTGATCAGGGATTGAACCCAGGACCCCTGTGTGGGCAGGCAGATTCTTAACCACTGGACTAACAGGGAAGTCCCCCAGGCTTGTCCTGAAAAACTGTAATCACTTGGCCAACCATTGGTGGAGGCAGACTAGGGCTTCCTTCCTCTTTACACAGGACAGCACTCTCCAGCGTGCCACCGTGCCCACTCGGCCAGTATCACCCATTTCTGTTCCTTGCCTGACACGTTGACAATTGCGTTTATGGCCCCTGATCTATTTCCATCGACCCCCTCCCTGTAAGAAAAACAGGACCTGGTGAGGTGACAAGATCAAAGGCACACGGGGTGACCTAAGACCACTTAGCTTCCCTATGCTGCAGTTTCCTCACCTGTAAGATGGACATATTGATGGTGTTTGCCTTAACTTGGGCTGATAGAACAACATACCACAGTCTGGATGGCTGAAGCAAAAGACATTTATTTGCTCAGAGCTCTGGAGGGCAGGAAGTCCATGATCCAGGTGCCAGTAAATTTAGTCTTCCTGGCTTAAGGCGGTCACCTTTTTGCGATGTCCTCACATGGCCTTTCCTCAGTACGTACACTGCAGGGAAGGACAAGCTATATGGTGCCTCTTCTTGTGAGGATACTGACCCTATCAGGTCAGGGCCCCACACTACGATCTCACTTAACCTTAATCCTTTCTGTAGGGACTCCATCTCCAAATATGGCCACATAGTTAGGGCTTCAGCGTACAAATTTGAGGGGGGACACAAATCAGTCCTCAACATTCAAAACACTAAGATCATGGCTCAGCGACAGATTTTATTTTCTCAGGCTCCAAAATCACTGCAGACAGTGATTGCAGCTACGAAATTAAAAGATGCTTGCTCCTTGGAAGGAAAGCTATGACAAACCTAGACAGTAGGTTAAAAAGCAGAGACATCATTTTGCTGACCAAAGCCCCTATAGTCAAAGCTATGGTTTTTCCAGTAGTCATGTATGGATGTGAGAGTTGGACTATAAAGAAAGCTGAGCGCCGAAGAACTGATGTTTTTCAACTGTGGTGTTGGAGAAGACTTTTGAGAGTCCCTTGAACTGCAATAAGATCAAACCAATCAATCCTAAAAGAAATCAATCCTCAATATATGTTGGAAGGACTGATGCTGAAGCTGAAGCTCCAATACACTGGGCAACTGATTCAAAGAGCCAACTCACTGGAAAAGATCCTGATGCTGGGAAAAACCGAAGGCAAAAGGAGAAGGGGATGACAGAGGATGAGATGGTTGGATGGCATCATTGATTCAATGGACATGAATTTGAGCAAACTCCGGGAGAGAGTGAAGCACAGGGAGGCCTGGCATGCTGCAGTCCACGGGGTGGCAAAGAGTCGGACGTGATTGAGCGGCTGAACAACAACAACAGTTCAGTCCACATTGGTGCCCGTTTCCTAGGGCTGCTGTGTGAAGCTGGACTGAGTCCATGAGGGAAAAGCACTCAGCGTCTGGCGCATCATATGTTCTCAGTAAATGTCAGCAATAACATGTGACAATAACAGTGAGGGCGTAGGCTTCCTCTCTAGCTTTTTGTAGCACTTCCTCTGCCAAGAGAGATGCTTGTCACGGTCTCTCAACTGCTCCCCAGACAACGCTTGTCTTTCATAAGGTCGAAGAAGGTATTAGCATTGAGGAAGGAAGACGTGTTGGCACGTGTCTGATGCTGACTTTCCTTAGGTTGGACATTCAGGGAGCCTCCAGGAGGCTCCTCCGTCATCTCCTCTGGGAAAGCTGAACCCCCCCGCGGTGTAACTGGGCTCACACTCCCTCTTCAGTACCCCTGGGCAGACAGTCAGCTTCTGAATGTGCTTAGCTCGTGGCCCAGATACACAAATGCCTGGTTTTCCTTCTTGTGTTAAGTCCTTGTCCCATCTTTCCTGTCTTTCCTTTTCATCTCTGGGTGTGGCAGATTCCCTGGAAGGCACTGGGCCTGCGTCCGGGCCCTGGAGATCCAGGTGTACTAGTCAACTCGGTTTGCTCCACAGTCCACTCTCTGCTCTGCGCTGTGCCGGAGGCTATCCTCGTGGACTGGGCTCCCGTCTCCTGCCCTCACCTGCTCATTCAGGCCTCAGGCTGGTAACAGCTTCTGGGTTCTGCACCATCCTTGATGGTCCCCTTCATCTCCCCTCTGCGTCTTTCAACAGGCCCTTCAAAAAATATCTTTCACTTAAACCTGTTCGAGAGCCCACCTGTCTTCTGCTTGATCCCTGACTCATATAGAAGGAACCTTATCTGTACAAAGATTTTCAGGGCACAGTAGAGAGGTCTGAACCCAGAAAAACTGCTCAGTGGTGGGGTGGTGGGTCAGGCACTCATTCTGCTCAGGGATGATTGTCCCGCTCCAATTTCCGTGACTATTCTACATACACACCCTGTGGCATTCACCAAACACCTGAGCTGGCTACCTGCCTCAGACGGGAATGCTGCAGGCAGCGAAGATTGGCAGATGGAGTACCCTTTGTATCACCTGGGTTCCTGGACCTTCAGAAACACCCCAGGGTAGGTCCTGTGCGACCAGGTCATGCGTCTCCATAGCAACTGCCTTAGGTCTCATTCATCAGCCGGGGCAGGCCTGGGTCACCGCACTTCCATATTCATTTGGGAAACAGGTGCTATCTTGTTAAATTGCTTCTTTCTGTCTTCCGATAGTGCCCGAGAGCCAAAAGGGGAGCTTCCTGACATAACCCCAGCTGTCCCAAGGCATCTGAGCAGTGACTCCTCTCTGCCTGAATCTCAGGCAACGCCCAAAAGCCAAATTCAAGTATTTGCAAGATGGCTGCTGCTAGAGACTGAATTTTATTTACCTATCTATTTATATACTTACTTATGGCTGTACTGGGTCTTCATTGCAGTACACAGGCTTCTCATTGTGGTGGCTTCTTGTTGTGGCTCCAAGTTCTAGAACACGGGCTTAGTAGTTGTGGCATGCAGGCTTAGCTGCTGCGTGGCATGTGGTATCTTCCCGGACTAGGGATCGAGCCCATGCTGCCTTCACTTGCAAGCGGATTCCTCACCACTGAACCACCAAAGAAGTCCCGAGAGACTCAATTTTTGTGTCCGTCCAAAATTCATATGTCAAATCCTTAATTCCCAGTGCAATGGTATTAGGAGAGGAGATGGGACCCTGGGCAGTGATTAGGTCATAAGGGTGGAGTCCTCACGAATGGGATTAGTGTCCTTGTAAAAGAGGCCCTGCAGAGCTCGCGTGTCCCCTCCACCGGCGAGGACACGCTGAGAAGCTGGCTGTGCAGGCACCAGGAAGTGGGTCCTCACCAGTGTCTAGAATCTGCCAGCACCTTGAACTTGCACTTCCCAGCCTCTGGGACTGTGAGAAATCAATGTGTGCTGTTTATGAGTCATGCAGTCCATGGTCTTTTTGTGTAGGGGTGGGCACAGAGTCTGACTGCACCGTCAGGAGTGACAAGAGGTTTCTTCTCTGAAGGCTGCCATTGTCATTTCACAGCAGGTGATCCTCTTCCTCTCCGGGAAAAATAGTAGCTGAGCTCCAAGAAAGTCTTAAATTTCTGCTCCCTCTAGCCAAATGTCCTCAGAGCACCCCAGCACCCCAAACCTGGCAGGAAGAGCCGTTGTCCAGGGCCCGCAGCTGCCAGAGGATCAGTCAGGCCGCAGTGCGGTCGCTCCCTGGTGCCTCCCTGGGCTGAGTCACTTTGCTCTCATTTCTCCTCTGTGCTCCCCCTTCTCTGGTGATCCTTCTCCAGGGCATTGGTTAGAAAAACTAATGACCCTGAAATTCAAGGGACTTCTCTAGGAGGCAAAGGTTTGAAACATCACGACAGTAAAACATTTTGATCATAAGAACATCTGGGTCTTGACTGTGATGACCATTTAAATCCACATTCTTCTTGCTATTAAAAAAAAAAAGAATAGAAGAGTTGAATTAAGAGAATCTAGGTATAATTTCTAGTTCTAACACTTATTAACTGTATCATCTTATGCAAGTTACCTAACCTTCTAAACCTCCGTTACTTCCTTTGAAAGATGGGAATAATAATACCTGCCTTACAGACTTAGTGTAATAGATGGTTATTATGTTTTCAGGAGTTAGTCAGTCTCCCTGCTCACCTTTCAAAAACTTTTTACTCGGAAATAATTTTGAACTCACAGAAAAGTGGCAGGAAGAAGAATAGTGCAAAAATTGTCCACATACTCTTTACCATTAACATTTCACTTTAAATCTTTTATTATTTTCTCCTACACATGCACCCAGAGTGAGGTTTCTTGAACCACCTGAGAGCAAGTTACACATTTAATAGCCCTTTCCCCTGTATACCTCAATGTATATTTTCTTTTTAAAATAAATTATTTATTTCTTTGCTTATTTATTTTTATTTAAACATTTTTTGCTCGCACTCGGCCTTCGTTGCTGCTCTCAGGCTTCCTCCAGCTGCCGTGAGCAGGGTCGACTCCCCGTCACTGAGCCTGGGCTTCTCACTGTGGTGGCCTCTCCCCTTGTGGAGCACAGGCTTTAGGCACACAGGCTTCAGTAGTTTCGGCTCACAGGGTTACTTGCTCTGTGGCACGTGGAATCTTCCTGGACCAGGGATCGAACCCACGTCCCCTGCACTGGCAGGTGGATTTTTATCCACTGTACCACCAGGGAAGTCTCCTAAGTACATTTTCTAAGAAAATAAACCAGGATATTCTCTCACATCACTATAGTACAATTACTAACTTCCATAAAGCTGACAAAGACACAAGACTTTTATCTAATTGAACATCTAGATTCCAGCTTTGTCAACTGACCAGCTAACGTCATCTACACCGTTTTTTCCCTCTTAGGTCAGGATCTAGTTTATGATCAGATATCACATTTAGCCATCATGATTTTTTAGTTTAACTTTTGGTTTTTTTTTTTGGCCTTGCCACGGGGCTTGTGGGATGACCACCAGAGAAGACTTTCCTCAATCTGGAACATTTCCACAGATTTTCTTTGTCTTTTATTATATTGACAGTTTAAAAATACAGCTTTTTTAATGGAATTTTCCTTATTTTGGATTGGTATGATGTTTGATGTTTCTTCATAATTAGATTCATGTTAAGGATGCTAGTCAGACTGTTGTATAGGGGATGTTGTGTTCTCTGAATATCACATTTGGAGACATGTGATATACATCTGCCCATAATTGGTGATAATAACTTTGACCACCTGGTTGAGGTGCTGCGTTACTCCACTGAATAGTTACCACTTTCCCTTGAAACTTATGAGCAATCTGAAGTAAGACACTTAAGATGATGCAGATATCCTGCTTCTCACTGAAATGTCCCCCCAGCATGCATTTATGACTCTGGCCTGAAAAAAATCTACCATGAGGATTGCAAAGTGATGATTTTCTAACTCTGGTATTCCGTTCACATTTACATTCTACTGTAAACAAGATTCTTCCCTTCTACACCACTTATTTGTGTATTTATTTATAATCAATATAGACTTGTGGATTTCTACTTTTCCACCAGCTGTCTATCTGGTCATCCTGGGGAGGGCTGCGGTCCTGCAGGCTCAGCATCGGTCTTTGCTGTTGGCCGGCTGAGCTTCCTCAACAATGGCAATAGCCGTGCACCAGATCTGGTTTCAATTTAGAAATGAGATAAGGGTCTATGATTTTTCACTATGGGACTGAAGTTGGCCTCTGCTCATAGCTTTCTGTTCTTTCTAATTATACAAATGAAGTAATACTTTAATCGGCTGCTCACCTAGCACCCCTGGTAGGGTGACCATGGGTATCAGTTTGACTGGGATGGTTCTAGTGTACACTTATTTCCCCCATGTAATCATTACTAGCACCCTTTTCACTCTTGAAAGTGGCTCAATTTAGACAATATGTGTGTGTGTACATGCTAAGTCACTTCAGTCGCGTCCAACTCTCTGCGACCCCATGGACTGTAGCCCGTTAGGGTCCTCTGTCCATGGGATTCTCCAGGCAAGAATATTGGAGTGGGCTGCCATGCTTTCCTCCAGGGGATCTTCCCAACCCAGGAATGGAACCATGTCTCTTATGTCTCCTGCATTGGTAGGTGGGTTCTTTACCACTAGTGCCATCTGGAAAGCCCAATTTAGACAAAAAATTCCATGAATATCCTCCCTTTAGGAACACCATGACTTATTATCCAAACACCAGGGGTTCCTGCAGATAAAGTCACCCTGGTCTTCCCTCCTCCTTGCTGTCCATCATGGGAAGTATTCCACCTTGTCCTTTATGATCATGTACTCCTATCTGGGCTTTGCAGCTCTGTGATTTTTATCATCTCCACTAAAATCATGAAGCTCAGTTCCACAACAGCTTCCCCCATACATCAACCTTAAACTACAAGGACAGTCATTGTGTCACGCTAAAAAAAAAAATCTTCCTTACTAGTACACTCTTTATTGCTTTAGTGAAGAGTGTGTCCTCTGGGCTGGCCCAGGGAACTAGTCAGGTGGCGGATTCTTGAGCCATAAATAATAAACGCTTCTAATTGTCCCTCCTTCCTGAATCTTCAGAACCCTTCCTCAACACTGCACATGGAAGTCTGGCTTCTCCACTTTGCTTACTGTAGGCCATTTTTGAGACGAGGCTTCAAAGAGCCATCCCAGAAAACTCTCCAGACAAGCTCCAAGCATCCTTGCTAAAATATTAAATCTCGAGTTCTGTGTGAATATCCCCAAATTAGTGAATTCTCCCAATTGAGCTTCCTGCTTCACCCCCACCCCCAAATAGAACATCTTCAAGATCCACTCCCACACACATTTCTACAGTTCCTGCCAGTACACGTTAGCCAAGTCCCACAAGATCTTTGGCAGGTATGCTCTTTCTCCCTGGAACAGGACTTCTTCTTCCAAGTGTGGGCTGTGTGACAGCCTGACTCTGGGTTTTGGCAGAGGCAGTAAGTGGCGGGGCCAGGTCTTGAGAAGAAGCCATGAAGAAAGGAACCTTCTTTGGGCAGGAACATTCAGGAGATTTGAAGGGTCAAGAAACTTATCCACCCCTATCCCAGGTCTCAGGGTCCCAGTCTTTCCCTATCAGGGCTCTGCTTTGATGTGGATGCCTATCAAGGCCATGCATTTAGTCTTTTTTGCAGTTCTGCTACCCTTGTGATCAAACTGGTCCATCCTAAAGGAAATCTACCCTGAATATTCATTGGAAGGGCTCATGCTGAAACTGAAGCTCCAATACTTTGGCCACCTGATGCCAAGAGCTGACTCATTGGAAAAGACCCTGGATGCTGGGAAAGATTGAAGGCAATAGGAGGAGAGGGTGACACAGGATGAGATGGTTAGAGAGCATCACCTACTCAATAGACATGTGTTTGAGCAATCTCCGAGAGATAGTGAAGGACAGAGGGGCCTGGTGTGTTGCAGTCCATGGAGCTGCAAAGAGTTGGACATGACTCAGTGACTAAACAGCCACAGCTACTTGCACTCCCAATGTTTCTCTCTCCATCCAATTCACCTCAATTAAATAAGTGAAAGCTGTGATGCTATTGCATATCAAAGCTACTGCTACCTCTCTTGTCACCAAAAAGACTCTACTGATTTCATAGAGCTAGGAAACACAACCCCAAAATCCATCCTGAGGACTTGCTTTCTAGAACCAGTTGTAAAACCAGTTGTGTTAGCTCTATTTCTCTAGAAAACAGGATCTGAAGGCAGAGATGAAATCTGATTGAGAAGGCAGCAAGAGTGAGTGAAAAGGGAAATGAAGAGGGCTAGGAAGAGAAGCAGTGCAAGATGGTATGTTATCTTGCAGGTAACTGCTTCACCACCCTTTGCAGAGTCCCGGCAGGTGCTTCAGGAAGTATGTCTGCTCAGCCATGTGGGATGTCTCCAGACAGACTGTGTTAGAAAATCATGACTCAGAACAGTCCATAGGAGGCAGGAAGGAAAGATAATTTATTTGCCCAGCTCCCTCTCATCTCCTCTTTCTACTGGTCAAATGTCCCTCGTGCGGGCGGCATGCTCGGTCGCTTCGGTTCTTTCCGACTCTTTGCGACTCCATGTACTATAGCCCCAGGCTACTCTGTCCATGGGGATCCTGCAGGTAAGAACACTGGAGTGGGTTGCAATTTCCTTCTCCAGGGGAATCTTCCCAACCAAGGGATCGAACTGTGTCTCTTATGTCTCCTGCATTGGCAGGCAGGTTCTTTACCACTAGCGCCATCTGGGAAGCCCCAAAATGTTCCCTAGAGGGAATTAATTCCCCTAGATTCCCCATGGAGGGCTATTTAAAAGCCACATCCTGCAGTGTGACATTTCATCTGATGCAGAAGTAGTAGAAGGGTCAGAGACGCCAGACACGCGGTCAGTCAGCCTGGCTGTAAGGCAGCAGCCAAGAAGGACCTGACTGGGCAAGCGACTGTCGGTCCCAGATGGCTGGACTGCACAGACTCGGCTGGCTGTGAAGGGAGCTGTGGAGGCAGGAAGAAAGGCAACATCTAGCAGTGTGATTAGGCTCATAAGATGCATCTCAAACATCCATCAAGAGGCTACTAATATCAACAGATGGTGGAGCTAGACATATCATCCTCAGGTTAGGAATTTGTCTTATTTATCTTTGAGACGATAGCAACTGGCACTTGAATAAGAAGATACCATTTGAACTCAGTTTGTATGGCTCCAAACCTTCCTACTATACGTCTCTGCTATGCCCGTTGTTATGCTGGTGAACAAATGTGACCATGCTCTCAGAGGTTGAGCAGCTGGTCATCAGGTGTCCCTGTTCAAGTTGCAAGTTGGCCTTGCCTCACTGTGTGCATATGTGGCTATGTCACTCTTGCTAACCACCTGAGCCCTGGCTGCCAAAAGGGAAAAGGAGGTGATAAATTAGGCATTTGGGATTAACATATATATAGTACTATATAAGGGCTTCCCTGGTAGCTCAGCTAGTAAAGAATCCGCCTGCAATGCAGGAGACCCTGGTTTGATTCCTGGGTCAGAAAGATCCCCTGGAGCAGGGATAAGCTACCCACTCCAGTATTCTTAGGTTTCCTTGATGGCTCAGACAGTAAAGAATCCCCCTGCAATCGATCCCTAGGTTGGGAAGATCCCCTGGAGGAGGGCATAGCAACCCACTCCAATATTCTTACCTGTAAAATTCCATGGGCAGAGGAGGCTGGTGGGCTACAGTCCACAGGGTTGCAAAGAGTCAGACACGACTGAGTGACTAAACATAGCGCAGTACTATATATAAAAAAGATAACCAACAAGGACCTACTGTATAGCATAAGGAACTATATTCAATGTTTTGTAACAATCTAAAAGGCAAAAGAATCTGAGAAAGAATACATATATTATAAATACGAGAATATATATTATATATAAAAGAATATGTATATATAGCTGAATCACTTTTATGTACACCTGAAACTAACACAATATTGTAAATCAACTATACTTCAATTAAAAAATTAAAAACAAACAAAAAAACACCCCTAAAACCCATAATCTGTCTGGCCTGGGTTCACTTGAGTGTTATGTAACACAAAATACACAAAGAAATGGAGAACAGAGTTGACTGGTTCACACAATGAGTACAATTCTTAGACACAGAAGGATTCTGAACAAAAGGGCCCTTCTGACTTCCAGTCCTTTCAGTGGGACAGCGCAGCTCACATCAGAAGCTGTCTTACCACCTCTTTGGAAAATTAACCAAATCTTAGAGCTGTCTTCTTAGACCGTTTCACTTGACTCCCCACTGCACCCCATCCCCTGGGATGGAGGATGGATAGTTGGAATACTGGAGATGAAAAACAAAAGCGTTTCCTTCACCTGTGAGGGAGTCCTGAGGCGCCTAGGCCAGGAAGATGAGCGGTGACCCTTCTCTGGTCCCCAGGATCTTGAGCCGGGTGAAGCAGGATCCAGGCCCCGGGTTGGCTTGGATTTGGCCTGAGTGGGGACACTGGAAATTGATGCCAAGGACGCTGACACTTGCCAGACACTCTGTGATGTTCACTGACGGGTCTGATCACTTGAGCTTAGGGAGCTCCCTTTTCTCCTGAGGGCTTGTGAGGCCATATTCTCTGCTCTACATACAGATCTACATCCTGAAACCCGAGTCTCCTGGACTTGAAACCCCGGGGGAAGCGAGGAGAAAGAGACGGATCTGAGACACGAGTGATAAAAGGGAGGAAGGCTGTTTGAGGTGAGAATACAGCTCATTCCTCTGAGGCATGCTTTCTCCTAATCAGGAAGTGAAAACCGAGGCAATTATGTATTGAGAGGATAACTCTCTTTCCAGTCCCTATTTTTTCCAGGTGTGCTTGTAGTTGAATTACTCAGATAATTTCCTGAATGTTGTTAACAGGTCCATTTCCTCTGTCTATCGGGACCTAAGCTAGTCTCACTGTGGAATGTGTGACGTTCTGGGCCTGGGCTCTGTCGGTGAAGCTGCAGGACTGGTCAGGAATCCAGGTCTCTACCTCAGCTTTCTTCTGAGCCTGGAGCTACACTCCAGCACCCACCCCTCACCACACCCTCCTCTGAAAGGGAAGTTCCAGTTCTCCATGAGCAACTAACCCACAGCATCCAGAAACAGATCGGTCATCAGTGGTCTTTGATGATTGCATTTTTTTCCTCTTCATTACAAAAAAAAATTATCTATTTTAATTGAAGGATAATTGCTTTACAGTACTGTGTTGGATTCTGCCTTATGTCAACATGAATCAGCTGTAAGTATACATATCCCCTTCCCCTTGAACCTCCTTTCCACCTCCCACCCCATCCCACCCCTCTAGGTTGTCACAGAGACCCGGTTTGAGTTCCCCGAGTCATACAGTAAATTCACACTGTCTATCTATTTTACATAAGGTAGTGTATATGTTTCCATGCTACTCTCTCCATTTCCCTCCCCACCCATAAGTCTATTCTTTATGCTTGCGGATGACTCAGACGGTAAAGCATCTGCTTGCAATATGACCTGGGTTCAATCCCTGGGTCAGGAAGATGCCCTGGAGAAGGAAATGGCAACCCACTCCGGTACTCTTGCCTGGAGAATCCCATGGACACGGGAGCCTGGTGTGCTGCAGTCCATAGAGTCGGACTGAGCGACTTCACTCACTTTAACCTAGCATTGCTGTCACAGCTGCTTTAACCCCTCAAAGCTGGCAGGCTGGAGTTTAAAGAGAAAGGCTATTACAGCCAGGCTCCTAAGTCTCCATAAGAGAGAAGTTAGAGGATCACAGAATCCTAGAGCCAGAACAGACCTTGGAGAGTGAGCAATCTGCTCTTCTCTTTCCAGAAAGAGGCCAAGGCGCAGAACAGGTGAATGACTTGTCCTGGGTCACACAGCTCAGCCAAGTGATAAACCTGGTCTTAGGGCTAGCCCTCAGGTCAGGACTTTGGTGCTCTTCCCCTCTCACCTCACTCTTCTCTTGAAAAAGATGTCTTTAAGACAAAGGTCTTTCCCTGAAGAGTGTGGGAGCATCTCCACTTCACCCTGGCTCTGAAGCATCTCTCCCGCCTCTCCTAACTCAGTAGCTGTGACAACAGTACCAACCTTGATGACCTCTCTGTTGCACATCAACTTGGGTGTAAAAGGACTTTATTAGTCTCACTGGACTCGTGTCTCACAAGGACTGATGCTGAAGCTGAAGCTCCAGTACTCTGACCACCTGATGTGAAGAGCTGACTCATTGGAAAAGGCCCTGATGCTGGGAAAGATTGAGGGAGGAGGAGAAGGGGACGACGGAGGATGAGATGGTTGGATGGCATCACCCCCTCAATGGACATGGAGTTTGAGTAGACTCCTGGAGTTGGTGATGGACATGAGGCCTGGCGTGCTGCCGTCCATGGGGTCACAGAGAGTCGGACACGACTGAGCGACTGAACAACAATAATGTCAGAGGGTCTCTGGCTGTGTCACCTAGTGAGTTTTGGGGAACTTGTAACATATATATATAAGCATTGTTCCATCATGCTAACAGCCCTGCCTGAACCACCCATCACTGCTTAGTAGCGGCAGGTGAGTGTGTCCGGTGTTTCTCAGGGAATGTCTTACCACAAGCCCTCGTCTATCTTGGGGTCACTCCTTGGGGGGCTTTACTCTCAGGGTCACTCCTTGGGTGACTTGACCTCTCCTCTGCTTCCCACAGTGGCAACCCCCGCACGAGTTTCCTTGGGGAAACTCGGGCCCTAAGTCCCAGGGACCTGCGCTTCCGCCCCCGCGGGGGTCCCAGGACACGGCCGCGATCGCATTTCGCGCGGCCGCCGGGGCCCCCTCCTCCCCTTCGCTCCCGCCCAGGAACCTGGGCAGCCAATCAGAGCGCGCCGGAGCCCCGGGTTGTGAGAGTCCCGCGCTCGGGCCCCGCCCCTCTTTGTTGCGGCGGCCAATGGACGCAGTCAGAACATCGGCGGCTGCCCGGGTGACTCGGTTATCTGTCACAGAATAACATTCGAGAATGGGACATGGAATGAGACGACGGCCGCAGCAGCCCCAAGCCCAGGCCCAGAAGCAGCCCCCGCCTTCCCCGCCGCCCGGGGCGGCTCCGCAGCCACGAGGCCGACGGGCCGGAGGTAAGGTTCCGGAGCTGCGGGGCGCCCCTTCCCGCGCCCCGCCTGCAGCCAGTCCACACCCCGCCCCCCCGCCCGGGGTGCCCGGCGCTGGAACTCGGGGAAGGAGGCGGGTGGGGCCACTGCCCCTGGAGCCGGGGGCCGGCGGCCGCCCCTCGCGCGCCCGGCTTCGGGAGGCTTCCTGGAAGAAACGCGGCGGTCTTTGCAAGCTGAGGCTACCGCTTGCGCCCTCGCGGCAGCCCCGGGCGCTCACGTGCCGGCACGTTCTGGCTCGGCTCTCGGCCACATCTGGCGACCCAGGAACGTGCGGAGCCTTGCGGGGACCCCCGGTTCCTTCCCGCGGCGTGTCTTTATTCTTCTCCCTTCCCCATCCACTCCGCAGCCTCCACGCTTCTTGTATTTCCCTCCCGTGGTTTAGGTGGGTGTGAAGCTTTGTGGCAATATCCAAGTCGCCTTGCTAGGTAATTGCAGGGCTGGAAGCTGGTGTGCAATTCCCTGGTTGGGGGTGGACTCTGACCGCGCGCAGTGCGGAGCGCACAGTGAAGTGGGGACCCAGCAAAGCCACACTGCCTTGGCCACGGCCCTCTCCGTGGTCCCTCTGGATATCCACTTACCCGTGGTGTGTGCTGTCTCACTGATTTCAGGTACTGCCCGTAAGCAGAGCTCCGGCCGCCGCTCCCCCTTGGTGCGTCCTGCCGCAGCGAGAGGCATGGAGAAGGCCGCCCCCGCCGGACGCTGATACCCGCGCTGCGCCCGCGAGCACACGCCCCCTGCGCAGCCCTCCGCGTCCCCTGCCCCGGCCCCATCATGACCGGCTCCGCGGCCGACACTCACCGCCGCCCCCACCCCAAAGGCGCCAAAGGCACCCGGTCCCGGAGCAGCCACGCGCGGCCCGTGAGCCTCGCTACCAGCGGGGGCTCGGAGGAGGAGGACAAAGACGGCGGGGTGCTGTTTCACGTTAACAAGAGCGGCTTCCCCATTGACAGCCACACCTGGGAGCGCATGTGGCTGCACGTGGCCAAAGTGCACCCCAAGGGGGGAGAGATGGTGGGCGCCATCAGGAACGCCACCTTCTTGGCAAAGGTTAGTAGATCCGAAGGAGGGGGTGGGCTGGGCAGAGATGGGACCATTTTACCTGCACGTAGCGAATAGAGGCAATTTCCATTTTCCTGGTCCTGCTGCAAACTCCCTTCTCCGCCTAATTCTTCCTGCCAGCTCCCACCCCCTTTGCTTAATGGAGATGTTTGTCTTGGATGTCTTAGCAATGGGAGAGAGAAAGGAAGAGGGCTTACTGTCCTGGGACTGTGTGGTCGACTTGTGCCAAGGTTTCTTTGAATCTGGAGCCAAATTCTGTTATTTATTTACCCTGTGTACATCCTTCTTCAGCGAAAACTGAAGCCCCCAGTTAGCATCAGTGATGCCAAGAATGCATAGACTCCCTCTTCACCCTCTTTGGAGCCTCTTGGTCCTCCTCTGTGGTCCCCTCGAAAATGATTTATTAGACTGGGAATGAATTTACAACCAACCGGTCAGACTTCTCATCGTGAATCATTCTTAGACTTTTTGCCAATTTTTTTTTTAAATGACAATGACTTTCACCTCTGAAACTCGCAAAAGGGTCACCCGTCTCTTTCCCCAGCTCATCTGGGCTCTGAGAAAAGAGAAAAAAAGTTTTAACCATGACTTAAAAGGGACTTTCCAGTACACAGGATGAATGAATCTCACAGGATAGAGAAAGAGACTCAGGAGTGAAACTCCTTCTACCTTGGAGAGAAGCCAGTGAGCCAACTGAGTTTGGTGGCCAAGGATAATGTTGTTAAAATGGAGGGACATGTGCAGGGGTCTCTATGTGAAACAGAATGCAAACTGGAGGAGGAATGCTCCAGAGCCTGGGGGCTGTAGCATGGCAGATGGTTTCCCGTGCACCCTGGGGATTCTGGTATGGCTGAGAAGATTCCTGGGCAGGTCTAGGAATGCCAGACCCGAGACCTGGAAAGCCATCTGGTCAAGTCCCCAACCTGGAGCATCTGGTGACCTGAGCCTCTGAGCCTGCAGGCCAGAAAGCTGTGTGTGCCCTTGGGGAACGTGGCAGAGCCTGTAAGCTTCCTGTGGCAGTTGGTTACAGTGTTTTATTATCCTGCTGGTCAAGGAGATCTTTCATTTTGCCCAAAGAGAATCTTGCCTGCTTTCGTGTCAGCTGTAATTACCCTTGCTGAGTCCTTCTGGAGGACTCAGAGCCTGAAAACAACTCTGGTACCGATGTACAGTTCTGACTTCAGAGTTGGTCCTTACTTAAGTGAGGCTTTCTCATTTAGCACCCTCAGCACCCACCCTGCTTCTAACTGTGACTTCATCCTTCTCCCGACATTGTGGATGGGGACCCCCTTTCTCTCTAGGAATCAGAGAATGTCAGCCTTGGTAGAGATTCATCCCTGCCTCTCAGCAAAAACCCTCCCTTTTTTTTGAAGGCCTCCTGGGAATGGAGGGCTCGCTACCACACAAGGCAGTTTCCAGGCCTGGCCAGATTTTGCTTACTGGGGAGCTCTTCTTAAACTGAACACAAGTCCGTCCCCACCCCCGCCCCCACCCTCGGGTCTGTGTCATCGACAGTTCTTCTGCTCAAGTAGCCAAGGGCAGCACACACGGACTTCTGTGCTGCTCACAGCTCCCTCGAGCATTGTGAGATGGTTCTCTTAAAGTGAGGGAAGGACTTAGGTGTAAAAAATCAAGCTACTGAATCCTAGTCCTGGTTGTGCTACCTCTAGCTTCGTGACCTAGATCACTCATTTAAAAATCTCCCGCCTTCATTTTCTCATCTATAAAATGGGAGTCGATCAGGTAGGTTGTAAAGTTCTTTGCAACTCTCAAATCCTGTGGGGTTATGACCCGTTAGTTTTCAGGTTCCCTGAAAAACAGGTGACCTGTGCGACACCAGAGGGGCGCTGGACTATTCTGAATCTTCCTTTAATCTTCTTTGTCCACAGGTCGTTCTTCATCTTTTTTTTAATGTATCATAGTTCCCAGATCAACTCACTCTGCTTGTCCTCTTTCTAGGACAGCTGCTACTTTGTCATCAGTCCGTCCTGGAAAGCAGGCACAATATGAAACAAAATATTCTGAATGTTGTTTGAGCAGCTTAGAACATACACCACTACTTCCGGAGACCTGTACTTTGATACTTCCATTATTGTGGCTGAATTTTGGGTTCTTAAAAAAGAGTGTTCTTTCTTTTCTTTCTTTCTTTTTTTTTTTTTTAATATAGTGGCCATATCATATTGTACTTTCACAGTAACGCTAAGGTCACATGAGAGCTTCTGCCAAGCCAAGACAACCCTAGCCTGAACATGGGCGTCGGCTTTCTGAGCCTAAATAACAAACTTCACTTTTGCCTCCTATGTTGTATCATGATGCTTGCTTCTCCATCCTCAGCCCCACTGCAGCATCCCTTCTTTCCTGGTTCTGACATCCCCCAAACTCTGACCCTGCACAGGCCCTGGGATGGGAACAGCTCTTTTCTTTTCAAAAAATTTCTATTGGCATAGAGTTGCTTGACAGTGTTGTGTTGTAAATCAGCTACATGTATACATATATCCCCTTTTCAGATTTCCTTCCAATTTAGGTCACCACAGAGCATTGAGCTGAGGGAATAGCTTCGAAAACTCCCGCTTCCAGGAACCTCTGATTCAAAGGCTGTACCTGCTCTCAGCTCAGCAGAGTTTTTCCTCTGGGGCCAAGTCCTTTCCTCTTTTAATCAAATTAGTGTCTTGCTGAGGAATTTGTACAGAAGCAGGGGGTAGGGGGAGTGGTGGTAGAAAAGTTGGAGAGTTTCAGAGAGATTAACCTTTTGGTGGGCTTCCCAGTTGGCTCAGCAGTAAATAACCCGCCTGCCAATGCAGGAGATGTGGGTTTGATCCCTGAGTTGGGAAGATCCCCTGGGGAAGGAAATGGCAACTTACTCCAGTATTCTTGCCTGGGAAATCCCTTGACAGAGGAGCCTGGCAGGCTACAGTCCACGGGGTTGCAAAAGAGTCAGACACGACTTAGTGACTAAACAACAACAACAAACCATTTTTTTGGACAATTGAATATGGATTAAGAAACAAAAGAAGTGACCAGGGTAAAGTATCAAAGACCTAAAAGGACTGAATGACACTTCCTTTGACACAGGCATTCTGTTAGTAAATTCTGTCCAGAGATCCAGCTGCCCCCACTGGGGAAGGGGGACAGATGTCACCTGCTCTGCGATCCTCCTTCTAAATGTGTGACCTCAGGCCTCTGCCCTGCTGGTTACCGGGTCTGAAGTTCCCACTGACTAGGTGAAAGCCAGGGTTTTTTAGGGATAGTGCA
The DNA here is from genome assembly GCF_963930625.1 of Muntiacus reevesi. Classification (NCBI taxonomy): domain Eukaryota; kingdom Metazoa; phylum Chordata; class Mammalia; order Artiodactyla; family Cervidae; genus Muntiacus; species Muntiacus reevesi. Next base: position 115,613,008 of record NC_089253.1, on the reverse strand, counting down.
AGAAAGAAGCGCGAGTTAGTTGGCTGATAATCAAGGTTGGGAAGGAGAGGCAGAGAAGATGGCTGGCTCAGAAAAAACAGCTGAGCCAACTAGGAGACAGCACCTCCTGCTTCTTGACTGCCTGGGGCTCGACTCTCCTGGGGCAGACAAGCAGATGGATTCAGCGGGAAGCATCAAGCCGTTTCTTGCAGACGCCACGTTTTTGTAACTCATCCTCACATTGATCCCAAATTGGGACATAATTCACATTTAGTGGACTCTGCTTGGCCTGAGTGAAGAAGTGTGAGGGCTGTGGAGCCAGGCTTTATTGCAGTCAGGGCTCCACTCCTGCCGCCTGCTGGCACACACGGGCAGCTCACTTTCTCCCCTGTCCGTTCCAAAGCATCAGTCCCCCCTTCCTGCTCAGCCTGAGGATGTGACCCCTGACCTTCGTACCAGGTTACCATCAGCAGATTTCTGGGACCCAGCCTGGGCTCAGCAGTGAAGTTCTGTGCTCCCCTCCAGCTTGCCAGAGAAGATTCTTCTGCCTGGAACCTGCACAGTGTATGGTACATTTCCAGGGCAGGATGGCAAAAGGCTGTGCTTTCTTGTCAAAGACTCCTGGTGCCCGGGGCTCTCGCTGCCTCCCTGGCCCCTTTCCTGGCTGCCTGTTCTCTCCACATGGTGATGTATGGGGATGACACGCACAGTGGTGTCTGTCCACATCCTTGCTCCTTGCCTGCTTATGACGGGTCATTGCGTTTGGCAAGGATGGAGTGAGAGAGAGCCTGTCCGCCAAAGCTGGCCTGTGGTCTGTTTCCCTTTTCTTCTTGAACAACCGTCTTCCTGTCCACTCCCCTTCCCCCACCCCCTGACCATAGGCAGGCACAGTGCCTGTGGTGGTTAGGAGCTCGTGGAAGGGGTAGTTTAGATTTGTACCATCTAGATTCAGCCTTCAGCTGGGATGTGGCTTGAGAAAGTTGGATGCAATTGGCAGGAGGGACTTGATGAGGACAGGAGAAATCTAGATTGAAGTCTCGGGTGAATCGGGGCAGGAAAATGACAGGCGAGACTCTGAGGACCCCAGTCAGGGAGGAGGAGAAAAAGGAGTGTTCCCTGGGCTTTCCATGAAAAGGCTGTACCAGTTAATTTTCCCATCATGCCATAGGAGAACATCCTACCAGGACTGGGTATCCACACTTCAGGATCTCTATTGGAGAGGCAACAAATGATACTCTGCAGTGGCTTTAATTTGCAGTTCTTAAGTTGTACATTGGAAAAAAATATTTATTCACTCTTTGCATTCCTCCTTTTGTGAACTGTCTTTTCATGGTCATTTAAAAAATTGTGGGAAAACATATAATTTACCATTTTAAATGTATAGTTCATGTTGTACTTATAATTAAGTACATGAATTACATGTACTTACATGTAAATTCACATGTACTTACAATTAACTTCATGAATGAAGGATATTAACTCATGTTATTCACATTGTAAGTAGGTTCACACTGTCGTGCAACCGTTACCACGTTCCATCTACAGAAGTTTTTCTTCTTCCTCAACTAAAACTTTGTACCCATTAAACACTGAGTTCTCCTTTTTCCCTCCCTCAGCCCCTGGCAACCACACTTCTATTACTGTTTGTCTCTATGAATTTGACAGCTACAGGAACCTCACATAAGAGAGATCATCCAGTGTTTGTCCTTTTGTGGCTGGGTTATTTCACTTAGCATCGTGTCTGTAAGGTTCTGGCTTATCTAGCAAGTGTCAGAAGGCCCCTTCTTCTTAAGGCTGGATAGTAATGCATGACCAGTGTACTACATTTTGTTCATCCATTATCTGTTTGATGGACACTTGGGTGTCCATCTGGGTCATTTTCTTTTTTTGAAAATACAAACGTGCCTGTTTTTATTGTAAGCTTTCCTATATTACCTTCATGACTGTATCCTTTAGAGAGACTATTTTTAAAAATTTTTTTTATTGAAGGGTAATTGTTTACAGAATCTCTTTCTTTTTAAAAACATTCATTTATTTATTTAGGCTGCGCCAGGCATTAACTCTGGCGTGTGGGATCTTCAGTCTTCTGTTGGGGCATGCTGGCTCTAGCTGTGGCATGTGAAATCTAGTTCCCTGACCAGGGATGGAACCTGGGCCCCCTGCCTTGGGAGCACAGACTCTTAGCCACTGGACCCCCAGGGAAGTCCCTGGGGCCATTTTCTTTTTATGAAAGCCTAGAGAGTTTTCTTAACCTCTTCGTGTGAACTCTTCATGAATTAAGGACGTAACGCATGGCCACCATGTATCCACAGGGGGATGTGGACGTTTTCATTCTCTTCCTTCAGGCTGAGAAGGCATCCCTGTGATGCTCCTGAGTTAAGCCTCCAGGGGCTCAAACTCTGCTGATTCTGTTTTCCAGTTCCTGAAAAGTGGACACCATTCAGACTCCTCACCCTGGCCCCCCCCCCCCGACCCCGTCTAGACCCCTGAAAACACACCGTTGATGAATAATGATAGCACAGCTAACACTTAAAGAGCCCCGTGCGCCGAGCCCCAAGTTGCCTGCTTTATACATTAGGTCATATAATCCTCACCGCCAGCCTGGAAGGTCTGAAGTAAGTGGTATTCTTTCTTATTTTATCAAGAAGGACCTGGAGGCTTAGAGAGGTGGGGGCAGCTTGCCCAGGGTCCACGGCACTTAGGTGAGAAAGCAGGGGCTCGTAATTACCCCGCACGGAGCCTGCCTGGTTTGCAGCCGTCGGCCTGTGGGGCGTGGGCAGCCGGAGGCTGACCCAGCCCGAGCCCCCCGCCAGCTGTCCCAGACGGCAGGGTGGGCTGGAGCCAGATGACCTCATCCCCTCGGCGGGCCCCAGCTGGGGTTTGGGGAATGTGGCCGCGGCTCCTGCACTCGCTCTCAGCCGGGGCTGAGGTAAGCGGGCAGCTGTTTTGAAAAGCCCTTGGGCGCCACTGGGCTTGCTATTCTGAGGACCAGCTGCCCCCCGACTCCCACCCCCGGCATCCGGCCCTTGCGGGCTCCGTCGGGTTGGGGGAGTTGAAATGGCTTGGTGGTCGGCCCCGAAAGCTGAGTCAGAACCAAGTGGCTCTGGCTTCCTCAGGGCTTTGGCCAAGGGACGTCCCTCTGGGGATCCCTCAGGTGGTTGGCCGCAGTCTTTTCTGCTAACTAGGTACCAGCCCCGCTCTTCCGTGTCGACGGGTGCCCGTGGCTTCGTGAGCGGTGCCTGACCCACCTCCCGCCTTGTACCCGGCCCAGAGCTCGGCACACGGGAGGCGCAAAAGAAATGGCTGTCTGCTGCTTCCTCACTTCTGTGTGAAAGCTCTGGCACTTTCTTACACAGAATTACGGGTGTGGGTAGATCCGTGGATGTTAGTGCGAAAGAAAAACAGGGACACGCTTCCCCGTGTTTGCTAGGGCAGAAACACAAGGACACGCTCCGTATTTTGACCCCCGGGGCTTGTGGGGAGGGCCATGTAAACAAATGTTCAGATGGGAACATTTTGCTCCCAAAATGACGCTCCGTGACGGGAATGTGATTTGAGTCGATGTGTCGTAAGCAAATGTTTGCAGGACAGCTGTGTGAGCGTGTGCACTCCAGTCTCACATTTTCTTTTTCTCTCAAACACACACACACACACACACACACTGCACCTTGGCTGTGAAATAGGATGTGTGGCTAGCTCCTTCTTAAATAAAAGCAGCAGAAGGTGCAGAAGTTTGCAGAACCTCCCGCTTCAGGCCCAGAGGCCCTGCGCCCTCCAGCTTGGCTGTAGACCCGAGCCTGCAGAGCCGGGGGCAGAACCGGGGCCCTTGATGGCCCGAGTTTGGCTCCGCTGCCCACAGGCTGTCCAGCTCTGCCCCCGAGTCTCTTCACCAGTGCCTTGCCCTTCTATCAGCTGAGCGCTCCGTCCCCAGGGTCTCCCTTTCCCTCTTTTCTTCGAGAGTGGGACTAGCCTGACCTGCGGCCCCTTCTGCTCCTCCCTAAGTGATGCGGGCCTCCTCTCCCTCCTGCCCGAGCCGCCAGCCCACAGGGTCTGGGGGGCCCTGTCCCAGCATCCCCCCACCAGAGAGGCCGAGGTTAGAAGGGAAGTAAAGCAGAAACCGCCGCCTTCCTTCCCAGGAGTGACTGGATTAGAAGCACTTCCTCATTTTCGCTCTCGGCCTGGTCAGGGGTGGCTCAGAGCTGAGTGCCGTCTCGGCTCTAAATTCCTAAGAGGCACTTGCCTCCCCCTTCCCCGTCCTGGGAGCTAGTGTTGACCTAGCGGCAGATTAGGAAGTGCAGGGGAGACTGGCCGCCGGGAGAGGTCCAAAGGTAAGACGGCTCCTGAGTTGGAAGAGGTGCCCTTCCCTGGGAAGAGTGGAGACAAGAGGGGAGTCTTCACGAATCCGCTCGGGGCTGGACTCGGGGAAGGGGTGCCTCGGGCATTGCAGGGGCTGGTGTCGAGGAGAAATGCTAGGCGTAGTGCCGCGTTGCCTTCCTTTGGGGCACCGTTCATCTTGTATTCAGAGGTGCCCTGGAGAAGAACACAGGTTACCCCAGCCTCGCAGCCAGGGTGTAGTCGTGCAGTAAAAGTGAGGATTAATGGAGCAGCTTGGAACATCCCGGCCTGGGAGGGGAGGGTGGGACACTATAGGATGTGGTCCTTGGCCTCAAGAAGCGTGGAGGCTCCCGTGGGGAGGAAGGCTGTGTTCACACAACACGCAGAGAACCGTAGGGAGTCACTGCGACCCAGGGTGGGGTGTGTGCCAAGGGAACACAGGATGTCGGCAGGGGGCTGACTGGTCTAGGGAGACCCTATCCTGGAGGCACCAGGTGAATGGGTGCCCAGGGCGGGGTGGCCAGCTGCGCTTGGGAACAGCTCTGCGGTGGTCCTGACCCTTGGTCCACCCCGAGGCACTGGGCCCCACAGCATCTCCTTGATACGACCATCTCTCTTTACTTCTCTGCAGCCTTCGATACCCCAGGTTCCAAACTACAGGCTGTCGATGACGATCCCGGACTGGCTCCAGGCGATCCAGAACTACATGAAGACACTACAGTATCCTTCCGACCGGGGTCAGAGGAGGAGACCCAGCCAAGGGGATGGGCGTGGTGATCGCAAGTCTGATGGCCTGTCTGTTCGCAGATGGTCAGCAAATGCGGGGTGAAGTCGATGAGGCCGGGGACGGAGGAACGCCGTGATGTGAGAGTCTCTGAGTGACCCTGGGGGGCCATCGTTGCAGTGATCAGACCCCCTCCCTTTAAGCAGCCGGCAAAGGGGCGGCCAGGCAGTGGCGGGCAGGGCACGCCCCTGCTCCTCCTGTCTCTTCCTCCCTCTCAGTCATCCTTGGCTCCTTCCAGCTCTCTTCCTCTGCCAGCTTCCTCTTCTCTCTTCCCTTCTAGTCTTCTGTTTCCTTGTCTTGGCTCTCACTTTTTGGCCTGATCCTGACCATGCCTCACCTACCAGAAGCCCGTCCGGTGCCTCCTTTCACACCTGGTGCTCTTGGTCCACTTTGCATGAGTGAGTGTGGCTCTGGCTGGGGACCCTCTCCACTTTGCGTGAGTTTGAAGAAGAGCCAAGGAACCTTGTGGTTCCCGGCTGGGTGCGGACCAGCCAGCCGTGGCTCTCTTTTCTCCTCTGATCTAAGGAGTTGTCTGCAGTCGGGATTAGATCAGTTCTGAGCACCCGCATGAGCTATGTTGTAAGAATCCAGGGGGCAGGGTCAGATGGTCCCCCCGCCACGGCTGGTGCTTTATCTGGGATAGGATCAGGCAGGAGCCGGGCTGTGAGCGATGTAAGTGAGCAGGAGGGGCTGTCTGCCCAAGTGAGTCAGGGAGCATCTTGGCTCAGCCAGCGTCTGGCTCCCTGCCGCCATCCTGGCCCCCAGCACGTGGTCCATGAGGTCAGGCCTCTGCTGACCTCTGTCCTTCCTCCCTAAAGACAGAGAGCTTAGCAGAGAGGATTTCACGGGGCACTGCACACGTGTCCTATCTGCCCCGGAAGAGGCCTCCCCTCTCTGCTACGGGGAGGAAGATTCCCTGTGGACTTGTGTGTTTTCCCTGAAGAGAAGGGTGCTGGCAGATGAGAACTGCCTCTTGTTTGGGTGATCTCTCTCAGTTCCTTCACAGACGATGAATTCCCTGCGTGGCATTTTCCCAGTAAAAGTAATTCGTAAAGTATTCATAAAGTAATATTAGGGATAGAAGGTAGCACCAGCCTCCAAGGGTCAGGCTGACAGCCCTAGCCTAGGGAAGGCCGTCTGATTCGGTGCTGATCGCCGAAGTGGGAACTCGCGTGTGGAGCTCCCGGTGACCCAGAAACATAAACTCTTGCCAGAGTCAACCTGGACCCCCAAGAGCTGAGCCTTTCTGGATGTGACTGACTCCTCACAGAACATTCCAGAAGGTGATGGAAATTAGAACTTAAAATTGCCCGCCCCACTTCTACTTGGGACTTCCCTGACAGGTAAAGAATCTGCCTGCAATGCAGGAGACACAGGACACACGGATTTTATCCCTGAGTCAGAAAGGTCCCTCAGAGGAGGAAATGGCAACCCACTCCAGTATTCTTGCCTGGGAAATCCCATGGACAGAGGAGTCTGGCAGGCTGCAGTCCATGGGGTCGCAAAGAGTCGGACACGACTGAGCGACTAACACTAAATATACCAGGAATCTCACTGCTTGAATGAAATCTTTGGTAAAGTGAAAAACCACTTCACAATGAGACTGTGGAGTCCTTTATTTTCCTCTTACCTCCAGGGTTTAGTACGTTGTATTTTTAAAAGCTGAGCAGGCCTGTGTTTTTACGGGTTAGTCTTAAGGCTCATGCTGGTAATTTCCCAACGGTTGAGCCTCTTAAAATCATCCCCTGGCCACCCCCCAAGAACCTCCAAGCCATCAGTCCCAGATGGGGTGACTCTAAATAACATCTGGGGTCAACACCTGGCCTGAAGTCAGAATCGCCAGGGTGGAGCCCAGAATCTGCTTATCACAGACTCCCCAGGTGGTTGTTAAACACGCTCATGTCCTCGGGGCCAAACGTGTCTTTGCCAAGACAGGAATCCCAGCTCTTCTTGGGAGGGTGTGCAATGCCCTGAGGTGGTCATTGCCTCCCTCTGCAGCTGCCTGTACATTGTAGGGGCACGCGTCCAACCTCATACTCCTCTCCTGGGCTACAGGCTCAGGCTTCATTAGCACCTCCCCAATACACACTTTTTCGTAGGATTTTGTTTGAGGCAGAAAAGAGAAACAGAAAGCAACTTTTCTTTAGGTTCAGAAAAAATCAAGATCCAGCGTCAAGAGAGCCTGCTATCAGAGAATCTCCGGTCCCCTTCGGAATGAGCTGACGTGGACTTGCGGGTCTCTGAAACCTTGTGGGCCACCAGCTCAACCCCAGGTTGTGGGTCATGGGGTCAGCCTCCTCAGATTTAATAATCAATGTCAAGTGTCAGTCAGACATGACATGGAAGGGATGTCTCCCCAGTAAACTCTGCGGCAGTCCGTATGCTCTCGAGAAACTGCTGCCGTCCACCTGCCCTCCATCCCTCCATCTCTCTGTCCATCAACCTACCCTTCTGTCTGCAGCCAGCCAGCCAACCTTTCATTCATCCATCCACCTGTCCTCTCTTATTTTTTTTAATGTTTATTTTATGGTTTATTTGGCCGTACCTGGTCTTAGTTTTGGCGTATGGGATCTTTAGTTGTGGCATGTGGGATCTAGTTCCCTATCGAGGGATAGAATCCAGGCTCCCTGAATTGGGAGCATGGAGTCTGAGCCACTGAATCGCCAGGGAAGTCCCATATAACCACTGTTCTGTCAACCCCATTCTCCCTCCCTTTCTTGCATCCACCCTCTTATCCATCCATCCGTCCACCCAGCCATTCACTTATCCCTCATATTTAGTAATATTTGCTAACCGGAATATGTTGGACTTGTGCCAAGCTTTAGGGTGATACAAAGATGATAGATAAACAGTCCCAGCTCTCAAAGAAATTATAGTTTAGTAGGTGAATTAAGACATGTAGTCAACAAAATACAGAGCATATTGAAATGAGCTATTCTGAAGGTCTGGGGTGCTTTGGGGCCTAAGTTAAAAGATTTCCAGGGCAGGTCAGTGAGGAGGAAGACGCTGTTGGTGATATTCCGGCTACCGGACACCTGGACAGCCCCGACTCCCTCATCCCTTCGAGAAATGAAACATAGCTTCCTCTGCTGGATTACTGGGGCCTTTGGAGTTTTCTGTCACTTTCTCTTTACATACTTCACACAGATACAATCATACAGGGACCCAGTTCTTTGAAATTAGGAAGATGAGACCGCTGAGTGGGTAAGTGGTGCATGGTCTATGGACCAGGAGACTGCTTCTGTCTGAGAGCAGTCATCTTTCTCTCCCACTCTTGGTCCTTTATCCCAGTGCTGTGGTCCCTAAGGGGTGAGGGTGGGGCTGCTCCAGGACCAGGGTGGCGGTGAGACTGCGGTCTGGGCCACTCTGAACAGCCAAGCTCAGCGGTGGAGACTAACTCAGGGATGGAGGGGGAGTATGAAATTTGTTTTATGTGGCCTTTTTCACTTGCTCCCTTGTAACATCCCTTGTCCTGGGTTAGTGGGAGGGTACTGTGGATTAGGGATGCTAACCTCACAAAGGGTTTCCCAGGTGGCGCTGGTGGTAAAGAACCCGCCTACCAATGCAGGAGACCCGGGTTCGATCCCTGGTTTGGGAAGATCCCCTGAAAGAGGGCTTGGCAGCCCACTCCAGTATTCTCGCCATGGACAGAGAGAGGAGCCTGGTGGGTTATAGTCTATGGGATCGCAAAGAGTCGGACATGACTGCAGCGACATAGCGTGCATGCGTGCAACCTCCCAAAGCTACCTTCTTGGAGAGAGGAGTGGAGAATTAGGGATTTTAGTTCTGCCAAGTGCTTTGCCAGCCTCCTGCAAGGCAAGTTCTCCCCTTTTCCTCTGTACTCCTGCATGCTGGGCCTAGCGTGGAGACTTGTGGGTTGACGCACAGACCGACTGCATAATTAAAGGAGCCTGAGATCCTTCCTTGTGCTCTACCCTACAGGTTAATGGAAACAGCGAAAGAAATGACTCGGGAGTCCCTGCCTATCAAATGCCTTGAAGCTGTCATCCTGGGCATGTATCCTTTAAGGGATATGAGTTTAAATGTGCTCTGCAGATGGTAGCATCACTCTGGAGCTGGTTGTGCCTGTCGTATCCTAGGTCCTCAGAGATGACGCTCGTCATCTGCGTGGAGGAAATTGTCAAGCTCCCCTGGTGCTTCTCGTGAACTTTCACCATCTGGACTTGAACCAAATCAGAGCTCGGCTGCTCGGCCATCTTCAGTGTAACCCGTGAGCTGAAACCTGCTTTGAGGCCAGCTCCCAGGCCAGACGCGTTAGTCGCGAGGAGGTCTAGCTTCGGGGGGACTAGCGAGAGCGTGTGTGTCATTATTTTTTGCATTAACCTGGCATTGCAACAGTAAGGACACTCCCATGGGATTATTCAAACCCATCTGCAGGAAGAATTCTCAAAGTGGACTGTGGAGAGGCAGTCCACCGTGTGGCGTAGTGTCTGGACCCTACAGGATGTAAGGCTGAAAGCAGGGTCTGGACTCTTCACACTTTGCATTCCATTTTCCACTAGGCGCCTGGATCCTCAGCCTGAGGGGAAATACGGTCCAGGATAACCGTGATGACCCTTGACTTCTTAGTGGTGGCGGCAGTAGAATGTGATCTGGTAGAAAAGCAGAGAAACTCCCCGTCCCGGGACGGACGGCTCGAGTAAACCAGCCAAGGGAACACAGCCAGACATGAGCTCAAGAGGTGGTCCCAGGTTAGGACAGGTAGGTCCTTGAGTGCCGTGCTGAGAAGGGTGACTTTTTCCAAAGACAGCAAGCAGCCTTGCCGAAACCTCTGGACCAGAGACGGGACATGATGAGCGTGCACTCCAGGGCGGACAGAAGGGCAGCCGGGGACGGTGAGACTGCATCTTTGAAGCCAGTGAGGAGCCGTTCCCTGAGGGGGGTGGCGGTGCTTGAACCATGGTCTTGGCCATGGGGATGGCTTTGAGGGGACAGTTTCAGAAGATCTCAGGGACCGAGGATTAGCTGGCACTGATGCAGAAGGAGGTCCATGAGTACTACAGGTTTCTGGATCAGTCAACCATCTGTGGAAGATGGGCTGAAGGAAGGCGAGAGACTCAGGTGCAGACCTGAACTCAAGACAGTAGCCATGAAGGTCGAGGAGGGGAGGTGGACATGTCTTCAGCCCCACGCGGGGACTCATGCGGAGCTGGAGGAGAGAGGCCATGCCTCTGCATTTCTGGTGTGGCAAATTGAGTGATTGGGTAGTAATGCCACTGTCCACGGGGAGGACTTATGAGGAAGGTCAGAGTTACGGGGAGGAGAGTTCAGATTTGGACGTGTCGAATTTGAGGTGCCTGTGGGGTGTCGAGTCGTGTATTAGACTGCGGAGCTCAGGAGGAGGGTCCTCGCTGGAAATAGAAACTTGCGGGTGGTGGGCGTTTTAGGGGTGGTCGTGGTTTCAGGGATGACATCCCAGGGTCTTCTGCTCTAGTTGGACACAAGGAACCTGTGACAGAGATTGAGGAGGGCAGTTAAGACAAGTGGAAGGAAAACCAGGAGAGAGAGGAGACAGACGTCAGCGGGAGGCTTCAGACTAGGGACGCTGGGCTGGGCCTGGGCCATTTTCCTGGCCCTCTGGACATCTTCACGGGGAAGGGAACTTTGCCCCTCTCGTCTGCTGACTGCTGTATGGCCGGATCTGAAACACGATTGTCCACAGGTGCCCAGGCTCGTGCCTGAAGAATGGGAACTTGAACCTCGTGGAGGCCCTTGCCCACCCTTCAAAGGCATACCTCCCCGCTGCTCCCCACCCGGGAGATGGACACGTCTGGGAGCCCAGCAGGAAGGCAGGGGTATGTGTGGGGGACAGCAGATGGCTCCAGGCCCCACCCTTTGGAGGCAGGAGTCCACACAGCTGTTGGGCAGAGCCTCCTGTAAGTTTAATGGGTGAACAGTTGTCAGGGATTTGCTGGCGGTGGGTGAAGGAGCCCCTCGCCGTGGGCACCAGCTGCCTCCAGACCCTGTGCTGGTGGGGGTCGCGGGGCCCCTGGACGGAGGTCGTCTGGCGTCACACGGCAGTCCTGTACGAAGTAGTCTTGTTGCCATGCAATTGCATCAGTCCAAGTGGAAATTAGCTTAGGTTCCTGGAGTTGCTTAAAACCCTTGGGGTTGGGGTGCTGGACCGGTTCGGAGGCCAGCCTGCTCTGGCTCTCTTTTGTTCTTACCATTGTGTCATTTCGGGGAAGTGGAGGGAGGGTGGAGAAATACTGCCGAACTCAGGGAAATTTGACTCCTGCGTAGACAAGACACAGAGCTGGATTCTAAAAGTGACGGCCTCTTTGTCTTTGCTCTGTCAGCATCCCTGTGACCTGCTTTCCTCCCAGGCACAGCCAAGGGTGAACTCAGGTCGTCCGTCTGCCTCCTACGGGTCCTTCCGCAGGTCCTGGGGGACAAGGGGTGCGCTGGTGACTCTCAAACAGGTTGACTCAGCTGCTTCTTGCAGCCCTGTGTCCATCAGCTTGTCTTTGTTTCTCGTGTTTGATGTGAGCACGGAGTTCAGGATTCATTCGTGAAGGGCCACTTCTTTTGATCTTGGTTTTGTGATCGTGCTGGAGAGAGAGAGACTTGGGGGTCATGGCACTTCTTTGTGGGAGCCCCATTGGCCCTACTAGGGTTTAATCCTGGAGCTTAAGTGCTAGGATTTCTCCAGTAACAGCTGTATTATCAGAGGCAGGGTGGGCATCGCCCCAGCAGGCTGGGTGCTGGGCCGAACCTCCCTGGACTGCGGGCACTGCTGCTTTCTTTTCCCAAGAAAAGCTCCGGCTGCTTCTCGGTCCTCATCCACACTTCCCAGCCCCCTCCCTCTGGGTTCACAGAGAATCCAGGTCCCACTGATTGCCGGAATGATGGAGCCAATCTGAGTGATTGGTGACTTGTCACAGGATGGGCTAGTGGTCCCTCCGGTCACTCCCCACCTTCTCTTCTCCCCTTGACTGACTCTTCTTGTCCTGTAGGACTCCTGGTGTGGTCACACCGAGGCCCCTTTTCTGCTCTCCCTGAGGTTGCTGGATTCCTCTCTCTCAGCACGGATCACAGTGGGGTGGGTTTTTTTAGTTTTACTGAGATAAAATTGACTTACAGCACTGTGTAAGTTTAAGATGTACACTGTAATGACTTGACATATATATTGCAAATGCAGGGTTTCTAAGAATTGTGGTGATGCATTCATAACTTGTTCAGTTCATTCGCTCAGTCATGTCCGACTCTTTGCAACCTCGTGGACTGCAGCAGGCCAGGCTTCCCTGTCCATCACCAACACCTGGAGCTTGCTCAAGCTCATGTTAATTGAGTCGATGATGCCATCCAACCATCTCATCCTCTCAACCATGTTATCCCCTTCTCCTCCTGCCCTCAGTCTTCCCCAGCATCCTCTAATGTGTCAACGCTTCTCATCAGGTGGCCACAGTATTGGAGCTTCAGCTTCAGCATCAGTCCTTCCAGTGAATATTCAGGACTGATTTCCTTTAGGATGGACTGGCTTACATTTACCATTTTTAACTGTACAGTGCAGTAGCATGGAGGACATTCACGCTGTTGTACGGCCATCACCACTGTCTGTCTCCAGTGCCTCCTCTTCCCAACTGAAATGCTAAGCTCATTAAACAGGGTCCCCAGCCCTGGACAACCACCATCCTACTTTATGTCTCTGTTACGAGTTCAACTCCTCCAGATACCTCTTGAAGTTGAATCATACAGTGTTTGTCCTTTTCTGACTGGCTTATTTCACATACATTAATTTCCTCAAGTTTCTTTCCTATTGTAGCATATATATGCTAGAATTTCCTTCCTTTTTAAGGCTGAACTATTCCATTGTATGTGTATACCGCACATTGTTTATCCATTCATCGCTTGAATAGACCCTTTGATTTTCTCCACTTTTTGGCTCTCGTGAAGAATGCTGCTATGACATTGGTGTGCACGTATCTGTAGAGTCCTTGCTTTTGGTTCTCTTGGGTGTGTACCCAAAGTACGGTTGCGGTGTCATATGGTAATTCTGTGTTTAATTTGCTTGAGGAACTGCCATTCTGATGGGATTGTGTCCTTCCCTCCCCCCTCCTCTGGCCACACCCTGTAGCATGGGGATCTTCCCCAGCTGGGAATCAAACCCTTGCCCCTGGAAGGAGAAGCATGGAGTCTTAGCCACTTCACCAGCAGGGAAGCCCACTGTTGTGTCCATGTTGAGTCTGTCTCTCTATCACACTTTCAGGGAAGAGCTGTGTACTTCATCTTTGACTCCACAGCCCTGCCTCGCAGTCTGTCTGGCGTAGGAAGTCGTGTTTGTTACGCTGACTTAACTGAGGAGTGCCCTTGTTCCAGCCCCAGAGAACTCGCCCCAGAAAGCAGGGAAGAATTTATGTAAGAGGACCCAGAAGGATGTGATATCGCTCCCTTACTGCCAGCTAACCTCACATGATAAAGTGAAGAGAAAGCAGGGAACCATTTTTATAGAGAGGAGCCATCTGTGATTAAATTGAGGTCAGACGACAAGACTTCTTCCTTTTAAGGGTACCTGGATTAGCCTTATACCCTGTGCAGTCCTTTTTTAAAAAAAATTATTTTTATTTGAAAAATTTTAATGTAATTTTAAAGGTTGCTTTTCATCTACAGTTATTGCAAAATACTGGCTCCATTCCCGGTGTTGTACAATACATTCTTGAGCCGGTCTTACACCCAACAGTTTGTTCCTCCCCGCTTCACATCCCTATGTTGCCCCTTCCCCGTACTGGTACCTACTAATTTCTTCTCTATATCCGTGAGTCTTGCTTCTTTTTTGTTGTGTTTACTAATATGTTGTGGTTTTTGGATTCCCCAGCTAAGCGATATCCAGTGTTTGTCTTTCTCTGTTGAGTGCAGTCCTTTTAAGCATAAGGAGATGTATCCTCACAACGTAAGGGTCATCCTTTCAGCAAGCATTAACCAGACACTTCTGTGTGCTGGGCCTGTGGGATGCCCAGGATGCAGAGTACAACTCCTGCCCTTGTAAGATACAAACACATCCACCAATGCTGGGCGAATAAACATCAAGTGCTCGGGGAGCTCTTGCAGGGGATGCGGAGACTTCACCCACCCTGAGGAAGGTCAGGGACAGTGTCAGCCGGGAGGTGAGGCTCCTCCAGTCAGGGTTTGGCCTGTGTGAAAACGAAAAAGTCCATAGCATCCTTACCACTCATGATTCTTAGGAGACTCCAAAGAATCTCTGCCAGGTTTAAATCCCTTGTGCTATAAGGCTGACCTGCAAGAAGCCATTATATTATGGCTTAGTTATAAAGTTATAACGTTATAATTTTATAACTAATAAAAGTTATAACCCCTATAATGAAAAGTTATACTAAAATAGGGACATGCAGTCTTACACAGTGGGTTTAGTAGTTTATTTTTGAAAGTTTCGTGGGTCACTTTGGTCTCATAGCTTTGTAACGTGTTTGTTGTTGTTCAGTCACTAAGTCGTGTCTGACTCTGCGACTCCATGGACTGTAGCCCACCAGGCTCTTCTGTCCTCCACTGTCTCCCAGAGTTTGCTCAAGTTCATGTCCGTTGAGCCGGTGCTACTATAATCATCTCATCCTCTGCTCCCGCCTTCTCCTTTTGCCTTTAATCTTTCCCAGCATCAGAGTCTTCTCCAGTGAGTCAGATGTAATCTAAAGGTCATTTAAATTTTTCAGTTATATTTGACTTCATTTTCTGGGGGAATACATGTGCTGAGGGCAGTGGGCATAGACCTGTGGCTTCGTTATGGTCTCAGGGTGTATCCTGCAAAAATGTCATAGGTTGGGAATTCCCTGGCGGTCCAGGGGTTAGGACTCTGTGCTTTTGCTGCCAAGCATGCAGGTTCAGTTCCTGGTTGGGGAACTAAGATCCTGCAAGCTGTGCAGCCACAAGAATAAATCATCACGGATCAGCTGTAGGTCAGTGTGTGGGGGAGATGAGACAGTACAGGGGATGGTGAGCAGGGGCTGAATCATGGCAGACTTTGTGGAGGGATTTGGACTAAGTCCTGGAGAAGGTGAGAGACACTGAGAACTTCAGCAGAAGAATGATATGTGCCTCATTTTGGCTTCAATAGATCTTCCTGGCCACCGTGTAGAAAGTGAATTGGAGCAGAGATAAGAAATGGTGAAGACAAGTTCCCAGAAAGTAGAGAACCATACCCCCTTACCAACTATTATTACTTACCATGCACAAGCCAGCTTCCTAAGTGGCACCAGTGTAAAGAACCTGCCTGCCAATGCAGGTAGATGTAACAGACACGGGTTTGATCCCTCGGTTGGGAAGACACCCTGGAGGAGGGCATGGCAACCCACTCCAGTTTTCTTGTCTGGAGAATCCCATGGATGGGGAGCCAGGCAGGCTACAGTCCGTGGGGTGGCAAAGAGTCAGACATGATTGAAGCGACTTAGCGTGCACTCATACACCAAGCCACCATGTTAAGAGCCTGGCTTGTTACTTATTTTAGCAAAAGCCTGGTAACACCAGCAGTTTTCAACAGAGTGTATCTGAATTTCTAGTGTCTCTCTTCAGAAGGGCTGGATCGGTGAGTCACCGTAGCCACACCAGGACTGTCTAGAGACTTGGAGATAAACTTGAGGATGTGGTGCCTCTTGTCCATCGTTGCAGTGTTTGGAGTCTGTGGGGCAGTTACTTGAAGCTGTAGGCTGTGGAGTTGCTGAGCCCAAACTGAGTTAATAGAGATTGGATGGCTCGATCCCAGTAGCCAGTCCGGGGAGAGAGCTGAGCTGTGTCACCTGGTGATTTGGGGACTGAGGGGAGCCCGGGGTTCGGATGCTGCAGGCAGCTCTCTTGACAGTGGGTACTGCAGCTGGTACCCAAGGCTGCTGGCACGGGTGGGCCAGGGCCAGTGAGAGGAGCAGACAATGTCCAGGTGTGACGAATCCTAATACCGTCCCGGC
The DNA here is from genome assembly GCF_963930625.1 of Muntiacus reevesi. Taxonomy (NCBI): domain Eukaryota; kingdom Metazoa; phylum Chordata; class Mammalia; order Artiodactyla; family Cervidae; genus Muntiacus; species Muntiacus reevesi. Next base: position 115,596,979 of record NC_089253.1, on the reverse strand, counting down.
GCTTCCTTTTCCATCAGTTGGTCTGTGTCTTTTCCATCGCCACTGCCTTACTTTGATTCTGGTCATCATTTCTCTCCGCACCTTGCAGAGGCCTTCAATTTCTGGTCTGCTCCACATACCCAAGTCAGAATTAATGACTGAGAACATCATGCCAGTGACATAAACCAACTTTTAATAGCTCGTCATCCCCTGTAGAGCACCAGGTAAAGAAAAAGTACCTTGTGATTGTTGTGTTTGTATTTATTTAATTACTAAAGAAGAAAGGAAATCTCCGCTCTTTGTCCCATATAAATTTGGTTTGGTGTGCACCAGATGCAGGTATCTCAAAGATAGCGAGTGAATTCCTATAAGAGGATTGATCTGGAAAGATGAGCTCTGGGTCTGCTCAGAGGCAGAGGAGTGGATCCCCTGACCGTGTGATCCACGTCCCTTTCCTGGGAGTCCAAGTTCTGGTATCTTCAAGGCCTCCTTTCTCTTCCTTGACTCAGATTGTCTTAAGATACTTAACAAATGGACAGCCTTCCATCGAGCGATTCCCCATCAGCTTTAAAACCTACTTCTCAGGAAACTACTTTCACCACGTTGTGCTGGGGATTTACTGCAATGGCCACTATGGCTCGCTGGGCATGAGCCGAAGGGCTGAGCTGATGGACAAGCCGTTGACCTTTCGGACTCTGAGTGACCTCATCTTTGACTTTGAAGACTCCTACAAGAAGTATCTTCACACAGTCAAGAAGGTCAAGATTGGACTCTATGTCCCCCACGAGCCTCACAGCTTCCAGCCCATCGAGTGGAAGCAGCTGGTCCTCAATGTCTCAAAAATGTTGAGGGCTGACATAAGGAAGGAGCTGGAGAAATACGCCAGGGACATGAGGATGAAGGTAGGTGCAAGGGAGGCAGATGAGGGATGCAAGACCGTTCTTTCATTTCCCTCTCTCTCTCTCTCTCTAGACACGTGCCCCGTGTTTCTGAGATGGTCAAAAGTTTCTCAAGGTTATCTTGCTTAATAGCCACCCTTTTAAATAATTTTGGGGACTTCCATGACAGTCCAGTGGTTAAGACTCCAAGCTTCCACTGCAGAGAGCACGAGTTCAGTTCCTGGTCAGGGAACTAAAATTCCACATGCCACATGGTGTGGCCAAAATAGAATAATAATTAAAAATTCATAAAGGATTTTGTAAGGTGAGTGCAGAGAAAAAGAGAGTGAGTCAGGCAAGAAAAGGAAATTTATTAGAGGGAAAAGAGAGGGTGACTGACTCTTAAGGAGAACCAGCATTCTCCCTTTCTGATGGAGCCCTTCTTATACCCCATTCTCTGAAAAATTCTCTGAAGGGATGGTCACATAGCCGGAGGTCTGGAATCTGGTGGTCTTGCAGCTTTGAGAAGATAGGCACCCGTGAGATAACAGGATGCCATTTCGGCAATTTAGTCAGTCTCACAGATCGCTGTGATTTATCCTTTGTTTGCGAGGTCAACATAAAGAGCTATCTTATCAATGAGACCCCATGTGGACCCTATCAGATTTGATTTTTGACATGGACAATTTAAGTTTCTTTGCATTTACTACTTTAAAAACCAGAGCTAAAGTCCATGTGGGTTTTGTAGCTGAATCAAAGTCTTGGCCTGTAGTTCCTTGAGTTCTGTGAGTTAATCTAAACTGTTAATCACTGTGTACTAAGGCTCCAGTTTTTGTTCTGTTTTGTCCTAGTAATAAGAGTGGGCAATCATCTCAGTTTCTGTGAGACCTAGGGCTTTCCAAAGACATGAAACTTTCAGCATTTAAAACCAAGACAAGGACTTCCCTAGTGGTCCAGCGGCTAAGAATCTGCCTGCCAGTGCAAGAGACATGGGTTCGATCCCTGGTCTGGGAAGATTCCACCTGCCACGGGGCAGCTAAGTCTGCCCCACAGCTACTGAGCCCGAGTTCTAGAGCCCGGGAGCCCCCGCTGCTGAAACCTGGGTGCCCCAGAGCCGGCGCTCTGCAACAAGAGAAGCCACCCCACGGAGTGGGCCGTGCACCGCAGCTCAGGGATCGGACCCGGGTCTCCTGCTTTGGAGGCAGACGCTTTAACCTCTGAGCCACCAGGGAAGCCCGCACTGCAGTCAGAGGGTAGCAGCGTCCCTGCTTGCTGCAACTCGAGAAAGCTGGAACGCAGCAAAAATAAATAAATAATGAAATTTTTTTTTTTTTTTAAGTTAAAAAAGAAAAAGCCAAGAAAGTCTGAGGCAAACCAGGATGAGTGGGTCACCCTGCTGTATAATTTATCAGATTATACCGAGTCATGTTTTATCTCTGGCTGGCTTTGTGAGTTGCAAAGCCCTTGGGCATAAAATTCTGACCTGGTGTCACAGTAACAAACAGAGGAGCACACGTCCTGCTGTAGGTTTTATAAACGACACTCGTCAGCCCTTCTTCCATCCACCGCGTCACTGGCGAGGGGACAGGATACCTGCTTGTCCTTGCGCCTCCAGGGCTCGTGGAGTCACTGAGGGCTGTGTCTACACCGAGGCCCCTGGGAGAAAGGGATTATGCAGAATTCATGCTTGGTTGTGTTTAGCATCTGGAGACTCGTCATCTTCACTTGGTAGCACTTGGAATGGAGATTTATTTTTTCTAGCCGCACCATGAGCATGTGGGATCTTAGTTCCCTGACCAGGGATCGAACCTGGGCCCCCTGCAGTGGAAGTGTGGGGTCCTAACCACTGGAGACCGCCTGGGAATTCCCTGGGGATTCCTGATCCTTTGAACCCACTGTGTGCAGGCGTGTGGGCTTCCCGGGTGGTACTAGCGACTAAGAACCTGCCTGCCAATGCATTAGATGTCAGAGATGCAGAGAAGAGGGTTCCATCCCTGAAGGAGGGCATGGCAACCCACTCCAGTATTCTTGCCTGGAGAATCCCATGGACAGAGGAGCCTGGTGGGCTACAGTCCATAGGGTTGCAAAGAGTCAGACATGACTGAAGCTACTTAGCACACATGCATATGTGCGTGTATGTGGGCTGGAAGGATCCAGGGAAGAACAAACTGGCTTCTGGGGCAACATGGATGGGACTTTGTCTTCACAAGAGGGGGATTTACTGAGCAACCAAACAGCCCCAGGATGCTGAGGCATTGGGCTGTCTGTGATGGGGAACGGGCACAGGATCATCCTGTCATCCTCTGGGCAGTGGCCCGTCTGCTTCTTGTGGTGACCTTCTGACACCAGGTCAGAATTTTATGCCCAAGGGCTTTGCAACTCACAAAGCAAACCAGAGATAAAACGTGACTCCGTATAATCTGATAAATTGTACAGCAAGGTGACCCACTCATCCTGGTTTGCCTGAGACTTTCTTGGCTTTTCTTTTTCTTTTTTTTTTTACATTTTTTATAGTTTCATTATTTATTTCTTTATTTTTGGTCATGCTGGGTCTTTGTTGCTGCCCTCCAGCTTTCTCTAGTTGCAGCAAGGTGCCTCATGAGAGAGGCCCCTGGGTGGTGCAGACCTCCTCCAGGAAGTCTTCCAGCCCAGGGCCTTGGGCAGCTGGGATGACGAGTGGGCGGGGCTGGGATGCTGGGCTTTAGGAAGGCACAGAGGGTCCCTGGGGGAGCCAGCGTGGTGACTCCTCCTATCTCCTCCAGATCCTGAAGCCTGCAAGTGCCCACTCTCCAACCCAAGTGAGAAGCCGGGGGAAATCCCTGTCACCCCGCAGGAGGCAGGCAAGCCCCCCGCGACGGCTCGGCAGGCGAGACAAGTCGTGAGTAGTATCCCTCCCCCCCCCCGCCACGCCCCAGCTCAAGGCCCAGAGCATACACTCGTGGGGTTGTCCTGGCTTGGCATTCGAACTAAACGGTGATCTCCAAGAGATGGGCCTCTCGCACGGGGGACATCTCTGATGGAAAGGGGTCCCCCATGCATGTCACCCCCAGTGCTGTCACCCTCCTGACGGTCAGATGGAGACACGGCTGGAGGGATAAGCCCCAGACGCTGCGAGATGGAGAAGAGCCTGGAAGGAGCCCTGGCCTTAGGAAGCCGGGGTCTGGAGCCAGCTCGGCTGCTTACGGAGCTGTGGGGCCTTAGACATGTCATGCAGCCTTTCTGGACTCACATTCTCTCACCCCAAAAATGAGACCGTTACAAGGGATGAACTTGCCTGTTAATAGAACCTTAGCCCTCCGTGCCCAGTAGAAAGTGCGATCGCCCTCCGTGGATGGTGGCGTCAGAAACAGCGCTCGGCCTCCCCTCTTTCCTTGGCTGGCTGTACCCTCCTCTGTTTTATCCTCGAAGCTGGTGACTCCTCGCCTGCTTCTTAGATCAAAGTGATCCACTTAAGAAATGATAGACTGGAGGTGCTGAGGCTGCCCAAAGTAGCCAGTGATATTCCCCTGGCAAATACGTGGGCCTTAAGTACGCTGGGGCAGAAATACTGCCTTGATGAATACCAGCAGCCTGCTGTGTCTGTCACATGGGTTCTCACCATGGGGGGCCCCAGGGGTGCCGGGCATAGAGGGGCCCCAGCGTGTCTGCCCGTTCGCCTTGCAGCCCGGGCAAATGCTTGGGGGCGTCTTAGTTTCCTTATGCGTCAAAGGGGATCAGAATGCTTTTCCTGCCCATCTCACAAGGTACTGTAAGCTCAGGTTGGAAGGTGTGATAAGAGCGATTTGTGGATGGTGAACTGTGTTACACCGCATGTTGTTACTGTCACGGCATTCGTGTAGCGGGAGGAGAGTTTTAGTTTTCCTTTTCAGGGGAAGGAACCATGGCCCAAAAGATCTTGTGCTGTGTCAGTGACAGAACTGGGGCTGGAACCCAGGCCTCTTCACCCTGGGGAAGGGGGTGGGGGAGGAGAGCGTTGCTTCGGTCTGGGGAAGAACAGGACAGGATGGAGTATTGTCATTTCCAGGGCAGTTTTCCTGTTCATCTCTGTGCCGCCTCCCACTGCCAGTCCCAGGCTTCTGCACCAACAGCCAGGAAGGTCTTGGGACTGGAGCCCAGGATTTGAAAGGAGAGGGCTGAGTGCTCCTATAACTGAAGGTCAGAGTGGTTTTTTTTTTTTTTTTTTAATTTTAATTGGAGGATAATTGCTTTACAGTATCGTGTTGGCTACTGCCATACAACAACGTGAATCAGCCATAAGTATGTATGTCCCCTTCTTCTTGCGCCTTCCCCCTCCCACCCCACCCCACCCCTCTGGGTCATCGCAGAGTAGGACATGTTGAAGTCCCTGTATTATACAGTAACTCCGATGGTTTCAACATAGGCTTGTCCTTTTAGAGAGCAGGATGGCTTTAGACCTGTCATACACGGCCTCTGACCCTATTCCTGCCCCTCATGCTGGGCAGCACCCTTGATCCTGACCCTCCCCCTGTCTGTCCTCTCTGATTCAAACATCCATTCATTACTGTCACTGAACAAAGCAGCCGTTGTCTCAGAGGACTATAGACCTGGAAGCCCTTCCCAGAGGGTCACAGGACAGAGTGTAAGGGGCCCTACCCAAAATGGGAATCTATCTGGTGGCCCCTGGAGTGGGGGAAGGGTAGCCTTTAATCTGCATGGTTATCCTGACTGCCCGTGGAGGCCTGGAGGCCTGAGTCCTCTCCTGAGGAGCTCTCAACTCTTCAGCATAAAGTCTTGCTCTCCCCTCAAGACTCTGGCATCCAGAGCCCAGGAAAGCCTAGGCATTCTATCTGATTGGATTTGTGCACAGGATGGCAGTCGTTGGGTTTTAAGGCAATTCCTGTTAGGGTCATTTTACTTGGATCCACGGGAGCTTTGCAGTCCAAGGCAGATTACGTTTTTAACTGCAAAGAGTTACCGTGATTGCCCAGGGATGGTAAAGCCCATACGATCTTAGAAGCTGGTTGTAGAGACAAAAGTTGGAATGACAAGTGGCTGGTGATGGTCGTGGTGTTGGTGCTGGTTTGAGTGGAGAAAGAAGGGAATTTGAATTTGGACCATGGGATTTGAGATGCTTCTTAGGCATGGAGGAGGGGAGTGGGGGGAATGTCATAGAAGTTGCTGAAATGGCAGATGTGCAGTTCAAAGCTGTTGGGGAATAGAGATCCTGCCTCTAGAGCCATCTACTTGGAAGGGACAGTTGAAACAACAGCTGGATCAGTTTGCCAGGAAAGAAAGGAGAAAGAGGAAAAGAAGTGATGTCAGAGTCCTGAGTGTGTGAGCAGAAGACCCAGCATAGGAGATGGGGAAGAAATAGAGAGTGGGAGAAAGGGTCAGCGTGAAGGCATCCACCTGTGCGCACCGAGGACAGCGCGGAAGGACTTAGGGGCGATGTGGAGGTGGAAGTTGACACTGTATATCACGTGGCTCTGATGCTGCTGGGAGGGAGGCCGAGGCATCTGGTGGGAGTGGGGAAGCGGCTTATCAGTACAGGGTAAAAAATGAGCACACGGGGCCCGGCTGAGGAGAGATGGAAGGATTGTATAACCCTGTTCGCAAGGGCTTCCCTGGTGGCTCAGGTGATAAAGAATCTGCTTGCAATGCAGGAGAGCCGGGTTCTATCCTTGGGTCGGGAAGATCCCCTGGAGAAGGGAATGACTACCTCACTCCCAGGATCCTTGCCTGGAGAATTCCATGGACAGGCTCCTCTGTCCATGGGATCACAAAGACTCGGACATGAGTGAGCGGTTTTCACTTTAACGCTTGAGCTCTAGGAGGCGGGCTTGTTAACACAGATTGCTGGGCCCCTCCCCCAGCGGTTCTGATGCAGCAGATCTGGGCGGGGGCCTGAGAAGGTGCCCTTCTAACAAGTCCAGGGTGATGCTGGTGCTGCTGGTCTAGGGATGCCACCTGGAGAGCCAGCGTCTGGTCAATCATTGTGGGAGAACCAGGTTAGGGCTTGACCTTAAAAAAATAACAGAACGTCAAGTCTCGAAGGTCCTGGGTCTGCTGAGAGGGGCAGATGAGGCCATCGAGCGTGGATCAGGGGCTCAGCCCTGCCTAGTCCTGCCTGGGCCCCTGGGTAATGAGGTTGCTGTTGTGAAGTCAGAGGGTGTGGCCCTGGCGTGGCCCTGTGATTGGGCCCCACTGAAGTCACCCTGGGAGGAACCCGACGGGTCCTTCTCCCGGGGGCCAGATAGAGAAGTCCTGACCTCAGTCATCGCCCAGGCCATGCCCCTGCCCTAATCTCCGACTACTTTGTCACGCAGCCAAGGCAAGCGAGCACGCTGGCGCCTGAAGCGGACAGCTGTTAGATTGCCACGGATGCGAGCACACAGCCACCCTCCAGCGTCAGGACTCCCTGCCCTCCCGGGGCGTGGGAGTGGGCCTGGGGACGGGGAGGAAGACTGGGGAGAGGGCAGTAGTCACCGAGAGGTCAGGAGGGAAGACCTTCGGGGAGGCGCGGTTCAAGGCCATCACCCCTCTTCATTCCCTGAACTGGTCCCGGCTCCAGCCGGGCAGGCCCGAGGACCACAGAGGGTGACAGCTCTTGGTTCAGTGGAAATGCAGACTTTTCCAAAATGATGAAGAGGGGCTGCAACAAGCCCCCGAATCCCATGAGACGCATGACCCGATCCTTCTCCTTGGCTGAGCCCTGACTCCCAGGGGTCTTCATAGACTCCTCCCAAGGGTCAGAATTCGGGGAGAGGGGTTTCCGGCCCACAGCTAGGACCAGGCGGCCTGGGCTGCTTGACCAGCCAGGGAGCCCAGGTGGCTTGTGGGTTTCTGTAGACACTCTGATGTGAGCAAGTCCAGTAAGATCATGGTTATTCTTGGTGGAAGCTCCCGCTGCTGCTTTTCTCTGCTCGCAGCGATTGGAGGCCAGGAGAGGAATCTGGGGGGCAAGTATCTTGGCTAGAGCTTCACAGTGGATGGAGGCATTACAAGGGCTTCCCAGGTAGCGCTAGTGGTAAAGAGCCTGCTTGCCAACACAGGAGATTTAAGAGAGGGACGCAGGTTCGATCTTTATGTTGGGAAGATCTCCTGGAGGAGGGCATGGCAGCCCTCTCCAGTATTCTTGCCAGGAGAATCCTACGGACAGAGGAACCTGGTGGGCTACCACCATCCATGGAGCCTCAAAGAGTCAGACACAACTGAAGCGACTTAGCACGCATCCACGGAGATGTTACAAGGATGACAGCGTCTCTTCCACGGTTCCTCCTTAACCCTGACTTCCGGATTGCAGGGCAGGATGAGGGATGACAGGGGCCCCCATGCAAGAAGAGAGGGAAGAGGGATGCAGGAGATGAGAGTAACATGAAGGCTGCGGGAGGTGGGGACCACGAGACGCGCCAAGCACCAAGCTCCTCCCTCCCTCTCCAGATCCCAGCTTCCACCACTGCAACAGACTGGGACCCAGGACGGCCTGGTTCCTAGAGGTGTGTCTGGAGAAAAGCAGCTTCCCAGGCTCTACCCATGGCCTTCCCCAAGCAGGCTTTTCTCCAGGTATTCTGGCTTTTGGGCGAGGAAACGAGAAAGTAACAAATATGGTTATGATCCAGTAACTCGATCAAACTCCGGGCCTCTTCGTGTGCAGCATGATCAGGACCAGGAAGGGTTTGGTGACTGTTACTGAGTTGTTATTTCAGCACCACTTAATGCCAAGTCATTTCTAAATGTGGCGGGTGCTGCTGTGAAGCTGGGGAGTGGCCCCAAGAGGGGAGAGTTACCATAACAGGCAAGAGGCTCTTCAGCTGTGGGGTCCCAGCCCTGTCTGTGCGTGTGGATAATTTTAGTGGTTTTGTGTCCCCCGCCCCCTCCTCCTTGCAGCTGGGGCTCCTTCCAGCCCTGCATTCCTCGCCATTTTTGCACTTGTCTGAATAATCCTTCTCGAAAGGAGCATCAGTGTCACTGGGTTGACAGGACAGTCAGCTGAGAGGGAGGGCAAATGGCGGTGACTCCGTTAGTGTCAGCTGAGACAGCATTCCTTCCAAGAGAGAAACAGGGACTCCCACTCCCACCCCTCCGCCCCCCAGTCCTTCCGCCTCCTCTCTGCTCCTCTGGGAGTGTCTAAAGAACCTTTGGAGAAGACTCTTGAGAGTGCCTTGGACTGCAAGGAGATCCAACCAGTCCATCCTCAAGGAGATCAGTCCTGGGTGTTCATTGGAAGGACTGATGCTGAAGCTGAAACTCCAATACTTTAGCCACGTCATGTGAAGAGTTGACTTATTGGAAAAGACCCTGATGCTGGGAGGGATTGGGGGCAGGAGGAGAAGGGGATGACAGAGGATGAGATGGCTGGATGGCATCACCAACTCGATGGGCATGAGTTTGAGTAAACTCCGGGAGTTGGTGATGGACAGGGGGGCCTGGTGTGCTGCGATTCATGGGGTTGCAAAGAGTCGGACACGACTGAGCGACTGAACTGAACTAAACTGAACTAAAAGAACCTTCCACACAGAACAGTCAGGTTGTTTGCTGTGGTTCTTAAACAGAGAGAGAGCGCTTGCTATGTAGGTGAAAAAGGCCTCCGGTGAACTTAAAACCAGCTCCTTGAGGACAGTGGGCCTCAGTCTCACTGAGATTCTCAACAGGGGCCAGGGCGCCCCCTGGGGGAGAAAGGTTAGAAGTGCAGCGGAAAGGGAGAGTTTTTTAATGATGCTGCCCAAAAGTGCCTGGGGGCCCGGAGGGTGAATGTCATGCCAAGCTCAGGACCATTCCCGCCCCCCAGTAAAGAACCAGTCCACCTAAAATGCCCCCACTGAGAACCCCGAATGCTCCCTGGAGTCCTTTCCATCTCTGACAGTCCCCAGGTCTTGGTTTCCTTGTCCATGGGCTGAACCCGAGAGAGTGGTGGTGAGTGGACAGTGGTTTTCTGGCTGGGCTGCCTGTGTTCCCATGAAGGCAGCTCCTGCCAATCTGAGTGACCCCGAGAACATTCTTCTGAACTGGAGCAAGCTCCCTTAGGGCCCATGGGAACATCTTTATCTTCTCTCCCCGTCAGGCTTCTTTCCTCCCTCTGTCTGGTGCCCTCTCTTCTTTGCTGCTCATGCCTTTTTCTTCCTTTCGTCCTCCTCTTTGATTTCCCTTCTTTGTCATCCATCTCGAGGGTGGTCCGCGGCTCTGCTGGGCTCTGCTTGCCCCATGGAGACCCTCAGGGTCACAGAGGTTACTCAGCCCAGTGAGAGCTCTCCTTTCACTGCTGGGCCACAGCCGGATGAAGGAATTCCTGCCTCGTTCTGTCACCAGGCTCATGAAGGTGCCTCCAGGCAACGGGGCTGAGCGAGGCCCTAAGTCATTTCTAAGTGAAGTCATAATGAAGTCAGAAGTGGTTTGGGTCCTTGGTCTGATCACATTGAAGCTATTTTGAATGGGCCCCAAGAAGTCATTCTCTTTAGATTCCAAGTGAGGAAATCTCCCCGGGCAGGGGTGGGTGGGTGGGGTGGTGGTTGGAAAGGGGAAAATTCCCTTCACATGAATGTAGAGGAGACACAGGAAGCGAGAACTTGAAGGTTATGGAGGGAGAAGTCAAACCTCTCGGATGAAGTGGGGTTTCTTCAACCCAGGCGCCCAGAGAAGGCAGTTTCCAACTCAGAGGCCCGCCCTGCTTCATCCCCTGGGGGATTTCATGTGGTCCAGGGTGTCCAGAGATGCTTCAAGAAACCAAGATGAAGTGATGGGCCTTATTGAGAAAGACTGCCTCTGGCAGAGTGAGCCAGGAGCCTCCAGAGCTGACGATTTACGATAGTCACGCAGGGCTGGGGTTCCTCAGGGACTCTCTGCCCCAGAAAGGAGAGGTGACGTCAGAGCCGGGAAGCCATGCCTGGGAATCTCAGTGGCCTTGGCTCCTGGTCTCCGGCCAGAGCCTCCTGCCTGGGGAGGGCTTGAAAGAAAGGCCAGGGGGCTGGAGCTCTCTCCAGAGCCGTATCCCTCGTGGCTCGGGCCTGTCTGGTCACAAGCAGCCTCAGCTGTCTGCCCGCTCAGCTGCCAGCAGTGATGCCTGTGGTCCTGGGAAGGGAGGAATGTCAGAAGTGGGGGGGCTTTGAATGAGGGTGGCAGGTGGGAGGGAGCCCCCTCAGTGTTCCTCCCCGAGGCGTATCGAGTCTGGCCTGGCCTGACTCCTGCCCAACTAGACAGGAGAGGAGGGCCTTGGGTCTCCCTGAACTTGTGAATGCTGGGCTGATGCCACCCCTGATTTAATCTCTTCCACCCTCTTAATGTGGAGGAGAAAATGGCAGCCCAGTCCAGTCCTCTTGCCTGGAAAATGGTGTGGACAGAGAAAGCTGGCCGGCTGCAGTCCACGGGGTCACAGAAGAGCTGGACACAACTGAGCACACAGAGACACACGCACCCTTAACACCGAGGACTGAAAGGTTTAACGTTGCACCGTCGCGATACATCGCTTTCTAGAATCCAGAGACCACGGAGAGTCCAGCTAAGCTGGTCCTTGTGGGTGTGCAGTGTGTGAGGGTGTCACCTGTGAACACGGGCGTGTGCGCGCGTGTGAGGGGTGTGACCTCAAGGGAGGCAGGAGCAAAAAGCCTGGGCAGCCTGCCTGGTGGCCCGCGCATCCCTGTCAGGCAGCCAGCCCTGAACCCAGCTTAGCTGGGCCGCGTCCCTGAAGTATCTCACACTCGCCCGGGAGAAGGAAGGGATACATTTCCATTAGAAGAAGGGGAATGGCTTTTTGCTTCACTGACCGGCCGTTTGTCTTGGTGACCCCACGATCTGCAAGGTGCTTGGCACAAAGTCTAAGTGTGTTGATTTCTCAGTGTCCGGCTCTGCCACCCCATGGACTGTAGCCTGCCAGGCTCCTCTGTCCGTGGGATTCTCCAGGCAAGAATATGGAGCGGAATGGGTTGCCATTCCCTGCTCCAGGGATCTTCCTGACCCAGGGATCGAACCTGGGTCTCCTGCATTGCAGGCAGATTCTTTACCGTCTGAGCCACCAGGGAAACCCAAGGGTGGCTTAGTAAATTCTCGTGAATGAGGAAGTGGTACCCAAGTTCCAGGAGCCCTGCTGGCTGACTGCCCTTCAGGCCCTCTGACCCATCCTGTCGAGTGACGGCTTGGGGGCTAGGGGTGTGAGGAGAGGAGATGCCCCAGACACAGCCCTTGTCCCAGGGAGAGGGAGGGACCTGGGTGGTTTAGGCGGGACCCTCTAGGCTTTTCCTCCACTTACGGCCTCTCTCCTGAAGCCCAGTCTCACACAGACACACCAGCTCTTTCAGCCCCAGGTTGGGCTGTCACCCCGCTCACATCCCCAACATGCTCCATCACTTTGTGATTCCGAGGCTGCTTGTGGCTTCCCTGATGCCGCCGTCCAGTGTAGCCAAGCGCTTTTTGGCCCTGAGGCTGCCCCAGGTGGGGCACATAGGAGATGGTTCACTGTCCCCGAACCGTCTAGATGCAGTTAGCCCATACTAGGGTATGTGGTGAATATCAGTGGCACGTCCCACAAAATGCTTTCTCTATGGAACCACAGAGAGGAGGTCCTCTCCCGACCCCCTCCCGCTCTGCAGAGAGCCGCTGCGCTGGCTCCCGGGATGCAGGCCTGAGGGTGGACCTGGGACCAGGCCGTCAGGCAGTCAGCCTGGTTCACGCTTAGATACAGTGACATTGACATGACGCTGGGACAGTCCATTTCTGTGCGGAGAGAAGTGCCCCCTCCTTCCTTCCACAAAGTGCACCCAAGGAAAGCTGAAGCCCCCACCCCACGTCCCCTAAAATAGAAGGCGTCTGAGAGCCTTTCAGAGGGAAAGGCCTCCTTGTTTGGACTAGGGAAGGATTTGGAGAAATACATTGTTCTAAAATAATAACCCTGGATCTGATGTGCAAGGTTCTGGGCAAGTGCAGACCCAGCTGAATCATCATCCTGGGGCTTGTGTTTCTTAAAAATAACCCCCCTTGCAATATTCTAATTATAGCTGGGGGAGCACTCGGAAGGGCCTCGCCACAATAGCTCCCCCAGCCCTGGCCCTGAGACGAGCTGGCGAGGACTGAGCCGTTGTTTCTGGCTGGGCTCCCAGGCGGGTGGCATGCTGCGATAACCCACTTCTGCCCTTCGCCAGGCCAGGAAATCCAGCCAGTGTTGCCATGAGAGAGAAGGGTTTCACCTTGCAGACAGTTCGCCAGGAATCTCAGTTTAACTCATTTTCTGCCAGTGTTGTCGTTCAGTCAGTCGTGTCCGACTCTTTGGGACCCCATGGACTGCGGCACGCCAGGCTTCCCTGTCCTTCACTGTTTCCCAGAGCTTGCTCAAAGTCATGTCCATTGAGCGGGTGATGCCATCCATCCATCTCATCCTCTGTCGTCCCCTTCTCCTCCCGCCTTCAGTCTTTCCCAGCATCAGGGTCTTTTTCCAATGAGTCAGTTCTTCGCATCAGGTGGCCAAAGTATTGGAGCTTCAGCTTCAGCATCAGCCCTTCCAATGAATATTCAGGGTTGATTTCCTTTAGGATGGACTGGTTTGATCTCCTTAGAATCCAAGAGTCTTCTCCAGCACCACAGTTATGCCAATGGTAGCCTTTTTTCCTCCTCCCCTGTGTTCAGGGCCGTCGTGGGAGGCAGGAGGGTGGGATACAGAGGAAGGAGACGACTTAGTCCCTTTCTGTTGGAAGGCCCCACGCTGTCTGTTGTCGCAGAACCAAATTCAGCTGTACAAGTAGGCATGTTCCCCAAGTGACCTTCAAAGATAAGGTAAACCTCTCCTATATACAGAAAAAAAAATCTTCCAGTTAATTCTTAGAATGTTTGTTCATGATGGCTTGCATTCTGGCTTAGGACTTAGTTAAAATAAAAATATCCCATCACAAACCTATCATAATGAAATCCTATCAGCCGTTTAGTAGGAACTAGACCAGCTTCCCTGGTGGCTCAGTACTAAAAAATCTTCCTGCAATGTAGGAAATGAGAGTTCGATCCCTGGGTGGGGAAGCTCCCCTGGAGAAGGAAACTGCAGCCCACTCCAGTGTTCTTGCCTGGAGAATCCCTGGGACAGAGGAGCCCGGCAGACTACAGCCCATGGGGTCGTAAAGAGTAGGCCATGACTTAGCGATTAAAAACAGCAAAGGAACTAGACCAGAGTTTATTGAGAGGTACAGAATATTCAGCAGTGGGGATCTGCAGATGAATTTACTTGATCTGTGCTCTAAAGTTGTTTGCAGACTCTGAGGCAGACTCAAGAATTATGAACCTTTGGGATTCTTTAACCTAGTGGACCCCAACCTTTTTGGCACCAGGGAAACTTCATGGAAGACAGCTTTTCCGTGGACCAGCGTGAGGTGGGGATGGTTCAGGCAGTAATGCTAGTGGCGGGGAGCAGCCGCTGGCTCCCTGCTGTGTGGCCTGGTGCCTAACAGGAGTTGGGGACCCCCTCCAACGATGAGATGGCAGAGGATGTGGAGCAAGGAGCGGTGCATTGTGGGGAGATTTCGTCAGAAAATCCTTCACGGGGAAGTGGCATCGGGGTTGGTCCTTGAAGGGATGAGAAGAGACATGCGGGAGGCAATCCAGAAGCCAAGATGCAGAGACAAGAGTGGCCTGACGTCTTCCTCAGATGCTTGGGAGGATGCTCTGTGTGGGGAGCAGGAGACCGAGGGTCAATGTCATTGCATCTTGATCAAGGTCATCCACTTTTGATTCTGGAGGAAAATTCTTGTCTTGCTAACCACGTGACTTTGAGCACGTTTCCAAACTTTCAGGGCCTCTCTTTCTTCCTCTGTCAAATGGATGGTAACAGTATCAGCGCCGGAAGGCCATGGTGGGAATGAATTCGTGTAAGCCCCTTAGAACAATGCTTGGCACAGAGTAAGCTATTTATAGTGGTGGTTTCTCAGCAACTGGGGGCTTGGAGGAACTGGCGGAATAGTTAAGGAAAGGTTTAGAAAAAAAGAGGCCAAAGGGCCCCAAGGCAAAGTGCATCTGTTTTCAAGGATGCTGAGAGCAGAACGTGGTAAAGATAAAGGGAGAAGTTTCAGGAACATAGAAACTTGAATAAAAGGTGAAAATGCTCTTCCTTGCGGCTGAGAGGCTTCAAGAGGAAGCCAGGAGAGTGGCCAAGAAGTGGCAGAGCAGGTGGCGTCCGAGTGGCTCGTGCTTGTGGCCCGTCGCTGCAGGGACCCCAGGGGAGCCCTTGTTAGGGGTCAGCGGGAGGGGCTTGTTCGTTCCTTGACCTTCCTTGTCACCTGTCGTGCCATGGACTTTCCAGCAGGCGCTGTTGGTCGCAGAAACGGGGGAGAGAGAAGAGGCGAGTGTGGGTTTATCCCAGCCCCTGAGAAACATTAGGGAGCTGGGGTCTTACTGGCCTTCGTCTCACATATGAAGGGCAGCACCTTCAGAGTTTCAGGAGGAGGAGAGGTGTGACTTGGTATTGAGGAAAATGCCAGGACAGGAAGAAAGCTTGTGCAAGAAAGGCTCGGAAAAGTGAGGCGAGCTGATTGATAAATGCTGCGAGGACCGTGGAGCAAGGGTTCTTGTTAAAGCACGAGGAACTGCTTAACCTTTGGAGGCAGTGGGAGATCTCAGAGCCGCCATGGCTCAGGGCCCACGTAGTGTGCGAGATCCCAGGGGAGAAGACAGACTCTCAGAGATGGTTTTCTGGACTTCATTTTAGATGTGGCTGCTTCTCTGAAAGGATTCTGGAGCACTTGCTCGAACTTGTTCTTAGTCCGTATACTAATTACTCAATACCGTTACTAGTATCATGTCTGAATTAGCTGCTAACTAGTGAGTTAATGGCTTCCCTGATGACTCAGATGGTAAAAAATCTGCCTGCAATGCAGGAGACCCAGGTTCAATCCCTGAGTTGAGAAGATCCCCTGGAGCAGGGAATGGCTACCCACTCATTTTAAAAATGGGAAAAAAAAATTGTGAGATAAATCCTGAGAATGCTTAGGCATGATCTTATGTCGGGAAGTCTCCTAGGAAGTAGTTTTAATGAAGACAGGTGATGAGCTGCTAAAGGAATTCTTTCCCCAGCTTGAAGTACTTTCTTGTATGACTCCCGTGAATGCTTGAGTGTAGTGTCATATTGCAAAGTACATGAGAAAATGTATTACATTTAGGGAAGAGAGGCGATTTGCCTTGGAATGATTTTCCACATGGACATGCTTTTTCAGATGAATTCTGAAAGTTTCATCCTAAGTTTATACCTTCAAGCCTGAAATAGAGACGGACAATGTCTAGGAGAACCTGAGTCACCCCAGACATCTGGGAGGCGCTGAGGATGCCAAGGTTTCTAGGAGCATTTGGTCCAGGTGCTTAGTTCTGTTGTAGTCGAACTTTAGACCCTTGCAAGGGTTACAGATACGTGTCAGAGGTTACAGTGTGACCAAATTCAGGCTTGAAGTTAAACAAACTCATGCAGCAACCTGTACCTTTCATTTTGAACTCTACATTGAAAACCTGTTAAAAGGCTCCTTAAAACCTATACAGCTGGACTTCAGAACAAGAAGTAGAGTTGGGAGCCAAGGCTGGTGGGTGGTGGGGTGCGCGGTGGGGTGTGCTGTGGAAATACCCAAAGGGTCGAGGGCCCTGACAACAACGCTAAATGATCTTTCTGTATCCCCTCCCCTCTCCCCCCACCATCTTTCACCCGCAGGCCTGCGCTGCCTGAGAAGGTGGCTGACGTCAGCACTCTGAACGAAGTGGGCTATCAGATCCGGATTTAGGCCGGCCCTGCCGCAGCAGCAGGGCTTCCATGGTGCTTTTCTCTGCCTTTACCCAGCATCTTCAGGAGGAACTGCAGCTATTTATTGAGAACTGCTGAATTTTATTCTTATGGATTCACTTGGAGGTAGACTCTGAGTGGCTGGTAACGACAAAAAAATTCATGAAGGGACAACCATGAAAAGGCTGTGATAGACCCCACTGGGGTTGGACTGTCCCCCTCACTCCAGATAGAAAGGGTAAGACCATAACTGTAGTTTTTTATATTTTCCCATTTACCTACTTTCTTTTACTTGCTTTGAACATTATGCCTCACTAGTAGTCCATGTTCATAAAGCCCTCCCCCCCTCCCACTTTTGATACAGTAAGGTAACTCAATCAGTATTAATGTCTTTTTCAGCAATAACAGAGGCAAAGATTGGTGGGTTTTTTTTTTAAGCAGTCAATATTACCTCAGCATCTTGACATCAGATATGCAAACATAATGGTGGGTTGTTTTTTTTTAATTCTATTTGTATTATTTCCCCAGTATTTCCCATGGGGATCTCCACGAGGTTTGGAATTTTTTTCCTGGTGCACACGTGATGAGATTTTAGGTATTATATGCAAGTGTTTTACTTAAAGAGCACTGAAATTCTTCTGGCAATACGGGAAATCATTTTCAGGATCTTGGAGTTACTACTTTCTTAATCTTTCTTACAGCATTCACTGACAGCAGCTTTTGTTCTTTCAAAACAAAACAGAAAAGCAAGTTCAGAAGCTAGCCTGTGTTCTGTCACTAACATTTAAACTTTGCAGACTCCAGTGAAAAGCACATGAGGTCATGTACTGTTACACACATTTAGCAGTATTGCGATTACCTCTGACAATACCACACTCAGACAGAGACCAAGAGAGAATCAGTAGGTCTTGAGAACTAGGTAACCTTTCTGTTCACATTTCACCTGAGTTTTAAGCTCTGAGTCAGGCCTTTGTTCTGCAGGACTCACTGTTGTTAGGTATGTGTTCCGATGTCTTATATTAAGACCAAATATGGCATGATGTGATTATTTCCCAGTACCATTTTTAGGTACCACTTCATGATATTTAGGAACTGGTATTGGAAAATGCAGTGATTTGGAGAAGCAGAATCTTTGTTTTTTAAATGGAAAAGACTTCGGGTACAGTGTTATTACACCTTACAGCGTGATGTTCTCCTGATGTTCTCTGAGGAGCACGGTATGAGTATCTGGCCTGCATATGGCAGTTACAGTGTAACTTCTGCTGCAGATCACACAGAGTAACTCACACACCAAGTCTGTGTGTTATCAAGAGTACAGCTTCTCCTTCACTTGTTTGATCTTAGCAACCATGCCAACTCAGGAGACCAAAAAGCATATTTAAGTGAAGTCTGCTAGTCAACAAAAATGTTATTTCAGTCTTGGGGCCTCCCCCTCTGGCTTTCTTTACCTGAAGGTGGAATTTTTGGGAGGGGAGTAAAAAAATCTGCTCATTCAGATTCTTTACCCCTGAGGCAACAAGGGAAGGAAAAAGACCATCCTTCAGCCATGTGCAACTGGGCTCACTATACCGTAAGAATCAGTGTTATTAATGGAAAGTACTTTCCTTGAAAAAAGAAGTCGAATGCCCTTTACGTGAAAAAGGACCAAGTAAGTCCAATCTACATCTCAGTTAGATTGAACCAGTTAAACACATTCAGGACTTAACCACTTTTAAGAATAGTACTATCAGTAGAATTGAAAATGAGTCATTTTAATCTTCTCGAGACAAACCCATTTGCAGCCTCCTGGCCACATGTATTTAGATGTTTGGAGTAGTCCGTGAATCATTTCATTTTCATTCTGAAATACGGACTTGACTCTAGATGCATGTTTACCAATCTGAAAGTTTATTATATCCAATAAGTAGACTACATATAATACTGCAGTCATCCTAAGGGCTTGGAATAGGATTTTCCAAGTATTAAGTACAGTCCAATCTAAAATATGGAATGTCAACAATTGCATATCCTTGTCCCCCACAGAAGGGGAAAGGAATTAGGAATACCACCACTTTCTAATATGCTGATATCTAAGCCTTAAAACTGCCAACTGGCTTCAAGATTCAATCAGTAACCTGATTTCTTCCACACCCACTTCTTGATTTTAAGACTTATTTCCCCAAAGCAAGAGTTAGTCACAGAAACATGAAAATAAGTTAAAATGTTCTTAGTTGTTACTCTATTTTTACTGCCTATGGAATACGTTAATTTCTAAAGGACACAAGAAAAGTACCAAACTTACATTCTAGTGAATTGATAATACGGTAAAGGAAAAAAAAAATGACATGATTTATCTTTTACCCCACAGAATTGATTTTAAATCTGGTTATAATTCAAAAGATAAAATCCATGAAATGATTTG
Organism: Muntiacus reevesi; assembly: GCF_963930625.1. Lineage (NCBI taxonomy): Eukaryota > Metazoa > Chordata > Mammalia > Artiodactyla > Cervidae > Muntiacus > Muntiacus reevesi. The sequence continues at coordinate 115,578,033 of NC_089253.1, read as the reverse complement.
AAATCTAGTTTTTAAAAAAAGTTAATGCAAGAGAAATTTTATGCTTAAGCCATTGTGATAATACTTGCAAAGTTTAAATGAATGACAGGACTCTTGATTCTAGACTACATGTTGTGCTGTTTTGAGTACTTTTATTTCAGAAAGTGCTATTTAGTATTTTCTATACACTCTGAAATCATGAGCATTTCACTTTTTCTAAGTCAATTATTTCATAAGGATTTTATTAATAGATATTGGTAAATAGAACTTTGGAGATCTTAATTACGTATTCTTACTATACCCGAAGCTTTTGTAAGCTCTAGTTTTATGTACAACCTTGTACAGTTTTTTTGACATACAATTCAGAATCTTGTTTATTCTCTTGGACTTTGTTCTGGCCAATACATTTTTTTTAGATCTCTTAAGAAAAACTGTGATTGTTTTAGTGGGTATTTTTCTAAGTAAATGAAAACTTTTAATGGTATTTTAGAGAATGCCAGATAAGTGCATGTTTCAATTTAATGTTTTTCTCATCACTTGTATGTTTATACACAGCATGGGACTTTCAATAAAATCATCCTGGAAACTCAAGGATTGTTTTCCTTCTAAAAATATAAATGGTGTGATTTTTTTTTTATTCCTCTTATTATATACTTGTTCTAGTAAATTAATTTATCACTCTCACCCTTGTCTTCTTCCACAATTTTCAGATTCTGTATTAAATTTATCACTCTATTTTGGTGTATCTTAATTCACTTATTGGCTTCCTTATATTTTGGCATCACCCAAGGCAACAAGTGAATTACACAGCTTATTTCATCTACCACAAAACCTTCAGGCACAAATGTACTAGCACAATAATTTATTAGGTAACTTACATGGACAAAGTGCAAATGACTTGACAAAGTGAATGTTTTTCCAACCCTTTGAACTCTGGATCTCTTAGTGTTTTTAGGAAAGCAAAGGGTTAAGAGCAGACAAGTCGCTAAATTCCAGAAAAGACAATTTCAAACACACCTACTGATATCAAAAGCTATAGTAAAACCAAAATTTCATTATTGCAATTCTGCAATATATCCCTTTCCATTTAAAACCTGGATAGCACAGCAGGTGAGATGGGGAGATTTGGTTTCAGCAATTAACCAAATTTAATTGCTTTTGGCAGGTAAATACAAGGCTCCAACAGTTATTAACTCTTCTGATCAAACAAAGTAAAGACACGTGGACAGTTAATTTTAGTGGAGCTTTAAAAGCCTGTGAGAAAGTTACAAAGGATTCCTTGGCCTACAGTACACATACTACTACTTCATTCTATAAGCTAAAGTTGAAAGCAATTTTATGGGATTAACTCAAAGTGAAGTACGTGAAAAGGGCCTAAAATCACAATATATTAATCAGGATACAAAAAAATAAGTTTTCAGAGGTTTTCAGGGATGTTTGTTTATCAAGAATACCTATATATAAAGTTAGTTGTTAACAAATTCATACAACACAACATACTTATCCATGAATCTTCATTTTTCTTTCCCTAATACTAAAAGGGATAAAAATACTATCTGCTGTTATCATTTGCTGATGACAATATCTGCTAATCAGAACATGTAATACTTTGAAAACTGTTACTACAAAATGTGGAAAATCCTAGAACTATACGGTTAATACTGTTAAGTTAAAAAAAAAAGTGATACAATAAACAGAAGTATTTCTATAACACTATAACTTTTACTAGACAAATCCTTATAACCCACATACTTTTTGGGGGTATTTATCTGGTTTATTTATTTTTTAATAATTGTAAATACTTCAGTAGAAAAAGTCCGAGCCTACAAAGTAACTACTGCTGCTAATTTAAAATGAAGCATTCTATTCAGAAAACCCACTGTAAAAAACTTTTATAATTCAGAATAATTCAATATAAAATTACTTAGTAAAAATGTACATAGTTCTTTGATCCCAATTCTAGAAAAGAGTAAATTTTCACTTAGGTTTTAAAATGTGTGATTCAAACACTCATTAAGAGCCAACTGCAGGATTTTTCAGACCCACTCTTAACCACTTTATAAAAAAGACCAGCACCATCTCACACTGCTGAATCATGATAACAAAAGAGACAGAAACCTAAAACATTATAGAAACGACAACAGTTGAACCACAACAAAACAGTTAATATCAACTATTAAAGAGTCTTAGGTCTCCAAGTTAATATCTCCCCTCTAGAGTTCTGCTGGCTTCCTCTTATTTCTGAGGCAAATAAAAAGAATCTTATAGCTGCCACTTTGTTCCAAATACAAGTTTCCTAATAAATTTCTACAGGATTGGTTTAGTAAAGTAAAACCTTTCCTTCAATCCAGAATCTTTTCTTGAAACTAAATTAAAAAAAAAAAAATTACTAGGGAAACCCAAGGCATGACCCCAGAATGACTCTTAGGCGTCCATACAGTCCACTACAGGATGGAGGGTGGGCTTGTCCAAAACACCTCATCACACGAGTTACGGTGACCTACATTTTCCCAATAAAATGCAGGCACATTACATGGCTCAGGATGGTAATAAAATGGATTAAGCAATTTGTACAGTTCTAGAAAGTACTATCAAGCCCCATCAAAGACAAACTAAAATGGTTAGACACTTGTGAACAACCCAATGATTTCTGAGATGAATGAGTTAGGACTCAACAGACATGATCCTTGTGATGAAATCAGGCCTTCTGCAAGAGAATGAGTTGCGGTTTGCAAGAACTCAAAGATATTTTGGATCCACTTTAAAGCTTGCTAAAAACACGAAATTCTTTCCTAAGAGACTAAAGAAGTTGCGCCGTATTTAAAAATCACTGTCAATTTTACTGGGATTTAGAATAAATATTTACAACTTTTTTTGCAATCAACAGCATTTAGATCTCACTTGTCAGGAAAATATTTTTTCATTATTAAAAAAAAAGTGTAAACTTGTTTCTTCTGTTACCTGTTTCAAACATTTAACATAAACCTCTTCAGAAATTTCATAGCGTAAAAATAAATAAACATGCAAACTCTTAAGAACTCTTTGGGGGAAAAAAAACCAAACGGGAACGCAAAGTATATATGTAATCAAAAGTCAGAGCTCAAGTCTGAATTTAGCCAATAAAGGCAGATGATCCGAAGAGTTATTTTCATTTGGAAGTCCATTAACAGTCCATAAGTCTTCTTCTGTAAGAAGTGACAGTCTGGCTAGAAGTTTCAAGCCACCAACCAAAGTAACTTCAGCTCCTACATTAAAAAAGCACATACACATTTAGTGAAACAACAGGTTGTAAATTGACCAAGGAAGTCTTTAAAAGAAAAAAATGATATGTAACTTGACACTGCCCTGGAAGTCTAACATGAAACAGTTTAAAATAAAATATGGTTAGTTTTTTATTGAGTTATAACCTAATTATAACTCTCAAACAAACAGCAGTCTCAGATACTTGTTTTCCTACTTCAAATTTTTTTTTTTCAATTTCAAGTTCTACAAATCATCTTTAGAAGAAAATATCAATGTAACACATAAGAATGTTAAGAGTAATTTGAGATTGACAACTACCTAAGAAATTCACCCATCAACTTTTCTGTAATTGTATAAAACTGAAAGACTAAGCCACATCTAAGTAGAACATTTATTAAGTGACTGTAGAATAAATTAGTATAACTTGGTCCCAGAGACTCAGTACCCACAGAAGTGGAGTAAAAGACAGGCTCTTAATGTTAACATGGGAGATGCTGGTCCATGGCACCCTGCCGCCGCCTAGTGGATATATGTAGTATGACAACTACCAGAACTAGCCTACAGCTGCAAAGCAGCAAGGTGAGGAGTTGGCCATCTCCTGAGTGTTACTAGTAAGGTTACTTTTGGAAAGAGAGAAAAAAACAGAAGGGAAAATTGGGAAAGAAAAGTAGCACTGAAAAAAAGGAAAAGGAAGAGAAAAAAGAGGAAAATCAGAAAAGACAAAATAGCTGCCCACATTTAGGATTTTCAGTTTTCTGAATACTTTTCTGACTCCCAGTTCCCTGCTGTAAAGAATCTCTAAAGAATCTGCCTGCAATGCAGGAGACCCGGGTTCAATCCCTGGGTTAGGAAGATCCCCTGGAAAAGGGAACAACAACCGACTCCAGTATTCTTGCCTGGAGATTCCCATGGACAGAAAAGCCTGATGGACTAATTCATGGGGTTGTTAAAAAGTCAGACATGACTAAGCAACTCATCACTTTCACTACTTTAAACCTCTCTTCTCCATGTTAAATCCTCTAACCAATATTAATACCTTGTTTTCAATAAATCATACAAGGAAAAGTGTTTATCACCTTTGCTTTTTAAAAACACACTTTTCAGACTTAGCTCTTTCCAGAAAGAACCAATATTCCAGGGTCAGCATGACAAAACTGTCAGCTTTGGTAGTTCAAGCAAGGCCCTACAATGAAGGCAGCATACCTTAGTAAAATTTAAGTACAAAACTGTATGATACTGCTGTCGCAAGAAAAACAATAAACTTGTGGTGAGTAAAAACCGAAAGGCAATATAAAAGATCTAAAAAGCAACTCAGAAGCTGACTGGGATTGGAGGCTAGAGCTGAGGATGTAATTCACGGGGAATAATTTGCTTTGAGGTATTTCACTGCCTCCACCTTTTGCAGGTGATAGACTGATTTACTCAGATACATTACCAATCTGCCAAATACATTACCAATTTTAAAATATTTTTAATTTCTAAATCGAGAACTTAAAAAAATAAATAAATAAATAAATAAATAAATAAATCGAGAACTTTATCCAGATGTTTGGCTTTCTCAGCTTCAGCCCTGAAGTTTTTAGTTACTGTGTTCTCAAGCAGAATTTAAGATTACACGCATTCTTTACCTGGCTGCTCTGCAACACGTTCCTTTTCAGCAGAATAGAAAATATAATCCACAGTTATGGCACTTCGGGAATGACAGGTGGTCACTTCTGGGATTCCAGTGTCAGGAAAATAATGTGAATAAACAGATGACAAGCTGAAATGGTGCTGTAAATTTGAAGATAACCTAAATTGAAGGAAAAAAAAAAGTATTTAGCATCCATCAAGTTTTTCATGATTTTTAGAATTCCTCCTACTTAAAGCACTTTTTCACTTAAATTTCCAGACAAAACCAGACATTAGGACAATATTTATTTAAACAAACCATAGCACAATTTCACATTTCTTTATTCATGCAGTGATATCCAAAAGTCATTAATAGGGCTATACTAAGTGGGGTGGGGGAGCTCAATAATTAACATACCAATGTGATTATTAAAATTAATTATAACACATTTGAGAGCCTCCACTTACTAATGAACACATATTCCAAAATAATTTGTAAGTTTGCTGCTTCTAAAATAGAAAACTAAAGTGGCCTTTAGGAATATTATTTAGAACTGACAGACTTTTGATGTCAGAGAGGCCATATCTTTCCATGGTTATCCTTGCTATGGTATGTGAGATAATTTTGTACTGCATTTTAAAACAGCTTCTATATAATGGCTTACAATTACCCCATTTTTTAAATACACATGATGTTACAGGCAAAAGGTTTAAAAATCATCTCCCATTAATACATCATGAATTTTAAGGATATTTTATTTCATGAAACAAAACAAAATTTAAAAGACATTATTTTGTTCATCTAACACACATTTATCAAACATCTCGTAAGTTCCAGGCACTATCTCTTAAGTGCTAAGGATATACAGAGAAAGGTGTCGCCCTTCGTTTAAAGAGCTCATAGGTCAATAAGCACAGGTAATTGCTTCAAATCATTCTACTGCCAAGTTTTAGAAACTTTTTATATCTAAGGACTTATAGTTACAATATTACTAAATGTAAATAGGTCTACTGCAAACTGTTCTTACTACTAACATTTTAGTTTACAGATACAAGTATGCATATAAAGACACTCACTGTATTTTAAAGATATAAGTACTTTTTCTTATACTCTATTGTGTTATAAAAAGATTTCAGAATTACTCAAAACTAAGTATTTGCTAGCAAGAGTAGCCTTTTTAATAATCTCACTCAAGGAAGTTTCTATTGTGAAAGGTTTAAAATTTTTAATTAAATTTTTTTAATTAAAAAAAATTGCTCCTTTCTTACTAGTTCTTATATATGAGATATTTTCCCCAAACGAGATATACAAAATATAATAAGACTAAGAAGGCAGATAAAAAGAATGAGAGGTGATTCTGAAATTTAAGTGTTAAAACAAAAGTCAAAGCTATAGAAGAATCATACTATGAAATAAACAAGACTCCTAAGACACAAATGATAGTTTCCATCCTGTTGTATTAAATATATGTTTTTCAACCACAGCCCTAAGCATCCATGATTCTTTAATAAAAACAAACCCAGGCATCTTTACCTGGCTACCTATGATGACCTTTCCCTGTAGTTTAAGAGATGAGTTTAGGTAATTATCTTTTCTACAGCCATATTCTTTTTTTGGGGATCAATTCTCCTATAATTTTTTTTTTTTTTTAAGATTTATTTTTGAGATCCAGTAAGCAGTTAAAGGAGGCTAAGGATCGTCTTGAAATCTCAAAGATATTTTTCTGTGTTCTTCACCTTTGTTTTTGTTTTAAATACTTATTTATTTATTAGTTGCAACTCATAGGATCTTTAGTTGTGGCATGTGGGATCTAGCTCCCTGACAGGGATTGAACCTGGGCCCCTTGGCTTTGGGAGCATGGAGTCCCAGCCACTGACCCACCAGGGAAGTCCCGTCACCTTTGTTTTAAGTAATAGCAATGTCAGCGGGTTCAGGTCAACGGACAAATTGTTTCTATAAACAACAATGCTTAAGTGCTTACTGTATGTTAAACCCTGAGTTTTACATGCTTTGTCTCATCTAGTTCTCATAACAACCCAATTTATAAAGAAACAATCTTTTAAAAATGTTCAATTTCTTGCTTAAAATCACACAGCTAACGAGCAGCAAAGTCAGGGTTAGAACTCAGGTCTCTTTGTCTAAGAGCCAGCGTTCTTCACCAGCACAAAGTATCATCAGCTTTATTTTTTAACCAAGTGATTTTTGGGAAATGATTTCTTTACTCAACTAGAGTCAGCACATATCTACTGCTGCTTTCCAGAACTCACTTTTCCGCTGTCACCAGGACCTCTGTCTTGTCTGGCTCTGTCTGTGTCAGATCACCGTCTGGAAGAACAAAGAGAAGCTTGGTAATACTATCAGTGTATTGTTTTGTTCTACTTTGCCTTAGAGTACTTTTACTCTAGGAACAAAGTTAAGGCATATCTTGTTTAGACAGATGCCTAGTTAAATGGTTCATCCCAGAATCTGTATTATGACGTTCTCCAGAATTAGCAAAAATAAAACACAAACATGTCCAAAGCAACATGCAAAAGTAATTTTGGAAGTTGATTTTCAAAAGGTAATCAGAGTTCTTAAAAAAAAAAAGTGAACAACTATGCTTTTATATATGAATATTCATCTCTGAGATGTTCTCTCTTTAAAATTTTAGTTGCATGCCTTCAAAGGGAACACTATTATCAAGAAGACTGCCGAAATGGATTGCAAACACTTACCTGGCTTTTCTACTTTTGGTAACTGCTGTACCTCATACACACAGTTCTGTGAGATACCTAGGTTTGGGGGCCAAATTGGAATAGATAAAATTCTTTGTCCCCGTGAAGACTGTTCCTGGCCAGATACCTAAACAAAATTTCAACAGGTATCTTAGGTGGATAGATTTTAAATTATGTACTGAAAAGTTTATTTCTTAAATGAAAGGAAATCCAAGAATGGTAAATATTATCCTTTATTCATTATATCATTTGTGCTTGTGAAATTTTGCTCAAATACAGTTCAGAAAACATTATTACTTACATAAAAATGGTAATTTTTCCTATGCATGTTTTTCTTGAATTTGGAAATCTAAATCATCTATAGCTTTGGACTAATACTTCTCCTATTTTTACTACCTGCATTATAGTTCCTGGTATATAAAACACTAAGAAAGATCAACTCATAAAATTTTAAGCTGTCATCCAAAACTCGGTGGTAAGGGCTTACTCTGGGTAAATGTACTGAAGAGGAAAGGATCTGAACTAAGCAGAGAACAAGAACAATAAAAATAAAAACATGGGATAAATTATACTCAGCTAAACAACTGAAATATTTATCCTTATGTAAAGGAAAATTTATATAATAAGCAAATATTAAATTACTGTTTTTCTAACTCTTTTGCCCACATCTGGCATTCAAAACACTATTCTGCAACTGTGAGTAGTTCCTTATTTATGAAGTACTCCTGTCTGTCAATCCTTTTATTTTCCTTCTTCACCCCCATTCTGAATTTTCTGTTGGCTCCTACTTCCTCCAAGCAGAATGCTGTCACAAATAGATGGAAAAGTGAATTCAATCCAGTGAATATAATTACTTATGAGTAGCTACGGATCATCACTGCAGCTTGGTAAACTGACTCATCTGAGGTTTTCAAACAGCTCTGGGATGACCTTACAAGGTAAAGCTCTGTCCTCACTTTACGATGAAGAGACTTACACCCACCTCCTAATAAGGAGGAGTGCACTTACCTTTCCTATGGCAAGTCCTTCGTAATTCAATTTTCCTTCCTTAATAAAACTATAGAGTGGAGAACCGGGAACAGAATTGAAGTCCCCACACATAACAATGGGGCAGAGGCTGCCATCTTTCTGACGGGCAACACTGGAAATCTCTGCCAGCAGCATTGCCAGCTGGGTCAGTTTAATGTCACCTCGCCTGGGGTTGTACAACAGATGCGTGTTAGCCACACAGATGGCGGGGGAGGCGGCGCCCGGGATCTTGGGCTGCAAGAGCAGCACCAATCCAATGTTGTCTCTGTCCAGGAGAGGAACGTCGCGCCGGTAGAACTCCACGGGGTTCACTGACAAGAGTGAGAACTTGGAATGTTTGAAGCAGATGGCGCAGCCGTCAGGCTTCCTTCCTGTCCGCATCTTGTATTCACAGTGATAACCTGTAAGAAAGAAAACAAGTTTGAACACAGATGACTGTTTTTTCATATATATATGAAAGTAACAGTACTATGTTTTGCCACACTTGCAAAAAATAATATATATGGTAAAACAAAATTCTAATTTTTGGACAATGTTTGTGAGTGAAGTCACTCAGCCGTGTCTGACTCTTTGCAACCCCATGGACTGTAGCCTGCCAGGCTCCTCTGTCCATGGGATTTTCCAGGCAAGAATGCCGGAGTGGGTTGCCATTTCCGTCTCCAGGAGATCTTCCCAACTCAGGGATCAAATCTGGGTATGCCACACGGCAGGCAGACGCTTTACCCTCTGAGCACCAGGGAAGCCGGGACAAGGTTTACAGAAGTGTATTTTTAAAAAAATTAGTAATGTAGGATGTTAAAAAGTGTTGGAATAAAAAAAGTCTACGATTGAGTCAAACATTTTTTTACCAGCAGACTGCAGTGTGACATGCGTGTATGTTATCACAGTCCCATTTCCATCCTGACAGAAATCAGAGTCAAGGCAAAGACAGTGACCTTATAGTCATCGCTGCCCTCTCGCCGACCCCAGATCTCTCACCTTTTTGCCTCTAACTCTTCCCTGCGTTTTCCACTCCACACACAGCAGCTTCTCTTGCCTCAAGGCACTCCAACCTTCTCGGAGCCTTCTCCACTACCTGGAGTACTCCAGGCACCACTGTTCCTTCACCTCCTTTAAGTCTTTACCCAAAAGTTGCTTCCTCGGATCGTTTTGTAAAACTGAAAGCTGACCCATTTCCCCTTTCCTGTGCTTTCCCCAGAAAACTCTCATTACCTGAGGTACTGTTTACTTGTCTGTTCAGTTTATTCTTGGCCTTTCTCCACTAGGACGTATGCTCCACGAGGATAGAAACCTGTTACCTGTTTTGCTCACTGCTCTATCCCCACTGCCTTCAACAGTGCATGGTATACAGAAGACACTCAAAAAAATACATGCTGAATGAATGAACGCAACGTAGGCAGCATTTCTCAAAGAGATGACCTGTTTCTAAGGTATTCATTCAATTAGGCACTGTGGACACGGGTGTCATAAAATGATGAACTAGATACAGTGCTCCCTGATCTCATGGAACTCAGAATCAATCTTAGGAGTCTGGTAGAAGGCAAAGAGACTCCTGGAAAGGCAGCTATGAAGAGATTCTTGCACATCCTTCCATTTGAATTAAAATACGTATCAACACAAAAGTTCCCATTTGAAATACTTCAATCTTTTCTTGACCTCTTGAAATGGGTATTAAGCGGTTTTTCAAAGTTAAAATTTTTAGTCCAAATATACCTCACACCTTTGTTATCAAGCTATGCTTTAACAACCCATTAAGTAAATCTGGCTAAAATAAAAGTTACATTTGTACCCAATGATTCCAAACTTGGCCTGATCTCGGTTCCATAATGATCTTCTTGAACTTCTTGCAAACAAAGTACCTTAGAAGAAAAAATGGCTTGAATTAAAACAAAAAAAATACAAATATGAACTTTCTGGTGCTTTTGTTTTTAAAATTCTAAAAACCTGATGAAAGCTGAAATAGTTTTTTCTTGTATAAATCTATCAAATTAATGTCTCCAAATTTGATCAGTCCCCAAAACCGTGACCTTTACTCACAAGAATCCCTCTTATTATCCAAAGCTGATATTTCCCAAAGGAAATATTTATAATTTATATGCTGGAATATTTTTCCTGAATTTACAAGTTCATTCATATTAGATCCTTCTAGTCGTTTCTTAAGAGGTAATTTTTTGAATGCCATCATCTAAATTAATTTCTGCATGAATTATTAAAATTTTCAATCAAAGGAAGTATTTACTGAACACTTAATCTGGTAGCAGCTCTTCTCAAAATTGATACTTAAAAAAATTTTTGGATCTTTTCTGAAAAGTTATATAATCATTTATATCAACAACCATTAGCAAGTTATTCCTCCAAAGTTATAATACCCTACTCAAAGCTGTTCCATCATCTTATCTATTAAAAAAACATTTTTTTTTTGGCCATACTGTGGCTTGTGGGATCGTAGTTCCCCGACCGGAAACGGAACTCGAGCCTCGGGCAGTGTTAAGCACAGAGTCCTAGCCACTGGACTGCTAGGGAATTCACCTATAACTATACAGGCCTTCCCTCTGACTTCAGAAACAAAAGGGGTAAAAAACCATTTAGTTCAGAAATGAATCCAACTTTTCCTTAGGTGAATAATTCTGATATTTTACACTTACATCTGCATCAAAGTGTTTAATTTCTTTCAGAATATTGGGAAACCTAAAACTCCAGTGTAACACTGGCCGCCGGCAGTGTTTATAAAGGTGTGAATTGTCTTCCAGCAAATCTTGTGACAGTATATTATAAGACATCACTGAAAAGTCAAACTTGCTCTCACTGTCTTCACATATGGGGTCAACATTTTCGTCTCCTAGGATCTTCGTGTTTTCTTTATTATGGTTACATATATATTCCCAATGCCGCTGTATTGTGCCTGTTAAAATATATTAGACAAAATACAAAGAATAAAAAAAAGATCATATCTTTTCCTGCACATTAAGTATTTTTTGCCTTTTAAAAATTCTTATAAGCAATGAACAGAATGTTTTCCCCTAGGAAATGGTACTGTAGCACCTCATGACTAGAAAAGGTCATCAAATTATTTACGAAGACCACAAAATGATACACTGCCTGATCCGAGAGGCACAAGACATGTTTAAGAGGGCTCAGCAAGTCATTCTGGAGGCTCTGAGTGTGGGTTAACAAAGCAAAGACTATACAGGGGTCATGATTTCTCACCTTCCCATGGTCATGACATGGACTTGCCACAGACATGCTCGGCAACTTCAGAGCCAGGACAATATCCTTGTATGGCACAGCTGGTCTTTCAACAAGATAATTTCATATTGTATTTTATCACCTACTAGTATGACGGGATCATCAAATGCTTAACTATGTTCCTGAGACAATTCATCTGAGAAATCTGGTTTAGACGTGAATGAAGGGTATATAATGACAGTAAATGGAAGCAGTATTTACTGGAAGAATGCTAACGAAATAAACAAAAGAAATATTTTTAATGCACGCCAAAGCAAAAGTTAAATGTAACATAGCTATACAATGCTAGTAAATGATAACTCCTGATTGACAAACCTAGCATGCAACAATCAGGAATGTGTGACAGTTTATATTCCGCAAAGACACCATGTACACTGAAAAAGTATTGAGAACAAGATGAAATGGCAAGAGATTCTGAAATTATAAGCAGTCTTTGATTTAGACAAGACTACTTAAAAAAAATACATATATACACACATATATATGTATCTATAGATATATAAACACAGTACCATATATATGTATAAATACTCATACACAACACACATACTCCTTCAATCTTCCTCTCCCCACCAATAAAGAGGATACTCTTACTCTCATGAAAGCTATGAAGACAAATGTGGAACTTCTTAGAGAATCTATAAGCTCAGAAGGGAAAAACAAGAAATGGGATGAACTTGGGAAACAAAAGTATTTGAAGATGGACTTTCAAGCACAATTAGATGATATGAGAAAATCTCAGCCCTAGTATATCTCCCTTTTCCTGCAAGGCTTTCATTTCACTGATTTAGAATTCCTAAGTTTCTCCAATTAAAAATTAAATAAAAAATAAATTGAGGAAGAGTATTCTAAACATAGTAGGAAAAGACTACAAGGAAATATACCACTATTTTTAAGAGTAATTATCTCTGCTAGGAAGGACTGTGAAAGATTTTTCCAAATCTTCTGCAATTATGATATATTTACAGAATATCGACATACTCTAGTGGGGAGGGGGAACTAGCTGCAGGCAGTCAAAAGGTACAAACTTTCAGTTATAAGATAAATAAGTACTAGGGATGTGATGTACAACATGGTAAATTTAATCAACACTGTAGTATGTTCTATATGATGGTTGTTAGAGTAAATTCTAAAAGCTCACATTACATACAAAATATTTCTTTCCCTTTTCTGTTATATCTCTTTGGGATGATGGAGGTTCACAAAACTTATTGTGGTAATCCTTCCATGATGTATGTAAAGGTAAATCATTATGCTGTTCACCTTAAACTTAGACCATGCTAGTAATGTCAGTTATATCTCAAAAAAGGTGAGAGGAAAAAAAGTATCAGTACACTCTAGAAATGTCAATGAAGTAAAAATTTTAAGTGACTTTAATCAGATTTCTTCACTCAAAATCTAAAAGCTGCTATCTGCTGCACTGAAGGAATAGAATTCTGATCAGAGGCCAGAAGAGTAAGGTAATTTTTATGAATAGCGAGGTCTGAGTGGAACAGGGGAGTTGGAATTATGATACCATAAAGGTACTAGAAGCCTGAGGAGAAAGGTAAAAAATGATGAAGGAAAGAAAACCAAATTAATAAAAGCATTCAACTATCATATAATTTAGCCCAGTGCTTGTCTTATGCCCAGGAAAGAGAAGGAAACTATCCTTTATCCTTCACTGAATATGGAGAATCCTGCTCCTAAAGGCCTTTCTTTTTTTGGGCTCCAAAATCACTGCAGATGGTGATTGCAACCATGAAATTAAAAGACGCTTACTCCTTGGAAAGAAAGTTATGACCAACCTAGACAGCATATTATAAAGCAGAGACATTACTGTGTCAACAAAGGTTTGTCTAGTCAAAGCTATGGTTTTTCCAGTAGTCATGTATGGATGTGAGAGTTGGACTATAAAGAAAGCTGAGCACAGAAGAATTGATGCTTTTGAACTATGGTGTTGGAGAAGACTCTTGAGAGTCCCTTGGACTCTAAGGAGATCCAACCAGTCCATCCTAAAGGAGATCAGTCCTGGGTGTTCATTGGAAGGACTGATGTTGAAGCTAAAACTCTAATACTTTGGCCTCCTGATGCAAAGAGCTGACTCATTTGAAAAGACCCTGATGCTGGGAAAGATTGAGGGCAGGAGGAGAAGGGGATGACAGAGGATGAGATGGTTGGATGGCATCACCGACTCAATGCACATGAGTTTGGGTGAACTCTGGGAGTTGGCGATGGACAGGGAAGCCTAGTGTGCTGCGGTTCATGGGGTCTCAAAGAGTCGGACACGACCGAGTGGCTGAAATGAACTGAACCGAACCCCTAAAGGCCAGAACTAAAGCTACTTATATTGACTCTGCACAGCTACTCTGAGATTTATAACATAGTTGCTATGAGAAAAACAGAATTGATTCTTAAGAACTGATTATTGAGAACACAATTCCCTCGTAAATTGGGGACTGTCTACGGTTCTAGCCACAAATCATTAAATCTTCTGTAGAGGAGATGGAGAGGGTTCCAGTCATCCAACAAAATGTTAGCTATCACTGCAAACTTACAGCACTACGCTGGGGGCAGTGCCGCATTAAATTCATTCATGCTTTCTTATAAAATATGTATATGTAAAGGCATATAAAAGCATAAGATTTGTATAGTCCTGGCAATTAAGAGTTTAAACCAACTCTTTTGGCAATTCCATTTTTTTAAATAACCAAGACCACAAGACGATCAAATCAATACAGTAGCTTTCAGACTTCTACAGTCTGTATAACCCTTTGACATTATTTTTCATGTCCTGACCACCAACCCCTGGTAGGCTGGGACTGGGGCTGGGATGATGGGGTGAACACATTTTATTCTGACCACATTTGCTTTGAATAAACATACAGAAATTTGTTTGAATGCTAGGGTTCCATGGAAGACAACTTGAAAACTACTGAGAGTGGACAGTCTTTGGCTTTCACAGACTTCACAACATAAATTCACACTACAAAAGTTTATATACCTTCCATGTCAGGAGGAACAAGGTGGTCACAGCAGAGAAGACAGATGAGTCAAAAAAAGCAAGCAATTAGGCCTGATTGGGTTTCTAGGGTGCCTAATTAAAAGGTCATAATTGGGTCACACAAATCCTTCAAATACCACTTTAAAGTGACAGGCAAGTTAGCAATGCTGTTCTCTTGATTGAAAAGTAGTATTAGTGAAATATCAGAAGTCACAAATATGGCTTAACGAAGAGCATTTTCCTTATTCACAAAACCTAGGAAGAACGGACATATAGAGAGTCAGGTTGCAATCAAAGTTTATCGGTCTGTAAATGTAATTCCCCATCCATTAAAGGGAAAACAACACCACCAGGATTTTCTGAGTACCTACTATGAAGCCAACAATGTGTTAGGCACTTTGAATATGTCTCACTTCATCCTCCACAGGCTTTCAAAGCAGGTATTATTTTACACTAGGAAACCAAGGAGAAGAGAGGTTCAGTAACCTGTCCAAACTCACACTGTTAGTGGTGGAGTAGAGTGAGAGCAGGAGCGTTTCCTAAGCCCATGTCTGGGGTCACTACGCCACCTCTCCACCTGAGAGCCCACCAGATTTACAAAAGGCTAAACAGAAGAGAAGCACGTTAACCTGACGAACAATGACTACGTGAACGAGCAGCCATCTCATGTCCTCACACAGCCTTAGATGATGGGTTGTTCTTAGGAACCTAATTTTAATGATTCAAATATACCTTTTAATCATTCAAACAAATACCTGTTTGCAAACACATTGGTGGTTAAGCGCTATACAAACAGATTTCCACTTCTTCTGAGTAATTAGACTTTCTACTTAAATGTGTAGAAGTCTACTTAGAAGAGCTCTAACTAATCTAGATCTGACTCCCAGGTAAGACTAGCTCTCAACGCCTTCCCTTGGCAAACTTATGTCTGCTCCCTGCAAATTCACACCCACACAGCCTATTTTCAAGTATCTTCAGAGGAATGATCTTCATTGACAACTGCAGCTCAATAAGTATGACAATTCCAATACTATGACTACTCATGTATACTTTTGGAGGGGGGCAGGGCTGGCAGCTCAGAGTCTGGTGAATTGTTGAGAGTAAAAAGAACAGGAGAAAAACAGAAATAACCAAGATAGCTAGAAAAAACTGTCTCAAAGTTGAATAAGATGTGCTTAAAAGATAAACTTCCCAAAGACTCTTGATTATGTCTAAAGATCCAACATGAGAAATATAAATTTAATAAGCTAAAATGTGATTCTGTAAGAAAATATTTTTCACTTATGATTGTTTCTATTTAAGGAAATTCTTTTGTCTTATATAATGCTAACATTAAAAATGAAAACATGATGTTTTTTAATAGATCTGTGGAATCCCAAGAATACATGTATCAATTTCTAAGAAATCTAAGAACCTTTGTTTCAAAAACAGTGAATTTTAAAATTATTCTTAATGTTTCCATCTGGTTCTCCATTGTTTTCCAACTTTATATGAAGAGTGACTTTTATTTTTACTGCCAGAAATACACAATTAGTTGAAGATTTTTTTTTTTTAAAGACTTAATTAAAAAAAATAATTTCCGTCTCCCTAACAGAAAAGTACTGGTTAAAAATAAACATCAAACACTTCTAAAACCTGCAGGAGGTTTTCTTAAGAATTAAATATGAAAAGTTTCAATTACTCTATGGCTTATGTCTATTTCTGCACCAAGATAAATGTCACCTTTACCTTGGTGTTTTCTTCGTTTTGATGAAGGCTCATCTCCCTCAGAGTTCATGATGTAACTAGAGAGATGAATCAAAGAAGTCTGGCTCAGGCTGTCAGGTCTCCAGTTCCAGTACTGAAACGGAGCTCTAGACTCAAACAAACAAGGTGGTCGCCAATTTAGGGAGAAATGCCTACTACTGAAGTATGGGTAAGGAGCACGAGAATAATGTCCAGGCCACCTCATACAACTAGAAATATGTCTGTTCCAGCAACACTTTTGCAGATTCTCCCACGGTGTAGTCCAGTCTCTGCCCAGACTCTTCTGGTGGTGGGGTAACATGGGGTATCTAAAAGAAATAAATACACTCCTTGAGGTACCACTTTTTGTTCAGCTATATACCACACAGAATCTAAATCTGCTTCCTCAAGGGAAGGTAATGTCTAATATTTAAAATCTGACTTCTCAATCTGAAGGATTTCACTGCTAGTGGCAATACCTCAAAACACTCCCTAAACAACTATGAATGGTATTCTAAATACTTAACAGAGAATCCACCAGCCTCCCCAAATACCAGATAAACTTCCAAAAGTCCACACAATTCAACTGAGAGATAAGCCAATCACCAAACCGTATTGAGTAGCTTTCTAGCATCTAATGAAACCTAATGGACAAATAAAACCCACAGCACACATAATACTTAAATATAGAACACATAAGCTGACTATAATAAAAGTGAATCTCTCTAACCTGAGTTTGGAGTAAAAATATGTTTCTGAACAACTTTTTTATACCAAGGTTTTATTTTCCAAACATCTTTATAGCTAAGAAAACAAAAGCCTATCACTACTTCATGAAACTACCTACCTCTCCTGCTAATCAGTACATAATTTATTTTTCCATGCTACTTTTTTCTCTTTAAAGCTTGCTCCTCCTTGAGGGAAATGAAAAAGAATTACTTACTAGAAATTCACCAACACTCCAAACCCTACAGCACCAATTATCTGATACCAATTATATGATAGGCTCTCTAGTGAAAAATGTCTCCAAAATAGTGTTATCATTATTTTGAATAGATACATTGCTCTCAGGCTCTCTTATGAAACAATGCAACTTAAGCACTAAAACACTATCTGGCAAATAGCTACAATCCTGAGAAACATGCCTCCTGTCCTCCAGAATTCATTAAAGCTATATTTCCAAGTCAATGTCAATAATCTCCACTTTCATCACCGAAGGAATTTTGTTTAAATTGTATATACTGTTATTTGACTTTTATATGTCATATTTGTTTCAACAGCATTTACATTTGTATTACTATGTAAATTTATTGAGCAGTTTACCCTTTCTCAAACTGCTCTCTAACGTCAACATAATTGTAAACTTTTAAAGGCATGACATGGGTAAGTCTATCCTGTTTTGTGACAAGTCTGAAAGCCATAGAGATTTGGAGAAAAGCCATACACCTTCTATCCCAATAAGCTACCGTATTCTAACATAATACTTGTACTACAAAACTTATTCACTGTATTTGTAGTTACTTATGCAGACTTATTTTCTCTTAAGTTGATGGGCTCCTGTGGGGCCAGAGCACCCTAATTCGTTTTAATCTGGGTCTCTTCCCAAGTGCCTAGCACAGTGCGTGGCACACAGCTGGTACTCAGGAAACGCTGCCTACGGAACAGGAAAGTCCCCAAACTACAGGAGTCAAAACCTGATCCCCGTAACTTACGTATAAACTAAGAGGGTGCAGTGTTTCCCACGTGTGATAATACACCACTCAGTTTCATATGGTACACAATTAAGTAATATCTAAGCATTTATTTTAAAGTGTATTAGAAAAAAAATCAGTATATCAAAGCCAGCAACTCGTGGATACTACTTAGAAAGGTGCTAATGTAGGCAGCACCTCTTGAAGTGCTTTTTATTCAAAGATAAGTCAATTCCACAAGTAAATTATCCGGTAATATCGATGTGGAACCAGAATTTGGCAATCACCGTAAAAGGTTGGGATCCCAGGGTCGGGGAGGGGAAAAGTTTGCCGGGCATCCACACACCAAGAGAGCATCCCCTGGGCGTGTGCACACGGCGCGCCTCCCTCGGGGTCAGGCCGCCCCCGACCCACGGCGGACGGTGGCCTCGCTAACTGACCCGCGGCTCCCCGCCCGGGGCTCTGCGGGGCTGGGGGAGGAGGCCGGAGACCCGGAGGCTCGGGCTGGGTTACGGGAAGTGGGCCGGGGCTCCGAGGCCAGCCCGGCCCGGGGAAGCACGAGCCCGGCCCTCGGCCGACGCGTTCGGCGCCTCGGGCCCGCTCTGCGCGGGCCGCGCGCCGGGATTACCTATCCCTCAGGGTCTCCAGAGGTCTGTCCCGGCGGCACCGCGGCCCGGACCCTCTTCCTCTTCCAACCCCGACACCCCAGCCCGCCCCGCCCCGGTTCCCCCGGGTCGCCCGCTCCCGCCCCCGGGCCGCCCGCCCCTCCCTCTTCCCTCCCGCCACCCAGCCCTACTGACCGGCCTCTCCCCACCACACAGCGGCCGTAGCCCCTCCTCACACAGCGCCACGCTTCCATCTTTCCACTCCGCGGCCTTCCAGTTCCCGGCTCCCGGTCACAACGTCCACCTCTACGGCCGATTTGGCGGCGTCAAGCACCAGGGGCTCCCCATCACTAGACGCGGGGCCTCGCGGCCCGACTGCAAAGCATGCCGGGAAGTTCGATCTTGCCCGCCGCCAAGTCCCCATCTTGCGCTGCAAAAGTCACTGAATTGTCTCGGCGCCAAATTGTGTTCAAGAAGCATGCGCAGAGCGCGTGAAGCCGGCGCAGCCATTTCTGAGTGGGGCGAAACAGCCGACTTGGGTCTTAAAGAGACAGGAAATTAACTAAGAGCTGAACAGCTTGATTAAAGATCAAGGGAGTGTTCACTGCAGTTGGGTTTCCCAGGTGGCGCTAATGGTAAAGAAACACAGCCCACCCCTGCCAAGGCCGGAGACTGAAGAGACGTCGGTTAGATCCCTGGGTGGGGAGGATCCCCTGGAGGAGGGCATGGCAACCCACTCCAGTATTCTTGCCTGGAGAATCCCAGGGACAGAGGAGCCTGGCGGGCTGCAGTCAATAGGGTCTCACAGAGTCGGACACGACTGAAGAGGCTTAGCAAGCAAGCACTGCAGTTACTGTTAAAAAGGGAAGGAAAAAAAGTGCATTTGTATCCGCTCAAGGTAGGGAAAAACTAATCTGGGTTCCCACAGAATTGTGGTACCACAGACTTTTTCAGTTAATTTTTAGGGACCACGTCTGCAGAGCTCACTTTTAAATGCCCAGCTCTGTTCAGTGCAGATTGCAAGTGCAGTGCCCTGCTTTTGCTCCTGGCTCTTCAGGACTGGCAGTTGGGTTTTTTGTGGTCTCTGTTTTGTTTTTTATAATTAGCCCCAACTGTGCTGTGCTTAGTCGCTTAGTGGTGTGGGACTCTGCGACCCCATGGCCTGCAGCCCGCCAGGTTCCTCCGTCAATGGGATTCTCCAGGCAAGAATACTGGAGTGGGTTGCTGTGCCCTCCGCAAGGGAATCTTCGCCACCCAGGGATTGAACCCAGGTCTCCCGCATTGCGGGCGGGTTCTTTACCAGCTGAGCCACCAGGGAAGCCCGTGAATACTGGAGTGGGTAGCCCATCCCTTCTCCAGGGGATCTTTCCAACCCAGTAATGGAACCGGGGTCTCCTGCATTGCAGGCGGATTCTTCATCAGCCCAACTTTGCATGCACACAACTGTTTTTAGTCCTTTATAGTTTGTTTGTATTTTGTTGTTCAAAGAGATGTTTACCAGGTGCAAGCATTGCAGCCAAGGGTCTCAGGTCTCAGGTTCCAGACTGTGTCAAAGTTACTGCCAACACTGAATTAAGGACTACTGAACCCTTGTTCCTAAGGGAAATACAGAGTTAGATTCCCCGGAACCACTGATCACAACGTTAGTCACTAAAGCAATATATAACCTTGTTTTATATATTGATTTATATTTGTTTAAAGACACTTTATTTACTATATATTTTTGATTCAGTAACATTGAATTCATGACCAATAGCACTGTAATTCATACCAAAGTGAAGCATAAAAACAAACGTGTTTTCTCCATAAGGCACATTACAGACTCTAGGAACAACAGACAGCGTTTCAGCACTACCTTTGGAGGTCATTTTAAACAGCAAAATAAAAAAAAAAAAAGAAAAGCACAAGAGTTATTTTTGGAACTTGGCACTAACTAGGCTGTGAAGAGGACACTTGTTTATGGTGTGAAAGCTGAAAAAGAAGGCAGCACTTTGCTTTTTTAGACCTCACCTGGGGACATTCATGATGGGAAACCAGATTTTTCACCCCTCTGTACATGTCCATGAATGAGGACAAAAGCACTGCATATATTGATTTTGGAGGTACAGAGCTATTTTAGCCAGTAGGAAAATTCACAAATACATAATCCATGAATAATGATGATCAAATACATTTCCATTTTATACTGTCCTACTTTTAACTGTAGTCTCAATTTGGCAGCTGATTAACTTTACTGACTGATAGTTTCTTGTATGTGTTATCTCCATAATGAGGTTGTAAGTGCCTTGTGAGCAAGGGCCATGACTCATTATTTTCAAAATATACCCTACCTGGTGCTATGATAATTACACAATAGGTTGTGGATAGAATTTTTTTGAATGAATGGTTAATAGTGGACCAGAAATAAAGGTTTACAAATTAACAGAACCTTTTCTCTCGAATATACTCTGTAACCTCTGGTTTGTGATTTGTAAGGAGGAATGTAGCACTTTAAAATAAGCAACATCCCCAGGGACTCCTCTGGAGATATTCTTCCACAGGAAAATAAATCAGCCAGTGTTGTTGTTTAGTCTCACAATCGCATCCTACTCTTTGGGACCCCAAGTTCCTCGGTCCATGGGATTTCCCAGGCAAGACTACGGGAGTAGGTTGCCATTTCCTCCTCCAGGGGATCCTTCCAATCCAGGGATCAAACCCGAGCCTCCTGCATTGGCAAGTGAACCAGTAGGTCTCACAAGAAAAGAAAAGAAGCAACAGAGATTAATGAATATCCTTTCAATGGGGCTGAAATTTGGAGGATTATCTGATCCTAAAAGATAGTCATGTTTACCTTGGATTAAACTATTTTAGAATTTTGTAGATATTAACTTGTAGAGAACTGATGGTAATGCAAATAATTGTTGCCTGTGAAGATGTGAACAAATTCTATCCAATGGAGGGAAAACTCTCCTCTGTAGATAAACCAGTTTTGCATCCATTTGTAAATTCAATATTTACATTGTAAATTGTAATTGTAATATTCCTGTTCTGTAAAATGTTTACTTTTTGGATTCTTCTTGAACAAATTGTAACATATCTTTGGTTCCCTTATTAATAAGTTAAATAAAATCATTTTATATTGGGACCTGGGACCTTTTGCTGCAGTGCTTGTATGTGGGCAAACAAAAGATAAAGAAACTCTAAGGGACTAAAAATAACTGCGTGCATGGCTACTTGGGACAAATTATGAACAAAAGACACAAAAAGACCAAAACCCCCAGCAAAATAAGGGTGCTGGGAGCGAACGCAGGGTACTGTGCATACACTCTGCATAGAGAACTACCAAGGGGGTGGACAGACCAACTAAGCCACTCCCCTGACCCAACCCCTGGACCCATCCCTGTTCTGTGCTTAGTTGCCCAGTCCTGTCCAACTCTTTGCAAGCCCATGGACTGCAGCCCAGCAGGCTTCTCTGTCCTTGGGGATTCTCCAAGCAGGAATACTGGAGTGGGTTGCCATGCCCTCTGCCAGGGTATCTTCCCAATCCAAGGATCGAACCCAGGTCTCCCGCATTGGAGGCAAATTCTTTACCATTTGAGCCACCAGGGAAGCCCATCCCTACTCTTACCCCATAGAAGGAACCAACTAACCCCGCCTCAAGGAGTGAGCAAGGGAAACAGTTGCTTGTTCTTGCTCCCTCCTGCTGCAGCAAGATTCCCAGTAAACCCTTGCTTGAATTTCTTGTGTGACTTTTTATCAATTTCTATTGATTAGGGAGGCCAAGAACCCTGACAGGTAACAATATGATTTTATATTTTGTGTGTATGTGTGTGAATTATCCTTTCAAGAGTCTGCTGTTCCCACTGAGATGCCCAATGAATTCATCTGATGAGCAGATGAACTTCACCATCAGAGAAGTACACCTCATAGATAGCTAAATCCAGGTATTTCTTTTCTTCTTCCCTGAGGTGAATCTGAAACACAATAGAATTCTTCAGGTCCTCTGTTTTCCTCACAGAAATATTCTCCATCAGTTTTTTACAGTTTTTATGTGATCAGTAAATTATTCCCCTCTTGTGGCAGCAAGGATCAAGAATTTGGTTGTATGGTGGGCTCTGTAAAAAGATTAATGATTTATAGAGATCTATTATCTGTTGTGGAGAAGGCAATGGCAACCCACTCCAGTACTCTTGCCTGGAAAATCCCATGGATGGAGGAGCCTGGTGGGCTGCAGTCCATGGAGTGGCAAAGAGTTGGACACAACTGAGCGACTTCACTTTCACTTTCCACTTTCATGCATTGGAGAAGGAAGTGGCAACCCACTCCAGTGTTCTTGCCTGGAGAATCCCAGGTACGGGAGCCTGGTGGGCTGCCGTCTATGGCGTTGCACAGAGTCGGACACGACTGAAGCGACTTAGCAGCAGCAGCAGCCTTATCTGTTGAGTGACAGAGAGAAAATGTGGTTTCTTAGTTATGTTTTTCTTTTTGTCTATTTTGAGCTCAAGGATTCTGCATCTGGGCTTCCTTGGTGGCCCAGTGGTTGAGAATCCACCTGCCAATGCAGGGACACAGGACAAAGATTCGATCCCTGATCTAGAAAGTTCTCACGTGCTGAGGGCCAACTGCATCCGTGCACCACAACCACTGGGCCCACGCTCTAAAGCCTGAGAGCCACGGCTGCCGGGGCCCGAGTGCCTGGGGCCTGCGCTCCCGCACAAGAGAAGCCACTGCAGTGAGAAGCTAGTGCATCACAGCCACGGCGTAGCCCCCATTCTCTGCAACTGGAGAAAGGCCAAGTGCAGCAAAGAAGACCCAGCACACCCAGAAGTAAATAAATATATCTTTTTAAAAAAAATTCTCTCTCTGCTGGGTAGAATAGCTCTTTAATATCTAAACTTAGTGAGGTTCTACATTTCACACTTCTGTGTTTACTCTTCACCCGTAGCTGAAACTGTAGAATTTAAGTCATAAACTCTCCATATGCCTATATGTCTATGTGTCTGTTATTTCTAAAGACCTTTATCTCGCGTTATGTGAGTGTGAGATGTTTTGCATCTGGATAGGACTAATAAATTAAATTATAAAGTTTATTAAAGGAACTCTGTTCTGAATTGTTTATAAAGATAAAGAGGTACATAAATTTTCACTTCCCCAAATTATCTGAAAACAAAGAAATAGACATATGTGGGTTGTTTTTTTTTTCCGCTGCATTGAGAGGCTTGCAGGATCTTAGTTCCCCCAACTGGGACCTGGGACCCTTTGCTGCGATGCTGTGAAACTTGCACTTGGCCACATGCCTCCCAGAGTAACAAAATACAAGCTATGTGGGACTACAAATAACTGTGTGCATGCCTAGTTGGGGCAAATTCTAGACCAAAAGATACAAAGACAAACAAACAAAAAAACCCAACTGCCATTTCTCAAGAGCCAAGAGCAAAAAACCGGGTGTTAGGAAAAAAAGCAGGGTACTGGGCATGCCCCCTACACAAACACCACAAATCCATGGGCAAACTACCTGAACCACCCTTCAGTCCAACCCCTGGACACACACACCCCAGGCCTCCCTCCCTGGGGAGCAAGCAAAGAAAACTGTAACTTATTTTCCCTCCCTCCTGCAGCCCCAGTAAAGCCTTGCCTGGCCTCTAGGCAATTTCTATTGTCTGGGGAAGGCCAAGATCATTAGCTGAGACCTGACCAGTGATCCAACCCTTGCCTCCTGCAGTGGAAGCTTGAAGTCCTAACCACCAGACTGCTAGGAACTTCCCAACATAGTTTAAATGTGATATACTTAAGAGAAATATATATTTTTCTTGAAAAAATTAACTCAGAAATGTTTTAAGAATCCAAGTTCAAATAATTAAGATCAGTCTCTAAGTGAAGAAGTCATTGCATTTTTGAAGTAGTTTAATGGTAATAAGAAATGGGTGGGGTGAGACACTGATTGATATCTCAAAATGCATCTCATCATAATTGTATAGATAGCCAGGGGCTGAGGCAGTGAAGAAAGGTCAGGGACACCTCAACATTCAAGTTAAGAACCGCCTGCCAATGAAGGAGACATGAGTGACACAGGTTCAATCCCTGAGCTGGGGAGATCCCCTAAAAGAGGGCAACCCACTCAGTATTCTTGTCTGGAGAATCCCATGGACAGAGGAGCCTGGCAGGCTACAGTCCACAGGGTCTAAAAGAGTCAGACAGGACTGAAGCAACTTAGCACGTGGCCCATGACACTAAAGGGAAACCAAATATTTCAGACAAGTGCATATGGAGATTCATCTGCTACTAAGGGGACTGCTTAAAAGATCAGGAACTTGAATCAACTGGGCCAAGGTGTGGAGAGGTAATATGGCAATAAGTGTGTTAAACGTCTCCCAGAGGCTCTGATATTTGAAAGAAAAGTGCTTCAGAGCCCACATTTCTACAATACGAGGGCTCTCAAGAATTCTGTGCCCCCTGGAAAGAACTATTCTTTAAAGACAGGTGGGTGTTCTCGCTTCGGCAGCACATATACTAAAATTGGAATGATACATGGAAGATTAGCATGGCCCCTGTGCAAGGATGACACGCAAATTCATGAAGCATTCCATATTTTTATGGAAGCAACCTAGATGCCCATCAGCAGACAAATGGATAAGGAAGCTGTGGTACATATACACCATGAAATATTACTCAGCCATTAAAAAGAATGCATTTGAATCAGTTCTAATGAGATGGATGAAACTGGAGACCATTATACAGAGGGAAGTAAGCCAGAAAGATAAACAGCAATACAGTATACTAACACATATATATGGAATTTAAAAGATGGTAACGATAACCCTATATGCAAAACAGAAAAAGAGACACAGAGGTACAGAACAGACTTTTAGACTCTGTGAGAGAAGGCTAGGGTGGGATGTTCTGAGAGAACAGCATTGAAACAAGTATACTACCAACGGTGAAACAGATCACCAGCCCAGGTTGGATGCATGAGACAAGTGCTCAGGGCTGATGCACTGGGAAGACCCAGAGGGATGGGATGGGGAGGGAGGTGGGAGGGGGGGATCGGGATGGGGAGCACATGTAAATCCATGGCTGATTCATGTCAATGTATGGCAAAAACCACTACAATACTGTAAGGTAATTAGCCTCCAACTAATAAAAATAAATGGAAAAAAAAATTCACAATTGGCTACAAAAAATAAAATAAAGACGGATGGGTGAGGTTTTGCTTGTTTATTTATTTGTTTTTCTTGTATGGAGTTTATTTATTGATTTATTTTTGTCCATGCAGCACCACTTGTGGGATCTTAGTTCCCTGACCTAGGATTGAACCTGCATCCCTCCACAGTGAAAGCACAGAATCCATTTGGCCAGGGAATTCCCTGGATGGGTGAGTTTTTGAGTTTCTGTGTTTACTCTTGATCCATGGAAGTTGTTCCTGCTGCCAAAGGCTAAAGGAGGTAAGACTGCCTCTCTCTTCCACGGAACTGGCAGGGCTGATAATGGAGCAGGAAGGAGGGTGGAGAGGTACAGTGGCATGAAGGCAGAGACTGACTCTCCTGAAAAAGTCACTAGTGGAGGTGCTTAGCTGTGTGACACAGGTACAGAGAAATTCGCTGGGGAGTTTAGGGTTCTCCAGCTAGACACAGAGATGACTAGAGCTTTGGAAATGTGGTCAGAGATAAAATAACGCTCAAAATATGAATTTTGTAATGCTATTTGCAGCAACATGAATCAAACTAGAGACTGTCATACTCAGTGAAGTAGGTCAGACGGAGGAAGAAATACCATGTGATATTGCTTATATGTGAAATCTTAAAAACCGGTACAAATGAACTTGTTTACAAAACAGAAATGGAGTCACAGAAGTAAAGTAAGTTCATAGTTACCAGGAGGGAAGAGGGAAGAGGGATAAACTGGAAGATTGGGATTGATATATGCACGTTTCTATATATAAACTAGACAACTAAAAAGGACCTACTCTATAGCATAGGAAACTCCACTCAGTACTCCATAATGACCTGTATGGGAAAAGAATATGAAAAAGAGTGGACATATATATGTATAACTGATTCGCTTTGTATGTAGCAGAAACTAACACATTGTAAATCAACTATACTCCGATGAAAATTTTTTTAAAAAATATTTATTTTGAACAATAGCAAAAGACTTAGAAAGGTCTGAAAATTGTTTTCCAATACCTGAACAGAGGCTGACCATTTCAGCTGTCTAGTCTGAAATGTCCATACTGGATTAGCATACAAGTAGGGCTAGGATTATGATAGAAGAAAAATCTAGAATAGACTGGAAGAGAAACATTACATGTCTGGAAAAGGTCTTCAAGAATTTCCAGAGGACAGGAGGAATCTGAAATTAATACCATATTGGTCAAGGGGTGCAAACTTTCAATTATAAAATGAAAAAGTTCTGAGACCTAAAGTACACAGCATAGTGACTATAGTTAATGAAAATGATTACCTGAAATTTGCTAAGATAAGTAGATAAGTATTCTTACCATATGCACACAAAATGGTAATTAAGTGAAGAGATGGATAGGATATGTTAATTACCTAGTGATAGTCATTTCAAAATGTTTATATACATCAAAACATGTTTTATACCTTAATATATGTCAGGAAGCATTTAACAGGAGGCTTCCTGTGTGCTGTTTTGGATCTGGTATGAATCCTCTGTTCCTTATTAATTCCTGAATATTCAGGAATTAAGAGGAGAGGCAAGTCTCTCCTGGGACTGAGGAATCCAGACATTTCCTTCGTTGGTTTTTCAACATGGTGATAAGCACCCTCTTCCTTCTTATGAACCATATGGTAAAAGTGATTGTTTACAACTCTCTCTCTTTAATATGGATCGACTTATGTTTTATAAGTCTGGAATTTTAATCTTTATCTTTGCTGAAAATAACTACCTTGTAAGACAGTATATATGCCCACACCATGTTGATTAAAACACCTTTGTTCCATCAGAGCTTGGGTCCCTGTGTCTGTCTTTCTTTCTTTCTCTATTTCTCTCTTTCTCTCTCTCTCTCTCTTTCTCTCTATCTCTATTTCTGGCTGATTCCCTGGAACACGAAAGCTGGCTGCGTAACCCAAGGAATATTAGCCTCTTTCTTTCTTTCACTTTCTCATCGTCGACTCTGGACCACCAGGGTCTGGTCCATTCAAGGACCAACAAATATATCCAGTTTTTATTTGTCAATTATACCTCAGTAATAGGTGGCGTCAAGGAAGAAGTTAACGACATAACAAGAGCAGAGTATTTGGTAAGTTCCAATTTAAATAATTTTCCAGATATTATTATTGTTATATCTCTACACCAGTTGGACTCCAGTGACATTTGCAGTTAAGATTCATTCACTCTTTCATTTATTCATTTATTCCAATACCCAGCTTAAGAAATAATGTATTAAAAATGTAGTTGAAACCTCTTGGCACTTCATCCACAACTCCTTCATCTCCCCAGATGTAACTCCTGTCCTGATTTTCATGCTTTTCATTCCCATATATGCTGTTATAGTTTTCTATGTATGTAAATATTCCAAACATTATGTAATGTTTTATAAAACATATTAAAACTATATATAAATGGCATACTCTGTATCATTATGCAACTTGCTTTTTAATCTCAACATAATATTTTAGAATTTACCCATATTTATACCTCTATTTCTGATTCATTTATTTTTCAATACTGTACAGTATTCCAAATACAAGTCACAGTTTATTATTCTTTTATTCTACCGGTACACATTTATGTTGTTTACCATTTTTGCTATCATGACTAATGCCACAATTACTAATAAATGTTCTTGTATGTCTCCCTGTTTGCATCTATGATGTTTCTTTATGTGTTCCTGGGGTAGAATTGTTCTGATGATAGGAAACATAAAATAGTTCCATCTTTACTACATATTGCCAAATTGCTCTCCAGAGTGGTTGAACTTTCCTTTGGGGTGTGTAAAAATTTCATTGCTCCAAACACTAATCTCATTTGAATTCCTCACAAAATTTCTAATAAGAACTTTGTTATCTCTATCATTTTCATGATTAAGACAAGAACTTTAGCAAACTTTAATTTTTCATTAAACATTGCTGCCCATATTTCTTGAAGAAGGAAATGACAACTCACTCCAGTATTCTTGCCTGAAAAATCCCATGGATGGAAGAGCCTGGCAGGCTACATACCATGGGGTTGCAAAGAGTCGGACATGACTGAGTGACTTCACTTAACTTCATACTTCTTGAATTTTTGTGCCCTCAACATTAACTTTTTAATAGTACATTCACTAACATATTGATAACAACTGCTTTACTCTTTGTCGTTGTTGAAAACAAAACTCAACTGAGGAAATTTGAAGATATGATTGGCTTTGTTCAATGATTCATGAATCCGGCAGCACCCTATCAAACAGAGAGAAGCCCCAAAGAACTGTGCAAAATCGAAGGCTTTTGAGGCAGAAAGGGGTGAGATAAAGTAGTTTCTAGAAAATAATGGGTTGTTTCAGGGAAGGTCACCTTCCTTTGGTGGACATAAGCATCCTATTGAGTAGACTACCTTGCCAGTGCTGACCAGGTAATTTCAGACTGACTGGTTTAAAATTGCACTCCTGGAAGAGGCTGAAACTGCAATTAGGTTAGGAATTCAGTCTTGATTTGGTGCTACAGGGCTTAGCAAAATGAGTCCATCTGGGGTTTGTTGTTTGTTTTTTAAAACATTGTTTCTCCTTTTTGCAAATGTCTGTAGGTGATACAATCTTTTCTTTTTAGTGTCACTGATAATATCTTCATTCTGGTTTCTCTGTGAGTGATACTTTAGGGTTTGGTATAGTTATCAGTACTAAGATGTGTCTTATTTGCCTCTATTTCCCTCCAAGGAATCCCAGACCATAATTAGATCTTGTATTGCTGGCTTTAGGCTTGTCTAGTTATGCTGTTAAGAAACACTGCACACCCATGGCTGATTCATGTCAATGTATGGCAAAAACCACTACAATGTTGTAAAGTAATTAGCTTCCAATTAAAATAAATAAATAAATTAAAAATAATAAGAAAGAAACACTGCAGGTCCAGCCTGTGAGCTAGTGGACTAGGTCCTGGGTATGAAACTGTCACCTTTCTCCACTTGGGTCATGGCTCTGGAAGCAGTCGTTGCTGTACTTTTCAACCATTTTTTTCATAGGTGAAGAAGCCTGCAGTTTCTGCAGTGAGACTGAATTCATTTCTTTCCTTTCATGGAAGGACTTTAGGTCCATGTGAATGAGCAGGAGCAAAATTCTGAGATGGAGGATCCAGCAGGCCTCAACTTTGGTATTTTTGAGCCTCAGAGAGGTTTAAATTGGTTCCGAGCATGGTAGTTTATTTGTTTGCTTTTTGGTTTTGCTTTGTGTTTTAATTTCTCTTTTTATATTTTATCTCTCATTGCTATGTATTGGAGCAGAGAATATTTCAATGTAAGAACTTACAAGGTGTCTTAGCTGGAAGTCCAAATATGTTGTACCATGTAATATCCAGAAGCAATTTCTTTTTAAGTTCAAAGTATATGTCTCAAGAATCATGAGGACATTGAGATTCAGTGTAGACAGGAAATGGGAAGACTTGTGAGCGTCAAATAGACCTGCAATTTAACAGACATGACACTTCCAGATGTGGTATGTGGCAAATGTATCTCCTCTTTGGTTATAGTTAGCTCATCTCTAAAAGGCAATAAAGATACTTATGAAATATTGTGATGATTAAATAAAGTGATAGCTGTGAAGTATCTGTTATGAGACATAGACAGAAATGTTGATTTTGCATCAACTTTGTGTGCAAAAAAACTTGAACATAACCTTGATTAAATAAACTACATACACTAAGTAGATAATACACATATAACAGAGCTTTATGCAGACATTTTGGGAAACAGTACAAAATAATTAAACACAGAAAATTAAAATGTTATATAATCAAATGTTAAGTAATATAGTATAGATTCAATACATGAGGTATCCACCTAATAATCTCAGGTTTCTTAGCCAAGGATAGATATGCTAATATATGTAATAACCTATTTGAATTGTTGATTGATATAAATGTCTGTTCTTCAAGAAACTTTGTATCTTTTGTTAACAAAACCCTCCAATTCCTGAAGTTGCATAGTCATATACATATGTACAAAACATTTGTATATGAGTATGGGGTATAAATGGAGAAGGCAATGGCACCCCACTCCAGTACTCTTGCCTGGAAAATCCCATGGACGGAGGAGCCTGGTGGGCTGCAGTCCATGGGGTTGCTAAGAGTCAGACACAACTGAAGCGACTTAGCAGCAGCAGTAGCATGGGGTATAAAAATTGTTTTTGCCCTTTTGCACTTATAAAGCAGGATTTGGCAATATGTAGATTGCAAGAAAAAGCTAAAAAAATAAAGATGAAAATTCAAATTTGAAATGTCTCTCGACTCCCACACATGTACTTATACTTCACTCTCAAGTCCAATTTTTGGAAAATGTTTCTGTACAGCCTACCAACTCTCCCAATAAAAATATCTCAGGTTGTCATGGTGACATAATTCTCTCCCCTGCAGAATTTTATTGTCTGGTGCAGTGGTTTCCTAACTCTTTATGGTCATGAAGTCTTACCTTTACTTTTTTCATGCTCTTTCTTATTTTTCCAGCATAAATTGCATCTGAGCCTGCTAGAGTGGTGGCAAATTAAAGGTTTGATTTGGAGCAGGACAGATTTGATGAATGGTCTCACAATAGTGGGACTTCCTTGATAGCTCAGCTGGTAAAGAATCTGCCTGCAATGCAGGAGACCCTGGTTTGATTGCCTTGGTCAGGAAGATCCGCTGGAGCAGAGATAGGCTAACCACTCCAGTGTTCTTGGGCTTCCTTTGTGTTTCAGCTGGTAAAGAATCCGCCTGCAATGCAGGAGATCTGGGTTTGATCCCTGGGTTGGGAAGATCCCCCGAAGAAGGGAAAGGCTACCCACTCCAGTATTCTGGCCTAGAATTCCATGTCCCTGGGGTCACAAAGAGTCGGACACAACTGAGTGACTTTCACTTCACTTCATTTCACTTCACTCACAGTAGCCAATAGTCACTAAATTGGTCTGGAAAGCTGATGGAAGTCTTCATGAGTATATGTTCTGCAGTCTTCCTTGATGAACACTTTATAGCATTCAGCCCTTGCTAGAATCTCTCATTTCTTTCCTCACCTGTAAATGGACTGATCAAATTAAGAACTCTCTGAAACAAAGCAGTTACAGAAGACAGATGATTACCCCTCTGTTTCCCATAAGGCTATGGTAGTAAAATGTCTGAGGTGGGAATGAAATAGGAGGGAAGGGAGCAGGGCCACAATCTTTAAAAGAATGACACGGTCATAGGATTTGACAGAAACTGATTAGAACCAACTAGGTCCAAAATGGCAAGAGATTTGACTTCCAGTAGACCGTGAGCCTCATTAGTTGTAGTACATTAGCATATTAAGTGATACGCCCATGAGCTCCAGGACAGTTCTGAGGCCAACCATAAAAGGTCATAAAGTGAACAGTGGCCAAATTCCTGGAAATCTCTGTTCTTTCCCCAAAATAGTTGGAATAATCCTCCCATTCATTAGCCTATGAAACTACCCAGCCCATAAAAACTAACCCTGCCAGATTTGGGGGCCTCTCACCTTCTGAGATGGCCCACACTCTGTGGAGTATGTTCCTCTCTAAATAAAACCACTTTTTCCTATCACTTTGTCCCTAAATCCTTTTGCCATGAAGCAAGAACCTTAATTCACTGGGAACATTTTAATGTTCAGGCTTTTAAAGCAGAGGTACAACGATAGAGATTTGGCAGTCAGGATATAAAATTTAGTTTAGCTCTTCTCTGCTCTCTACCCCCAAAGTCTTTCTTATTCCCATCTCTCAGTCCTAGGATGGGGACTTTGCAGATTTGTGGGTCTCAACCATGTAGACACTTGTGGATGTCACAGAATAGAGCTCAACTGTGACAAGTGGTCTTGCTGCCTGGGTTGGTCTATCTTCAGGCTCCTGTGGTTATCTTTCTGGGGAGCTAGGAAAGAGTAAGGGCGGATCTCAGCAGAGGTTCTTTAGATACAGAGGAGAATGATGGAACAGCAGAGGAGAGCATGAGGAAGCTGACTGCAAGAAAGAGCAGAAATGCTCTTCATGGTTGTCTAATTCCCATTCGAGGACAGAAACTGTGTCTTTTGTTTGTCTAAATAATGTGGTATTTTATAGTATTTTACCAAGTATTTTGACTTTGTCATGCCAAAACTAAACATTTAGTTGAAAGCTGTATGTGTCTTTCATGAAGGCTAACGTCAAGGTGTAAGGTAATATATCACTTTATTCTCTTTAATTAATCTTTAGTTCATAAATAGTTATCTAAACCTGGGAAGTTTAGGATCCTGGAGGTCAAAAAATTTTAAGGGAATCTTTGGATTATTACAATATTTTAAAATATTGAATAGAAATTGAAGTGAAGTCTGTAACAAGGTAGCAAAGCTTTGCCAAAACCAGTTTCTTGCTTTTGACTGGTACTATGTGAGTTTAATTTGAGTATATATATTTTTTATTTCATTCTGGTCAGAAGCTCAGAATAGTCAGTTATTTTGGGCAAAAAGATAAATAGTTATAACAGTATATTTAATTGGATTGGCAGGAAAAAAGTCTTTAGAACCTTGGGGTTAATGTAGTTAGCAAACAACTCTTCCCCTCTAGCCACTGCAACACTTACCTGGGGTACAAATACAAAGCAAGAACAGCCCCTGCTTTTAAGGTGATCACAGCATAATGGGATGAAAACATCTCAGCCCTAAATTAGCCCACACAATATATCACTGCCCTGTGACAGGAGCATAGTACAGATGAAGAATAGAGAGGTGATAGCAAAGAAGAAGAAATACCTACTATTCCTTGAAAG
Organism: Muntiacus reevesi; assembly: GCF_963930625.1. Lineage (NCBI taxonomy): Eukaryota > Metazoa > Chordata > Mammalia > Artiodactyla > Cervidae > Muntiacus > Muntiacus reevesi. The sequence continues at coordinate 115,544,312 of NC_089253.1, read as the reverse complement.
AGAAGGTTGGGCTGTGAAAGATGACTTCAGAGAGACATTAGTTCTTGAGTGAGCTGATTTCTGAAGGCTGGTTGGAGGTGGTGGGAATTTCTAAAGAAACAGATGGTCTGAAGATCTGGAGGTGTAATATTGCAAATGATTTGACTGAAACCCAGAAAAATGAAATGAGGTGAGCAAGGACCAGACGTAATGGGTCCCAAAAATCTCTGACAGAGAAATCATGATAATAAGACCCACTGAAGAATTTACAGAAGAGTGACCTAATGCCACAACTTTTAAAATGATTTTAATAGGAATATGAAAGGTGGATTGGAAGTGTCTACGGAGACCAGGGGACTTTTATTTGCCTAAAAATTTAAAAAGCTTACTGATTGGGGGAGTTCCCTGGAGGTCCATTGGTTAAGACTTCGCCTTCTACTGCAGGAGGCGCAGGTTCAGTCCCTGTGGGAACTAAGATCCCACATGATGCCCAGCACAGCCAAAAAGAAATAAGTGTATTGACTGGGGTATAAAGTATACACAGTAAAGTAAATAATCATAAATGTTTAGTTTGATAAATGTTTTCATATATATACACTTGTGTATGCATGCTCATTTGTATCCAACTCCTTGTGACCCAAATGGACTGTAGCCCACCAGGCTCCTCTGTCCATGGGATTTTCCTGGCGAGAATACTAGAGTATTCCTCCAGGGGATCTTCCTGACCCAGGGATCGAACTTGCAGGTTGAACTTCCGTCTCCTGCATCTCCTGCATTGGCAGGTGGATTCTTTACCACTGGACCACCTGGGGAGCCCTTATGTAACTATTAACAAGATCATGGCCCTTCCCAGCAGCCCAGAGGAGCTTATAGTGTTCTCCTCATGTGCCCGCCACCCCCATCCTCCATGGAGAGCCACCATTTGACTTCTATCACTACAGATTGGCTGTAATTGTTTTTGAACTTTATATAAATGGAGTCATAGAGTATTTACTCATTTCTGGCAACTAGGCTGAACATTATGTGCATTAACATCAGAATCACTTCTTTTGATCCATGAGCAGGAGTTAATTAAAAAAAAAAAATTTAGTATACGGTGTTAGGTAGGGATCCAAATTCATTCTCTTGCATGTGGATATCTAGTTTTTCCAGCACCTCTTGTTGAAAAGACTGTCTGTTACCTCTCCCCACCCTCTTCCACCCTCCTCAGCCATTGAATGATCTTAAGATCCTTGCTGAAAATCACTTGACTATAAATAAAATATAAATAAAAAATTCAGATTTATTTCTGAATTCTCAATCCATGCCATTTATTTACATGTTTATCCTTATACCACTACCACATTGCCTTGATTACTGTAGCTTTGTGGTAAAATTTGAAATCAGGAAGTGAATCTTTTTTTTTTTTTCAAGATTATATTGGCCATTCAGAGTCCCTTGCATTTCCAAATGAATTTTAGGATCAGCTTGACCATTTCTGAAAAAGAAAAAAAAAAAAGTTGGAATTTTAATAAGGATTCATTGGATCAGTAGATAAATTTGGGGAGTATTGCCATCTTAACCATATTTGAAGCCATGAATGGGGATGACTTTCTATTTATTAATGTATACTTTAATTTCTCTCAACAATGTTTTTAGAGTTTTCAGTGTACAATTCATATTTCTTTTATAAATTTATTCCCAGCTTTGCGCAGTGGCAGTATCATAGCCAATGAGGTTTATCCGAGGCGCGATTATTGCTAATTGAAAAAAAAATTTATTCCCAAATATTTTATTATTTTTGATGGTATGGTATTATAAATGGAATTATTTTCTTAATTTATTTCAGACTGTTCATTGCTAATGTACATAAATAAAATTGATTTTTGTGTCCTGATCTTATTTCCTCCCGTTTAATGGAGATTGTTTATTAGTTCTAATAGTTTTATTGCATGTATGTGTGTTTAGAACTTTTTATATGTGAGGTCATGTCACCCGCAAATGAAGAGTTTTATTCCTGCCTTTCTCTTCTGTGCTTTTTATTTTTTTCTTGTTTAGTTGCCTTGGCTCGAGCTTCTGCACAATGCTGAATAGATGTGGAAAGAGTGTACACTTTTGTCTTGTTGCTAATCTTAGGGAAAAAACTTTTAGTCTTTCACCATGAGTATGATGTTAATTGTGAGTTTTTCCTCAGTGCTCTTTATCAGGCTGAGGAAACTCCCTTTTATTCTTTCTTTGCTTTGTGTTTAGCATGAAAGGGTGTTCAATATTGTCAAATGCTTTTTTTTTTGTGTGTGTGTGTTTAGTGATACTGTCCAGTGTTTTCCCCCTTTATTTCATTAATATGGTATATTACACTGATTTATTTTCATATGTTGAACCAACCTTGTATTTTTGGGATAAAACCTATGTGGTCATGTTATTTAATTTTTAAATATACTCTGGGATTCTATTTGCTAATATTTAGTTGAGGACTTGTTGGTTGTTTTTATTTTTGGCTGCAGTGGGTCTTTGCTGCTGTGAGTAGCCTTGCCCTGGCTGCAGCAATCCGGGGCTACTCTTCCTTGCAACGTGAGTGTGTCTGATTTCAGCGGCTTCTCTTGTTACAGAGCATGGGCTCTAGGCGCTCAGGCCTCAGTAGTTGTGGCGCTTGGGCTTAGTTGCTCCGTGGCATGTGGGATCTTCCCAGACCAGGAATTGAACCCATTTCCCCCACATTGGCAGGTAGATTCTTAACTGCTGGACCCCCAGTTGAATATGTTTACATATATTCATAAGGGATATTTGCAATTTTCTTCTTTGGGGACGGCTCCATCTGCCTTTAGCATGCAGGTAATACTGGCTTCATAAGATGAGTTACTGTTTTCTCATTTACTATTTTTTGGGAAGCGTTTCAAAAAGATTCATGTTAATTTTTCTTTAAATGTTTGGTAGAATTCACCAGTGAAGGCATCTGATCCCAGACTTTTTATTTGTTCAAGTTTTAAAATTACTGATTCAGTTTTTTTTACTCATTATGGGTCTATTAAGATTTCCTCTTTCTTCTTGAACCAGTTTTGGTTAAGCAGTTTGGACATTTTTTGTTTGTTGTGTGTTTTTTTCTTAGCTCTTTGAACATAGCTTCCTCATGAACTTGGTTTTCATTGCCCTTGGTTTTCATGCCCTTTCCTCTACCCTCTCTTGATACTGCTCAATATCAGGAGAAAAAATCAGGAGAGATGAGAACATGAATGATTTCCTTTACTCTCTTCTCTTCCTGGCTATTTCCTGTCTCTCTTTCAAAATTCACCATAGTTTCCCCAGTATCAGAAAACCTTAGCTAATCTTCCAAACAGAATTAGTTGTGCTCTGTAGCACTCCATATATGCACCTGTGATAGTATTTATTTTAATAACAATATACTTTAAATGTTCTTTGCTTTTTCTTCCTAGATGGTTCTTGAGATCAGGGACTTTGTAACTGCAGTGCCTAGTTAGCATGATGACTGTCATATACTAGGTGGTGATTTCAAGTTGAATAAACAAATGATGGATTTAGGCATGCATAATGTTAGTTGCTCAGTCATGTCTGACTCTTTGCGATCCCATGGACTGTATCCCACCAGGCTCCTCTGTCCATGGGATTCTCCAGGCAAGAATACTGAAGTGGACTGCCATTCCCTTCTCCAGAGGATCTTCCTGACCCAGGGATCGAACCCGGGTCTCCTGTGTTGCAGGCAGATTCTTTACCGCTTGAGCTACAGGGAAGACCTTGCATACATAGACTGAGAAGAAGGAGCCAGTGACAAGGAAGAGATTAAAAGTACAGAAAGTAGAGTTGGGATGTCACTGATGGAACAAGGTCTTTAGGTCTGCCAATGAGGATGGATATCAGTACACAGGAAGAGTGATTAGTCCTGGAAAATGAGGTAGGGATATGTCTAGGTCTCAGATTGAAACAGAAATGTGTGAAGATGAAGGGATTGGTACTAAGTACTTTTACCCTCTCTGTAAAGAAGGAGGGGCCAACAGATAAAAAGGCAAGGTGAAGAGGAATAGAGTGTTGAGGAGAACTGCAGCCATTTGGTATGAATGTTGTGGGGAATGAGAAAATCTTGATGAAGGAAGGTAGAGGAATTATCAAGCTGTGGATAGTGACGAATTTAAATAGGAACTCTATCTTCGTAGTAGACACAGGCTCCAGCTTTAGAGTATGAATGGATGAATTTTAAAATTGAAATAGGTTGTGTCAAATAAAAAACATGCACCGTGTGAGAACAATGAATTTCAGTTTTATTCAGGGGCCGCTTTGAGAACAACCGCCCAAGAGATAGGCTCTCAGATAGCTGAGAAACTGCTTCAAAGAGGAAAGGCAGGAGACAGGTTTTATATGATTCTTTTTTTTTTTTTTTTTTTGCTGGGAAAAACATGAAGTAGTGAAACATTACTGCTAGTCACAGAAAAGCCATCACAGTTAATGATTTTAATGCTTTTCCATTTATGGAAGATATAAGAATCTATTGTGGTGATCCAAGGGTGAAAGAGCAGATAAAACCAAGGAGGGTCTTGGAATGCAGGAACAGAAAAACCAGACCTTTATTGTCCTTCCATCCCCCATGCTGTAACTATTAATGGAACAATATAAACTGTCCCCCCCTCCTATCCCATAGGGAGATGGTATTTGCCCTACTCTTTCCCCACCCAGTATACATGCCTCATCCAATCAGCAAATGACCGCAAGACCCCCATCCCACTGCTTGTACCCTGGGTATAAAAGTGGACTAAGGACCCCCATTCAATGTCGGTTCTTCCTTGAGCTGGCTCGCTGTTCTAACAGCGTCTCCCACTCTAATTTAAACTTTACTTTCCCTCTCATTCGGCCCCCTGTCTGGAAATTCTTTTCCACCACACACCTGGACTACGACATTATTGGTGACCCATACGGGAACCTTGGGGTCTCTTCCCCACCTCCTCGCCTCTCTTTTTCATAGGGACCCTCTGCGAACAGGCAAGTGCTGTGGAAGCAACTGAGGAACTCCGGCCAGGGCTCCCCTCTGGTGTGTTCCAAAGGCCCCACTGCACACTGCGCCCCAGTAGCTGCTGCCCGAATGAGTGAGAGTTTCTCCTTTGTCTTCTTTCCAGCTGAGGACTAGGCCAACGCGATATTGTGTGGGCATGGGTCAGGCACGTGAAAACCATTAGGGCGCCTGCCACATTGATAAGGGGGACACAGAACAGATCAGGCCACAAGGGCCTCCGCCCCCAGCAAGACAGCTTCCATGCACCGAGTCAGGCACATCGTGGTTGAGGCAAAACAGAGACCATTGTCCCCGGCCACCGCCTCCCTGATAGGATTGTAAGGCGGATTCCTCAGCGTTCTTCCCTGTCACCCTCACTTCTTTCCCTTTTGGTCCGGATTGACTTACAGGAGCCTAGATGTTGCTTTCATGGCCCTCAGTCAGAATCCCGACTTGAGGGGCTCAGGCTGCATGTGTCTTTCTGTTGCCTCCCTATCTCCTGCCCCCTCTGTCTCTCTCCATCAGATTTCCTAGACAACCGCTACTCGACCTTTCATATCCACACGATCTCTAGGAAAGGATTCTGAGGTTCCCTTTTGTCCAGATCTTTCTCCTATATTCAAAAGCCTGAAGAATCAAAAACTCTCCCAACATTCTAAAGAACCCCCTTCTAACTACGCTTATCTCTCAGGCGGCTGCTGCTGAGTCGCTTCAGTCGTGTCCGACTCTGCGATCCCATAGACGGCAGCCCACCAGGCTCCCCCGTCCCTGGGATTCTCCAGGCAAGGACACTGCAGTGGGTTGCCATTGCCTTCTCCTCTCTCAGGTGGAAAGGGAACCAGATTTCCCCCACTCCAGAACATCCTAAAGAATTCCCTTCTAACTACTCCTGTTTCTCAGGGTGGAGAAGGACCACGCTTCCCCACTCCTGCAAATTCCCTTAGCCCTTCAGATTCTTCTGATGGGACAAAGACCTCACTTCTCACCAAAGGGACAATCCAAGATTTTCGTCAGCTGATCTGCCCCTGATATCAGAGTCAATTTGAGCACTAGTTGGTCTATATTTTAGCTATAAAACTATGACCCCAGAAAGGAAAGATGACTTTTTGACAAAGGATGGCCATGATTTTCTTTAGACTCTGGAGAAAACTGGTTAAAATGATTTTTTTTTCCTTGGAAACTGCAAAACCAGTTCTTTTTGCATATGCAGTTAAAAACAACTAGCTTGTTAAAAGTCTTGCCTAGGGAAAAGCTTGAGGTTAATCCTTTCATGTCCTTGAAATACATAGCCCATTTGCCTGAGACCTCAGCCTTGGGCAAATTGGAACTTCAAGCAAAAAAAAAAAAAAGGGGGGGAAGGGTCGAAGAGACATTTTAAATCTCAAGAAGCAAACTATTAGATCTCTGACTGTCTGTCTGTCTGGATTTATGTATGTCCCAGTGTGTGTCTTTTTTTTTGTTTGTTTCTTTTTTTAATATTGCTGAAGCTGTAAATGAGTTCTAATTTAATTGGCCTAAAGAAAAGTAAGCGCTTACAAATCAGACAATTTCTAAATACAAGAGAAATTAACCTAAATGAATTTCAGATTCATGTGAACTGGGAAATGATATTAAATATCTAATATTAATGTTTGTTTGCTAATCTAACATAGACATGTCTAAGAATCATTAACATTAGGCATATTTTCATTGTGCCTAGGTTTATTATAAGTTAAATATTGTTATATATATATTTTTTTGTTATAGTGTTATATCTGTTACAAGTTTGTCAGCAAGGAAAGTACCTCAAGTGAAGAAACTTCAAAAAAAAAAGTAATGAGATAGGAGCTTTTAGATAAACTATTAAGAATCATTATACTTTAGAAATGTCTCTCTAAAACAGTCCCTCTAGATTTTTGTAACCTGAATTTCTAGGGCTATGCTAAACTAAGTGACTGATTTATTGAATAGCTAGATCATTTCCAAATAAAATGAGATTCTGAAACATTCATTACTGAACACTAATTTCCTCTTATAGAGAAACTAGAGATTTTGGACTATTAATGAATAATGTTTGATGCCATCCTGAGATGTTCTCTAGAATTTTTTTAGAAATTGTCACTGGTATTTACGTTCACCAATGTAGAATGCTGATGTAAAGGTCAGTTCTTGGTTGCTTAAGGAAAGTACGATGTGTGTTTTCAGTAAAGAAGGTATGAGGAATGAAATTACATTTTATGAAGGGAAAAGGAAGTAAGTCTGACTTACAGGTGGCTGTTTCAGGATGGGAACAAAATAATGGGTACAGAAAGTGTTAAGAAGTTTTGATGGAAAGTGCACTCCAAGGGAAGAGTTTTGTGCATAAATACAAGTTTTCTTGAGATGTTGAACTGCCTTTGATAACCGATTGTAAGTTTCTTTACCTCTGAAGTGATCTATGTTTACCTTTGAAATCTTTGTTACTTTGGCTAAGTGAATATACAATTTCACAGTGACTTATATGATCCTATCTGACTGACATATGACCTTACTAATAACTGCTAGCTATAGGTATATTATTTTCTATGTCACTTGTTTCAGACGATTGTTTCTTATGTTACCAAATGTGGGACTGAGCCTGTGATAAAATGCTGATATGCAGTTCCATGTGAGATCAATGATTGTAATAATGTAACTCTAGATATGGGAAGAAGCAACAAGAGGGAAATTCCTCCTGAACCAAGAGGCTAGTAAGACAGACATGGTCCAGAGACTTTTGCTACTCGCAAGGCCTGGTCCATTAACAGCACACTGAGGGGCCTGTCAATGGAATCTTCATTAGACCTGGGAATGAGCCTTCCCAGCACCACGGGACACAATGGCCATGAAATGCCCCCAAAGCGTGGTCAAATATGTGGCTATGAAGGGACCCTGCTGACTGGAAGTTGGCACTTGCCAGCTGCCTCTACAAGGATTACATCATGACCACTGCAAGCTGCTGACCTTCAACATCCCCTGAAAGGAGTTCAGGGTGGAGATCAGAAATAAGGCACTCTGTGCTTGGGAAAAACCCAGAAGAACTGGCCTTCAGACGGTCTGATGTTTTCAGGTGAAGATTTTATGAGCCCAAATTCTTGCATCTTCTCATACCTAGAGAAGCACTAATGTCACGAACCAGTGTCTAGTCCTGATTGTCCTGGCTAGCTCTTCAGCAGCTTTTCTACTTCTAGTACTCTCTGGGTCACGTACCTTTAACTTTCTCATTAAGTTTGTTTCTTCTAGAATACAATAAATCTCCAAGTGGTAGTATGATAAGAATGTTCCCTGGCCAATACCCAGACAGTGCTGAAACAAGCTGCCTTATCACTTCATGGACTTTCCTCTCCCTCCGTAAATGCACCCTGACAGAGAGCAGGCGAAGGGAACCCAGAGCCCCACTACACCTCTGTACAGTCTGGAGAAGCCAGAGCGATCATCGCCCCTTTTCCTTTGAGACTGGGTTCCCAAGTGCCTGAGAAGTGAAATAGGTAGATAGTTAGACATGAGCAGGGTATCAAAAGAGGCCAAAGAATCGGCCCTAAAAATAGTGGGAGGACTGTGGTGACCCAAGGACGAAAGACCAGATAAAACCAAGGAGGGTCTTGAAATGCAGGAACAGAAAAACCAGACCCTTATCATCCTTCCCTCCCCCATGGAACAGTATATATTATATACTATATACTGTGTACATTATATGCATACTATTTATTAATGGAACAGTATAACCTATCTCCCCTCCTATCCCATAGAGAGAAGGTATTTGTCCTACTCTTTCCCCATCCAGTATACGTGCCTCATCCAATCAGCAAATGACTGGAAGACCCCTATCCCACTGCTTGTACCCTGGGTATAAAAGTGGACTAAGGACCCCCATTCAACCTCGGTTTTCCCTTGAGTAGGCCCGCTATTCTAACAGCATCTCCCACTCTAATAAACTTTACTTTCCCTCTCACTCTGTCTCATGCCTGGAAACTCCTTTCCAACCCATGCCCAGACATCTATGAAATTTTCCCTTAGATATGCAACTTAACTATCTAAGGGTTAGTATACTCAAAGCAGGGAATGCATATTAACTTCCCCTAGTTTGAATTCCCCTCAGGCTGTACTCTCAGTGAGCACACTGCAGTGGGTTGAAGTTTAATCCTTATAAAACTCTTAAGACAGGCAACTTTTTTTTTTTTTTTTTTTTTTTAATTTTGGGGGGCTTGCTGTGGCTCAGCTAGTTAAGAATCTGCCTGCAAAGTAGGAGACCTGGGTTCGATCCCTGGGTTGGGAAGGGAAAGCCTACCCACTCCAGTATTCTGGCCTGGAGAATTCCATGGACTGTACAGTTCTTGAGGTCACAAAGTCAGGACACTGAGTGACTTTCACTTTGTGGTTCCCCTGGTGATTCAGATGGTAAAGCGTCTTCCTGCATTGCGGGAGAGCTGGGTTCAATCCCTGGGTTGGGAAGATCACCTGGAGAAGGAAATGGCTACCCACTTCAGTGGTCTTGCCTGGAAAATCCCATGGACAGAGGAACCTGGTAGGTTACAGTCCATGGGGTCGCGAAGAGTCGGACACGAGTGAGCGACTTCACTTTCGCTTTGTGGTGGTATAAACACAGGTGCACAGATGAACTGAGTTTGTCTTGAAAGAAGAGTTCAGGGGTTGTGGGTATTTAAACCAATGGGCCGCCAATAAGAAAGGAAAGAAGATACTAGGCTGGGGTATCCCTCCATCTCGTCGCTGGCGGTGCCATTGCCTGATCCTCGCTCACTTGCCAGGCTCAGGCCGGGATGGCGGTCTGGGTCTAACGTGGAGTCTCCCTCCAAGGACTGGAGCCCGGGTCTGACCCGGAAGCTTTTCCGCGACCCCGGAAGCAGAGCCCAGGGGCGGAGGCGCCGCCGATGAGCCACCGCCTCCTCGCCGCCTGGCCGCTACTTCAGAGAACCGCGGCGGCGCCGGGTTGCACTGATGATCCCCGGCAGGCGGCGGCGACAGAGGCGGCGGGAGGATGACCTCTCCCCGCGAGCGGGGTGCCGATCTGGCCCGATTCTACACTGTCACGGAGCCCCAGCGACACCCGAGGGGCTACACGGTGTATAAGGTCACCGCCCGGGTGAGTGCAGTTGCCGGGCGGGGGTCGGAGTCTGATCAGGGACGAGAGACAGGCGTGGACCCTGGTGTGGGGATGCCGGATGCCAGGTTGCGCCTAGTGCCGGGACAGGCGCCCGAGGTGGGGACTTGAAGAAGGATGCGGTAGGGGCAGAGCGTGGCGAGTCCCGGACCGCGCTGGAAATGGTCTCAATGGTGTCCCCATTCCAGGGTGGGGCAGACGTTGATGATTTTTAATAGATGACTCAGCCCCATCCCACTTGGACTTTCTCATCCGAGGCTGAAATATGCAGAAGCTGTTTTGCTTGTCTCCTAGGGATAATGCAGGTTTAAAAAAAAAAAGTATTAAATTGATGTACTATTTGACTTACGTAATAGAGGGTATTTCTTCCCTTCCTTCTGGGTTGCACAGAGGCAGATAAACGCTTGGGAAGTATGTCAGTGGCAGGGCCACCATCCTAGGACCTCTGTAACTGCTTGTGTCTTTTCGCCTCTGAATTTTTCGTGGTTTTTCGTAGGAGACATGAGAAATTCTGCTAAGGGTGTCTTGTGTGAGTTGTCTTGAGAGCACATTTGAAAGTTGTGAGGCTCCTTTACATCGACTGATTGATACAGTTTTTAGTACCCACTTTGTTCATGTTTCATTGCTCTTTCGTTGAGTTTTAGAGTTTGCGTCTTCCTCCTTGAAATAAGAGTAATAAAATTAAATATGAATATTAAATACAAATTAGTATTAAAATTACATATATGTATGTAATGCATTATATGTAGTATGAATGTATGTGTGTATTAGGCATATGTACACATCACCCAGTTAAATCCTAATTTTAATGAAGGGGAAACTATGGTTAAAGAATGTTGTAGCTGGCCCAACTTCACATTGCAAGGAAGTAGCACATCTGGGGTATGAGGTCAATTCTGTTTAACTCCAAGTTGTAAAAAAAAATGTTTAAGAATTAACTTCATCATTGATTGTTAAAAAAGAGAGGTACAGAGAGTAGTAATATTACAGTATACGTTTGGGGGATATAGTACTCTTGGGTGATAGATCAGGAAGTGGGCCTTGAAAAGAACCTTAAAGGTTAAATAGATTTAGATCTGCAGAGTTTGGAGCATGGGAATGGGATGTGCTTTTTGGAATTGGTGCACAATTCAGACAAGTGTAAAAGGATAGGATGGGCAAATTTGTGCAAATGTAGTAAGACCAGGCCTGGTTATTGCAGAGGGTTTTACCAAGAATACAGAGAAAATTGTTACTCTCTGTTTGCAAGTAAAGTTGTTATATAGGTGGAGTGTTAGTTTCAGCTTAAGAAAAAATTTCAAGATTAAGGGTGTTCTTACTATAGCCCCCTTGAAAGCTTCTTTTGGCCCTTCAGAAACCTAGACTTGGTTTCCTGAGATAGTTTGTGAAATTAGAACAATTTTCAACATACTTAATGCCCTAACTCTAATGTTCCCCCTCAGAGCACCCTGTTCCTCTCCTATTATAACACTTATCACGGTTATAATATATTGTATTAATCTGTTTGCTTGTCTGTGTCTCTCAGATTTAGAGCAGGTCACTATCATTGGCATTTGTTTCCTTTTGTATCTCCCAAGGCTTTGTGGGGCACAGAGTGCCTAAAAATTATTGTTTTCCTCTGTGTTTTAGGTAGCACATTTACTAAATGTTTAGTTTCAGGTACTATGATCTCTGAGGGTTACAAGGCAGAATAAAGTGTGGACCTTCTTTTCAAGGATACTTATAGTTTACTGTACTTGAAGTAGAGTGCAAGGTAGAAGGTGTTAAATGCCATAAAAGACTACAGAAAAGAGCCGTGGGGTTTCAGAATACAGAGTTTCTAGCTCAAGGGATCAGGGAACATGTACCAATTAAGATAGGTGGTGAGAGATGGGAAGAATCTAAATGGGTGGGATAAGTGGAAAGGGCATTGCAGGTAGAAGGGGTGTGTGAATGTGTGTAGAACTTGAAAGAAACTGAATGTGATTATTACTTGTAGTCTTACTTTACAAAAGGAATGGTTAATCTAATTGAGATCTTAAATATCTTTTTTAAAGCTGTAAACTAACATATGACAACATCAATTAGAAGATAACGTAGCACATTGCCTGTTCTAACCAGATCTGTGTAATATGTGTATTAGTTATCTCTGTGGTTATTTAACTAGAAATTGCTTACACTGTCTTTTTTTTTCTCCTTGTAAATATTTATGTCCTCATTTATTGCTTATGGTACAGATTTTATTTTCTGATTTTAAAGATTGAGGATTAATAAAGAGATATACCTAAAAAATAACTGCTTAATAGTATAAAATATAAGTAAAATATTTGTTATTTTTTGAAAGTTAAAGAGAAAGACATCTTACCTCAGGAGAATTTATCAGGTAAGTAGTGCTCCCCTGAGAGAACTTTGTGATATAAAAGTGTCCTGTTTATGTTCCCTATTACTGACTGACTTATATCATTAAGGAACAATCTCTATATTCTTGATTCTTGCAAGGTTCTTTATTTAAGAATAGAATTAGAATCATGGGAATTACCGTTGCTAAGTTTTGGGTAGCATAAGAGCTGTTTCATATTCTTAAATCTCCTTTATACTTTTTTTCCCCCCCCAGTTCTCTGGAAGCTGGCAGGCTTAGATAACCTTATGGCCAGTTACAAGCTTGCTAACGGATTTCCTAGTTAAATCCTGTGTTGCTTATTAATTTTCATCTTGAATAAGTACTTCTGTTCAGCATTAGAAAATTCTTTTGTAGATTTCCATTGATTCTTTAGTTAAAGGAGATGCAGATGTAAAAGAACCATTCACATAGTGTTTTTGGTTGTTTCATCATGCTAAGTTTACAAAATTTGGATAAGGTAATATAGATTTCTTAACAGTATTAAGTAAATAGTAATTCTTGCCTGTATTCTTTCATGAATATGCAAAGAAAATCTTACGTTTCTATTTTTGAAAGACAGTGCTGCCTTATGACTTTGTTTCTATTGAGGCGTAGTTTGTATGCAGTCAGATTCACGACTTTAAGTGTGCAGTTGGACGAGTTTTGACACGTGTCTGTATTGTGTAACCACCGCCACCACAGCCGTCACTGCAGGAGTTCCCTCATGCTCCTTTGCAGTCAGCCCCCCTCCCCACCCCTGTCCCTCGGCAGCCGCGGGTCAGCTTTCTGTGGTTGTCCTGCGCTTTTGTGTGGAGGAGGGATCTGACTCCTTTAACTCAGCATGGGTATTTGAGATTCATCTTTACTGTGTATTTTTATTCTCCTTTGTTGCTGACCAGTATCCCCCCGTGGGCTTCCCTGGTTGCTCAGTGGTGAAGAATCCACCTGCAGTGCAGGAGAGCAGGAGACGTGGATTTGATCCCTGGGTCGGGAAGATCCTTTAGAGGAGGGCATGACACCCCACTCCAGTATTCTTGCCTGGAGAATCCCATGGGCAGAGAAGCCGGACAGGCTATAGTCCGCAGGGTCGCAAAGAGTTGGACATGACTGAAGTGAGTGAGCACGCACGCACCGTGTATGATTATACTAGGTTCATCCATCCACATTTGGCTTGATGGATATTTCAGTTGTTTCCAGTTTTTGGCTATTATTAGTACAGCTACTATGAAAATTTATATACAAGTGTCAATGAATATGGGCTTTTATTTCTCTTGATAGCACACAGCCTTTTTATACCTTTATACTAAGATGACATCTGATAGTCCTCTTTCTTTCTCAAAATTATGTTGGTTATTCTAGATTGTTTGCATTTTTAGAAAAACTTTCGAATCAGCTTGTTAAACTGCAAACATGCCTACTCAGATTTTGATTGGAATTACATGAAAAATATGGGGCTTTCCTGGTGGCTGGTGGCTCAGTTGTAAAGAATTCATTTGCAGTGCAAGAGCCAAAGGATGTGCAGGTTTGATCCCTGAGTCAGGAAGAGGAGGGCTTAGCAACCCACTCCAGTATTCTTGCTTGGAGAATCCCGTGGACACAGGAGCCTGGAGGACTACAGTCCATAAGGTTCCAAAGAGTTGGACATAACTGAAGCGACTGAGCACGCATGCAGGCACGTTGAGAATGTACATCAGTTTAAATAATATTAAATCTTCTAATCCATGAACACAAATCTTCCATTTATTTAGCTCTTTAATTAGAGTGATATTTTCCAGTTTTTGGTGTGCAGGTCTTGCACATAATTTGGGTTTGTTTTCAAACTATCAGAACACATAAGTATTTTACATAGTTAGCATTTGCTGAGTTTTAATAGCGCACATTTCTGTGGTGCTCAGAGTAAGTCAAGCGCTATTCTAAGCACATTATATAAATTAGCACATTTTTCATGGCAGTGCATTGAGTAGGTGCAGCTATTCTCACGTGAGGAAATTGAAGCATCTCCATGGTAAATAACTTGCCTGGGGTCACACGACAAATGGTAGAGTTTAGATTTGAACCCTGGTAGTCTACCAGTCAAAGTGCTTATTAATCCCAGTGCTGTGCTGAGTTCCTAAACACACTTTAATATTAGAGGCTGTGGGTATACTGTAGTTTACAAAAGTGATAGATGCAAATATACTACAGTGATTAGGATGTTGTGAACAAAGGGGAACAGAAAATGAATAGAAGTACTCGACTTGAATCTGAAAATTGCCTCTTCCAAAGCTTCAAATTCAAGCACTGTTTGTATTGCTTGGAGGGAACCTGCTCTCAATTCCTGACCACATTGTTGTATGGGATGCTTGTGCTTGGAAAGATAATTACCTGTAGTTTCCTAAGTATGCTGGTACACTCAGTTTTTCGTGTGTGTGTGCCACGGGCATGCGTGTGTGCTCTGCCGTATCTGACTCTGCGATCCTGTGGGCTGTAACCAACCAGGCTCCTCTGTCCATGGGATTTTCCAGGCAAGAATATTGGAGTGGGTTGCCATTTCCTCCTCCAGGTCTTCCCAACCCAGAGATCGAACACGCATCTGCGTCTCCTGCCTCTCCTGCATTGGCAGGCAAATTCTTTATCACTGGGAAGCATGCTTCCTTGCCTCTCTGTTAGATGTGGTTTTCTCAGTCTGGAATGTGCTTCCATTTTGTCTTGGCAATCGCTGCTGTCTCAAGTGACCTCTCCTGCCCTGTGTTCTACAGGAAGCCTTTCTTAAATGGAGAACTCTGTATTGTATTAGGTTGGTGCAAAAGTAATTATGGTTTGCATTGTTGAACTTTGCTGTTTGATATTGGAATACATTCTTAAATAAATGTGGTTATGTGATACATCATTTTAATGCCCTTTTCTTGCTTTATGTTTTCTTGTTAATGACTTAGTGAAAGTGAAGTTAGTCGCTCAGTCGTGTTCAGCTCTTTGTGAACAGACCACCAGGCTCCTCTGCCCATGAGATTTTCCAGGCAAGTTTACTGGAGTGGATTGCCATTCCTTTCTCCAGGGGATCTTTCTGACCCAGGGATCGAACCCAGGTCTTCTGCATTGCAGGCAGATTCTTTACTGTCTGAGCTTTCTGTTTATTTTATATTGATTTTAGACTAGGGAAATGATGTTAGACAAAAAGCACATTCTAATGATTTTCTCATTTGAGTTCAAAATGGGTTGTAAAGCAGCAGAGACAACTCACAAGATCAACAACACATTTGGCCCAGGAATTGCTAATGAACATACAGTGCAGTGGTGGTTCAAGAAATTTTGCAAAGGAGATGAGAGCTTGGAAGACAAGGAGCATAGTGCCTGACCATCGGAAGTTGACAATGACCAATTGAGAGCAATCCTCAAAGCTGATCCTCTTACGACTACACAAGAAGTTGCTGAACAACTCAGCGTTGACCATTCTGTGGTGGTTTGGCGTTTTAAGCAAATTGCAAAGGTGAAAAACTCAATAAGTGGGTGCCTCATGAGCTGACCAAAAATTTAAAAATATAGTCATTTTGAAGTGTTGTCTTTGCTTAGTCTATGAAATAACAATTAACGATTTCTCAATCGGATTGTGACGTGCATTGAAAAGTGGATTTTATATGACAGCTGGTGATGACCATCTCAGGGGTTGGACCGAGGAGAAGCTCCAAAACACTTCCCAAAGCCAAACTTGCACCAGAAAAAGGGTCATGGTCATTGATTGGTGGTCTGCTGCCATTCTGATCCACTACAGCTTTCTGAATCCTGGCCAAACCATTACATCTGAGAAGTATGCTCAGCAAATCAATGAGATGTACCAAAAACTGCAGCGCCTGCTACTGGCATTAGTCAACAGGATGGGCCCAGTTCGATGACCAACTGCATGTTGCACAATCAGCATTTCAAAAGTTGAATGATTTGAGCTACAAAGGTTTGCCTCATCCTCCGTGTTCACCTGACTGCTCGCCAAATGACTACGACTTCTTCAAACATCTTGACAACTTTTTTTTTTCCATTTATTTTTATTAGTTGGAGGCTAATTACTTTACAGTATTGTAGTGGTTTTTGCCATACATTGACATGAATCAGCCATGGATTTACACGTGTTCCCCATCCTGAACCCCCCTCCTACCTCCTTCCCCATCCCATCCCTCTGGGTCTTCCCAGTGCACCAGCCCTGAGCACTTGTCTCATGCATCCAGCCTGGGCTGGTGATCTGTTTCACCCTTGATAATATACATGTTTCAATGCTGTTCTCTCAGAACATCCCACTCTCGCCTTCTCCCACAGAGTCCAAAAGTCTGTTCTGTACATCTGTGTCTCTTTTTCTGTTTTGCATATAGGGTTATCATTACCATCTTTTTAAATTCCATATATATGCGTTAATATACTGTATTGGTGTTTATCTTTCTGGCTTACTTCACTCTGTATAATGGGCTCCAGTTTCATCCATCTCATTAGAACTGATTCAAATGAATTCTTTTTAATGGCTGAGTAATATTCCATTGTGTATATGTACCATAGCTTCCTTATCCATTCGTCTTGACAACTTTTCACAGGGAAAATGCTTTTGCAACCAGCAGGAGGCAGAAAATGCTTTCCAAGAGTTCATAGAATCTCAAAGCACAGATTTTTATGCTAAGGGAATAAACTTATTTCTCATTGGCAGAAATGTGTTGATTATAATGGTTCCTATTTTGATTAACAAAGATGTGTTTGAGCCTAGTTATAATGATTTAAGATTCACTGTCAGAAACTGCAGTTACTTTTTCACCAATCTAATATATCCCTCCATTAAAGCCTTTACGTTATTGTACTTGTTTGCTTCTTCTGAGGGCAAACTGTCTTTTTAACGTATTTTTGGTGCCTAACACAGAGCCTGGATATAGTAGGGACTTGAGAGTAGGCTGGAAAGAGGCAGTGTTTTCCTCTCTGTTATCTTTTAAATTAGCATACAGTATAATTGATATTTTGTTGTGTGATTTTATGAATCTTTACACATGAATGGATTCACATATCCTCTGTCATAGTCAGGAAGCAGAACAGTTCCCATCAGCCTCAAAAACTCCCTCTGCTTTGGCTGTTTTACACTCTTCTCCCACCTCTTAGTCCCTGGCAGCTGCTGTTCTGCTCATTGCCTCTCTGCTTCTGTCCTTTTGAGGGCCTTTTATGAAGAGGATCATAGAGTATTTAACCTGTTGAGATCATCTGTTGCCCAGCTTTTTCAGTGGATTTGCTTTCTTACTGTTGAGTTTTGATAGTTCTTTTTGAATGTAAGTTTTTTGTTGGATATGTAGTTTGGAAGTGTTTCCTCCCAGTATGTAGCTTATCTTTTCATTCTCTTAACAGTGTCATTCACAAAGTAAAAAATTTTAATTCTGGTGAAGTCTAGGTTATCATGTTTTTCTTTTATGGAGGAAAAATGGGCTTTTAGTGCTGTATCTAATAAAATCTCTCTGTTGACACCAGGTTTTAAAAAATGTAAACCATTCCTGTTTTCATCTTGTTTATTGACAACTTATATGCTCAAATATTAACATTTTAATGTTAAAGATTTTTACATTAACTTTTTTTGGGTTTCACCTCAGGGTTTGCAGATATCAGTTCCCTGACCAGGGATTGAACCTGCACCCCCCTGCATTCAAAATGTGGAGTCCTAGCCACTAGACCTCCAGGAAATCAGTACATTAACTTTAACATTAAGAATTTTTATTTTCTTTGAATTTTGATTGGAAAATAGTTGTTTCCCTGGTGTCTCAGTGGTAAAAAATTCACCTGCCAATGCAGGAGATTGAACCCAGGTTCTATCCCTGGATTGGGAAGATCCCCTGTAGAAGATAATGGCAACTCACTCCAGTATTCTTGTCTGGGAAATCCCATGGACAGAGGAGCCTGGTGGACTACAGTCCATGGGGTAGCAAAAGAGTTGGATACAACTTCACAACTAAAAAGCAGCAATAGTATTGTAATAATTGGTAGAATTTGAAGTGAGAAAGGCAACTTTAGCAAAACATTTATTGAGTATACCAAGGTAACTTGCTGCTATAATTTTTTTTTAAGATTTTTTTTTGGGATGTGGACCAGTTTTTAGTCTTTATTGAGTTTGTTATATTTTTGCTTCTGTTTTATGTTTTGGTCTTTTGTCTGTGAAGCATTCGGTGTCTTAGCTCCCGGGCCCAGGGATCGCACTTGCATCCCCTGTGTTGGAAGGCAAAGTCTTAACCGCTAGACTGCCTAGGAAGTCCCTATGTTAACTAATGTTACGGATTTTTATTTTCCTTGAACTTTGATTGGAAAATAGTTCACCTTAGAGTAGTGCTATAATAATTGGAAGAATTTGAAGTGAGAAAAGTAACTTTAGCAAGCATTTATTGAGTATACGAAAGTAACTTGCTGTTAGTTTCTTTATTCTCCTATAGATTTGGGGATTTTAATAATGTAGAAAATATTTCTTACTTTCAACATATTACTGTCATAAGCAATTACTAGAAAGCTGAATGTCTAAAATTTTCCCCACTGACTTATATATCTTAATGGGAGTTCTCTCTTTTCAGAGTACTAAAAAAAATATTATAAAATATCCAATTATAGTTTGTGCAGGTGCTGTCTCTTGGGTCCTGACTACCTGGCTGGCAAGTGATTAACCAACCCAGGTATCCTTGCCAATCGGTGGCACCTGCAGCTCTGCAGGGAAATAGGGAGAGGAGCTGAGATGAAGGTGATGGAGGGGGAGGGGGCTTGAGATCGGTAAGGGGATGCTTGTCTGTGTGAGCTGGGCGCTTTGAGGTCGCTGTTCTTCTTGCCAGAGGGGCTGTGTGTGTGTGTGTGTGTATAAAATGCAGTTTAAAGATGTCAGTATGTTTATATGAATGTGGATTTTATGAACGTCAAATGTCTGAAAGTTAGGATTGCATGCATTACACTGATGGATGTTCCATTTGGTTTGCCTAATCACCACAATGGGAAATGTTCAGTATAGTGTAGTCTTACATTTTTATATACCTTATTTTTTTCTCTTCTACATTTGGAAAGTCGTATCTTTGAGAAATAAAATGCGTGGGGCATGTCTCTGTTTGTCATTGAGTTTGATTATTTGTGTCGTGACGGTTTTTTAAAAAACATGTTACTTTTGTTAATATTTTATCCTCTTACCTCTGCTTCTGCCCTGAACTAGCAGCTGAATACTGATAGTGAAGTGGCCATCAGAAGGCCCCTGGTTATTATAAATTGCTCATAAAAGTAGCTTTTTAAAATTTATGTTTAAATTTGTGATATAAATCATGATTATATGATTATAAATCATGATTATATGATTATAAATCATATTATGGTTTCTGCTTGTTTCCAAAAGGACTTATTTTTTGATAATTTTTGGTAGGAACTATAATGGTTAGATTGAATAAATTTTGTAGTTTTGTTTTCCAGTTCAGTTCAGTTGCTCAGTCGTGTCTGACTCTTTGCGACCCCATGAATCGCAGCACGCCAGGCCTCCCTGTCCATCACAAACTCCTGGAGTTTACTCAAACTCATGCCCATCGAGTCGGTGATGCCATCCAGCCATCTCATCCTCTGTCATCCCCTTCTCCTCCTGCCCCCAATCCCTCCCAGCATCAGGGTGTTTTCCAATGAGTCAACTCTTCGCACGAGGTGACCAAAGTATTGGAGTTTCAGCATCAGCATCAGTCCTTCCAGTGAACACCCAGGACTGATCTCCTTCAGGATGGACTGGTTGGATCTCCTTGCAGTCCAAGGGGCTCTCAAGAGTCTTCTCCCACACCATAGTTCAGAAGCATCAATTTTTCGGCACTCAGCTTTCTTCACAGTCCAACTCTCACATCCATACATGACCACTGGAAAAACCATAGCCTTGACTAGATGGACCTTTGTTGGCAAAGTAATGTCTCTGCTTTTTAATATGCTATCTAGGTTGGTCATAACTTTCCTTCCAAGGAGTAAGCGTCTTTTAATTTCATGACTGCGGTCACCATCTGCCCAGTAGCTATCTCTTAATCTTATGAAGAAGACAATTCTTTTGTGTATTTGAGTTAAGAGATTGATTTCAAATCATTATTATGATAATTTGATAAGAATGGTTTTGACTTTGTCTATTAAGGAAACTATTCACTAAGTCGTGTCCAACTCTTGTGACCCATGGACTGTAGCCCAAAAGGCTCCTCTGCCCCTAGGAGTTTCCAGGCAAGAATACTGGAGTGGGTTGCCATTTCCTTCTCTGGGGATATCTTCCCAACCCAGGGATTGAACTGGAGTCTTCTTCACTTTAGGCAGATTCTTTACCAGCTGAGCTAACAGGAAAGCTCCCTAAGGAAACTAGGTAATAACTTGGTAAGAAGTAGATAAAAGAAGTTATCACTGGGAAGAATTTAGAGGACCTAAGGACAGTATGATTTGTTGTTTATTATAGGCCTTATCTAAGCCAAGTGGCAGCATTCCTTCTTTTTTTTTTTTTTTCAAAGATAGGCAAGAGAGCTCATTTTAAGTTTGCTTTTCGTAGGTTTATCACAGAACTGGCAAGAAAGCTGTTTACAGCTGCTGATAGAGCCAGTATTCAAACTCTCTTCTTCGTTCCTTCTGATCTGCTAAAGTGCTTCTGTTTTTTTGGTTTACTCGCATTTGTTTGTAAAGGACAAAATTGGTTTGCCTAACTGGCATTAGGATTGTTACTTGGATACATTGGAAAAGACCCTGATGCTGGGAAAGATTGAAGGCGGGAGGAGAAGGGGACGACAGAGGATGAGGTGGTTGGATAGCATCATGGCTTCGATGGACATGAGTTTGAGTTAGCTCTGGGCGTTGATGATGGACAGGGAAGCCTGGCATGTTGCAGTCCACGGGGTCGCAAAGAGTCAGACACGACCGAATGACTGAACTAAACTGGCATTAGGGCTATTATTTGGAATTTCAATCTCTAGGAGGGTCAATTTAGTTAGGTTCTGGCAAGAGCACTTTGTTTAGAACCAGAGAGTTGTGAGACTTGGACCTGTGTGTTACTGATGAATACGATTAATACTAAACGCTAATATGTTCTTCTGGGTCTTGGTTATCTCATCTTACCAGGCAAGATTGTTGTGTTGATTGAATGTAATGAAATGTTTAATATCTTAGCATAGTAAGAGATGGTTAACCTTTACTGTGAACCCTTGTTTCCCTAAATTCAGAACTTGCTGTTGGCATTAACTGAGGCAAATGGACTAAAAATGTTGCAGTAGCATTTCCCAGTTGTGTTCCAAATTTTATCAGTAGTAGGTGTTGCATAAATAGTTGGGTGGATAAATGACTTTGGGAAATACTATTTGTTTTCCTTTCAGAAATTTACTACGCTATAATAATGCTGAGAAGCCTTGAGAGGCCTTGAGGCCTTGAGAAATTCTGCTGTAAGAAAAAAAGAATTTTTTTTAAACTAAACTGAATTGATCATTAAGCCCTTTAAAATTGGTGATTTTAAAGAATATCTGTGTTCCATGCAACACAGTTTATCAAGCACTGCTTTAGATAATAATTTTCAAGATGACTTGGTGATAGAATTCTCTATAGCAAAAGGCTCTTCATGATATGTATAGTACTTACTGAGCTGGCGATTGTCTATGCTTGCCATGGAAATTTATGAACTTTAAATGAAAAGAATCACTGCTTTGAATTCCAACTTTTGTGGAATTTTATAACAAAATATTGAAATTCACCTAGAAAAAAATTACTTGAATGCTAGCAATCTACATCAGGGTGAATTTACAGTATTTTTAAAAATATTATTTAGTTGCTTATTTTTTGTCGCACTGGGTCTTTGTTGTTGTAAGCGGGCTTTCTCCAGCTGTGGTGAGCGGGGGCTCCTCTGTTGCAGTGCACAGGTTTCTCGTTGCGATAGCTTCTCTTTTTTTGGAGCACAAGCTCTAGGCGTGCGGGCTTTAGTAGCTGCAGCATGCTCGCTCAGCAGTTGAGGCTGTTGGGCTCTAGAGCACTCGGCTAGTACTGTGGTGCATGGGCTTAGTTGCTCCATGGTATGTGGAATCTTCTGGGACAAGGGATCGAACCCATGTTCCTGGCATTGGCAGGCAGATTCTTATCACTGTACCACCAGGTAAGTCCCTGAATTTATAGTACTTTTGTTTTGGAATTGACTACTTATTAAGATAATTGCTAACATAATGTTAAAAGTTATAGAAATCTGGATCTGAGGTTTCAATTTTGTTCATTTTCAGTATGATCATATTTTTTTCACTCAGATTTCTTATATTTTTATTTATTTTTTTGGTCAGTTTTGTAGTCCTGCTGAAGAGAATTACGTAGTTAGAAAGAGTTACTATTAAAGGACCTGTGGGCTCAACTCATGTTATTCTATAAGGGGGCTTCCCTCATAACTAAGTGAGTAAAGAATCTGCCTGCAATGCAGGAGACCTGGGTTTGATTTCTGGGACAGGAAGATTCTCTGGAGAAGGGAATGGTAACCCACTCGAGTATTCTCGCTTGGAGAATCCCATGAACAGCGAAGACTGGCAGACTATATAGTACATGGGATCTTAAGCAACTAAACCACCACCACTTATCTTATTCCAACTCATTGTGTTGTTTGGTTTTCACTTCAGAAGACACGTTATTAACTCATTTAATAGAGTTTGCACACATGGGAATACTGAATCCTTATAGTGGGGTACCAAGTGGTTGAACTCGGTAATGTATTTAGCAAGTGATTATATTTTTATAATGTTATGTAGGAATCAGACCCAGTGTATTCACTGCTATGCTACTCTGCTTATCAACAGAGTAGACACTGATATTTGTTGAATGAGTAAGAATAAATAAAACCTAATGGTGAAGGGTGTTGTGGAGTTAAGTAAAGTTAATTCCTGAAAATACTGCAGGTAAATTGAGGGATGCAGTAGAGCAGGATCTAATACCTGATGATTGAAGGGTGGAGCTGATGTAATAATAATAGAAATAAAGTGCACAGTAAGTGTAATGCTTTTAAGTCATCCCCAGACCCCACCCCCTTCTGTAGAAAAATTGTCTTTAACAAAACCAGTCCTTGGTGCCAAAAAGGTTGGGGACCTTTGCAGTAGACTACAGTGGAAAGACAACTGAATCAAGAATCAGAAAATCCGAGTTCTAATTCCAAATGTGAAGGTAAATAGCCATGTGACATTATACAAGTGTCTGGACCTTGTTTTCTTGTGGGATAAAAGGGGGATGCATAATAACCACTTCCTCATATTTCATAGGTTGTTGAGGAAATAAAATGAAAGATTGATATAAAGTGCTGTGCAAATGTAACTGTACGAAGTCAAGGTTGTTTTTCCCTCCCAGTTGCCTAGTACAGTGCCTTGAGCAGTATTAACACAGATACAGACTTTCTTAATACTAAAAAGTAGGCTGAGAAGCAGAGTTAGGATTGATTCTTGGAGTGCTTACAGAGTGTTGAGGGTAGAAGGAGGAAGAAAAACCTACAAAAGAGAAGCAAAAGAACCAACGAGAAAAAAGAATCAGGCAAGTATAGCTCTCTCCTTACTGGACATGCTATTCACTAAGCTTTTTTTATGCTGTTTGGGAAAAGGATGGTTAATGCTCAGGAAGTAACTTTTGACCTGATTTTCTCAACTCTGCCTGAGTGTGGGAAGTATGTGGGGATGAGGAGAAGTTCTATTTGAGAGCTTAAAATTAAAGATCTCCAGTTAGGTAGTTTGAGTACTTGTTTTGCTTTTCTATAATAACTATGAGTGACTTACCATGAAAACATTGAAGGTGAAGCCATTCTTAACCTGTTGCTTAGCAACTACAGTCTGCCCCCAGACTGTAAGCTCTGGGAGGTGTGAAGGCAGGGATATTCTTTTGCTTGCCATCATAGCCACATAGCAGAAATCTGTGAGCCAACGAAGAGTGTGGATGAGGAGTCATAATCAGATTGGTTCTTTCTTTTTTTAAAATTTTTATTTATTTATTTGGCTGCCCCAGGCCTTAGTTGAGACATGTGGGTCTTTTAGTTGCGGCATGTGGGATCTCGTTCCCTTGACCAGGGATCCGACTTGGGCCCCTTGCACTGGGTGTGAGGAGTCTTAGCCACTGGGCCACAAGGGAAGTCCCGGATCGGTCATTTCTTTCCTTTTCGGCTGTGCTGGGTCTTCGCTGCTGCGTGGGCTTTTCTCTAGTTTAGAGAGCAGGGTCTGCTCTCTAGTTGCGGTGCACAGGCTTCTCGTGGCGGCGGCTTCTGTTGTGGAGCATGGGCTCCAGAGTGTGGGCTCCGTGGTTGGGGCGCGTGGGCTTATTTGCTCTGTGGCACGTGGACCTTCTCGGATCAGCGACTGAACCCGTGTCTCCTGCGTTGGCAGGTGGATTCTTCACCACTGAGCCACCAGGGAAGCCCCAGATTGGCTATTTCTGATGAAATTGCTTTTAAATTGTGGTTGTTGTTAGGGAATGGCTAATATATTTTTGGTGATGCAGTACACATATATTTGGTTTCCAGGAACAGCTTACCTGAGGAAAATCTAAAATGTGATACTTCTACTACATACACCAAGCAGGAAAATAATTTCTTTTGTCCCAAAAAGATGATCTGCATGTATTAAAGTGTTATTTAAAATAGTAAGGTACATAAATCTTATTGCCAGTGATCATATGTTGATTTATTTTTGGTGGGTGGATATTAATGGGTTGATTATCTAACTTCTCTTCTGCACACTTTATAAAAATATGTTCTTATATTTTTAGGAGGCAAATTTATATTTATAGGAGGCAAAATTAAATCATTTAATTATGTGAAACATCATGCTTTTGGAAAGGTGGATGTTTTTTAGGGGGTGGAGTTTGAAAGTAATAGTTAAAATCCAGTTTTTGAACAATACATTGTTGTTAGATACCTGTTCTAACCTTACTGTAAATCTCTGTTGTTTAATATGGTAGCCATTAGCCATATGTGGCTCCTTTTAGCGTGCTGTGGTTCATGGGATTGCAAAGAGTCGAACATGGCTGAGCAACTGAACTGAACTGAGCTGAACCGAAATGAAATAAAATTAAAAATTTAGTTCTTCAGTTGCCGTAGCCATATTTCCATCGCTCAGGAGCCACGTGTGCGTGTGGCCAGGGGCTACGGTGTTAAACAGTGGCAATAGGGGATATTTCCTTCCATCGTCAGAGAAAGTACTGTTGGCCAGCATTCTTCTCAATGAAAATGGCTAAGAGATTTCAGCAAATTTTATATACTGAAAGTTGGGAGTAGAGTGGCAAGAAATTGGAAACCTTTTCTTTTGGAATTGTCGTGTGGGATCTTTCAAGGTACTTAAATTCTCTAGTAAGAGAAAGATAACTTAAATCATGGAGTTCTGGTGTCTCCATATTCGCTGTCTACTACAGCCAGGCCGGACAGAGAGTCTTATCCTCATCTATAGAGGCCATCACGCCTGTGAGGGAGGAGCTGTGGTTTGAACCCAGATTTGTGTGACTGCAGTATCGTTTGGTTTTGCTTTGGGCCTTGGGAGTAGTGTTGATCATAATCTCCAGTTATAGTATTGTTACCTGTCATCAAAGACTTTTCTTCCTCTCATCCGCAGGCACCATTTTAATATGTTTAATGTTTTTTTTGTTTGTTTCTGCAGAATCCATATTGTAGCGTCAGCTTTATGACTTTTATATTTGCATAGAGGGGATTATGTATCTAATATGAGATTTTCCCCACTCTGCAATGCGTTTGATGATTTGAGCACACAGCCTGCTTTTTGTACACTTTGTGAGGAATTCTTTGTAAATGGTGTTAGACTTTTTGGCTTTTGTCATTAGAGAAGTCTGAAAGAATCCAACCCCCACCCTCCCTGCTCAGGCAATAATGATAGGATTATTTGTCAGTGAGGGATGTGTATACTTTTTTTATAATAGGTTACTTTTGTTTCACCATTAGGAGGCCAGAGATTACTTCTAACAGATATTGGTGTATCTGAGCATTGTGGCTGTTTTTTTTTTTTTTTTTTTTTTAATATGAAATCTTTATTGAGCTAATTGCAGATTTATATATGGGTGTAAGAAATAATACAGAAAAAATGAAAAATAAAAAAGAAGAAATAATACAGAACTATCCCTTTGTATACTTTGCTGAGGTGCAGCTGCCTTTTTATGCTTCTGAGTTATATGTAGACTGGAAAGGGAGATAGATAAGCTGTTAGAGTTATGTCGAGTAAGAGTAAAAGGATGAAGCATCCTTTTGTGAATGTAATAGTACATGAATATTAGCATGTGGACTTTATTTTAGTTGCCCTTTTGTTTCAATTTTTTAGTATGTGTTTCAAATAGTGAAGTTATTTAACTGAGTTCTGTGAAAATGATATGATATTTCTTTAAGCAAATTGAATTTTTCATACAAATGCTGTTGAAAGTAATCATGCAAGTGTAAAATAGTTTTGATAATAATTAGATATTTCTGTGTTTTCTTTGTTTTAGGTTGTTTCACGAAGAAATCCAGAGGATGTCCAGGAGGTAACATGTTTATCCATATGAAAATTTCATTTTATGCATTTTGACAAAAATTTAATTAAATGCTTCATTGAGGAAGCAGTTATTTGTATGTCAGTCATTGTATGTTTGGAAATTGTCTTCAGTTCACTGAACAGTAACTGAAATATCTTATTTCAGGCCTATTGAGTACATGTTAAGTTTCAGTAGGTGTTAAGTTATATAAAGGAAATTATAGTTCCATTTAATAACATGATAACTTTTCTGATAATTGCCACTCATAAGATTTCAGTACTAGTTAAGGGCCCCTATTGATTTGAAAATTATGATGCCTGTATGGTAAAGAAAAAAAATAAAAAAGAGAGTATTTGGTAACCTGTATTAATTTTAAAGAGCATAATAAATTATGGGTTTCTCTGTACTTCCATTTTTTTATCGGCATATAGTTGTTTTAGTGTTGTGTTAGTCTCTGCTGTACAGCATGAATCAGCCATGCAGATGCATATATCCCTTCCCTCTTGAACCTCCTTCTCTACTTCCATTTTTATATTGAGTTGGCATGTTGACATCTTGGGAAATTGCTCCTTTTTAGAATTTTGTAGTTAGTTCTTTTGCAGACTAATTCCCTTTTTAAAAAATGATACCAGCTTGTTATAGTTTTGCTTAGAACTGTAGAATTCTCTGTTTGTAATTACTTTGTCCTTGTTGTATACCTTTAGGAATCCTAACTGAGGAGTTTACTTGTTTTAACATTTTAAAGTTTACTTTCATTTTGGTCCTTGCTTATTTACAGTAGGACTAGAAGGATATATATAGTCTCTCTCTATATTTTTTTCTTTCTACTAAAGTGTTTAAAACAGATGTTGTAATTTGTTAAGTCTTTATTCTGCAAGGTTTTTTTTTTTCTAATTGCATTTTAATGTCTTCAGGTGGGCTTTATATCTATTTAACCACAAGCCCCTCTTCCTTCTTACTAAACATACCTGACTTGATTCATAAATTTAAATTGATTGGTTCTGGTTGGTTTGAACATGTTTTGATGATATTTTAACTTTTATGTATTACTGTTTCTTGCTATATCTAATCTGATACTTGTTTTTGTCCTGTTGTTAAAAAGAGTTTAAAAAAATTTGATAAAAGACACATTTTAAAACGATTCCATACTGTTTTCCTTAGGGGTTTTAAGATACCTCACTTCCTGCCCCTCTGATAGCCAGGAAGAAAATATTGTTATTTTGGAAGAAAAGGCTAAGTCTATATTTATATATATCTATATCATTTCAAAATGGCATTGAAAATAACTTGTACCTTAGATAATAAGAAAGTACTCTTTCTATTTAAGTGTCAGTTCATTAGTATGAACTATTCCTTAGAATTCTGTTAATTCTGTTGAATTAATAGTCAGTACAAAAAAAAAAGTAGTCTATACCAGGCTATTCTGCTTCTGAAAACTTAAATCTCTGTTAGAATTGAAAATGGGTTGTTTCCTTTGAATACATTGTCTGATTTCTGTGCTGTAGTTTGTAGCTTGATGTTCCCCTTTTCCAGGGAGAATCCTGAGCCAACCTATCCATGAACATACTCTCTGCCATTTCCTTAATCCTTTTTTGGGGAAAACTCTTTTATAATAACAACTGTTGGTGAACCATTCATCAGAAACTCTTGTAAGTGTGCTTTAGTTAGATGATTGCATGGTCCTTTGTTAAAAATGGTATAAAATCTTAAAAAGAATGTCTTCTGTCTAGCTGACTTCTTGAAGGATAGAATAACCTTAAAGTTATAACAACATTTTTTAGCTTTCCATGTATTGTTTCATTTAAACATTGAAATTCTTACTTAGGAAAGGAATTTACTACATACAATTTGTTTCCATTTCCTTTCTTTTCACTTTCTTTCTCTGTTAACTGATTCACTTAGAATTTACTTATGCTTCACCAGGGCTATTGAAGATCAGTAGATATACTGTTTATCTAATCAAATATAGGACTAATAATATGCTATCCTTAGAAGATTGGGGAGATTTAGCTCTTTTTCTCACTCATATGCAGACACCTTGGCACATGCTACCAGATAGTTATGTTTTCTTCCTAAGTAGGCCAAAATACTTGCATAGTGTAAATAATTTAAAATTATCCAGGATGGTTTTTCTTTTTATCTTTTAAAAATTTCCTCTAAATTTTCATTTATGAAGAGCAGCATGGGTCACTCTGAAGGGGGGACAGCAACAGTTAATGTGACCTCTTGTTCAGTAGGTTCTCTAGAGCGCGCACACTTGTAGAACGTAAAGAATGAGATAGAGATGTGCCCTCCCCTCCCCACCTTTAAAAAAAGAAGTAACCTATAGCTCTGTGTCTCTATATTTCACTGGGGAAATCTGGGAAAGGAGAACCAAAACTTTCTGTGTATCGTTATCAGAAGTCTCTCACTATTAAGTCATTTCATAAATAACACAGTTTTAGAAAAACTATTTGAGCACATTCGGAAATGTGTCAAGGGAAAGAAAAGTCTCTTCAAAAGGGGAGGAAAGAAAATTCATAAGCAGATAGTATGGTGGTGACATTGTAGGAAAATTTGATCCAGCAAGTTTTAAATATTATATGAGAGTAAAAAGGAGAAAGTTACTTGAGTGGTTTTGTAAAAGGCCTAAAGTTTTTTTGGTATTAAGAGAAATTATCTATATAGAAAGCATTCATTTTATGTAAAAAATATCTAAGGAAATATTTTTAATGAAAATTAAGGGAGGTGGGAGGGGGGATCGGGATGGGGAATATGTGTAACTCTATGACTGATTCATATCAATGTATGACAAAACCCACTGAAATGTTGTGAAGTAATTAATAATAAATAAATAATAAAATAAATAATAAAAAAAATACATTTGAAGATGCAAAAATAAATAAATAAATAAATAAAAAGAAAATTAAGCTTTTCTTTGCAGTCTGTTATGATTGTCACTGAATTTTTAATTGAGGAATATTTAATTAAGAAATTTTATGGAGAGGTAGCTTTAATGAAAAGGATATTTCTACAGAGTTGATTCAATAGAGTAATAAGTGTTATTATAACTTTTTTTTCCTAATAGGAAATAATTGATTATTAGAGAAAATATTATTTTTGCATGTATCTTTTGGCACTTTGTATAGTCCAGTTATAGACATCGATACTTGCTGATATAGTGGAGGTGTGCTTTTGTTCACTTTTCCATTTTGAAGATTTTTAGAAATGTCCAAGCTTAACAGGAGTAAGAAGAAAAGGAGGCAGTGACCTGTGACATTTTGGAGATGCTTTGGTTTCCTGCATTTTTTGAGGGTTTTTATTTGCTCTGGGGTATTTTACTTCTATAGTTAGAATATGTGAGTGAATATGTGAATGAATAAATTAGGACATAATGAAGAAACACAGATTTCCTAATTTTTGCTCTGAAAGACTATCTGCTGGTTTATATGCCATGGTATTATCATTATTGTGATTAAGTTATTAACTTTTGCCCCTTAAGTTACCCTGACTTTATTTGACAATGACCCTAACTGGAATACAAATTTTATCTACAGATTTAATTGTTTCCATGAACTGTGGTCTTTTGAATAGCTCTCATGTCTAATTTATAATAGCTTTAAGGATTGTGCTTCCTTTATGTAAGATTTTTGTCAGAAGTCCACTACCCGTTTCGCCCTTAAGCCCTTGGCAGATGTGGTACCACCATAATTTGATGTATTTTAAAAATATGAAATAGCATTATGTTCCCAGGACCAGAATTATGTTAATGCATCAAGATTAGAAAATGCAGGGAAGCAAAATATGAAAATTAAAAAATCACTTGTAACCTCAGTGTCCTGAGGCCTTTTACTTTTCAAGTGTTGGTCTGACTCTCTCAGTTCCTCTGACTCTGTCTTCTGCTGGAACCGTCGATACTCTACTGTCTGCATTTGTCTTGTTCATTTCCATTTCACATGAAACCTCTTCTTCCAGATGTCTTGTCTCATGGCACAGCTGAGCTTCTTCAGTACTGACTTTGTCCTTGGTTCCCTCTTTACTTCTGGCTGACCCCCATCTTTCAGCCGTCTAGACTTCTCATCTTGTAGCAAATACTGAGAAATCTTTTCTGAGTTATTTCCGCGACTCTTCTGATGACTCCCCAGCTACTACATCTTGTTGAGTAGTTCTTGCTCTTGAACTCCTGACCTGTCTATTGGATATCTTCAATTAGACTTAGCTTCACATGCTCCTAGATAAAATATATCTAAAATTGAGCTTCATTCTTATCTCATCACAGCTTTTTCTCCTTGGCTCTTCACCTTCGGGAATATAGCACGACCATTTATCCAGTTGTAAAAGCCAAAATTTTAGTAATTATATTTGGCCTTTCACTCTCCTTTTAAAATACTTCATTCCTGATGATTTCTCTCTCCCTCTCTTTTTGTTTTTTTCTGGGCATTCCTTCCCTTCATTGTGCCCACCTAAGTCAACACTGTGTGGGTGCTCCTTCCATAATACCCTTGGGCTGCCCTTTTCAGCATTTATTATGCATAATAAATATATCTATCTTGTGATATAGTTACTGTGTTGACTTATTCTTCTTAATTTGACAGAGAACTCTTTAAAGGAGGGACTGTGTTTCTTATTTCTTCGTCCTTTGTGCCAGCACTGTGCCTAGCATAAAGTATGCTCATGAAAATGTTTGCTTTGTTGACTATTTTCGTTGTTGAGTAAATGAATAAAAAGGGCTTCCCAGGTGGCTCAGTGGTAAAGAATCTGCCTGCCAGTGCAGGAGACGCAGGAGATGTGGGTTTGATCCCTGGGTTGGGAAGATCCCCTGGAGGAGGAAATGGTAACTTACTCCAGTATTCTTGCCTGAAAAACTCCATGGGCTGAGGAGCCTGGCAGGCTACAGTCCAGGGGGTCACAGAGGGCTGGACACAACTGAGTGACTGAGCACACACACGTGCAAATGAATAAAAGGAAAGATCAGGAGCAAGCAGTTTGTTTAAATTAATTCATATTGTCTGACTAGTCTCCTAGGGTTAAAAGCAAGTCTCTTATTTTAAAAGCAGCACATTTAGTGATCATAATAGAGTTTTTGATAGCCTGACAATTTTGTAAATAATTTCTTATATGACATTTAGTAATCATAATGGAATTTTTCATAGCATGACAGAATTTTGCAAAGAATTTCTTATGTGACGTTTAGTAATCATAATAGAATTTTTCATAGCATGACAGAATTTTGCAAAGAATTTCTTATATGCAGTAAGTGGAGTTTTTGACAGGTCTCTTAAATCATACTTGGTTACCTATTTGGCCTAATGTTTGCTTATTAGTATTACACTATTGAGTTTGTTAGAAGTTAGATAATTAGATTTTTCAGAAGTAAAGGCCCCAGTATACTAGGTAATGGAATTTAAAACTCAGTTTTACCCTATAGAGACTGAGGTCTGGATCAGTGTTAAGACCATGTGTTAAATT
The DNA here is from genome assembly GCF_963930625.1 of Muntiacus reevesi. Classification (NCBI taxonomy): domain Eukaryota; kingdom Metazoa; phylum Chordata; class Mammalia; order Artiodactyla; family Cervidae; genus Muntiacus; species Muntiacus reevesi. The sequence continues at coordinate 115,511,978 of NC_089253.1, read as the reverse complement.
CTTTTTCTTTATTAAGTGTTTTTTTTTCTTTTAATTTAAATAAATTTAGACAATAATTTAAACGAATGAAGGTAACTTACTTTTATGTGTTATATAATCTAAATGATTGTTATTTTGTTTTTTGAAATATCCTAATTTTAGTGGTATTCTGATCAGGATTTACCTTGCCTCCAGAAATCTTATTACTGTCTTAACTGAGATTTTATGAAATGCAAAAGTTTAGGTTAATTACTTGCTACAAAGCTATTTCTTCTTTAGTATTTTTCAGATTATTTATCCTTTAAAGCAAGTGCTGAGTATGTTCTTTATGTTTAAATTTGTTTAAATTATTTTGTGTTTGTAAACATGCTGTTTTTGAGATGAATATATATTTTGACATCTAACTCATTTCCAGGGCAACTGTAACTAATGTTTGAAGAGGTTAAGTGACATCTTGTGTAGTGTAGACCTTTTTTGTACTAGCTTGACTATTTTTCTAATATGAAGAAAAGAGTGCTTTCTTAAAATGAAATTTAGAAACCAAAACAGTTGGGAGGAGAATTGCTGCTTTATATTTTTAAAGCAAATATTATTAGTTGATTTCAGACAGGACTGTATTGGTTAGAACATTTTTGTTTGCCTTTGCATGACAGTTTTGAGCACTTTAATGAAAATTTTTTTTCTTGTTCCAATATATGAACCTAAATGGTTTGACTATGAGATACACATTTAATTTTCTTCTCTCTTTTCTTCTCTCTAGATAATCGTATGGAAAAGATATAGTGACTTTAAGAAACTGCACAAAGAACTATGGCAAATTCACAAAAACTTATTTCGACATTCAGAATTGTTTCCTCCATTTGCTAAAGGAATAGTGTTTGGTAAGTGATTATTTTGAAATTGTGATTTTGAAAAGTGATGACTAGCTAATTATGTATATACATTGAACACTAAAACACTGCATCATGAAGTCAGAAGATAATTCTGACTTATTAAGATAATTCCTATTATGCTGTAAGCTCTTGAAGTTGTTTTCTCATGTTTTTTTTTTAAGCTAGGAGATTCATATTTTATTTCTTCAGTGACATATTTACAGTTGAACATAAATTAAAGGCCTGCTTGCACACCAAAACCAAGTGTCTTAGGTGGTTCAGTCAAAGAGGTGAGACCTCTGACTGACTCACAGGAGAAGCATCCACTCCTTGACCCAGGTTTTGGGATTTTGCCAGCGTTGAGTTCCTCAATAATTTCTTCAGTATTCTTAGGTGTCAGATTCTTGTAGTAGCTGTCATTTATTTGAACCATTGGTGCATTTACACATTCCACTTCTAAGCATTCCACTTCTGTAAGAGTAAAAAGTTGTTCAGGTGTAGCCTCTCCAACCTTTATTCCAGGTGTTTTTCTGAATGGCTTCAGTTGTGCTGTCCAAGTTTCAAAGCATGCAAGGCATAGTAGTGCAGGCTTGAATATGATACTTAACAACTGGCTTTGTACTGTACATTGTATAAAAAGTTGCGGCTTCATGTGCTTTCATTGAAGATAATTGCAGAACTTCCTGTAACTTTTTTCCTGTAGAGATGGGCAGCCATTCATTCTGTCTGGGCTAAATCAAGGGGTGGAAGCACAGCTACTGCCTTATGTTCTGCTGGGTAGTTTTTTTTTTTTTACAGTTGCTTCTGTCCTCCTAGAGTTTTCCAGTATGAAATTAAATGGAGTATCTGGGTTATTCTCAAGAGTATCTCTGTGCACAAATAAGGCTCCCCCAGCTCCATTTTGCACAGCTGTCTTATGCAGATTCCGTCTACATCTTCCCCTCTGGGTGGGGAGGCTCACCTTGCAGGCTCAAATGCCACAGAGAGGAACATGGCAGGCCAGACTTCAGTCCTTTTGGGTCACTTGTTTTTTCATGTTCTTGCTGTGGTTATGTTAACTCAGAGTGCATTTGCTCTTCCCTTTCATGAAAAAAACAGCACCAGAACAACAGCTCAAACTCTAACCAATGAAACAAATGGAAAAACCCTGTAGGGACGTAAGGTGACATTGAATTATTCCTGCACAGCTGTCCCTCAGTGTCTCTGGGGGACTAGTTCCAGTACCCCCTTTGGGTAGCAGAGTCTGTGGATGCTCAAGTCCCTTGTCTGGTGTAGTGCAGTCGACCTTCGGTATCTGCAGGTTCCTCATCTATGGATTCAACCAACTGTGGATCAGCACCTCATATAAGTAAAAGCATATAGTCTTTGTCCTTTTGTGGCTGGCTTATTTCACTTGCATCATTTCTCAAGATTTATCCACGTGGTAGCATGTATCAGAATTTCCTTCTTATGTCTGAATATAGTCCATCAGGTGTATGTACACCATTTTGTTTGTTTTTTTCATCCTTTAGAAGGGGATGACAGAGGATGAGATGGTTGGATGGCATCACCAACTCAGTGGACATGGATTTGGGTGGACACTGGGAGTTGGTGATGGACAGGGAGGCTTGGTGTGCTGCGGTTCATGGGGTCGCAAAGAGTCGGACACGACTGAACAACTGAACTGAACTGAAGTGAACACTTGGGTTGCTTTTACCTTTTGGCTGTTAAAAATAATGCTGCTGTACTGGACTTCACTGGTGGTCCAGGTTTAAGACTGCCTTCCAGTGCAGGTTACAGATTTGATCCCTGGTCGGGATGCCTTGCAGCCAAAAGACCAAAACATAGAACAAAAATAGTATGGTAAAGTCTAGAACAGAAACATGAAACATAATAAAGAGGAAACTGAGAAAAACATCACAAAACCCAGCAAACTGGGGCTTCTTTGGTGGCTCAGTGGTAAAGAATCTGCCTGACAATGCAGGACACTCAAGTTCGATCCCTTACCCAGGAAGATCCCACATGCCAGAGAAACTTAGCTGGATTTTTCCACAGCTAAACAAAGCTCACCTGTGACCTGAACACTACACGTCTAGCACTTAGAAAACAGCTTTGAAAAAGTGTCCAGACAAAACCTATCTCACAGTTATACACAGCAGCTTTACTTGTAACAGCTAAAAAAAAAAAAAAAAAAGAAGAAAAAACGGTAGAAACACAAAAAAATATGGAGCAACCAGAAAATGATAAACAAATGGCAATACTAAGTCTTTGAATGTCAGTAATCACCCCAGAAGTAAATAGATTGAATACACTCAAAAGAAACAGAATGACCAGATGGATTAAAAACTATTTGTTGCTTCTAGGATACTCAGCTAAACTCTAAAGACAAATAAAAGCTCATTGTGAAGGGATGAAAGGTGATACTCCAGGCAGTTGTCAGCCAGAAGAAAGCATGTGTAGTCATACTTATATTAGACAAAAATAGGCTTAAAGCCAAAAACATTACAGGAGGCAAAAATGGATGTTATATAGTGGTAAAGGGGACAGTCCATTAAGAAGACTTGACTCATTAATACACATATATACATCTGACATAGTACCAAAATATATAAAACAATTATTAGCAGTCCTAAAGGGAGAGATTGACAGCAACCCAATAATAGTAGGGGACTTGAACATCCCACTTACATCAATGGATAGATCTAGACAGAAAGTCAACAAGGAAACATTGACTTTAAATGAAACATTAGACCATTCTTACAGGTGTATGCAGAATATTCTATTCAAAAGCAACAGAATACACATTTTTCTCAAGTGTGCATGAATTGTTTTCAAGGATAGAGTCTATGTTGTTGGGATCCAAGTTAAGTCTCTTTAAGAAAATTGGCCAGGAGCTTCCCTGGTAGTCTAGTGGTTAAGAATCCGTCTTCTAATGCAGGGGATGTGAGTTCAGTTTCTGGTTGGTGAACTAAGAGGCCACGTGCCGTGGGACAGTTAACCCCGGCACCACAAGCAGAGAGCCTGCATGTTGCAACTGCTGCACTGCAGTGAAAAGATCCCACAGGCTGCACTAAGACCTGACACAGGCAAACAATTTTTTTTTTTTAAAGATCAAACTATAGGAAGAAAGCTGGAAAGTTAAGTATGTGGAGACTGAACAACTATTGGTCAATGAAGAAATCAAAAGAGAAAAAATGCATGAAGACAAATGAAAATGGAAATACAACATACCAAAATCCATGGAATGCGGCAAAAGCACAGAAGTATGTAGCAGTATAGGCCTTCTTTAAGTGACTAGAAAATCTCTAGTAATCTAACCTTAAACTAAAGGAACTAGAAAAAGGAACAAATGAAGTATATAGTCAGTTGAAGGAAGGGCATAAAAGTCAGAGTGGAAGTAAATGAAATAAAGATTTAAAAGACAGTAGAAAAGATCAGTGAAACTAAGAGCTGGTTCTTTGAAAAGGAAAACAAAATTGACAGACCTTACGCTAGACTCACTAAGAAAAAAGAGAAGGCTCAAATAAAATCAGAAATGAAAGAGGTGAAGTTACAATGAATACTACAGAAATACAAAGGATTAGAAGAGACTACTATGAATGAATATACCACCAATTTGGGCTGTCTATAAGAACTGAATAAATTCTAAGAATCATTCAACCTTTCAAGTCTGAAACATGAAGAAGTATAAAATCTGAATAGATTGATCACTGGTAAAGAGATTGAGACTAATGAAAAAAAGCAGCCTCCCCAAAACATAAGTCCAGGACCCCATGACTTCAGCAGTGAATTCTGTGAAACTTTCAAAGAAGATTTAATACCTGTTCTTCTGAAGCCCTTCCAAACAATTGAGATGGGAGTGCTTCTTAACACGTTTTACAAGGCCATCATTACCTTGATACGAAAACCAGGTGAAGATAACATGCAGAAAATAAAATTACAGGCCAATATCTCTGATGAGCATAGATGCAAAAGTCTTCAACAAAATATTAAGCAAATTGAATACAATACACTAAAAGGATCATAACGATGAAGTGGCATTCATTCCAGGGATACAAGGATGATTCAGTATCTGCAAATCTATTAATGTTCTACACCACATTAATAAAATGGAAGATAAAAATCATATGATTATTTCAATAGATGCAGAAGAAACATTTGACAGATTTTACACTGTTTATAATAGCCAGGACATGGAAGCAACCTAGATGCCCATCAGCAGATGAATGGATAAGGAAGCTGTGGTACATATACACCATGGAATATTACTCAGCCGTTAAAAAGAATTCATTTGAATCAGTTCTAATGAGATGGATGAAACTGGAGCCCATTATACAGAGTAAAGTAAGCCAGAAAGATAAAGAACATTACAGTATACTAACACATATATATGGAATTTAGAAAGATGGTAACGATAACCCTATATGCAGCAAAACAGAAAAAGAGACACAGAAGTACAGAACAGAATTTTGAACTCTGTGGGAGAAGGTGAGGGTGGGATGTTTCGAAAGAACAGCATGTATATTATCTATGGCGAAACAGATCACCAGCCCAGGTGGGATGCATGAGTCAAGTGCTCGGGCCTGGTGGGCTGGGAAGACCCAGAGGAATCGGGTGGAGAGGGAGGTGGGAGGGGGGATCAGGATGGGGAATACGTGTAACTCTATGGCTGATTCATATCAATGTATGACAAAACCCACTGGGGGAAAAAAAAAAAAAAAGTCTAAAAAAAAACAAAAACAAAATCAGTATCATACTGTAAAAAAAAAAAAAAAACAAAAACCAGCATCTATTTGTGATAAACTTTGAATAAAATAAAATTATTATAGAAGGAACATACCTAAACATGATAAGGCCATATATGACAAACTGATAGCTAACATCATACTGACCGGTGAAAAACTGAAAGCTGTGCTTTTATCAGTGAGATCAGGATGCCCACTCTTATTCAACATGGTATTGGAAGTCCTAGCCAGACCTCTCAGGCAAGAAAAAGAAAAGACGTCTAAATTGGAGAGGAAGAAGTAAAACTGTCACTATTTGCAGATGATGTGATTTTATATATAGAAAGCTCTATAAACATTTCACCAAAAATCTATTAGAAATAATAAATGAATATAGTGAAGTTACAGGATATGAAATCAAAATACAAAACTGTTGCATTTGTATACCCTAATAAGAACTAGCAGAAAGAGAAATTAAAACAATCCCATTTACAATCACAGCAAAAAGAATAAGGTACTCTGGAATAAACTTAACCATGGAGGTGGAGACTTGTACTCTGAAAACTGTAAAGCATTGTTGAAGGAAATTGAAGAAAACACAAAGCAATGGAAAGATATCCCATGTTCATGGATTGGAAGAATTAACATTGTTAAAATACCTATATTACCTAAAGCTATCTACAGATTCAATCCCTGTCAAAATCCCAACAACAGATTTCATAGAAATTGAACAAAAATCATAAAATTTGTATGGAATCACAAAAGATCTGGAATACCTGAAGTAATCCTGAGGAAAATGAACAAACCTGGAGGTATCACACTCCCTAATTTCAAATTATACTGAAAAGCTCCCTGGAGGAGGAAATGGCAACCCACTCCAGTATTCTTACTTGGAGAATCCCATGGACAGAGGAGCCTGGTGGGCTACAGTCCATTGGGTCACAAAGAGTCAGATACAACTGAAGTGACTTAGCATGCATGCACAAAGCTGTACTCATCAAAATAGCATGTTATTGGCAGAAAACAGACATAGAGATCAATGGAGCAGAATTGAGAGCCCAGAAATAAACCCACACATATATATGGATAGCTAAGAATATACCATGGAGAAAGAAAGTCTCTCCATTAGTGTCGGGAAAACTGAACAACTGTGTGCAAAAGAATAAACTGGAACGCTGTCTTACGCCATGCACAAAAATTAACTCAAAATGTATAAAGGATATGACTATGAGATCTGAAAGCATAAAGTCCCTAGAAGAAAACAGGCTGTACACTCTTTGATATTAGTCTTAGCAGTAATGTTTTTGGGTATGTCTCCTCAGGCAAAGGAAATAAAAGCCGAGGCAAGTGGGATGACATCAAACTAAACGCATCAGCACAGCAAATGAAACCACTCACAAAGTGAAGACGGCTTACTGAGTGGGAGAGGCACTTGCAAATTATACCTGTTAAGGGCTAATGTTTGGAATATATGAAGAACTCCTGTAATTCAACACCAAAAAACCAAACAGCCTGATTGAAAAATGGGCAGAGAGTCTGAATAAATCTTAAAGAGTACATACAGATGTTCAACAGGCACATGAAAGACATTCAACATCACTCTTAGGGAAATGCAAATCAGAGTCACAGTTAGATATTCCCTCATGCTTTTGAACTGTGGTGTTGGAGAAGACTCTTGGGAGTCCCTTGGACTGCAAAGAGATCCAACCAGTCCATCCTAGGGGAGATCAGTCCTGGGTGTTCATTGGAAGGACTGATGCTGAAGCTGAAACTCCAATACTTTGGCCACCTCATGCGAAGAGTTGACTCATTGGAAAACACCCTGATGCTGGGAGGGATTGGGGGCAGGAGGAGAAGGGGACGACAGAGGATGAGATGGTTGGATGGCATCACCAACCCGATGGACATGAGTTTGAGTAAACTCCGGGAGTTGGTGATGGACAGGGAGGCCTGGTGTGCTGCGATTCATGGGGTCGCAAAGAATTGAACACGACTGAGCGACTGAACTGAACTGAACATGCTCCTTAGAATGCTGATTATCAGAAGTGTTGGACAGGACGTGAAGAGAAAGGAACCCTCATACACTGGGAGTGGGAATGTAAATTAGTGCAGCCACTATGGAAAACAGTATGGAGATTCCTCAGAAAATGAATAGAAATACCATGTGATCCCTTTATTTCACTTCTGGGTATTCTGAAGAATGTGAAAACAGTAATTTGAAAAGATGTATGCCTTATGGCAGAAAGTGAAGATGAACTAAAAAGCCTCTTGATGAAAGTGAAAGAGGAGAGTGAAAATGTTGGCTTAAAGCTTAACATTCAGAAAACTAAGATCATGGCATCTGGTCCCATCACCTCATGGTAAATAGATGGGGAGACAGTGGAAACAGTGTCAGACTTTAATTTTTTGGGCTCCAAAATCAGTGCAGATGGTGATTGCAGCCATGAAATTAAAAGACGCTTACTCCTTGGAAGGAAAGTTATTACCAACCTAGATAGCATATTAAAAAGCAGAGACATTACTTTGCCAACAAAAGTCCATTTGGTCAAGGCTATGGTTTTTCCAGTGGTGATGTGTGGATGTGAGAGTTGAACTGTGAAGAAAGCTGAGCATCGAAAAATTGATGGCTTTTGAACTGTGGTGTTGGAGAAGACTCTTGAGAGTCCCTTGGACTGCAAGGAGATCCAACCAGTCCGTCCTAAAGGAGATCAGTCCTGGGTGTTGATTGGAAGGACTGATGCTGAAGCTGAAACTCCAATACTTTGGCCACCTCATGCGAAGAGCTGACTCATTGGAAAAAACCCTAATACTGGGACGGATTTGGGGCAGGAGGAGAAGGGGATGACAGAGGATGAGATGGTTGGGTGGCATCACCGACCCTATGGACATGGGTTTGAGTGAACTCCAGGAGTTGGTGATGGGCAGGGAGGCCTTGCGTGCTGCGATTCATGGGGTCGCAAAGAGTCGGACACGACTGAGTGACTGAACTGACTGACTGACTGATGCAGATCTATGTTTATTGCAACATTATTTATAATATGTAACCTAAGGAAGCAGTCTAAATACCACTGATGGATGGATAAAGATGTTTATATATATATATATGTGTGTGTGTATATATATATATGCAATGAAATACTACTAAGTCGTAAGAAACAGTGAAATCTTGCCGTCTACAACAACATGAATGGACCTAGAGGGTATTATGTTAAGTGAAATAAGTCAAATGGACAAAGACAAATACCGTATGATTTCACTGATGTGAAATCTAAGCGAAATGAAACAGAACAAAAACAGACACGTAGATACAGATCGGTAGTTATCAGGGGGAAGAGTAGTGGGGATAGGGCAAAATGGTTAAAGGGGGTCAAATGCATGGTGATGGATGAAAACTAGACTTTGATTGTGAGGATGCTGTGGTGTATACAAAAATAGAATTATAATGTTATACATGAGAAACTTGTTATAAACCAATGTTCAAATGGTTATATCCCTCCAAAAAAAAAAAAAAAGCACTATAATTTTCTGCTCTGTGCATCTTCTTCCCAATTTTGCTTCCTGAGAAAACTGGCTTTTATCTTTTTTACTTTTTATTTCTTGAGCATGTATTCTGTATCTATAATAGTAAATTTATACAGTTTTTTCCCTTTGGTATAACAGTTTATGACGTGTCTATTTACTTTTTACTCTGGTAGGTAAGAATTGGACTTACCCGTCCCCCTGTATTATTGCATAATATTTTTGGTTCTTCTGTTGACCACGTCTCTATTTCTTTGTTCCATAACTGTGGACAATACCATTTGTCTCTGTAAGATGAATCTAAGAGTGTATTTGTCCTCTCTTACCTCAATAGCTCCTTTTACCACTTAGCTTTTGAAACTTTTATGCTTATTTTAACTTTCTCAAAGGTGGTAATATTTACATTTTGTTCAGTAATCATAATTAAGATTCCATGCTTAATCTGTAGAATGATTTTCAAATCTGAACTTTTTAATCAACTTCATCTGTAATATTAGTATCATTATGACTGTAAATATTGTTCATTAAACAGGTAACAATTATATTTTGTTAAGTTTAATTGTGATGACTACTGTGACAGTGTAGGTTTTTTAAAACTTTTTATTTTGTATTGCAGTTTAATTGATTAGCAACGTTGTGATAGTTTCAGGTAAACAGCAGTGGGGCTCAGCTTACATATACATGTTATGACAGTATAGTTTTAATGGAATCCTTTTTCCTTATACTACATCAGTAAATCAAATTCACACTCTGCGCTAGTTTGCTAAATATTTGGACCATGCCTTTTGTGATAGACCATCTCCAAGATGGCCATATGTAATCCTTCTCTCCTGCTGGTTACACATTTGTGTATTCTATTCCCAGGGATTCGTCTGTGTGACCATCAGTGTAAAGAAAAGTGGCAATGTGTCATTTCTGAGGTTAGGTTATAAAAGCTGTATCTTCTCTCTTGGGGGTATTCTCTCTCTCTTTCTCTCTCTCATTACTTGCTCTGAAGATTACCAGCTTTCATACTGTAAGGACACACACAGCCTACGATGAGGCCCACACTGAAAGAAACAGAGGCCACGATCAACACCCAGCAGCCATCTGAAACCTGGTGCGATCATGTGGATGAATTTAGGTGCAGATTTCTCCTGTCCCAGTAGACCTTTGAGATGACTGCAGCGCTGGCTGACAGCTTGGCTGCAGCCTCATGAGAGACACAGAGCTGGAACCATCCTGCCTAGCCTCTTTGGATTCCTGAGCATCAGAGGCTGTGTGAGATAGTAATGTTTGTTATTGTAAGCTACTAAGTTTTGGGATAATTTTTTACACTGCAATAAGTACTTAATTTTTTTTTTTGTTTTTTTAACCTGGAAGTTGGAGTGCTGTTATCACAAAACCCAAACATGTGGACAGTGGCTTTGGAATGAGCCATGGGCTTTGAGGCGACTGTGAGGGCCTACAGTGTCTTGAGGAAGCTGTGTATAGAAGCCGCATGGTCTTTGATAAGACTGCAGGTGAAGGTTTGCAGGAAAATGAGGTAAATGTTACTGGAAGTTAGAGGAAGGGAGTGGGTCCTTCTTACGTAGTTGTAGGATGTTTAGCAACTTGGTTGCGGACGGTGGTGTGGAAAGTAGGAAAGGTACCAAAGGAAGAGGGTAGTGCTGCTAGGGAGATTTCCAGCCGGAGTGTTTAATAAGTTTGGTGTGGTTTCTTCTTGCTTCTTTGAGTAAAACGTGAGAGAGAAATTAGAGGAAGGATTGTTTTTGTGACGGCTTAAAACAATAGAGCTTTATTATTTTTTTTATAGTTTGGAGGCCTGAAGTCTGAAATAAATATCGTTGGGCAGAAAGCAAGGTGTTAGCAGAGCCTAGAGCTTCTAGGGAAGAATACATTCCTTGCCTCTTTCCGTTTTTGGTGACTGGGTGTATTCCTTGACTTGTGCCAGCATCACTTCAGTCTTCAAGGCCCTCATCTTCAAACCTCTGTCTACTTCAACACCCTACTGCCTTCTCTGTGTGAAATCTCTCTCTGCCCCTCTCTTATAAGACGTCTGTGATGGCAATAGTGCCCATCCTGATAATCCAGGGTAATCTCTGCCTCTCAAGGTCCTTAATCACATCTGCACACACTCTTCGAATAAAGTATCATTTACAAGTTCCAGGAATTAGGACCTGGTATCTTTGGGGCCATTTATGAGACTATTACTTATATTTGAGTTCCTCCTTTCCTCTATCTCTCCATCCCTGTCTTCCTTTCTTTCTTTCAAAACTTTTAAGATCGTGAATATATTCAGCTCTTTTACAAAATTGCCCTTAGATTTAACATCCATAGATTCTTGCACAAACCAGTGTTTACATCATGGCTTCGTAATAATGATTCTTCAGTTCCAGCACTGCTTCCACCTTAGTGATTATCCTCCCTTATCTCTTTGTTTGTGTGTCTTTGTAACTGTTCTTTTTACCTGAATCTGCGTTCTCTATCTGTATATCTGCATGTTTGTGTATTGTGTCTATTTGTGTATTTACCCACCTATCCATTATTTATTTGGACTCATATACCTAATTTTTACTCCCTAATAGTTTAGAATTCAGAATTCATTAAGCCTCCCTGGTAGCTCAGATGATTAAGAGTCTGTCTGCAATGCAGGAGATCTGGGTTCTATCCCTGGGTCGGGAAGATCCCCTGGAGAAGCGCTCCAGTGTTCTTGCCTGGAAAATCCCGTGGACAGAGGAACCTGGAAGGCTACAGTCCATGGGGTCACAGAGAGTTGGACACAGCTGAGCGACTTTTACTTCTGCACTTTCTTTCAGGGAACTAGATGCCCAAATTGTCCTAGCTTTGACCGGTAGGGCCCCTTTTACTTTGGCTTCTCTGTCCTTGAAACTTTTCCCCATCAAATGTTTTAGTTGTTGTTTTTTTAAAGCACTTATTACTTTTAAGCATAGCAAGACATTCAGTGCTCATCTGTGAGTTTATATGCTGCAGCCTTGGAATCAGCCATCTCTTCACAGAGCCCTGGTTGCCTTTTGTGGGGAGTGTTTTTAGAAACTATGTTAGTTATCAATTTTTTGCATAAAATAAGCTCCAAATCCACCTTTTTTTTTCTGTCATTGGACCTACTTTTCCAGCTGGCATGTATAAACTTAGTCCGTGGAGGTGTTGGAGGGCCGCTGTGGGAGATGTCCTTCTGTTCCTGCGTGTTCTGTGTTGCCCCTGCGTGGACGTGTGTGGGCTTCCCAGTGCTCCTCACCCTCTAGCAGGCTTTGTTGCTGGTTCCGGTCTGGGGCTCCCCTCCTTCCACGTGTGGCCTGCTGACACCACAGCAGCGTTTCCTGTTTGGCAGTCCCAGCCTGCAGTTCCTTGCCCAGTGCCTTTGGCCCTCCTACTCTGGAGCAAGTGGCTGGGGCAGCCCAGCTTACTCTGTCGCCCAGTCTGCTGCGGCCACACTGTCTCCAGGAGCCCCGAATCCAGCCTTGGGGAGCAGGCCCCCGAACTAGGACTGCCTTCGGTTCTTTCCTTCCATCCTAGGATATCCCTTACACGTCTCTTTTCTCTCTTATTCCTTCTTAGTAGTTAATCCTGTGTAAATAGTTAATGATTCTTTATAAGACTCTCCCTCTTCAAACTGCTTTGTGGATTCCGCTTTTTGGCTGGACTCTGGCTGCCGCAGGATCCTCTATCTGGCCAGTAGATAAGCTCACCATCTGGGCGGTAGACAGGCTCCTGCAGCCTGTTTCAAGGCTCTTTCAGCTGCTGTAGTTGGGAAACGGTGCGTTTATGTACATACATATTACAGTGCATACATTGTACACACTTCCATTCATATACAAATCTGCACATATACATATACACACACCTACATGTGCTTATTTCAGAGTTGTTTATGATAGCTTTTGCCAAACAAATTTTTATATGTTCAGTTTTATTCCTGAATGCTCCTCCACTAACCTCCGTGCCAAGATTTTATGGTTTTGGTCCTGATGAGAAAGGTCGTCCCATACCTACATTTGCTTGTAAGATGATTTTTATAGCTTAAAAAATTCTTTTTAATATTGGTGTGGAATTTACATTTGAATGGATATCAGATGATACTCCATTTTACCTTTCTTTCAGATGGTTAGATATCTGTTGTCAGATCACTTGTTAAATAATTTGTGTTTTTCCTAATGAAATCTTTGTTATACTTTTTTAAACATTTCCATTAATTAAGGGTTTTTTCTTTTGTGGCATTTATTTGTCTATTCTTAGGTTAATTCTTGTTTCTATACCATATTGATTTTTGTATAATGGCTGTATAGAGTATGTTCTGATGCTACCTGTATTTCTCATCAGCATTGGGGAGATGCTGCCTTGCAAGGTCATCTTGGAATTCCAGGGGCTCTTACATTGGTTCTTCTTGGTTCTAGGAAGCCATGCCAATTATCCATTATCCATTTATTGCCTCTTAGCTTCAGGTCCATTTCTTTTTTTTTTTTTTAATTGGCCTCACTGTGCGGCTTGTGGGATTTAGTTCCCCCATTTTAGTTCCACTGGACCTCCAGGCAATTCCCTTCAGGTCCTTCTTTCATATCCCGTTCCACATTAATAGGCTGGACTCCTTAAGTGTTTCCCTTTACAGTGAGTATTGCAGTTAAGCCTCACTTAACTGCATGCTCAACTGGAGGGGACACTGGAGGGGCGCTCTGGGAGGGTCGGGTCTTTTCCCCCCCTTTGCAGTCTGCTGTGGATTGTGTTTGCTGCGCTGTTGCCAGAAGCACCTGCCTCAGTCATACACCTGGAGCCCAGGCTCCTGATGAGCTTGTGGCCGCAGTTAGCCAGCCGATGGCCGTCTAGCTAGGCACTCCCTGGTCCCTCAGGCCTGCTGGAGAGTGGGCTTCACGCTGTCTCACTGTGTGTACCTGCCCCTCAGCTGCAGCCCGCTAGCACCCTGTACCCCTCCGACAGGACACTAGACCTCAGGCCTCGTTGCCCTGCAGGCGAGCAGATTCTTGATGCTCCCCCCTTCTGCATGCCAGTCTGACAGCCACGGCCTGCCTTTCTTACCTCAGAAGGTCATTTCTTGCGGCCTTCCTGACCCTGACACTGTGTTCCCCAGGCCTTGCACGACCTTGCTTTATTCGTGGGCTCCCAGCACTGTGACTCTCTTGTTGCCCACCTGCCAGCCCTGTCCCTTCTGAAGTCTGGAGGGGGTCTCTCCTGGCGACTGTGGACCAGTCCGGGGAGCCCAGCAAATGTCTCCCAATCCAGTGTCTATAAGCATACCTTTTCCAAGAGGATCTGAGATCGAGCCGTTGGGAGGGCTTCCCCCTTCCGAGTTTTTTCTTTCTTGGTTTCCCCGGGGCATTCGTTAAGATTCTCTTTTCACTTTAGAGTTTCTGTTTTTTCATTGTCATGGTTAATAATTCTTTATATTAAATTTTTCCTGTTCCAGTCACTTTGTGATTTTGATCTGTTGACTGAACCCTGCTGTCTGTCTTTGATTTTAGAAGAATTCTGGGTAATCTGATGTTAGCCTGTCTCCGTGGGCTCAGAGTTCTCGTGGCACAGGGATTTCTTCATTCTGATTTGATTGCAGGATCACGGTACTCCTGAGCTTGACACCTGCTTCCTCAGGATGTTCAGCAGGTTTTCACAACTCCTTGAGATTTGGGCGCAAGATGCAGAGAATCTTATATAGTATAGCAGCATCAGTGACATTTATGCCAGAATAAAGAGGTCATTGAAAGCTTCTTGCTACAATTCTTTAATTTTAATAAATGCTAAATATTAACAACTTATGATATATGCTGACATTTCAAAATATAAGTAGTAGCAAGAAGTATCTTGGATGCATAATTAGAAAGATAAAAAAACAATTGAGGGAAGTAGGCAACTGGTCAGTAGCCGTAGAACCATTAATTCTGATGGTTCCATTTATTCATTACGTTCTTGTACTCAGCGTTCGGGGATCCACGAACTCTGGTTATCGTAGGCTGTTAACCTCTGAGTTCTTGCTTTTGGTCTTTGAGTCTATACTTCCACATTTCTCTTGCTTTCTGTTCATAGTTACTATCCAAACTCTATGGTTCCTTCCCTTTTTTCATGACACCTGTCCTGTTTAAGGTTGTCAAGTTGTACCTGGTTACATGCGGTGAATGTTAAGACTCTATTACTAGAGTCTTCTCTGATTAATTTCAGCTTAACCCTTAATTATCTGGGGTTTTATGAGCACATTTAATTCAAGAAACATTTTAGAAATGGGTACTGTGTATACAGTGATTCAACCTCTGCCTTCTCAGAAATTTAGAGTCTCATAGTTGAAGCAAGCATCCTGATCCAGAAGTGCTTTCGGATGTGGCTTTCATCTGGTCAAGTTTTTAAGTCTTGTGCTTCTCTACTTTTATTATGAAGGTGCAAGTAATGTAAAAAATCGAATAATCTGAGGAGTTTTGAGAATCACACTTTTAGAGCCACACCAACAAATTTTTGTTTTTGTATTCTAAAAGAAAAGAAACTTCTCTCGTATTGTACCTGTCTTTTCCTCCGCCTTTCCTGAGCTGTGTTATTTAGAGACTGCTTTGTTCTTATTTACAGATGTATCTTCAGCATGTAGCACCTTGCCTAACCATATATATACTTGAAAAATACAGAAAGAATTAATGAGTTAAGGTTTAAGAGCTGGACTAGTTACAGACAATGTTACCATTAAAAGTCAGTCTCATGGTAGAAATTTAAAAGTTTGATTATAATATGGGGAAATAGATACAGGAAGAGTAGAAATTTGCATAGTTTGGGGAGGACAATTTGGAATATACCTTTTCCTGTTTTTTGGTAAATTTTACTACACATCTATTCTCTTGTCTACAGGGAGATAATTATTGATTATTAGATGTTTTGGCTTCAGAATTCTCCTTTACACTCTTAAAAATTAATGAAGCTTGAAAAACTATTGTTTATGTGGTTGTAGCTATTAATATTTATCACACTAGAAATTTAAAAATATTTTTGTACTTAGTTAAAAATAAAAATGTAACGTGAGTTTTTATGAAAAATGATTTTTCCAAAAAAATTAGAGTAGTATTAGTTTGCTTATATGAATCTTCAATACCTGGATTAAAAGAAAAATACCTAATTCTCATATCTACTTCTGGATCCAATCTGTGGTGAAATGTGATGAAGTATATGCTGGAATCAAGATTGCTGGGAGAAATATCAATAACCTCAGATATGCAGAAGACACCACCATTATGGCAGAAAGTGAAGAAGAACTAAAGAGCATCTTGATGCAAGTGAAAGAGGAGAGTGAAAAAGTTCACTTAAAGCTCAACATTTAGAAAACTCAGATCATGGCATCTGGTCCCATCACTTCATGGCAGATAGATGGGGAAACAGTGGCTGACTTTATTTTTTTTGGGCTCCAGAATCACTGCAGATGGTGATTGCAGCAGTAAAATTAAGACACTTACTCCTTGGAAGGAAAGTTATGACCAACCTAGACAGCATATTAAAAAGCAGAGACATTCCTTTGCCAACAAAGGTCCGTCTAGTGAAGGCTACCTCATGCGAAGAGTTGACCCTAATGCTGGGAAGGATTGGGGGCAGGAGGAGAAGGGGACAACAGGATGAGACGGCTGGATGGCATCATCGACTCAATGGACATGGGTTTGGGTAGACTCTGGGAGTTGGTGATGGACAGGGAGGCCTGGCGTGCTGCAATTCATGGGGTTGCAAAGGTCGGACATGACTGAGCGACTGAATTGAACTGAACTGGTCTGAGTCAAGGCTCTGGATTTTCCAGTGGTCATGTATGGATGTGAGAGTTGGATTATAAAGAGAGCTGAGCACAGAAGAATTGATGCTTTTGAACTGTTGTGTTGGAGAAGCTCTTGAGAGTACCTTGGACTGCAAGGAGATCTAACCAGTCCATCCTAAAGGAGATCAGTCCTGGGTGTTCATTGGAAGGACTGATGTTGAAGCTGAAGCTCCCATACTTTGGCCACCTGATGCGAAGAACTGACTCATTGGAAAAGACCCTGATACTGGGAAAGATTGAGGGCAAGAGGAGAAGGGGACGACAGAGGATGAGATGGTTGGATGGCATCACCGACTCTATGGACATGGGTTTGGGTGGACTCCGGGAGTTGGTGATGGACAGGGAGTCCTGGTGTGCTGTGGTTCATGGGGTCAGAAAGAGTCAGACACGACTGAGTGACTGAACTGAACTGACTGATAGGAAGAAAATTTAGGGTCACACAGATGATGTTGAAAAAGGGAGGAGTATTTTAACAGCTTTTCAGTTGGTTGAAGATACTCTTCTTTTATCGAAGCTTGATAGTGGTAAATTCCTTCTTTTTTGTTATTGAAGTATAGCTGATTTACAATATTATGTTAGTTTAGGTGTACAACATGGTGATTTGATATTTTTATAGATTATACTGTATTTGAAGTTATTATAAAATGTTGGCTGTATTTTTTTTCATTTATTTTTATTAGTTGGAGGCTAGTTACTTTACAGTATTGTAGTGGTTTTTGTCATACATTGACATGAATCAGCCATGAATTTACACGTATTCCCCATCCCGATCCCCCCTCCCACCTTCTTCTCCACCCGATTCCTCTGGGTCTTCCCAGTGCACCAGGCCCGAGCACTTGTCTCATGCATCCAGCCTGGCCTGGTGATCTGTTTCACCCTAGATAGTGTACATGTTTCGATGCTGTTCTCTCAGATCATCCCACCCTCGCCTTCTCCCACAGAGTCCAAAATTCTGTTCTGTACATCTGTGTCTCTTTTTCTGTTTTGCATATAGGGTTATCGTTACCATCTTTCTAAATTCCATATATATGTGTTAGTGGCTGTATTTTTTGTGCTGTGCATTGCATCCTGGTGTCATATTTATTTCATGCCTTGTAGTTGGTACCTCTTAATCCTCTACCACTATATTGTCCCTCCCCTCGCCCTTTTCTCTGTTGGTAACCACTAGTTTGTTCTTTATATCTGTGAATCTGTTTCTGTTTTGTTATACTCATTTGTTTATTTTTTAGATTCTACAAATAAGTGAAAATATACAATATTTGTCTTCCTCTGTCTGACTAATTTCAGTAAGCATGATACCTTTCAGGTCCATCTGTGTTGTTACATATGGGAAAATTTTATTCTTTTCTATGGCTGGGTAGACAGCAGTAATTTCTTTTTTTTTTTTTTTTTTTTATTTATTTATTTATTTTTTATTTTTTTTTTTATTTATTTTTTTTTTTTAGCAGTAATTTCTTAAAGGCTTAGTTACATTATGGAATCTGACAATCAATGAACCTTTGGTCCTTTGTTATATTAAGATCCATTCGTCTGTCTTAGATTTGAATGTATGTTTTACTTATGTGTGAGCTTGTGACATGCATTGATCATTTGACAAGTATTGGTTCCCAGAGTTATGCAGATTTTGCAGATGTTGTCCATTTTCATCATATAGTATCCAAAAATGTTAACTATCATCACAGATGTCTAAAGGAAATTTTTAAAAGTATTAGGAAGCTGTCAAGCTTATAGTGAATTGACAGCTTGTATTTCTTCACTGAAAATGATGCCATTGGTTGTTTTCTTTGAAGTGTTAGGCTCACTTTGTTTACTTTTGAGAAAATATCTGTTAGATACCTAAATTGTAGTAGTTATATATTTTTTTTACCCACAGACTTAAAAAAAAAATGGTCTCAAGGATTGAGTTTTAATAAAGTTAATTTTTTTTCCATTTATTTTTATTAGTTGGAGACTTATTACTTTACAATACTGTAGTGGTTTTTGCCATACATTGATATGAATCAGCCATGGATTTACATGTGTTCCCCATCCTGAACCCCCCTCCCACCTCCCTCCCCATCCCATCCCTCTGGCTCGTCCCAGTGCACCAGCCCTGAGCACTTGTCTCATGCATCCAAACTGGACTGGCGATCTGTTTCACACTTGATAATATACATGTTTTGATGCTGTTCTCTCAGGTCATCTCACCCTTATCTTCTCTCATAGAGTCCAAAAGTCTGTTCTATACATCTGTGTCTCTTTTTCTGTCTTGCATATAGGGTTATTGTTACTATCTTTCTAAATTCCATATATATGCGTTAGTATACTGTATTGGTCTTTATCTTTCTAGCTTACTTCACTCTGTATAATGGGCTCCAGTTTTATCCATCTCATTAGAACTGATTCAAATGTATTCTTTTTAATGACTGAGTAATATTCCATTGTGTATATGTACCACAGCTTTCTTATCCATTCATCTGCTGATGGGCATCTAGGTTGCTTCCATGTCCTGGCTATTATGAACAGTTCTGTGATGAACATTGGGGTATACGTGTTTCTTTCCTCGGTGTGTATGCCCAGGAGTGGGATTGCTGGGTCATATGGCAGTTCTATTTCCAGTTTTTTAAGGAATCTCCACAGTGTTCTCCATAGTGGCTGTACTAGTTTGTATTCCCACCAACAGTATAAGAGGGTTCCCTTTTCTCCACACCCTCTCCAGCATTTATTGCTTGTAGACTTTTGGATAGCAGCCATCCTGACTGGTGTGTAATGGTACCTCATTGTGGTTTTGATTTGCATTTCTCTGATAATGAGTGATGTTGAGCATCATTTCATGTGTTTGTTAGCCATCTGTATGTCTTCTTTGGAGAAATGTCTGTTTAGATCTTTGGCCCATTTTTTGATTGGGTCATTGATTTTTCTGATATTGAGCTGCAGGAGTTGCTTGTATATTTTTGAGATTAATCCTTTGTCTGTTTCTTCATTTGCTATTATTTTCTCCCATTCTGAGGGCTGTCCTTTCACCTTGCTTATAGTTTCCTTTGTTGTGCAAAATCTTTTAAGTTTCATTAGGTCCCATTTGTTTATTTTTGCTTTTATTTCCAATATTCTGGGAGGTGGGTCATAGAGGATCCTGCTGTGGTTTATGTCGGAGAGTGTTTTGCTTATGTTCTCCTCTAGGAGATTTATAGTTTCTGGTCTAACGTTTAGATTTTTAATCCATTTTGAGTTTATTTTTGGTATGGTGTTAGAAAGTGTTCTGGTTTCATTCTTTTACAAGTGGTTGACCAGTTTTCCCAGCACCACTTGTTAAAGAGGTTGTCTTTTTTCCATTGTATATCCTTGCCTCCTTTGTCGAAGATAAGGTGTCCATAGGTATGTGGATTTATCTCTGGGCTTTCTATTTTGTTCCATTGATCTATATTTCTGTCTTTGTGCCAATGACTGGAATTATTTCAATTTTTTTGAATTTACTAAGGCTAGATTTATGGCTCAGGGTGTGATCTATTCTGGAGAAGGTTCCGTGTGCACTTGAGAAAAAGGTGAAATTGATTGTTTTGGGGTGAAGTGTCCTATAGATATCAATTAGGTCTAGCTGGTCCATTGTGTCATTTAAAGTTTGTGTTTCCTTGTTACTTTTCTGTGTAGTTGATCTATCCGTAGGTGTGAGTGGGGTGTTAAAGTCTCCCACTATTATTGTGTTATTGTTAATTTCCCCTATCATACTCGTTAGCATAATAAAGTTAATTTTTTTGCTTCATCATGGACATTCTTATGGAAAACTGGCATTAAAAAAATTTAATGTGAGTGGTGTAAGGAATATGATTATTACTAATAAGTAAAGTTTGGTGCCATTGTCTTGGTTCATGCCAAGAGGTCAGCAGTTTTACTGCCATTGCTTTTAGATTATTAGTGCAGATGTCCACATGGTAAAAAACGCAGCTGCTGTCTTGGTATTATTATGAAAATGGTTTTGACGTTATTGATTCTTTGAAGGCCCTTGGGGGACCCCCAGCAGTCTGTGGACTACACTTTGGGAATACATAACACATATCTGAACACATACATCTATATACAGATGAGTGTCCTTGCAGCATTTTTTCCCCTTTATTTATTGGAGTATGATTGCTTTAGGTAGCTTCTACTGTTCAGCGATGTGAGGCAGCCATTTGTATACACATGCCCCCTCCTTGGTCTCCCTCCTCCCCACCCCCGGCCCCCCTCTAGGTCATCACAGGGTGCTGAGCTGACCCCTGTACTGTACATGAGCTTCCCACTAGCTCTCTGGCTTACCATGGCTGAGTGTATGTGTCAGTGCTACTCTCAGTTCGTCCCTCCCTGTTCTTCAATAGAGAAAACTGAGTGTTCTCACTATATGATTGTATGGATGTGCCATAATTTAGCCAATTATAGGACTCTGCAGCTATTTGTGATACACTGGTATGAAAAGATGTCCAAGATTTATTTTTAAGATACAGAAAACAAATGTTGCATAGCAGTATGTTTAGTCAGATCCCATCTGTATTTAAATAGACATACATATTTGTGTGAAGATGTACCTAATCTATGCAACCTGTGGTGTTGTGGGTAGAGGGATATTTTTGCTCTCTACCTTACACCTTCTGGACTGTGGAATCAATTGCGCCCAAGAAGCTTGTGATCTTGTGCAAATTAAATGATAAGCTTGTCACTGGGTACAAGGGAATGGCTTCTGGATTGGTTGAGATGCTTAGCTATTATTGTCTGTTGCTTGTGGGTTATTTTCAACTTTTCTCCACATCCTTATATTATTAAAGTGAGAAAGTTTCTTATTAATTTTAGTAAGTAAGCAATTTATCTCTTTCAGTAACTGGTGCAGCCCATTTGTAATACTTATAGTTGCAGTGAACCCTGCAGGCAGCAGCTGTGGCTGTGTAGAGGGAAGTTTTGGTTAATCATCTATCTTTTTAGCTATTCTCACATTTTTAGCACATGAGCCTCAGCTGCAGAAGAGTCCTGTTTGTGATTTACAGAACCATCAGATCTGTAGTTACTATTCGAGTGTTTCAGTGAAAAGAACATGCCTTTTGGAATCAGATTTAGGCCCAAATCTTCTCCCCGCTGTTTACTAGTGGTGTGATCTTGTACAGAGTAGTATCTGAGCCTGTGTTGTTACTGAGGAGTTAGGGATTATATGAGGATCATACTGGTAGTCTGAGTAGCTCAGTGCTTGACGCACGTCAGCTCTCTTAGCTCTCATCTGTCGCTGGTCTGCCGTTCCCCTAACGCACCTCACTCTCCTTGTCGCCTTCGTCAGTGTTGCCTGGCTCCACCGAGAAGCTTCTTCTGGTTAGCCTTTCAGGGCTCTCGTTGTCTCTTCTTCTAGGAAGTTCTCTGTTTTCTTTGGGGATAGTTGTTTTCCCCTCCTGGCTCTACATCTCACCACTCTGACACTTAACTGATTTTATTTTTCTCCAGTTTTTCTAACTTGCAAAATTTACGGAAAAGTCTAAAGGATAATATAGTGAACAGTTATATATCTTTGGCTCAAGTTCACTGATGAACATTTTGCCACATTTTCCTGTGTCTGTGTGTATCATTTTTTTCCTGAACCACTTGAGAATACATTGCAGATTTTGTGACATTTCATCCCTCCTTCCATATTTCCCCTATTACTCAAGAAATTTAACACTGATATAATACCATTGTCAAATATTGAAGTTAATATTCAGATTTCTCTAATTATTTAATTTTTTTTTTTTTTTTTGCATCCAGGATCATGTCTATAGGTTCGTTTCTTTAGACTATTCCTTATGCATTTTTTTTGTCTTTTCATGACTTTGACATTTAAAAAATTATTATTTTGCTTTTGTTTTAAAAAATAACTTTATTTATTGGCTGTGCTGGATCTTTGTTCTGACATTTTTAAAGAGTATTAGTTTGTAGATTTCACAATCTTGATCTTGAGAAAACAATCACAGAGATCATACAAAGCTGTTTTTTGTTTGTCTTGTTACATCTCTCCTCACATTGTGATTTCCTGTGAGAATGGGAAAGGCAGCTCCTGACAGATGTAAGAACTGGCCGACACTCCATATCTGTTCGACCTCGGTGTTTCTTATTAGAGTTGGCCTGGCGTTCACAGCTAGGCTGTGTTGTTCCCCTGTTGAATATAAGCAGTTTCACAGAATAGGAACATTAGACAAGGGCACTCTGTGTCTTTGGATCAAGACCACTCTGTAATCATGTCTGAACACAGACTAAAACATGAACATTGTCAAGTCACAAAAATGATCAAGGTTCACTTCATCCTGGCTACCATGATGACGACAGATTTTTTTTTTTTTTATAAATCACAGCCTTAGCCTCTCTTCATTCTTCTTGGCTCATAATAAGATTTATTAAAACCATAGAATCATAGAAGTATATAGAATTAACAGAATCTTAGAATTGCTCCCACTTCCTGATAGGGCAAACAAAGCCCCACTTCTTTGAATCTTTCCCCAGCACCCAACACAAACTCTAATTCTGTAAGTCCTTTCTAACACCCTCTGAGTGAAATGCCCCAGGATTCCCCAGAGTATATATTCTTCTTAGTTGTAAGGAGTCTTAAATCTAACTTCTTTAACTAGAGGTATGTTCTTGGTGCTGTTGACTAGAGGGAATTCACACCTAAGAACTTGGCCTCTCTCTTCTTTTTTGTCTGGTGAATGAGTTTTTAATACAGTTAGGAATTAGCACCAAGATTCTCTGGCTAGTTTCTTACTGGTCAAGGATAACCTTTAGGTTTGTTTAACTGGTTTTTGGTTACTGACAGTTGCATTTTAAAAAAGCTGTAAATACTGCGTTCATGAGTTGTTCTTCATAATTTAAAAAAAAATAGAGAAGATTTCAAAGACAGCTTAGAAATCAAAGAGAGAGACTATTTTCAGTGCTTTACCAGCTTTGTGAGAAGGTTTTGGTTTAATTTTCCTTCTGCCACTTTTAATAGCAAACCATTGTGGAGTAATTTGGAGGTGGTAGAGTGACTTAAAGATAATATATACACATCCACACACAAATAATATAGTACATAATACTGAATAATAAACCTCAGGAAAAATTTGTTTTACATTTTCTATCATAAATTACCTATAATTTTTCTACTTTTCACAAGAAAATAAAATTTCCATTCCTGTTAATGGAAGTTTAAAGGCTGTAAGAGAAGCACCTGTTTATAATTTCTCATTGTTGTTGACTTTCAAGGGAGGTTTTGATGATATTAAAAGATTAACAGTTTGAGAGTAGCCCCTAGGGTGTTGTCCCCCATTAGAATTACTGTTGAATCTTGCTACTTTTAAATTTAATTGTCAAATTAGGTGGCTTTGTTACATGTATTAGAGCCAGTAGTCATTGCATTAAAATTTATCTGCTTCTCTTTGTCTTTGCTACCAATACTGTTTTTTATTTTTGTTTTTCTGAAATATCTTAGGAACAAAGAAGTGAACGTGTTCTTTCATCATTTGTTCTGATGATAGGGTTCAGTGTAATTGAACCTTTTAATGCATTAGCCTTTAATTTTGGTTGTACTCTGAAAAATGTTCTAATTCATCTCTGCTTGTCCAAGTTTAGTGGAATAGAAATGCATAGATCAATAGAAATAGAACAAAAACACACCTTTGACATGTTTATTCTACTTAGAAGTTGATATACTCACAACTTAAGCATTTAAATCTAGTTTAATAGGGAGGTGAGGTGAGTCATTGATCACACTAGGATTAAAGCTGCCAAATTTTTATGTATTTGTTTCAACTAGTAAACTAGCATTTTTTAGGATGTCATCAAATATGAGGAAGTTTTTCATTTATATTTCTCAACAAATTGTTAGTTCATTTAAAGGTAGTATCAGGTGGTCTTGTAGGTTGAAACATAATATAATGTGTGCCTTTTCTGGATTTCTGTTCTAAGATTACAGATGCTCACACAATTACTATTACTAAATTTATAAGTACTACAGTTTGCTTTTTTGTTTAAAGGATAAATATGCTGGACAATAATCATAAGCACCGATGAATACTCAAATTCTTATTTAGGCAAAAGAAGGGATAATGGACATTTTTAGCTGTCATTTTAACCTGTTTGGCCAATGTTTTTTTTCCCCCACGATTGAATTAGGTTGTTTTCAGGCCAGAGAATTTGTGCTACATGTTATAGCTCTCAGAAGTTTGTTTCCAGATAATATTATTGATAGGTAAGGTAGCAGTGTCACTTTAGACATCTTTTTGTCATTGGAAGAATTTAATGTAGTTGTTGAGTGTGACCTGGAAACTAGTAGATTTAGCATAATGAATAATATTAGTTTTGGTCTCTCGTGGCATATGCTCTGGATGTCGCCTCAGGCAAGGTGGCCCCAGACTGATCAGGAATCCAAGCTCCTTCCTGCCTTGTTCTGTCTTGTTTTTAACCTCCCACATCCTGGTCCTTCCTGGAAGGGGAAAAGGAAATAGAAGAAAGAGGAGAATGGGGAGAAGGAGGATGTATAGTAGTTATTTCTTAAGGAGATTTCTGGTAAGCTGCAAAATGAAATTTCATTTATATATTATTGGCCAGAATTTAGTCCACATGTAACCTCAAGGCAAGCTGGAAATTATAGTCTATTTCCCCCCCCCCCCCGGCTTCTCAGGTAGCTCAGTGGTCAAGAATGGGCTTACCAGTGCCGGAGACATAGGAGACGTGGGTTTAATCCCTGTGTTGGGAGGATCCCCTGGAGAAGGAAATGGCAACGCACTCTAGTATTCTTGTCTGGAAAATTCCGTGGACAGAGTTTCTAAGTTTTTATTATTTACTCATACAGTCAACAAAAGTATATTAGCCTGTTCTATATACTGGACATTATGATACTACTTGAAGATTTAAGGAAACCATGATTGGTTTATTAAGAGCTTACTATGTGCTTGATGAGGAGGGCGTGGAAACCCACTTCAGTGTTCTTGCCTAGAGAAACCCATGCACAGAGGAACCTGGTGGGCTACAGTCCACGGGGTCACAAAGAGTTGGACACGACTGAGTGACTGCGCAGGCATGCATGTGCTTGATATGGAACTATTCATTTTGAGTGCATTGTTCATTTTCTCCATTTTGTAAATTAGGACGTCATCAGCCTAAATTTTGTAACTACCAAATGAGAGCACAAGTAGTTTGAACCCAGGTCTATCTCTCAAACCATTTCTTTCAGTTGTTATGAAGTAGACGTTTCATTAGACTTGAGACACATTGAGCTGAGGCATTTAATTGTTCAGTTTCAAATTCTTGCCTTGGGTAGTATAACTAGGAGTCTTTCTCTTTTTTTTAAGGTTGACTAGCGTTTTTGTGATCATACTACCTTGCTTATTTATACTTCATAGATTTGTAAAAACCTGTTCATCTTCTATGTAACTATTTCTATTGTTACATATATATATAATCATTTCTATTGTTATATATACACCCATTGTTGTTGTTATATATATATACATTTCTATTCTATTTCTGTTTAAAAACCTGTTCACTTTCTGTTAACCATTTTAAGGTGATGTCATGATTAAAATCAACAAGCTTGAACCTCAGTTATTTTCCACAAAGCCTAGTTATTATCTTAAGCTTGTCAGCTGGGATACAGTGTGATCCTACATGTAAGTGCTGGTTTTAAAGTATGTGGGATTAGGAGTGTGTGATGTTTCTTATCTTATAGCATCTTTTTTTTCTTTTTGTAATTCTGTGCTCTCACAATAGAGTTGAGCATTTTGAAACAAATTTCCCTATAAACAAGGGAGAGTGGAGATTTGGCACAAATTTAGTTAGCATACCAAAATTTAATCATTAATTGTGTTTCTGAGTGAGTGGAAAACAGATGTGATATTTTAAAAGTTGCTAAAAAACAAATTTCCTTACTTTATCGTTATATTAAGTGCTTAGTAAGCTGCTGGAAGAAGTGTGGCAGTGTAAAAGTGACCTCTTTTCTCTCTGTACTCTCAGATGTACAGTATTTAATGCTTTGACTAAAGCAACTGTGGGCTCTGTTTTAATCCTCCCTTTTGCGGCTCTGTGATAACTGCAAAGAAGTTGATTTATTTCCAGTAAGTTGTGGATCTCTTTATGCCTCTGTTTTCATTAACATTTTGCAAAGCCACTCAAGTATGGGATGTGTTACTCTTTTGATTTTGTAGTTTTTTAAACCTAAACTGCAATCAGTATGATACATGGTGTGTGACAAATGCCAACCGGTAATCTTATCTGAGAGTAGTACAAAATGCTCATATTTGAAAATGTCTTATCAGCATTCAAATTGTATATATCATTAAAACAACTTCTATGAAAACCACCTTTCGATCACCTTGTAAACCAGAGCTCACTGCGCCGCGCGGGTTCTCTGTTTTCTCACAAGCATGCTTTATGTACGCTGACAGCATCGCACATGGAAATTGGCTCGAAAGCTTTTTGCTTCAAGCTGAGGTGTTTGACCCCACTGCCATACAGATGTTCTCATAATTTCCTCTCTTCGACTCCCTTTATAAATCAAAAAAGACTGGGAAAGGGAAAATTATATGAGTAATTGCAGTATTAAATTACTGTAGAAAACTATTTGAGTTCTTTATAATTCTCTTTTCAACTTTAGTTTCAAATTGCCAGCTTCTTAAATGGTAAGTTTTTTGTATTGACAGTCTTTAGATTATGACAGTGCTGTTTATTGACTAGTTGACACCTCGGCCTCCTGTTTTATCAGAAACGTTACTTTCTTCCCTGGTGGGAGCACGAGTGATTGCAGTTATGGAGACTAAATTTGACTTCAGAAGACTGCATGATGAGCACAGCAGATAGGCAGTGTGGGCCTGCTGCTGCTTTCTCATTGTGACCCTCAACTGTTGTAAACCAGCTTTGATCTCTCTTTCCTTCAGTGTTGACTCTTATTTAATTCCAGGACGATTCGATGAAACTGTTATTGAAGAGAGGAGACAGTGTGCTGAAGATCTGCTGCAGTTCTCTGCCAACATCCCTGCTCTTTATAACAGTAAACAGCTTGAAGATTTTTTCAAGGTTTGGTGTTCTTTCTGGAATATTTTGTGTCTTATTAAATGTCTTTATTTTCTAGTTTGTAGTAAAGCAAGATTTAAGGTTTTTTTTTCTTCCCCGAACAAAATGTCATTTACTTTTGAATTTCATTATTCAGTAAAATAACTAGAAGTTAATAGTAAATAACAGCGTCTGGCATGTCTTCTGTTTCTCTTGTGGAGATGTGTACAGTTTATGATTCACAGATTTAAGAAAATTGTTGCAGAGGGCTTAGAGATTATCTAATTCATCATAATTGAAATACATTAAAACATTTAAATATCATGAAGCTCTCGTAGTTATCTTCACTTTTTGAGGTGACTTTCAGTAATAGACTTCTTTGGGGGACAGAAACCACTGTAAGTCCATATTAAATTTAATAAGACTAATTTGTGTAAAGATAGAACAAAAATAGTCCATGTACAACTTAAAGAGGTAGTCTAGTACAAATTGTATTACCAGAGATCTTTGGATATTAGTGTTTTAAGTTTCTTGACATGAGATGCCGTCATTCTGAGTTCATTATCATTTTTACTAATAATATTCTAGTTTATTATGTATTGAATTTGTGCTAGTTGTTGGTTAATATCAATGTCTTTATTCGGTATTAATGTCTTAATTTTTCTATTATATTTAGCTTTCGAGACTAAAGCTAGATGATTGTGCCATAATTATTTTTTCCCTCCTTTAACTAAAAATCTATTCAATTGTATAAATGTAATTTCTTAGAACATGTAGCCAACAAGGTATATGAGGATCTTACAAAAGAATATTATCTACAAAAGGAATTTATTTTTTATGGCCTATTTTAGTTTGCTGAAGGAAGTTGATCTTTTGAAAGACATTACAAACCTGTGGTTTAGAAATAATAGTAGAAAAGTTTGTGGTAATAAGATTCTTCCTGATTGACTTTGTTGCCTTATTTTTCATTACTCTGCAAACTGGGCTGAGATGATGAATTGGCTTCTGCTTATGACCTAATGCAGATATTTAGGATAAAAGACCAAATCAAATTGATACAGTATTATCTGTTTGCTAAATACAACTGTTTCTGTATGGCAGGGAATCTATGCTTATAGAAAAAGACTGCATTATTAAGTAAGAAGAATATTGCTTTATAGAAGTTATGAAAGTCAGTCTTGCAAATTAACACATACCAGGGGCTAAAAAAAGAATATAGAGATCAGATTGTAGATTTTGAATAACTTAAATAAAAGCTGTTCATTCTGTTTCTTTTGGATCTGGGAATTCCTCATTGTAACCGTTGCTGAAAGACACTTATTTTTGGTTTATGTGAAATGAGAAACAAAAGAAGAGGAAGAAAAAATTGGGCAGTTTAAGAAAAGTCAAGCTAGTCTTGGAAAATATCTTGGAAATAGCCTAAGCAGTGTGTTTGGTGGGAGAGGTTTAATATGATTTATATTGATTTAAATATATTTAAATATGATTTAATATGATTTAATATCATAGCAGCGATGCTTAGTTTCTTAATGTAGAGATAAGTAAATATGGTCTTTGAAGGTTATTTAACTCCCAAGTAAGCAGCAAAGCAAAACTCACCATGTTATCCTGTTTATCTCACACAACAGTTTTTTTTTCATATATGTACATATTTTTAAATTATAGCTGATTTATAAGATTATATAAGTTTCAGGTGTACAGTATAGTGATTCACAGTTTTAAAGGTTGTACCTATTAATAGTTCCTGTAAAATATTGGCTGTATTCCCTGCGCTGTACTGTATATCCCGGTAGCTCTTAATCCCCTACTCCTATTTTGCTCTTCACCTTTTCCCTCTTCCCAAATATAACCACTAATTTCTCTGTGAGTCTGTTTCCTTTTTTTGTTTTATTCATTAGTTTGTTTTTTAGATTCCACATACAAGTGTTATCAAATAGCATTTGTCTTTCTCTGACTTCTTTCACTAAACATGACACCCTCTGAGTCCATGCATTGTTGTTGCAGATGGCAAAATTTCATTATTGGAGAATGTAAAATGGTAAAAATCACTTTGGAAAACAGTTTGGCAGTTTCTTAAAAACATAAGCTTCTGTTGATCTGTGTGCCTGTTCTTTTACTAATACCATACTATCTTGATTACTGTAGCTTTATAATAAGTTCTGAAATGAAAAATTGTAAGTTATCCCACTTTATTTGTATTTTTTATGAGTTATTACAGCAGTTTTGATTCTTTTGAATTTTCATAAAATGTTTAACATCAGTTTGTCCATGTGAGCACAGAATTCTGATGAAATTTTGATTGGAATTGTATTAGGTATACAATTCAATGTGGGGAGAATTGTTATCTTACTGTTATAATCTGTGAACATGAAATAACTCACCATTTATTTAGGTATTCTTTATCTCAGCACTGTTTGTGATTTTCCTGTATAAGGTACTTCTTTTGCCAAATTTAATACAAAATATTTTATTCTTTTGATGCTATTATGAATGGAATTTTTCTTTCATTTAGCATTGTGCTTTAAAGGTTATATATATTTATATTTATATAGCCATGTTATAGCTGGTATCCATTAATTCCTTAATTTATTTTTAAATACTAATTATAATTTTCCTTTGTGTGGATCCATAGATATACCACATTTTGTTTATCTGTTCATCAAGTTGATGCACATATGGGTTGTTGTCTCCTTTGACTACTATGAATGATGCTGTTATGAATATTGGCATATAAGTTTTTGCGTGGACATTTTTTGTTTCTCTTAGGTATATACTTAGGAGTGGAATTGATGTGGGAAGATTTTAAATTCTAATTCAGTTTATTTTCTTATATAGGTTTATTCTAATTTTCTTTTTGCTTGACACTTGATAACTTGACAGCTTGTTAACTTGTCTTTTACTAGGAGTTTTCATCTGAATTCTGTAATTTGTTCATACTGTTTACTTACAATGTTTCTAACTCCTATAGGAATGGTAGTGATATCCCCTCTTTCATCCATGATTTTGGTAATTTGTGTCTATTTTTTCTTGACCCATCTACCTAACAGTTTGGTATTTTTGTTGATCTTTTCAAAGGATTGACTTGGTTTCATTGAGTTTTTTTTTCCCCCTGTATTTTTCTATTTCGTTTCACTGATTTCTGTTCTAAACTATATTTCCTTCCTTTTGCATGCTTTAAATTTACTTTTTTTTTTATCTGATTCCTTAATTCCTTAAATTGGAAGCTTTAGTTATTGATTTGAGATGGTTTTTCTTGTTTAACATAGGCATTTACAGCCATAAATTTCCCTCAGCACTGTTTGAGCCTCATCTCATAAGTTTTTGTTTTATTTTCACTTTTATTCAGTCTAAAGTATTTTGTGATTCCTTTTATGATTTTTCTGTTGACCCATTGGTTATTTGGAGAAATGTTCTTTAATTTCCAAACATTTGTGGATATCTTAAAGTTTTGTCTGTTACTGATTTCTAATTTTGTTTTCTTGTGGTTATGACCAGAAGATATGCATTGTATGATTTCAGTCCTTTTAAATTTATTGAGACAAGATTTATTTCCTAGCTTGTGCTCTACGCTGGAGAATGTTACATGTTGACATGTTCTTTTGTCAGGTGGAGTTATATTTATTAATTCAGGTGGAGTAAATATTAATTCAAGTTAGTTGATAGTATTGTCTTCAATGTCCTTGCTGATTTTCTGTCTAGTTGTTCTAGCAATTATTGAGATTGAGGTATTGAAGCCTCTAATTATTATTGTTGAATTTTCTATTTTTCTCTTCAGTTATGTTGATTTTTACTTCATTTCGGGTTTTTTTTGGCGTGTGCATGTATGTTTAGAATTGTTCTATCTACCTGATGAAATGATTTACTTAATCTTATGAAATGTCCCTCTTTCTAGTAATGTTTATTGTCTTAAAGTCTGTTTTGTGTGATTTTAATATAGGCAGTCTAGGTTTCTTACAATCTGCTCGTACTTTTCTTTTAATTTTGCTTTCAAGCTGTTTGTACAATTGAATCTAAGGAGTATTCTTACACACACTATATATAGTTTGATCCTATTTTTTTTAATCTAGTCTGAAAACTGCTGTTGTTGGTGTGGTATTTAGTCTTTTTGTATTCAGTTATTGAGAAGACTGATTTTTTGTCTGTCATTTGCTATTTTTTATATGTCATACATATTTTTTGGTTTTTCATTTCTACTTTATGCCCCCTTTTGTATTAGATAGGTATTGTTTATTGTGCCACTTAAATTCTTTTTTTTTAATGTGTCTGCTCATATTAAAAAAAATTATTTATTTGGTTGCACCAAGTCTTAGTTGTGGTACACAGGCTCAGTACTTACGAGGCATGGGCTTAGTTGCTCTGCCACCTGTGGGATCTTAGGTCCCCCCTCCAGGTTTTGAACCCAGGTCCCCTGCGTTGCAGAGCAGGTTCTTAACCACTGGCTACCAGTGAAGTCCCTTATGTATGTGCTTTTAAAAGTTGTTTCTTACTGTTTGCTCTAGGGATTAATGTATGCATTTTAATTTATGACAATTTACTTGAGAAGAATACCAAATTCTAGTAAAATAGAGCTTTATGGTACAAACTTGGTCTATCTACTCCTTTTTTATTATTATCATCGTAGACAGCGTATTAAAAAAACGGAGACATTGCTTTGCCGACAAAGGTCCATCTAGTCAAAGCTCTGGTTTTTCCAGTAGTCACGTATGGATGTGAGAGTTGAACTATAAAGGAAGTTGAGCGCTGAAGAATTGATGCTTTTGAACTGTGGTGTTGGAGAAGACTCTTGAGAGTCCCTTGGACTGCAAGGAGATCCAACCAGTCCTTCCTAAAGGAAATCAGTCCTGAATATTCATTGGAAGGACTGATGCTGAAGCTGAAACTCCCAATACTTTGGCCACCTGATGCAAAGAACTGACTCATTGGAAAAGACTCCAATGCTGGGAAAGATTGAAGGCGGGAGGAGAAGGGGACGACAGTGGATAAGACGGTTGAATGGCATCACCAACTCAATGCACATGAGTTTGAGCAAGCTCTGGGAGTTGGTGATGGACAGACAGGGCAGCCTGGCATGCTGCAGCCCATGGGGTGGCAAAGAGTCGGACTGAGTGACTGAACTAAACTGTTACCTCATATATAAACAGAACAATACAGTGTTACCAGTGTCTTTTTAAAAAGTTAAGGGAGGAAAAATAAGACCACATGTATATGTAGTCTTTTTATTTGCCCTGTTTCTTTCTTTCATTTTTTTTGATGTTCTTTATTTGTTTAGGTGAATTGGAATTACCATATGTTATTCTTTTCTTTCAGCTTGGAGGACTGTAGTTTTCTTTTGTGTGTGTAAGGCAGATTTGCTAGTAATAGAGTCTCTAGTCCTTATCTGGAAATGTTTTTATTTGCCCATCTTTTTTTTTTAAGAATAATTCAATATGTTAGCTTTGACAAACAACTACATAATAATGTCAGTTTTAGATGTAAAGAAATGGATCCTTGCAGGACCAAAATAACCCCCAGGCCGTGAGGTTGGTTTTTACTTTTTCCTTTTTTTTTTGGTTTCAACAATTGTGCACCACAGTGGTTCAGCATACAAGGCGGATGTGGTGAATATGAGAGCTGTATTTTGCAGTATACCACATCTAGAACTCAGAGGAGCTGAATTAGACAGAGGTGGTAGTCATTCTAGTTAAAGAGTCAGGAAACATCTGGACAAGTTGGTCTACAGCATCAAAAGTATCCATATAGTTGTTTTTTTCTTAATGATCAGAGGCCCCATATTGTCTGCAGTTTCTTCATTGTGTTTTGTGTCAGATCCATGACAGAGTGGGAACTATTTTGGACCTTCAGCAACGTCGTCAGTACACAGCTTTATCTGCCAAATCTTCCATGTCCAAAGCATATACTACCTTGGGGTTGTCTTTCCGGATGAGAGGGTTTGCCCTAGATTTGTTGCGATGACTTTAAAATTTTCTGTAAGCTAGGTAACAGGTGCAGCTGTCCCAGCATCAGTGGGCGCTGCTGTAGCCCATTCGACTTGTATGCTGGACGTCGTGCTGCTGGCACCGTCCCTTGCAAGGGTGTGCCTTTACCCATCATTTTTAAAGAGCAGTCTGGCAGGCTGCAGTTCATGGGCTCGCAAGAGCCGGACACGATGGAACGCTATCTTTCTTTTTTGTTGAACATAGAGAATTATCAATTGACATGTTTCTTTTTTAAAAAATTCATTTATTTTACTTTGACTATGCTGGGTCCTCGCTGCTTCGCGCGGGCTTCCTCTGCTTGCCGTGAGCAGAGGCCTGTCTTCCCTGTGGTGTGTGGGCTTCTCACCGCGGTGGCTTCCCTTGCTGCGGGCCACAGGCCTGGGTGTGCACAGGCTTCAGTGGCTGCAGTCCGCGGGCTCAGTGGTTGCGGCTCGAGGGCTCTGGCGTGGTGTGGTGCACAGGCGTAGTTGCTCCGCGGCATGTGGAATCTTCGAACCCATGTGGCCGGGTTTTGTGAGATTTTTATGTGGGATTTAAGTCACATAACGTAAAATTCACCATCGGCAGGTGGATTCTTATCTACTCTGCCACCAGGAAGTCCCACGGTGTTTCTTTTAGCACTTTGAACGTATCATTCCTCTGCCTTTTGTCCTTTATTGTTTTTTTATGTGAAGTCAGCTGTTAATTATACTATGGCGCCACTCTATACGTCTTTTCCTAGTCTTTCAGAATTTAGCTTTTGTCTTTCAGTTGTGTGCCTAGGTGTTGATCTCTTTCTGTTAATTTTATTTTGGGTTTATCTTCTTATATTTGTAGACTAGTTTTTTAAAATCAAATTTGGGAAGTTTTCTGCCCTCATCTTCTCAAATATTTTTTAGCCCTTTTCCCCCTCTCCTGTCTGGTATTACCATTATATATAAATTGGTATGTTTGATATTGTCCTGCAGCTCTCCCTGATTCTCTTTATTATAATGTTCATTTTTTCCCATGATCTTCATATTGGATAGTTTATATTGATCTTCAAGCTCATTGATTATTTGTCTTTCTCAGATCTATTGTTGAACTTCTCTAGTAAATTTAAAATTTTGTTATTAAACTTTTCAGCTCCAGGATTTTCATCTGGTACTTTTTAAAAAAATTGAGATCAAGTCACATAATGTAAAATTCACCATTTAAGGTATACAGTTCAGTGTTTTTTTTAGTATATTCGCATGGTTAGGCAACCAATATTACTACCTAATTCCAGAACATTTTTATCACCCCATAAAGAAACCTTTGAGGCTTCCCAGGGGACTCAGTGGTAAAGAGTCTGCCTGCTTATGCAGGAGATGCAGGAAATGCAGGTTCGATCCCTGTGTCAGGAAGATCCCCTGGAGGAGGAAATGGCAGCCCACTCCTGTATTCTTGCCTGGAAATTCCTATGGATAGAGAGAGGAGCCTGGTGGGCTACAGCCCATGGGGAAGCAGAGTCAGACGTTCCTGAGCGACTGAACACACGAAGAAACTTTATACCCATTAGCATTCACCCTTCCTACACCATTTGCCCCAACCTGTAGAAAACACTAATCTGCTTTCTGTCTTGATGGATTTACCTATTCTGGACATGAATGGAATCATCCAATATATGGTCTTTTGCATCTGACTTGTTTCACATAGCTTAATGCTTTCAAGGTTCATTTGTATTGTATGTAGCATGTATCAGTACTTAAATCCATTTTATGGTTGAATAATATTCTATTAAGTGGATATAAATATATCACATTTTGTGTATTCACTCTTCATCACACTTTTCTGTTTCATTGAATGTCTTGTAATTTTGTTGTTGAAAACTGAAAAGTTTGGATAATATAGCAAATCTGTGTTCTGATTTGTTTCCCCTGAGGGTTCTTGCTGTAGTTTTATCAGTGTGTTTAGTAACATGTCTGTACTAAACCTGTGGAGTCTGTTTGATGTACAGTGTGTGACTGCTAATATTTCTGCTCAACATAATATCTTTATGTATTTTTGTACCTGGCTTGGTATTGGTTAGCCCTGTGTAAGCACAGCTTGGGTCAGCCAGTGGTTGTTCTTTGCTTGTACACTTTGTTTCATTCTATTTCTCCCTTAATGGTGGTGATTCTTTGTGTGTTTTAAAGGTTCAGGCAGGTTTTAAGTTTGCTCTGGCTTTTGTTTTCCTCTGGGATCTCCTGCATTTCCTCTGTGCATGTGTACCCTCTCATGGTTTGCCAGGGATTTGCAGATAGCGTGATCCCTCTCTGGTTTTTCCTTCATGTTTAGGTGGAGAGTTTATTAAGAACCCTTATAGCTCGGCCATTTTCTGGATCTTCCTGCTAAATGTCCGGCCAGTGTGCTGGTCTTTTGCTAACTGCGACTTTGTGCTGCTACTGAGTCACTGTTCTTGCATGTTTGGCACTGAGATTACTGCTATTGCTGATCACAATGTTTGGAGTGGACCTCTTTCTCTGCTTAAGTCTCAATCATGCTGGCCTCTTCTGCAAGTGAATCTGCTAGTTTTTAAAGTTTGTCTTCCCTTGTATGATTACCATGGAAACCCAGATGGGATGGAAGATGGAAACAACCCCAGGCAAGAATGCCCCAAATTCCCACAGTTCTTACCTGTGGTTCTGTAGTTTTCCATGAGTAGCCACTTATTCATTTGTTCTGTGTTTTTTGGTCACTTTCCAGAGCTCTGGAATGGTTGTTTTGACCGTTTTCTCTAGTTTTGTCATTGCCTTCTGGGGGGAGAGCATTTGCTAACTTCCCACCATATTTGGATATTCCAGCACATCTGAACTCCCCTCCCCCTGCCTCCAAATTGACTCTTCATTAATCAAAACCTTTGAGATGCTGTATAATAAGAGTTTCTTTTTATTGCATATTCAGAAACACTAAAAGGTTAATATTTTTGAACTGAAGATTTAAAATAGAATTGTGGCATATTTTCCTACTCCTTGAGTTCCTCTAGAACAGTGTTTATTATTGTTTCATTAAAGATTTATTCTTTATTATCTTTTTTTTATTAAATTGTTTATTAAATTAGGTAAGTAAAATTTCCCTAGGATTTTGAGCTAAAACATTTTTTGTATTCTTTAGTATTTTTTTATAAGAAGATTTTATATCAGCTAGTAATACTAACAAATAATAATTTATTGAGTACTTACATTATTTTAAACACTTTATATGCATGAAATCTTTTAGTCCTGAGAAATCCTTGAGTTAGTTATATACACCTTATTTCCATTTTATAGGTAGGTAACTTAAAGTCACCTACCTGGTAGTAGAAGAGGTAGTTAATAGTTGAAAAGCACTTTCTATTATGTGAGATTATAGGTAAAATTAACATTGTCTATTAAAATGCTCAAAAATACTTTTAGATTTCCATAGGATTTAGTTTGGATGTTGTTTAAAGGATGGCTTAGTGTAGATTAGATACTCTACTTTTTGGAGAAAAAGTCAATTGTAGTCTGTTATTTGAATACATATAATAAAGTGATAGAAATTAAAACATTTTCAGTGTTTCAGTTCACTTAAAACTCAAGGAAGTGAAATTTGATAATTTGAGAGGGACCATTTCACATTTCTCTTCCTTTAGCTGGCAGGGAGACTTGATGAGGTAAAGATGTGGTTGAGAGTGGGGGGAGGGATACCTGTGCCGACAGAGAGAGGCTTGTATTTCTCTGGGGCTTTGCTATCCTGGTAATAGCGTTTGGGGGTGTAGAACTGTTGGTGGAAGGTAGGGGGAAGGTGTTAAAGCGCTGAAGAGTTGCTATTTCAGTTGTTGGTTGGTGAGTTGCTCAGTTGTGTCCGACTGACTCTTGTGCGACCCCGTGGACTGTAGCCCTCCAGGCTCTCTGTCCGTGGTGTTTCCCGGGCAAGAGCACTGGAGAGGGTTGCCATTTCCTCCTCCAGGGCATCTTCCCCGTCCAGGGATCACACCCGGGTCTCCTGTATTGCAGGCGGATTCTTACCACTGAGCCACTAGGGAAGCCCGTTATTTTAGTTCTTTAAGGGTTATAAGCCTTTAGAGTGTCCAGTCCATAAAGCCACGGCACAGAATCACACCACACCACTTGCCTCACAGAGCAGTCTCTAGTTGCACCAAAGTAAGAGAAAATAATCTTTTTAGGCATGAATTTGGAAACGTCAATGTAGAATCAAAATGATGGTCACACGGATAAATCAGTTTTATGTTTACTAAAAATGTTTCCTTAGGGAGTTCCCCAATGGTCCAGTGGCTAAGACTCTAAGCTCCTAATGCACGGAGCCTGGGTTCAATCCCTGGTCGGGAACTAGATCCCGCATGTCACATCTAAGACCTGATGCAGCCAAATGAATGAATAAATATTAAAAGAAAATGTTTCCTTAATAAGCATCTTAAATTAATTTCATTTTGTGCATTGTATTCAAATGATTCTCAAATATACTTTTTGGATCATTTGAGGTACTGTGTGGTATGTTGTATTTTTTAACTTGGTAAAATTAAATGACTTCCTAATGGAGTCCATCATTTATCACTAAGAAAGACTAGTGACTCTAAAGATACTGAATAATGTTCCCCACTTTAGTTGGTGGACTTTTTCTTTTTCTGCATTTTAAAAAGATGAGCACTTTTGATTGATTTCAGATAACATGCTTTTGTAAAAAGTCCACATTATTATAAACATTATAAAATTCCTGTTGAATTAAAAAAGTTTTAGAGCAGCATAGGTTTACAGAAAAATTAGGCAGAAAGTATAGAGTTTTCCCATATATTCACCTTTCTCCCTCACAGTTTCCCTGTTGTTAGCATCTTGCCTTGGTGTGGTACATTTGTTACATTTGATAAACCAATATGGCTATTCCTTTTGATTTTTTAAAAGCAGTTGTCATCTAGTTTAATAGATGAACATTTTTGTAATTCTTATAAATACTTGCGGTAACTATCATTCATTCATTGCTGATTTTTAAAAAATAGTCATATTGACCATGAAACACAGTTACTCTGATCTTTTTAGGGTGGGATAATCAATGATGGCTCTGAATTGATCGGTCCCGTTGAAGCTTATCCAGATTCCCTCACTGATAGCTTTCCTGAGTGCAGCACAGAAGGTAAGAGATTTTTATATTTAATTTTTTTTCATTTCAGTGGTTTTGGTTGCTGCAGACTGTAAATCATATCTACATAGCCCAAATCAGATGGATATAGGAGTTTAAGAGTATTGTACTAATTCTAAGGTACTTTTTTCTTCACATCTTAACATCATTGATATTGAGTACATGCTATTGGGTTGATGATATATTAATTGACAGCTTTTTTCTTCCTTTTTTTTTTTTTTTTTTGTTTTGCTTTTTTCTTTCTTAGTGATATATAAAATAATGATTTGTCCTACAATTAATGGCTTCTTAGATTTGTTGAAATGTGGTATAGTAAGTGTTCAGAATTTGTATTGTTTAGTATGAGAATGCCTTCCTAAAATTTATTTAGCTGGATCTGACTTTCAGACAGTTAATTTCAAAAAGGGCTTTAAAAATTTAATCATGTACCAGGAAAAATAAATCTAAGTCAGTTTTAGTATTTTTGATATTCTTTATAATAACATGAGTCTAAACCAAAGCAATTTTTGTACTTTTAATCACTTTAATTCAAGAATGCTTTATCTCTTGCTTTTATTCCTCTATTAAGCCATTCTTGAATTTTTAATGAAGATTTAAAAAATTTCCTTAGCTACTTTTCTTCCAGAAAATATTTTAGAGTTAAAAGAGAGGGGACAGGGCTGGGAAGAGTCTTTAAAAATAGATAAATTAGATTAGCTTGAAGTCGCTTAGGTTTGGTTTATATTAAAGAAAAATCATACACTAGAGAATATTTATTGATCTGTTTCATGAGTAAGAATTTATGGTAGAGGAGGGTGGTTTACGATTGACATGAGAGGTGGTCATGATCTCACTGTAGTGATGTTTTTGTTGGAATGTGTACTGATGTCATACATTGACATGCTAACATAGATCTGTTGCAGTAAATTCTCATCATGTTTTGGTAGGAGCATCAATGGGATTTTGTGGGTTGATGCACTTAAAATTTATTTTTCTTTTGGTGAAGAAAATCTATACTAAGAAGTAATTAAAATTTCTTATTTTTCATGGTATCTCCCATTGACTTAAAAGCACAGTCCATTAACTTATACCCAATGTTCTGTGTAATGTATGGACGATCATAGGCTGGGGTCTCCTTTGGGTCCTCAGTATCTTCAACACCATCCTGAATCAGCTAAGATCATAGAAAAACGATATTGATAGTCATTTTACTTTACAGTCCATCAGGTGTTTCGGGGGAAAAATACATCTATTTTCCATGGCTTGTTTTGATCTGAGATCCTTGCTAGACTTTGGGAAAATCTAACCACTTCTTGGGATCCCAAGGTGACTATTTTTAGAACAAGTTTCCTTGGAGGATTACTTTTCTGGGATAACCTGATCTGGCCGCTGCCTCAGAGATACCCTCCCTCTTTTGAGAAAGAGGGAGGAAACATTTTCTGCTTGTAAAATTTGCAGATTTGGTGATGTACAAGAGAGGACAAGTAGGAGACTTAGGAAGATTTGTGGGAGAGTATTCAGTGAGGAGTACAGTTCTGAAAATTATGGAATCTTTTTTTCTCTTTGATTTTTGATTTAGGAATTGAAGGGTATGTGACTTGAGGATGACTCTATTCTTTGATATGCTTGATGAGTCTTTATTACCTAGGTAGGAGTCCAGCCATGGTGGGAGAAGGGTGTCTCAGGAGCCTATTTTAGTAGAAGGTAATCAAGAATAGGAGTGGTGCAGAGGTCTTCTGTCCTTTGCTTAAGTTTAGGAGAGAAGGGGAAGAGTTACTATTAGAATGACTTTTCTTGGGATGGTGTTCTAAAATGTGGACGACTGTTCAGAATAGAAAGGTATTCATGTTAAAGGAGGTATAACCTAAGGTGGGTTATAACCTTAAACTTATAGGATAGGGTGAGTTTGTAATTTATTGTCCCAACTGAGACACTTCTGAGAATTAAAGAAGACGCTGTTGTACTTATTGTTCTCTCAGACCAGGACTGCTTTCTGGGTGAATGGGCTACCCTACCTACAGTAGAGGGAGGGTGTATTTGTTTCAAAGTTTATCTTTTAACATTTCAAAATGATGAGTTTTCCTTGGAAGCAATTATCATTTTAGGAATATGCTTTTATGGGAGAAACTGGGGGCAACATTTCTGTTAAAAACACAGAAAAAGACTTAATGATACTTAAAAGTAATACTGAAATTTTATTCTTTCAGGGCATAATTTAGTTTTCTAACTACATTATGACCTCTGAAACACCCTGGGATCCATGAAGAATGAAAAACAGGGAACTGGGAAAGCTGTTAATGTTTATGTTTTTCACCCCCTCCCTTTAAAAACCTCTATGCCTGCCTCATTGATCCTGCCCAAAGATAGCTTGTTGACACATACAGGTTCGAGGATCAGACATCTTGCAAGTTCGCTGGTATTTGAGAGGAAAAGTGACTTTTGGATATCATGAGATTGCCTGGCATCCTGGGCAAGCGCCAGATTTACTTTCACACCAAGAGGTCTGCCAGTCGCAGAGACAACCAAGAGAGAGGGCCTCTCGCAGGAAAGGGGCAGGAAGCTCGCAGCCAGCCGAGCCCCGCAGGCCTGCGGGCAAGCGGAGGTTGTCGAGGGACTGGAGGCACGTGCTGGCGAGGCGGACTTAGAGCCCGAACGCGAGGAGGTGGTACACTGCATAACAGCTCCTCCGAGTGGAGTGTTTTAAGTGGTGTTTTGAAGGTGGATTCATTTTTCATACTTGTCATTTAATTTGCCAGTGGAATGAGCCAGCGGGGCGAATCTTAATATGAGTAGTCTGCTGTGCCAAGGCCCTTCAGTTAGAGTTAGAATGACACATGGCAAGTACATCACCTCTCAGAGAACAGATGCAGAGGCTAAGTGATCATTATTTTTATTAGTAACACAAAATGGAATCAAGAAGTCTTTACCTTGAAAGAAAGTTTTCTAAGGAAGCATAAGGAGTTGGATTAGAGGATTTTTTAAAAAACTTTCAGTATTTTATATAGTATAGTGTGATAAAGGAAACCCGTTTAAGGTTTTAGAAAACCCAACAATTTGGTTATTAACTGCTTGGTGTATTTTTATCTAATATGAAATTAAAAATTATAAAATTTTTCAGTAGGTTTTTAGCTGAAATGTTCACATTGTTTTATATTTTTAAAATGAAGTGCTGGTTTGCTCTTTATCTCTTTTGTTCAGTGAAATTAAATTATATATTTTCTCAAATATGAAAGAAGATTTAATTGATTGTTACCGTCTTACTTCCTTTTTTAAATTCCATCTTTTTGTTGAATTAAACAGCCATAAAGTTCCTGTGACGTTTGAGGGGACCTGGTCAAAGTGGTGCATGGGAATTGGACTTCTTGGCATGTTTCTGTCATCTGTTGGCCTTTTGGAAGGATATAGGTTGCTTTACTGCCATGCTGGCCTTAATATTGGAGCCTTTGATGTTTGTGTAAGCTCATCTGGTAAACTGTGTCATTTCCTCTTCGCAGTACATTACTTGACTTCTTTTGCAGTTTTGGGAGGGACATATTCCAGGTGTATGCAGCAAGTAAGAAAAAGTAATTAGATGATCATAACCACAGATACAAATTGAGAGATCAGCTTCTTATATGTAGCATATCTTAAGAGTAAATATTCTTAAATGTTTGCTAAAGTAGTCAAATTTACCTTTTTTTTTTTCTTTTTGCCTGTAAATTGTGGAGTGAGAGCTCTCTTAAGTGCTTATTGTAGCAATTGTAGACACAGGAAAGGATCTATTGAGTAAGCTGTCTTGAATTAGCTATTTTAAAGTAAATGAGATGTACATTTTAAGAATAGAATCTACTGCTGATCCATGTAAGGGACCTTTTCAAAATCACGTTCAAGTCAAAATTTGTGTATTTATTTGGTGTCAGGGTAATAATTCTTTTCATTATATAGAAAAACACAAAGATGACAAAATGAAGATTTTAAAATCAAAGTAGAATTTATAGCAAATGGCCACCAGGTGGCACCACAGGAACGCCCTATCTGGCTCCTGGGCTGATCCTGGGTGCTCCTGTATCACTTCCGAGCGTGCATATTCAGTTTGAAGTTCCTTTTCTCTCGAGTGCTTATCTGCTTAACTTTTATCCACTGTCCATTATTAGTTGAATTTTCTTTGTGGGGAAGTTTAAAATAGATAGAAAAAGAATAAGTTGTTATTATTAAGATAAGCAGAAATGAGAATGTGTCATTGTGTGCATATAAAACAGTTGACACAAATTACAAAAATTGACCCTTAACAATTCTGCGACTATTGAGGATAACATTGTATATTAAGAGTTTAGGAGTCTGATGGGGCAAATAAAAATTTCACGATATGTTGTGGGAATAGATTTTAGGGTAGAAGGAATACTGGA
This sequence comes from Muntiacus reevesi, assembly GCF_963930625.1. Classification (NCBI taxonomy): domain Eukaryota; kingdom Metazoa; phylum Chordata; class Mammalia; order Artiodactyla; family Cervidae; genus Muntiacus; species Muntiacus reevesi. The sequence goes on along the minus strand of NC_089253.1, from coordinate 115,468,706 downwards.
AATGATATAGATAAATACCTTACTTTATAGTTAAAAATTGGGATTTCAGAAGAGTTAAGCCAGGTGCCTAAGGCAGTCAGAGCACTCCAGATATTAAACAGCAATCTCAGACCTGTATTCTGAAATGAGATTTAATTTGGTATAGAAAGCTCGATATCAACTGCTTGTGTGCTGGTCACAGATTTGATTTGCAGAGTAGATTATGGAGCAGCATAAAAAGTTCATTAAGTAAAAATGGAAGCCAACTCATAGATCTTTGTTGTTCATGATAAGTTAACAGTACTAGGGTTGTAATTGTGATTGATGTGTTGTTTCCTGTGCTTATTCTTTTTTTTTTTTTAACCAAATATGCAGTAGATATTCTGATGTTCTTTTTATAAAATTTCAAGGGTGAAGCAAGACATGTATCAAGAACGTTATAAAAATATGAAATGTCAGAGGAATGGCTCTTTATAGTAACAAATAGCTATTATTGAGTGACGAGTTGGTAATCAAATAGAGGAATCTTAACTAACATCAACTTTTGGGTTTAGGTAGTCACTTAAAATCATATTTATAAAGGCTTGTTTCTTAATGGAGATTGATACGTATGTCTTCTCCCTTAGGGTGACTTTTGTTCTGCTAGCTAGATATCTTGCTTTGTGTGTGAAGCTTGAGTCATCGCTACTAGTAAAAGTAGAAATTCCCTTTCATTGACTATGGCAATATTTGAACCTCAGGGCTCAGTGAAAGCTATCAGCTAATAATAATGAGGCCATGTATTTTAGGCATAGTCAGCCATGAGAGACCACCTGTTGTTCTAAAGGAAACTGATCTCTTTTTGCAGAAGGTCTTCAAATACAGATTTCTGATAGCTTATAGTATAAAGATTTATTCTGTGGCAACTCAACCTTTTCCCCTGGTGTCTGTCTTTCAGAGATGGTGTCCTAGACAGATTACACTATACTGCCCTACTCTGAGCAGTTCAAAGCACAGAAGGTGAGGGTAGGTAGGTGAACTGGGACGCTGCACAAACCCCTCACGTCTGTAGCTGCTTTTAAGCAGTCACCTGGGGTCCTCTAATAGCCCTGAGACTTGAATCTCTGTGATATGAACCTGGAGGCTGAACACTTTCACAGAACCTTTGACTCCCCCCCATCCCCATTCTTTCCAAAAAAGGCTTAGGTTTTTGACTTGATGGTGTTGGTAAAGGATGCACCTTTTACTCCTCTGATGGCCCAGAGGGCCCCTTTAAACATGGATTGACTTCAGGTTGGTTTAACTTTTGACAAATAGCCTCTGTATTGTCAGCTATTGCCCTGCATTATCCACAATGTTCTTCTTACTCACTTTAACTGAGAACCTCTTTCTTGCTTGTAGCTCTTTTTATCTTACTTGTTAACTTTCTGGGTTTCAGGGAGCTAGTGTCCATTATGTGTAGCTTTATAAAAAACAGACTGAATGACAAGACTGTGGTTTCAAGGAGTTGAGCAAGCACTGTATTAAGTAGATATGTTAAAGATACAAAGTGAATAAAATAGGTGGTGAGTATTTGCATTTTCCTCTCTGTATCTTTGTACCCGTTGTTGAGGTAGTGATGGGGAATGTTCTTCTTGAGCTGGTTTGGGAATTCTTCAATGAAAAGAAGGGGAGTTAGCAATTGCTTCAGTATGGAAGAGAAGCATCAGATAATACTAGGTTAGTTGCAGTGTATAGTTGAGGAAATATGATAGTGCTAGGCTTTTCAGGTATATTAGGGTATATCTTAAGAGGAGAATGAAAGGAAGAAAATCAGTAAGGAAGACGTGTCAGGGATTAGTCTGCTTTGTACAGATCTGTTTTTATAGTCATCTCTGTCTTCTCTCAAGTTAGAAATTTCTTGGCACTGGCTGCTGGATGATTCACATAGGTCTACGTTTTATAAATGATGTCTATAACATGTCTTGATTTGCAAACAAATCCCCAGCCTTAGCTCTTGCTGCATCTTCTTTGATGTCCTTCACATGCCTAGCCTTAAGGACTTGTCATTCACATACAGCAAACATGATGCGTCACCTGTACTTCCAGCGTACAGAGAAAAGCACTGTTAATGTTTCCTGTCGTTTTCTCACCTTTTCCCTGTTTGTGTTTTTGAGTTTTATTTTTTATGTATTTTTAGTTGGAGGATAATTGCTTTACAGTGTTGTGTTGGTTTCTGCTGTAGAGCGGCGAGAATCAGCTCGAAGTGTGCATATCCCCCCCGCCGAGCCTCCCTCCCACCCCTCCAGGTCAGCGCCGAGCGCCGCGCTGAGCGCCCTGGCTAGACACCTGCTTCCACCAGGCTGTCTGCTTTACAGACTGCAGTGTACGTGTATGTCCACGCCGTTCTCTCCGTTTGTCCCCTCTTCTCTTTACCCCGTGTGTCTACAGGTCCATTCTGTACATCTGCAAATAGCTTCATCAGTACTATTTTTCTAGATTCCATATATACGCATTAATATATGATATTTGTTTTTCTCCTTCTCACTTACTTCACAATGTACGACAGGCTCTAGGTTCATACACCTCACTGCAACTGACTCAAATTCGTTCCTTTTTATGGCTAATTAATACTCCATTGTATATATGTGCCGCAGCTTCTTTATTCATTCATCTTTCAGTGAACAGCTAGGTTTCTTCAATGTCCTAGCTACTGTAAATAGAGCTGCTATGAACATTGGTGTTTGTTTGTGTTTTTAAACTAGTATTATAGTATATATATTACTTTGCAGTTTGTTGTTTTTGATTAATAAAGCATGAATGCTTTAGCATTAAATATTCTCCTATAACAATTTTTGTGCTTCATCCAGCCTGGCATTTCGCATGATATACTCTGCATATAAGTTAAATAAGCAGAGTGACAATGTGCAACCTTAATGTATTCCTTTCCCTGTTTGGAATCAGTCTGTGAAATGTCCATGCAAAATGCCAGACTGGACGAAGCACAAGCTGGCATCAAGATTGCTGGGAGAAATATCAGTAACCTCAGATACGCAGATGACACCCGCCTTATGGCAGAAAACAAAGAAGAACTAAAGACCCTCTTGATGAAAGTGAAAGAGGAGAGTGAGAAAGTTGGCTTAAAACTCAGCATTCAGAAAACTAAGATCATGGCACCCGGTTCCATCACTTCATGGCAAATAGATGGGGAAACAGTGGAAACAGTGACAAACTTTATTTTTGGGGACTCCAGAATCACTGCAGATGGTGACTGCAACCATGAAATTAACAGACTCTTTATTCCTTGGAAGAAAAAGTATGACCAACCTAGACAGCATTTTAAAAAGCAGAGACATTACTTTGCCAACAAAGGTCCATCTAGGCGAAGCTATGGTTTTTCCAGTGGTCATGTATGGATGTGAGAGTTGGGCTGTAAAGAAAGCTGAGCGCCGAAGAATTGATGCACTTGAACTCTGGTGTTGAAGACTCTTGAGAGTCCCTTGGACTGCAAGGAGATCCAACTAGTCCATCCTAAAGGAAATCAGTCCTGAATATTCACTGGAAAGACTGATACTGAAGCTGAAACGCCAGTACTTTGGCCACCTGATGCAAAGAGCTGACTCATTTAGAAAGACGCTGATGCTGGGAAAGATCGAAGGTGGGAGGAGACGGGGATGACAGAGGATGAGATGGTTGGATGGCATCACCGACTCGATGGACATGAGTTTGAGTAAACTCCGGGAGTTGGTGATGGACAGGGAGGCCTGCGTGCTGCAGTCCTTGGGGTTGCAAAAAGTCAGATATGACTGAGCGACTGGACTGAACTGATAAAAGTTTTTAATAGCTCCATAATGTTTTATCATAGGATATACCATATTCTCCTATTGTTAGGAATTTGTTATTTCAATTGCACTACTTTTTGTGATGAATATTCTTACATGTAGTTCTTTTATTTCCTTCATCTCTGATTGTTTCTGGTATATATTGCTAAATTTCTGGGCTAAAGATATAAGCATTTTTTCATCTGACATATATTTTAAAATTGTCCTCCATAAACCAGAAGAAGTAATTTTGTTTCCTTTTACTTCTGTTGCTTAGGCTAAAAAATTTTCTCTTCCTAACCTGCTAGTTCTTATTTGTTTGCTTATTTTGAAACATTTCTCATTTAGAATTAGGTAGAATTTGAAAAGGGAACAATTTGTATAGAACATTTATATATTACTTTATTTTACTATCTGACTTTTCCCTAGGTGTTTTTATGATGTTCCTTTTCTAATCTAGTTTCATGTAATCATGATTTGTTTGCTAATAAGGTTGGAAGAGTAAGAGGAAATATGACTATGTGACTAGGTTTTTATGGTCAAAAGCCAAGAAACTGAGTACACATAACTTTACCCTCTTGCCCTTTGGTATTATTGTTCTTGTTAGAAAGGAAAATCAAGCAAAGCATGAAACAGTATGATGTGATAGATGATATAGAGGTTATAGTGACAAGACATCAGAGAGCAGACAAAAGATCTGTAACAACATTTCCTTTCGTTTGTGATTAGCTGTATAAACCACAGCATTTTTTTCTTTGTCTGTTTATTAATTTCGGAGGACCAGTTTATACAATGATAACCATTTAAGGAAGTAAATTTGTATTGAATATAGAAAATATTTAAAATTATTTTAAAAAATCTTGGAAAGTTTATATATTTCTCAGAGCAATGTGTAAACAATTTTCTAGGTGGCTATAAAGAGATTTTGATTCTAAGTGCTGTCTATACAGTTGAAATGTGGCAAATTGAAGAGATTTCTACTAGGTCCAATGAATTTCATCTGGTATTGTGGCTTTAATGCAGTCTCTTGCTTTCAGGTAACGAAATTAGTATTTTATGGGCATTGCAAGGATTTGTGGGGGGAAAAAAAAGCCAAACCCTGAAAACAGGATATATTGACAGAGTGCCAAAATAGTGTCTAAAGTTGATTTGAAATTAGAGCTTAGCTGCCAGTAAATGTTTTTATCCCAACTTAACTTTATTCGGTATGAAGTAAGCAATTTGATAAGATGGTTGGATGGCATCACCGACTCAATGGACATGAGTCTGAGTAAACTCTGGGAGTTGGTGATGGACAGGGAGGCCTGGTGTGCTGCAGTCCATGGGGTCGCAAAGAGTCGGACACGACTGAGCGACTGAACTGAACTGAAGCAATTTGAGTCTATGATAGGGGTTGACAAACTGTGGCCCATGGGCCAAGTCTGGCCAGCCACCTGTTTTTATATGACCTGCCCTATAAGCTAAGAATGGTCTTTGCATTTTTAGATGGTTGACAGAATTCCAAAGTATATTATTTTGTGGCATGTGCACATTGTACGGCGTTCAGAGTTCAGCCTCCACGTGAGAAGCTTCGCTGGAGCACAGGCGGGCTTGCACGTGTGGGTGTTGTCTGTGGCTGCTTTCCTGCTACAGCAGCAGTGTTGATCAGTTGTGACTGAGATTGTAAGGCCCACAAAGCCTGAAATATTCACCCTGTGGCCCTCAGAAAAAAAGTTTCTTGACCCTTGATCTGGAATTGTACACTCAAATCCACCTTTAATTTTGACTTAGTGTATGATGCTGAGGCGATCATTTTCTTCTTTACGTTGGGCAAAAAGTTTGAGTTATAGAAAAACTGGGATGAACTCTTTGGTCAACGCAATATTTTCCTTCCTGAGAAACCTGGCAGTCAGTATGTATTCAGTGAAGATGCAGATCTCATATGGAAAGGAAAGGAAAGTGAAGTCGCTCAGTCGTGTCCGACTCTGTGCAACCCCATGGACTGTAGCCCACCGGGCTCCTCCGTCCATGGGATTCTCCAGGCAAGAGTACTGGAGTGGGGTGCCATTTCCTTCTCCAGAGGATCTTACCAACCCAGGGATTGAGCCTAGGTCTCCCGTATTGCAGGCGGACGCTTTACCATCTGAGCCACCAGGGAAGCCTATATGCAGATCTCATAGTTGTTCCCAAACCTAAGTTTTGCGTAATCCTGTTGTGAATCTTATTTAATGATACAAGTCAGTGGCTTTTAAAGTATAGTTTTCAGATCTCTGGGTGTTCATTCCTGAGATCTTTTCAGGGGCTCTCCAAGGCAGAAACTATTTTTTGTAGTAATCTAGGAAGTAATTTGCTGTTTCCACTCTGCTGACGGTTGTACTGATGATCCAGAAGCAGTGGTGGGTAAAACTGCTCTACTTGAGCGTGAATCAAGACACTGGTATGAGACTGGAACGGTATTTGTTGCACATACTTGCAGTAATACCAACGCTTATTGTACCTAGGAGGTCCTTGATAAAGCCGTAAAAACTGTTAATTTTACTGCATCTCAACCCATGGATGTATGTCTTTTATATGCTATTATGTGCGATGAAATGAAAGTGAAAAAACACTTTCCATACTGAACTGCCCTGGTTGTCCTGACGGAAAGCGCCTTTGCAGCTATTTGAACCATAAACTAGCTACTTTTTTCCTGGGACCCCGTTTTTGCTTGAAAGAATGACTGACAGACAACTCATTGTTCAGACTTGAGTATTTAACAATTATTTTTTTAAATGAATAAAGGAAGCTTGCACTTCAAGGAAAGCAGTTAACAGTATTTGTTGCCAAATAGTGATGATATTCTCGTTCTCAACACCAAAATAGAATTTTGGAGAACCTGTTTCAGCCACTTTGAGCCTAACAGTTTCACAATATGTAAACAATTTTCTGATGAGGTCAGTGGTGATGAATAGCAAATGTGATTTTCTTGGAGATATTGTAATGATGAAATTTATCACCATTTGGAGGCTTTGTATAACTCAGGAAACTAACATTTTCAAATGACCAGAGTGTGATGTTACAGACTCAAACAGGATAAAAGATCTGTATGAGTTTGTAAACTCAGTATTAAACTAACCTTTAAGAAACTACTACTTGTTAAGTTTTGTTGTAGTATCAAAAAAACAATAGCTATAGTTATTTGAAAAGGCTGTAAAAAAAAAAAAAAAAAAAGAAAAGGCTGTTAAAATACTCACCCCATTTTCAGTTACTTACCAGTGTGACATTTTCTTCAACTCTTTTAACCAGAATGACATCTAACAGATTGAGTGCAGAATTAGACATGAGAATCTGGCCATCTTCTGTTAACAAGATTTGCAAATATGTAAAACAATGGTACTTCTTAATTATTTTATAAAAGTTATGTTAACATCTAATGGGCTTTAAGTGTTTAAAAATTCAGTCTATTTTTAAAATACCAAGATCGGTAAATATTTACAGATGTAATCCATATAAACAAAAGCTCTTTGAGGTCCTTAATAATTTTTAAGAATGTAAAAGTAGAGCAGGTTTAGTAACTGTTATTGTAGTTCAAGCTCATGTATCATGAAGTCAGTTATATGAAATGGAAGAAGTAATTTTCATTGAGTAAATGTTCAATAGCATCCACTATTCATTTTCTGTCAGAAAACTAAGATGTAAATACTGACCAAAGCTTTCTCCAAAAGTTTGTGGAAGAGGCTGAAACATAAATTTCAAAATACCAATATTAAAAAAAAAGCTCCATGGCATACATTTTCCAGATATGGATGGTTACTTAAAAGCACATCTGTGAGGATACATTATATTATGTGTAGTCAAATTATTATTATGTAATTGCTATAAAATTTATAATTTAATCTTAGCCTGTTATATGCGTTAGCTCTTTTTCTCATTTATAGCCCCACATAATAAGTTTATTATTAAGTAACTTGTGGTTGGTCACACAGTACGTTTTAAGAGCTGGGATTCAGGCATTTCTCTTTTCTATTCTAAAGCTCTTATTCTTTTGCTTTTATCATAATTCTGTTGTTCACAGAAGCTGTGTATATAAGCATCAACTTTCTGTAAATACAAGATCCTGTGGTAAAGGCTCCTTGTAACAACAGGGCTAAATAAAGACTTGTCTTCAGTTTCAGTTTGATGGTTAAGGCAAGGAGATTGTCTTCCAGAACTGTAGGGAGATAGTGCAAAAATGAATGAAATAAGCTGAAACAAATTGCTAGACACTGACTTCCATCAGTAAATTTCAATCTTCCTGGTTGACATGGGTAGTATGAAAAAATGTTTAGTCAGTATGATTTGTATTCTTTTGGCTGATTCTCAATTTAATATCTGTTCACTATTGTGATCATATTTCTAGGTTTCTCCAGTGACAGTGATCTGGTATCTCTTACTGTTGATGTGGATTCTCTTGCTGAGTTGGATGATGGAATGGCTTCCAATCAAAATTCTCCCATCAGGACTTTTGGTCCCAATCTTTCTTCAGATTCTTCAGCACTAGGAGCTGTTTTTTCTGACAGTGAACAGAACAAAACAGAAGAAGAACGGGAAAGTCGTAGCCTTTTTCCTGGCAGTTTAAAATCCAAGCTTGGCAAGAGAGATTATTTGGAGAAAGCAGGAGAATTAATAAAGCTGGCTTTAAAAAAGGAAGAAGAAGATGACTATGAAGCTGCCTCTGATTTTTATAGGAAGGGAGTTGATTTGCTCCTGGAAGGTGTTCAAGGTACAATTTTATCTGTATTATTATATTTTGGCATGTTCTTATGTTGGTATTTGGGAGAAAATACACACACATACACAGACCTACATACATACATATATTGCAATTTCTTATGTATAATCCTGTGTAAAAACAAGACTGAAAAAAAGAAATTACTGGAAGTTAAATTACCTAAATATGGTAATTTAACTTTTAATTACATGGTGGAAGACAATATACTTAAGTCTCTGCTTTGATCAATTAATCGACACAAACAGAATTTTAAAAAAGCAAGCTTCTAGGTCCCTTGTTTGAATAATAATATATATTTTTTTCCTGCCATGTTCACCTGATTCTGTCAGGAGTATTCCCAGAGATTCTTTAGTACATTTGCTCTTGATGGCCTGAAGAGGCAAGATGAAATGGGCTTTTAAACTGAGAATGTAAAGGGTTCTTGGACTTGCTTACTATTCTATTTTTGTTAGTTGTGATAAATTCAATTAACGGGGATGATATGGGACATGGAGAGCTGAATGCTGCTAAATGTCTGTAAGTAGAACTTAGCCTGTTATTTATCTTTAAGCATCAGTTTTTCATCACTTGCCTTTCCCTTAGGGAAGCAGATTGAAGCATACTGCAATTCATAATCTGACATCCTGGATACAATAGTCAAAGGTTAATAGGACCTTCTTCCAGTGGTTTTCTTTCAGGAAAATCATCGTCGTTGTTGTTGTTCTGTGGTCTTCGACTTGTCAGTACTGTTTAGATTATCACAGTCTCTTGGATTACTAACAGTTTTTTTTTTTTTAACTGTAGCGCTTCCACCCTCACTATGCTCGGTGTCCTGTAGTCAGAAGCCTCGAGTATAAACTTTCCGTCTTCCAGTATGAGTGGTGTAAAAATGGATACTTGGCCATAAGGGGTGGAAGAAGGAGTGTGTGCAGTGGCATCCTAACAGCTTCTTAACTAGGACTTTGGTGAATTTTCTTGGTTTTAGCTTTCACACTCACTTCCACAGCTATCTAAAACAACCAGTCCCTGAAATTTTGGAGAGTTTTACGTTGCTCTGTAAGTAAGGCAGCTTCCTTGAGTTGACCAAACAGTGACCACTCATTCATCTACGCTTTTAGCTTCTAAAATTTTGTTGCTGCTGTTTTCTTTCTTTTTGTTCTTGAAGGGTTTTGCCTTAAAAATAATTTCTTTTACTGCCACATTAATGGAACTTCAGGAGGGAACATCTCTTATGATTTGATTGATATATCATTTTGATATGAATTTTTCTTTTCAGGTAGTTTCATTGTCTTTTGGGTTTTTTTGTCTGCTAGTGGAACATTCCAATCTTGATGACTTACTCATTTTCCTTCTTTGTCTTAATTCTTATCTGGTGTTAGGAGTTTAAAATGGGAATGAGTTGCAAACGATTAGATCTAATGTTACTCCCTTTTCTTTCTATGTAATTTTGTGCTAAAACACAACATTGACATATATAAAACATATCAGTGAGTTACTTCTCTGTCTAAAAGTTATTAGTATTTAACCTTAGAACACTTCATAATGTTACCACTTGATGGCACCAGAAAAATAAAAATCTTTTCTTCAAAATGAAAATTATGGATGCATATCAGCAAATAACAAAAAATAATATTGTTTCATTAGTTATTTGTGATTATGGTGGTAAGTTATTTCTCCACTGCAACTTGATACCAAACCTATTAGACCTCTGTCTTAAGGAATGTTACAGTTTAAACATACTTTTCCTATTTAGCTTAACACATTTCTGAAACCGTAATCTCTATTTCTGCCTGGATTAGTTTTTGAGGATAATATTCTATCAAGTCTAAAAAGTTGTAATCAACTAATTGCTTTTAGCCTTCTATTGTTTATCCATAATGTGATCAATTTTATTCATACAAACCATGGTGACTATAGTCACAATTCTAACTTTTAACCAAAATGTATAATAATGTCTGTTTCAGGCACATGGTTATACATTTAACCATGTTTAAATGTAATGTTAGGGCAGTGTTTCTAGTCTGTGGATTCTGTTTAGAAATATACCAGTCACCACACATGGACATTATTTTTGAAAAATGTTTTCCCCAGTTTTACTGAGGTATAATTGACATATGACATCATAATGATTTGATATATGTATATATTGTGAAATGATTACTGCAGTAAGTTTAGTTAACATACATCACTTCACATAGTTATAATTTTTTTGTCTGGTAATAAAAACTTTAAAGATATTACTGCAGTAAGTTTAGTTAACATACATCACTTCACATAGTTATAATTTTTTTATCTGGTAATAAAAACTTTAAAGATTATTCTCTTAGCAGCTTTCAAACATACAATATAGTATTGTTAACTGTAGTCACCATATTGTATGTTGTTATTGTTCAGTCGCTAAGTCGTGTCTGAATTTTTGTGATCCCATGGGCTGTAGTCCTCTAGGCTCCTCCGTCCATGGGACTTCCCAGGCAAGAATACTGGAGTGGGTTGCCATTCTCTTCTTCAGGGGATCTTCCTGACCCAGGGATTGAACCGGAGTCTCTGACATTGGCAGGCAGGTTTTTTTTTTTTAACCACTGACCCACCTGGGAAGCCCATATTGTATGTTTCATCCCCTGAATTTATTAATCTTATAAATGAAAGCTTGTATTTTTTGACCACCTTCACCCCTTGCCTCTGGGAACCACCAGTCTGTTCTCTGTTTCTTTGAGTTCAGTTCTGTTTAGATTCCACATACAAGTGAGATCATATGGTACTTGCCTTTCTCTGACTTAATTTCACTTAGCATAGTGCCCTGAAGAATTTATTTTTTATGGTTGAATAATATTCCACTGTATATTATTCTACTGCATTTATTCACTATATATCATAAAATACATTTTTATGGTTGTATAATATTCCACCACACTTTATCACTTCATCTGTTGATGGACTCTTGGGTTGATTTGTATCTTTGCTGTTGTGAATAATTCTGCAGTGAACATGGACATGTAAATATATCTTTGAGATAATGATTTGTTTCCTTTGGATATATACCTGAAAATGGAATTGCTCAATCATATGGTAGTTCTATTTTTAATTTTTCCTCCATACCACTTTCCGTAGGGGCTGCACCAATTTACGTTCCTCCCAACAGTGTATGAGGGTTCCCTTTTTTTTCACATGCCTGTCAGCATTTGTTGTTTATTGTCTTTCTGATGATAGGATAGCCATTCTGACAGCTGTGAGGTGATACCTTATTGTGGTTTTGATTTGGGTTTCCCTTGTGATGAGTGATGTTAAGTACCTTTTCATATACCTTTTAAACATTTATGTGTCCAGTTTGGGAAAATGTCTGTTCACTTCTTCTGCCCATTTTTTAATCTGGTTGATTTTTTCCTTTTGAGTTATGACAGTTCTGTATGTATTTTGGATATTGACTTTTAAAAAATTTTATAGCTACACTGCATGCTGCCACTTCATTGCTGTGCCTGGGCTTTCTGTGGTTGGGGCGAGTGGTGACTACTCTCTCCTTGTGGTGCATGAGCTTCTCATTGCAGTGGCTTCTTTAGTGGCAGAGCATGGGCTTCAGTAGTTGCCGCTTACAGGCTCTAGAGCATGGGCTCAGTAGTTGTGGTTCATGGGCTTTGTTGACCTGTGGCATGTGGGATCTTTCTAAACAGGGTCCAAACCTGTGTGCCCTGCATTGTCAGGCAGATTCTTAACCACTGGACCACCAGGGAAGCCCCTGGATATTATCTTCTTATCAGGTATATAATTTGCAAGTATTTCTACCATTGGTATATTGCCTTTTGATTTTTTTAAATTTATTTTTTTAATTGAAAGATAATTGCTTTACAGAATTTTGTTGTTTTCTGTCAAACCTCAACACGAATCAGCCACAGGTGTACATATAGAGCCTCCCTCCCATCTTCCTCCCCATCCCACCTCTCTAGGTTGATACACAGCCCCTGTTTGAGTTTCCTGAGACATACAGCAAATTCCTGTTGGCTATCTATTTTACATACAGTAATGTAAGTTTCCATGTTACTCTCAAGATACATCTCACCCTCTCTTCCCCTCTCCCCATGTCCATAAGTCTATTCTCTTTGTCTGTTTCTCCATTGCTGCCTACAAATAAATTCTTCAGTACCATTTTTCTAGGTTCTGTGTACATGCGTTAGTATATGCTATTTATCTTTCTGACTTACTTCACTCTGTATAACAGGTTTTAGGTTCATCTACCTCATTAGCACGGACTCAAATGCATTCATTTTTATGACTGAGTGGTATTCCATTGTGTATATGTGCCGCAGCCTCTTTATCCAGTCATCTGTTGATGAACATCTAGGTTGCTTCCATGTTCTAGCTATTGTAAATAGTGCTGCAAAGAACAGTGGGATACATGTGTCTTTTTCAGTTTTGGTTTCTTCAGGGTAGATGCCTAGGAGTAGGATTGCTGGGTCATATGGTAGTTTTATTCCTAGTTTTTTAAGGAATCTCCATACCGTCTTCCGTAGTGGCTGTATAAACTTACATTCCCACCAACAGTGCAAGAGCATTCCCTTTTCTCCACACCCTCTCCAGCATTTATTGTTTGTAGACTTTTTGATGATGCCCATTCTGACCGGTGTGAGGTGATATCTCATTGTATTTTTGATTTGCATTTCTCTAATAATGAGAGATGTTGAGCATCTTTTCATGTGTTTGTTAGCCATCTGTATGTCTTCTTTGGATAAATGTGTGTTTAGGTCTTTCCCCCACTTTTGGATTGGGTTGTTTGTTTTTCTGGTATTGAGTTGTATGAGCTGCTTGTATATTTTGGAAATTAATCCTTTGTCCATTGTTTCATTTGCTATTATTTTCTCCCATTCTGAAGGTTGTCTTTGCACCTTGCTTAGAGTTTCCTTTGCTGTGCAAAAGCTTTTAAGTTTAATCAGGTCCTACTTGTTTATTTTTTTTTTAATTTCCATTACTCTAGGAGGTGGGTCATAGAAGATCTTGCTTTGATTTATGTCATCGAGTGTTCTGCCTATGTTTTCCTCTAAGAGTTTTATAGTTCCTGGTCTTACATTTAGGTCTTTAATCCATTTTGAGTTTATCTTTGTGTGTGGTGTTAGGAAGTGTTCTAATTTCATTCTTTTGCATGTAGCTGTCCAGTTTTCCCAGCACCATGTATTAAAGAGGCTGTCTTTACCCCATTGAATATTCTTGCCTCCTTTGTCAAAAATAAGGTACCCATAGGTGCATGGGTTTATTTCTAGGCTTTTCTATCTTGTTCCGTTGGTCTGTATTTCTGTTTTTGTGCCGGTACCATACTGTCTTGATGACTGTAGCTTTGTGGTATAATCTGAAGTCAGGAAGGTTGATTCCTGTAGCTCCATTCTTCTTTTTCAAGAGTGCTGTGGCTGTTTGGGGTCTTCTGTGTTTCCATATGATTTGTGAAGTTTTTTGTCCTAGTTCTGTGAAAAATGCCATTGGTAATTTGATAGGGATTGCATTGAATCTGTAGATTGCATTTGGTAGTATACTCATTTTCACAAAATTGATTCTTCCTATCCAGGAACATGGAATATCTCCCCATCTGTTTATATCATCTTTGATTTCTTTCATCAATGTCTTATAATTTTCTGTGTACAGTTCTTTTGTCTCCTCAGGTAAGTTTATTCCTAGATATTTTATTCTTTTTGTTGCAACAGTGAATGGGATTGATTCCTTAATTTCTCTTTCTGATTTTTCACTGTTAGTATATAGAAATGCAAGTGATTTCTGTGTATTGATTTTGTATCCTGTGACTTTACTATATTCACTGATGAGCTCTAGTAATTTTCTGTTAATATCTTTAGGGTTTTCTATGTACAGGATCATGTCATCTGCAAACACTAAGAGCTTTACTTCTTCTTTTCCTATCTGGATTCCTTTTACTTCTTTTTCTTCTCTAATTGCTGTAACTAGGACTGCCAAAACTATGTTGAATAATCATGGTAAAAGTGGTGACCCTTGTCTTGTTCCTGATTTTAGGGGGAATGCTTTCAGTTTTTCACCATTGAGAATAATGTTTGCTGTAGGCTTATCATATATGGCCTTTACTATGTTGAGATAGGTTCCCTCTGACCATTTTTTGTAGAGTTTTAATCATATATGGGTCCTGAACTTCGTCAAAGGCTTTTTTTGCATCTATTGAGACTATCATATGGTTTTATCTTTCAATTTGTTGATATGGTGTATCACATTGATTGATTTGCATATATTGAAGAATCTTTGCATCCCTGGAAAAAACGCAACTTGATCATGGTGTATGAGCTTTTGATGTGTTGCTGAATGCTGTTTGCTAAAATTTTGTTGAAGATTTTTGCATCTGTGTTCATCAGTGATATTGGCCTATAGTTTTCTGTTTTTGTGTTGTCTTTGTCTGGTTTTGGTATCAGGGTGGTGGTAGCCTTGTAGAATGAGTTTGGAAGTGTTCTTCTCTGTGCAGTTTTTTGGAAGAGTTTTAGAAGGATAGACATTAGCTCTTCTCTAAATGTTTGATAGAGTTCTCCTGTGAAGCCATCTGGTCCTGGGCTTGCCTTTTGATTTTTTAAAAAAATTCTTAGAACTTTTTATTTTGTATTGGGTATAGCTGATTAACAATGTTGCGATAGTTTCGGGGTGGTTAGCGGAAGGACTCAGCCCTTCATATTTATGTAGCCCTTCTCCCCCAAACTCATCTCCCATTCAGGCTGCTACATAAATAACACTGAGCAGAGTTCCATGTGCTACACAATAGGTCCTTGTTAGTTATCCATTTTAAGTAAAGCAGTGTATACATGTCAATCCCGAACCCAATTGTCCTTTCCCCTCTTGGTTTCCCTTTTGATTTTGTTGATGGTTTCCTTTGCTCTGCAGAAGAAGCTTTTTAGTTTGAGGTAGTCCCATTTATTTATTTTTGCTTTTGTTGCCTTTTCTTTCAGTTTCAAGTCCAAAAATTTATTACCAAGACTTATGACGTGGAACTTAACCTCTATGTTTTCCTCTAGGAATTTCACGGTCTCAAGTCTTACATTCAAGTTTGTAATCCATTTGAGTTGATTTTTGTGCATGGTGTAAGATAGGGGTCCAGTTTTAGTCTTTTGCAAGTGACTGCCCAGTTTTCCCAGCACCACTTATTGTGCATATTCTTTTCCTATTGAATATTCTTAGCACCTTTGTTGAAAATTAGTTAACCATGCATGCATGGTTTTATTTCTGGTCTGTTTGGTTCCATTGATGTTTGTATCTTTTTAGTGCAAATACTGTACTATTTTGATTACTATATAGCTTTATAATATAGTTTGAAATTAAGAAATGTGAGACCTCCAGCTTTTTTCTTCTTTCTTAAGATTACTTTGCCTATTTGGTCTTCTGAGGTTCTGTATAAATTTTAGAATTGTTTTTTCTGCTTTTTGAAATTTTGATAGAGAGTGCTTTGAATCATGGATCACTTTGAGGGATATGGACATTTTAACAATATTAATTCTCCCACTTCATGAGTATGGAATATCTTTCGTCATTCTCTGCAGTTTCTTTTGTCAGTTATTTGTCAGTTTTGGTATACTTATGTTTCACCTCCACAGTTAAATTTATTCCTAGGTATTTTATTTTTTAATGCAGTTTTAAGTGGGGTTGCTCTCTTAATTTCTCTTTCTAGTACTTTGTTGCTAGTGTGTAGAAACACACTGATTTTTGTGTATTGGTTTTATATCTTGCACTTTTACTGAATTTGTTTATTAGCTTAACAGTTTTGCGGGGGGAATCTAGGATTTTCTATATCTAGCATCATGTCATTTTAAAAAGAGACAGTTTTACGTCTTCATTTTGATTTGGATGCTCCCCCCCCCCCCCCACTTTTTTTCTTGCCTGATTACTCTGGCTAGGACTTCCAGTACTGTGTTGAATAAAGTGGCAAAAGTAGGCATCCTTGTTTTGTTCCTGATCTTAGAGGAAAAGCTTTCAGCTTATTACTGTTGGTTGAAGTTGAGTATAAAGACTTTGTTCTTTTATTTGTGGGGAAACTGGAGGTGCTAGCTTGTGAACTAACTTAACATTTAGAAGAAGAGATGTTTTCTTGGAGAAAAACTGTTATTGAGACATCATTATAACTAATTATACCTATGAGTCATTTTAGTTTAACTCCTGCTCTGGGAATTGTTACCTGTGACTTTAGATTGGATTGGCATGCTTTAAAATAAAATAACTATTTCTGGATATCTGATAATCCAGAGAAATAATCTTTCAGAGCTAAATAAGAGTGCTTTATACAGGGGTTGTTATGAGTTGACAAATTTTGTTATTTTGCATATAAACTATTCAGCTTAACTGACTAAGCTTTCTAAAGGAATTTGTCTAGGTTGTTTGTAGATGTTATAAAGATGGCTTGATGTTTTTCTTACTTAACTGGTGTTTGCACAGCTGAGACTAGATGCAAAACACAGTAGCAGCAGTTCTTTGCCCATCCAGCAGAGAAAAAGCATACACTGAGTGGTAACTTTGAACTCTCCTTTTGAATCCAGCAGTTATTTCCTTAGTCTGGAAATGGCTCTTGAAATTAGGGTCCCTCTACTCTTCTAAGTCCTCAGGTTTTTCTGGATTTAAGAGAGAAAATCCAAAAAGTCAAGATGGAATCAAATCGACTCTTTGAAGAGAATGTTTCAGAGTTTCTCATTTCTGTCTATTACCTTTCATTTCTGCCTTATTTATGTTTTTCTGCAAGTGACTGATTTGATTAATCTGTATTCTAAGTGTGGGTCTATTGGAATAATTGTGATAATGTGGAGTGGCAAATGGATGACATAAAGGTATTCATGAAATATTTAAATAATAATAATTTGTTATTGATTACATATCTATCACTGTACAATGGGTTTTTCTTAATGTTATTTTTAATCCTCACAGCAAACCTATATACTGAGCTATGGCTGGTCATACTGGGCTTTTTCTAAGGACACCAAAATTTAGAGGGTGCAAACATTCAATATAATGATTCTAAAAGCTTGGCACCTAGTTAGCAAGAATAATTATTTAAAAGAGGAAGCTACCAGATGGTGAGCATTGTTAGTAACACCCATCTGTGGGCTACATTATGAATTACAGAATTGATTTGAGAGCTGGTTTTGTTCAGTTTGTTCTAGGTGCCAACATTGCTGGTTTATTGTGTTTGTAAGGTGGTTACTGGAATCCCCATTTTACAGATGGAGAAAACTAGTTCAGTCGCCAAGTCGCGTCCGACTCTTCTTGACCCCACGGACAGCAGCACGCCAGGCTTCCCTGTCGCTTGCCATCTCCCTGAGCTTGTCCAATTTCATGTCCGTTGAATCAGTGATGCCATCCAGCCGTCTCATCCTCTGTCGTCCTCTTCTTCTGCCTTCAATCTTCGCCAGCATCAGAGTCTTTTTCAGTGAGTCAGCTTTTTTGCATTGGGTGGCCAAAGAATTGGAGCTTCAGCTTCAGCATCAGTCCTTCTGAAAAGTATTCTGGGTTGATTTCCTTCAAGATTGACTAGTTTGATCTCCCTGTTTTCCAAGGGACTCTCAAGAGTCTTCTCTAGTACCGCGATTTGAAAGCATCAGTTGTTTGGCACTCTGCCTTCTTTACTATCTAACTCTCACATCCATACATGACTACTGGGAAAACCATAGCTTTGACCATACGGACCTTTATCGGCAAAGTGATGTCTTTGCTTTTTAGCACACTGTCGAGGTTTGTTACAGCTTTCTTGCCAAGAAGCAGTCAGTCGTCTTCTAACTTCATGGCTGCAGTCACCACCTGCAGTGATTTTAGAGACCAAGCGGAGTTCTGTTACTGCGTCCACCTTTCCCCTTCTATTTGCCATGAAGTGATGGAACTGTCTACCATGATCTTATTAATTTTTTCAATATTGAGTTTTAAGTCGGCTTTTTCACTCTCCTCCTTCACCCTCATCAAGAGTCTCTTTAGTTCCTCTTCTCTTTCAGCCATTAGAATGGTATCATCTGCATATCTGAGGTTGTTGATGTTTCTCCTGGCAGTCTTGATTCCAGCCAGCATTTCGCATGATATGCTCTGCGTATAAGTTAAATAAACAGGGTGACAATATACAGCCCTGTTGTACTCATTTCTCAATCCTGAACCAGTCAAAACTAAGGCTTATATAAAATATTAGCAACACAGACCAGTAAGTTTCATCCAGGATTTAAATCTAGGTCCTTTTGAGTTCAAATCTTGCCTTTTTTTCCACTCTGCCGTGCTACTTCTCACATATGTCTCTCCTAATAGATTAACTTTTTAAAATGGAGACATATATCTTCCTCACAATCAAATATTTTTAAACTTTGAGTAATTTTTCTTTTTCATTCTACCCATTTATTTCTTTGCTCATTCAGCCATCTAGTCATTCAGTTGACCGTTAAACAAGCTTTTACTACTTGTATGTACCAGGTATTGTGATAGTGACTATATCGTGGTTTCTTATAAAAATATAAAATTGAATGATAGCCTTTCAAAATGATATCTCCTCTACTTTCTCCCCATTCCTTTTTTTCCTTCCTCTTCCCCTCTTCTTCTCTCCCCTCTCTTTCCAATTTCTTTTTAAGTCTCCTGTATGCATTATGAATATCAGTATGAAAAGAGTCCTTGGAAGAAAAGTTATGACCAACCTAGACAGCATATTAAAAAGCAGAGACATTACTTTGCCAACAAAGGTCCATCTAGTCAAGGCTGTGGTTTTTCCAGTAGTCATGTATGGATGTGAGAGTTGGACTATAAAAAAAGCTGAGCACCGAAGAATGGATGCTTTTGAAGTGTGGTGTTGGAGAAGACTCTTGAGAGTCCCTTGAACTGCAAGGAGATCCAACCAGTCCATCCTAAAGGAAATCAGTCCTGAATATTCATTGGAAGGACTGATGCTGAAGCTGAAACTCCCAATACTTTGGCCACCTGATGCGAAGAGCTGACTCATTTGAAAAGACCCTGATGCTGGGAAAGATTGAAGGCAGGAGGAGAACGGGACAACAGAGGATGAGATGGTTGGATGACATCACTGACTCAATGGACATGAGTTTGAGTAAACTCTGGGATTTGGTGATAGTCAGGGAGGCCTGGTGTGCTGTAGTCCATGGGGTGGCAAAGAGTCGGACATGACTGAATGAATGAACTGATAAAGAGAGTTTCTTGATGTTGTTGGTGTTTTTTTTTTTTTTGTCAAACTTGCTGATATTTTTGACCTGTGAGACTACTTCTGATGCTATTACTCAGCTGAAAGATGCAAACAGTCTTCTGCAGTTTTCCTCCTGGTAAATGGTATAATAAGCAGTACCAAACCATTTTTCATGGTTTACCCGTCCCCTGGGTTTATGTGTGCTAGACTCTCAGGGATGTCCAGACATATTTCAAAAGCTGAACTAGTGTAGAGGTACTACATCATTTTGGGTCTCTTACTGGGTCTTGATTGTTTTTCTTCCCCTTCCTACAGTGAGGAATGGAAATTCTGGAGAAATCATAAATCTACATATATGTCTAGGTTTCCTTTCAGTCACTTGGACTAGCTCAGAATTACAGGGTCGGTTCTAGAACATGTGTAGGCTCTGTGAATGTGGCTAGTCTCTCTGCAGTCATAATTATTTGTATTCTCATGCTTTATAAAACAGTTTTGACCATTGATTTATTTCTTTGAATGAGTTACTCAAATATGAGGAAGCTCAAAGGATAACTTTGTTTGCTTTAGAATGGATGAGTATATGAGAAAGGTAGCAGTAAGTCTATGTTTGATGAAAGGAAGCAAGTCACATGATTTCTTATTGCTGAATTCCAGAAGTGAAAATATGTAGCTTTAAACTTTGTTTGACTGTTTATGGTGTTAACTCTGATGATCTTACGAAAATATTATTTGGCCCACTTTTTCTCTAAGGGATTGCCCAGTTCAGTACAAAGCATATTTATAAGACTAACAAGACAAAAACCTGTATTTTAAGAAAAATGTTTTTTTTTATTTGGCCTCATCAAGTCTTAGTTGAGGCATGTGGGAATTTTCCTTGCAGTGCATAACCTCTCTAGTTGCAACGCGCAGGCTCCAGAATGTGGGGGTGTCAGTAGTTGTGACACGCAGGTTTAGTTGCTCTGCAGCATGTGGGAATTTTAGTTCCTTGACCAGGGATTGAGCCTGCGTCCCCTGCATTGCAAGGTGGATTCTTTGATACTGGACCACCAAGGAAATCCCCAAACTTTTATTTTTATACATAATAGTGGCATGATTGTCTAGCTATCTAATACATTGGCTCCTAGCTTTTTTGATTTATGATCTTCTTTGAGAATTTTGTCCATTGTCAGTGTTGTTTCTACTGTGGGGTCTCCTTATAACTGTATGAATTTGAAAATCACCTTAAAAAACTGAAGTATAATTGACATATTTTATTTTCAAAGTTTATTTTTATTATTTTAGAAATCATGTTTTCTATTTCCACAAAAAAAAAAGCTGTTGAAGTTTTACTAGGCATTGAATTAAATCTAAATAAATTTGGGCAATATTGCCATCTTAGCAACATTAAGTCTTTCAATCTGTGAACATAGATGTCAAATTTATTTGTATCTTCTTTCTTTCAGTAATATTTTGTGATTTGCATCAAATGAGTCTTTTGCCTCCTTGGTTAAATAGGTTCCTAGATATTTATACTTTTCAATGCTATCATAAATAGAATTGTTTCATTAATTTTCTTGGCAGATTGTTGATTTCTGGTGTATTAAGACACAACTGACTTTTCTGTGTTTATCTTGTATCTGACAACTTGCCAAATTCATCTGTTAGCTCTAGGTAGGTGTTTGTGGATTCCTTGGGATTTCTATATATAGTGTTATTTTATCTGTGAATAGATGTAGTTTTATGTATTCTTTTGCAGTTTGGTTGCCTTTTATTTCTTATCTAATGCTTTGGCTAGAACTTCCTGTATAGGGTTCAGTAGCATTGGGAAAGGAGGCATCCTTGTCCTGTTCCAAATCATAGGGGGAGAGCTTTGTCATTTACTGTTGACTATGATGTTAGTTATTAGTTTTTCATAGGTGTCTTTTATAATGTTGAAGAAGTTCCCATTTGTTTCTAGTTTTCTGGGTGGTTTTGTCAAGAAAGAGAGTTAGATTCTGTTATGCTGAATTACTACAAATTTACAACACAAATTTATTATTTTGTGGTTCTGTAGGTTAGAAATCTGCCATGAATCTTACTGGCTAAAATCAACATTTGAGCAGGACTGTATTCCCTTCCAGAGACTCTAGTGTTTCCTTGCCTTTTCCAGCTTCTAGAGGCCACCGGCATGTCTTCTACCTGAAAAGCCAGCAGTATCTGCAAGTTGTTTAGTCAAGTAAAGTAATATATTCACAGGTTTCTTTGTTAGGGTGCAGACTTCTGTTTTTTTTCCATTTATTTTTATTTGTTGGAAGCTAATTACTTTACAATATTGTAGTGGTTTTTGCCATACACTGACATGAATCAGCCATGGAATTACATGTGTTCCCCATCCCGATCCCCCCTCCCGCCTCCTTCTCCATCCCATCCCTCTGGGTCTTCCCAGTGCACCAGCCCTGAGCACCCATCTCATGCATCCAACCTGGGCTGGTGATCTGTTTCACCCTTGATAGTATACTTGTTTCACTGCTGTTCTCTCTGAACATCCCACTCTCGCCTTCTCCCACAGAGTCTAAAAGTCTGTTCTGTATATCTGTGTCTCTTTTTCTGTTTTGCATATAGGGTTATCGTTACCATCTTTTTAAATTCCATATATATATGTTAGTATACTGTAATGTTCTTTATCTTTCTGGCTTACTTCACTCTGTATGATGGGCTCCAGTTTCATCCATCTCATTAGAACTGATTAAATAAATTCTTTTTAATGGATGAGTAATATTCCATTGTGTATATGTACCACAGCTTTCTTATCCATTTGTCTGCTGATGGGCATCTAGGTTGCTTCCATGTCCTGGCTATTATAAACAGTGCTGCGATGAACATTGGGGTGCACATGTCTCTTTCAGTTCTGGTTTCCTTGGTGTGTATGCCTAGGAGTGGTATTGCTGGGTCATATGGCAGTTCTCTTTCCAGTTTTTTAAGAAATCTCCACACTGTTCTCCATAGTGGCTATACTAGTTTGCATTCCCACCAACAGTGTAAGAGGGTTCCCTTTTCTCCACACCCTCTCCAGCATTTATTGCTTGTAGACTTTTGGATAGCAGCCATTCTGACTGGTGTGTAATGGTACCTCATTGAGGTTTTGATTTGCATTTCTCTGATAATGAGTGATGTTGAGCATCTTTTCATGTGTTTGTTAGCCATCTGTATATCTTCTTTGGAGAAATGTCTGTTTAGATCTTTGGCCCATTTTTTTATTGGGTCATTGATTTTTCTTGAATTGAGTTGCAGGAGTTGCTTGTATATTTTTGAGATTAATCCTTTGTCTGTTTCCTCATTTGCTGTTATTTTCTCCCATTCTGAAGGCTGTCTTTTCACCTTGCTTATAGTTTCCTTTGTTGTGCAAAAGCTTTTAAGTTTCATTAGGTCCCATTTGTTTATTTTTGCTTTTATTTCCAATATTCTGGGAGGTGGGTCATAGAGGATCCTGCTGTGATTTATGTCAGAGAGTGTTTTGCCTATGTTCTCCTCTAGGAGATTTATAGTTTCTGGTCTAACGTTTAGATTTTTAATCCATTTTGAGTTTATTTTTGTGTATGGTGTTAGAAAGTGTTCTAGTTTCATTCTTTTACAAGTGGTTGACCAGTTTTCCCAGCACCACTTGTTAAAGAGGTTGTCTTTTTTCCATTGTATATTCTTGCCTCCTTTGTCGAAGATAAGGTGTCCGTAGGTACGTGATTTATCTCTGGGCTTTCTATTTTGTTCCATTGATCTATATTTCTGTCTTTGTGCCAGTACCATACTGTCTTGATGACTGTGGCTTTGTAGTAGAGCCTGAAGTCAGGCAGGTTGATTCCTCCAGTTCCATTCTTCTTTCTCAAGATTGCTTTGACTATTCGAGGTTTTTTGTATTTCCACACAAATTGTGAAATTATTTGTTCTAGTTCTGTGAAGAAATTATTTGTTCTAGTTCTGTGGTAGCTTGATAGGGATTGCATGGGTGCAAACTTCTTAGGGGTCTATTAGTCTACCTGCTGCACTTGTGAATTACTTCTAAGTAATATATTTCTACGGCTTCCATGGTGGCTCAGATGGTAAAGAATCTGCCTGCAATGCAGGAGACCTGGTTGAATCCCTTGGTTGGGAAGATCAGGTGTACTATTTAATATCCTAGCAATTGAGATTTTTTTCTGATTATATTTTTGCTTCTGATTTCTAGCCTAATTCCATGGTGTCCAGGCAACTTTGAATGATTTTAACTTTCTGAAAATTATTGAGACTTTCTTTATGGCCAGGTCACCCTGTTTAATCATTTTAACACAGGGACTTGAAATGGGGATGCTTGATACATTAGGTTATTTGAAGGTTTCATGACACTTGCTTTAACATGGCTATATTTATGTTTGTAGGATATTTTCCACATTTTAGTAGTCTCTGTGTAATTTTTGATAATCAGTCATTATGGACTAGTCATAGGAACTTATAATTGAATTTTGAACTATATGAGGTATTGTTAAGTTATTCTCTGATTAATGAAAGCATACCTACTTTATTGGCTGTGGGTGAAAAGTTCACAAATAAAGTAAAATCTTGATATAAAATAGTTATCATGAATACACCTAGATTAATTTAACATTTTCTGGTTTTGTCTCTAGTAAATTTTTCTTCTTGAAATCTATTTCAGTAGATGTTAGTATAGTTATCTACCTCTCTTATGATTACTTTTTGTATGATACATTTTTCCATTCTTTTTCTTTCGACCTATATTTGTCTGAATCAAAGTGTGTCTCCTGTAGACAGGATGTAGTTAGATCTTTTTAAAAAAAAAATAGGTCTTAGGATCTCTCCTTTTTGATTGGCATGTTTAATCCATATTCATTTAATGTATTTAATAATATAATTAGATTTATGTCTGCTATCTTACTATTTGTTTTCTATATGTCTCATTTCTTTTTGTTTTTACTGCCTTCTCTGTGGCAAGTAGATATATTTGTAGACTATCTTTATTATCTTTTTTTTTCTCCTAGACTATATCATTTTGACTTTGATTTGACTGATTTTCCATAATGGTTTTTAAAATTATTTATTTAATTGAAGGATAATTGCTTTACAGAATTTTGTTGGTTTCTGCCAAACATCAGCATGAATCAGTTATAGGTGTACATATGTGTCCCCTCATTCTTGAACCTCCCTCCCATCTCCCTCCGCATCCTACCCCTCTAGGTTGTTGTCTAGCCCTTGTTTGATTTCCCTGAGTCATATAGCAGATTCCCATTGGCTATCTATTTTACATATGGTAATGTTAGTTTCCATGTTACTCTCTCCATACATCCCACCCTCTCCTTCCTCCCCCCATAATGGTTTTTCTGAAGATTAAAGTAAAAGCCTTTTAACTTAAAACATTTCTACTTCAGAGTAAAACTACCTTAATTCTAGTGATATAGAGAAAGTTTGCTTCAGTATAGCTTCCTTCCCTTCCTTTTGCTGGTTTTCTCATATGTATTATCTTTATATAAACCCTACAATGCAGTTTTACAGTTATTGATTAAATTTGCTTGTCTTTGAAACCAGTTTGGAGAAGAAATGAGAAGGAATATACTTATGCTATCTTTTTAAAATTTTTCCCAAGGCAAGTCTATTAGCAACAGGTTCTCTCAATGTTTATGTTGGAATGTTTATTTTGTCTTTATTTTTGTTTTTTAATTTTGGCTGCGCTGGGTCGTCATGGCACACACAGCTTGTCCAGTTGCGGCACGCAGGGGATTTTCTAGTTGCAGGATGTGGGCCTCTCTGCTGGGGCGCAGGGCTCCAGAGCACTTGGATTCAGTAGTTGCAGGGTGCAGACTTCTCTAGCCACGGTGTGTGGGCTCAGCTGCCCCATGGCTCATGGGATCCTCATTCCCTGCCCGGGCATTGAATGCACATGTCCCACCCTGGAAGGTGGACTCCCAGCCACCAGACCACCAGGGAGGTCTCTGTTTTCTCTTTGTTGTTGAAAGATGGTTCCCCTAGATATTGGATTCTTGTTTGACAGGCTTTTATTCCCTTTTTCAGCATGTTGAATATGCTATATCACTGCCTTTTGGTTTTTCTTTTTCTGATAATATATCACTTAAATTTTGTTGAGATCCCCTAGTATGTGATAAGCAATGTTTATCTTTTGCTACTTTTAAGATTTTCTGTTTTGGCTTTTGACAGTTTGACTTTTATATATTTGAGTGTGAGACTGTAAAGTTTATCCTTGTTGGTATTTGTTGTATCCATAATATTTGTTGGTCTTGTTAGATATGAGTCCCTTCAGAGACGGGCTTCCCAACAGGCGCTAGTGGTAAAGAATTCGCCTGCCAGTGCAGGTTAGACATAAGAGACGTTGGTTCGATCCCTGGGTCAGGAAGATCCCCTGGAGAAGGGCATGGCAACCCACTCCGGTATTCTTGCCTGGAGAATAGCATGACCCGGGGAGCCTGGCAGGCTGCAGTCCATAGAGTCACAAGGAGTCGGACACGACTGAAGTGATTTAGCATATACGCGTGCCCTTCAGAGAGAGTTTTTACTGACTGCTTTCTATTCTGGTTATGGGCCATACCTTTCTTGTTTCTTTGCATGTCTCGTGTTTTTTTTGTTGAAAAGTTGGCATTTTAGATAACAGAGCAACTCTTAAGATTCTACCTCCTCCCTTCCATTTACCTAGGGTTGTTTGTTGTTTGTGGTCAGTCGGTGATTTTGTAGAGATTATGCTTAAACCGCTTCTGCCATTCGCTGAGACGGTGTGTGGGCTGGGGCTTTAAATTGCAGGTGGTTTGTAAGTCTTCCCTGGGTTTACTTTCTGTTTTTGCAGGTCTCCTGTTCACCAAGAGTGAGTGGGTAGTTGTGACCCTCTGCGACCTCTTCTGTGCATGTGTATAACTTTCAAGATCCCTGGGACTATGTGGGAGTTTATCAAAGCACGCTATGACTTACCTGGTTTCTCAGATTTCTCTGTTAAATTTTTGTCCTGCCCATTGTCACTGTTTGCTGTTGATTGTAATAGCCTGGAGCTTTCTCCAGTGAATGTCAGACTAGCCCCTCCAGCATCAGGAAGACTGTTGATCCCCACATCCCTTATCAACATTTGGTTAGGGACGGGTAGGAGTAGCTGCGTGTTAAAACACCCTTGCTTCTCTGTCGCAGTTCAGTACTTTTTCTTACATACGTATTTCTTAATTTTCTGTTTGTCTGTGGTCAGTTTCCAGAGTTGTGATTTTTTTTGATAATTTTGACCAGTTTTGTCTGGGAAGATGTTTTCTCCAGTTCCTCTCTCTCATAATCTGGAAGTCCTACTTTCCATCGTTACTTTTCTAACAATTTTGTATTTTTTTTTCCCCTGCTCTGCTCTTGCTTGATTCTAATTTATTCTTTCTCTACCAATAGCCTGAGTGAGCTTTTAAAAATAGTCTAAGCATGTCACTTTCTTGCATGAAACTCATTGCTTTGAGGATGAAATCCAAAGATATCATGGCCTCCAAGGCTGTGAATGATGTGGCTTCTGCCTGCCTCTCCAGGCTCATCTTGAACCACTCCTCTTCACTTCCTCTTCTTCAGCCACAGGGCCTTCCTTCACCTCCTGACAGGCACCAAGGTCTTTTCTGTGTTAATGCCTTCCTGTCAGCTGTGCTGTGTTTGAGTGTCTTCCTCATTCGATACCTCCTTGTTCATCAGGTCTGTTTCAATGACAGTTCTTCAAGGAAGCCTTTCCTTACCTCTGTTTAGACCAGAATAGATTCCTTGAACCTTGTGGTCATTGTACACTGCTTTGTTTCAAGTGCTTATATTTAGAATGAAATAATTCTTTATCTAATTATTTATTGAATTAATGTCTCTTTGTTTACTTATAAATGTCCTTGAATGCAAGGAATTTTCTTATTCATTATTGTATCTTCTAGCATAGTGGCTTTTCCGTAGAAAATTCCCTATAAATATTTTTAAATAAGAGTGCTTCTGTAGATACATATAAGTGGGCACTTGACCAAGGGGAAGGAGAAGGCTTATAGGAAAGGCTTCTGGAAGAGGTGATACTTAAGTGAAATCTTAAAGTATATATAGTAAATAGCCAGTATGCATTAAGGTAGCTTGTGAAAGTGTCAGGTAGGTTTAAAATGACCCCTGCCTGTCCTATTAGTACTCCACACAGATATCAGTGTATTTCCTGAAAGGTTGACAATGTGTAGAATTCAGCCATTTGAAATAACATTAATTATATGCATTATTACATTTATGTTTGTTGCTACATAAATAGAACTCAGTATTGAGAATCTCTGCTAATCTGACCCTAAGTTTGATTTCTAGCTTCAACAAATATACTTCTGTCTTGGTACCTTTCCAGGTCTTGGTCATATGTTTCCTATCCCACGCGTCCCTGGAACTAGGACTCTGTTCTGTTTTGATTAGACTCAACTCTAAATTGTTGGTTAAGAATCTGTCTGCCATGCAGGAGACCCCAGTTTGATTCCTGGGCCGGAAAGATCCTCTGGAGAAGGGATAGGTTACCTGCTCCAGTATTCTTGGGCTTACCTTGTGGCTCAGCTGGTAAAGAATCCACCTGCAGTGTGGGAGAGCTGAGTTCGATCCCTGGGTTGGGGAGATCCCCTGGAGAAAGGAAAGGCTACCCGCTCCAATATTCTGGCCTGGGGAATTCCACGGACTACAGTCCAGGGGGTCACAAAGAGTTAGACATGACTGCGTGACTTTCACTTTCACTAATCTGTCCAGAATTAGTGTTTGACCTAAAATGCATGCTTGGCATCAGGCACACTGTCATTTGATTTACTCTAATATTTTCCTCATGTTCTTTTTGAGAACAAGGTAAGGGTAGACAAACACTTTTACCGTGTTCCAGAAGACACCTATAGCATATCACGGTAGCTGATAGTCAGGGGAAGAATGGAATAACTCTGTTTAAATATATTTGTGTTAAAATTAAGAGTTATGTAAGTTTGGACCCAGAAGGGCTAATTCTTACATTATCTCTCAAAATTTTGGTTGTGAAAATAAGTAGAAAAACCTTGTGTACTAGGCGTTCTTTATTACCACAGTTTTTTTTTTTTTTTAATACTGTGGTTTTAGTCATAGATGTTTTAAAAATTACCTTTCTTACTTTAAAAGAAAGCGTATGTATTTATTTACGGCTGTGCTGGGTCTCGATCGCCGTGTGCTGGCTTTCTCTCGTTGCGGCAAGCAGGAGCTGCTCTTTCGTCGCAGCGCACCTCATTGAGGTGGCTTCTCGTTGCAGAGTGTGGGCTTCAGGAGTTGCAGGTTCAGTAGTTAGGGTGTACGGGCTTAGTTATTTTGTGGCATGTGGGATCTTCCTGGACCAGGAATTGAACCCCCGTTCCCTGCATCGTCAGGTGGATTCCCAGACACTGGATCACCAGGGAAATCCCCAAAACTACCTTTTTTAAGAAGAGAAGGAACCCCAGAAAAATCTTATATTATTGTGCTTCTTCCTTATTTTAGATTTTGTTTCCTCTGGAAACAGAATTTCACAGATCACATACCTTGGGCCTAGAAGAATGTCCATTTAAGGATTATTGTTAACAATATTGTTAATGTAAAATAATAGTAATGATAATTAAGATGATCTTTCACATAGTTAGAACTCAAGCAGGATAAGTTGATTCTGAAGCAGTATATTTTGGGCAGGATTTGATTCTTCATTTGTTGGTCTCATGTCGAAGATATGTGTATTTGGTGGTCTAGATGGAATGAATATTATCCATTCAGAAAACAATGCACCTTCTAAATCTCTGATGTTCAGAAGGCTTAGCATGCTGTAGTCGGTTGGCAAAAAGTGCTGCATTCTCCTGTGGTTACAACTGAAGGAAGAAAGTCCTGTTGAATCATCTGTGGGCATATTATTTCTTGAATCGTTGGCTGTTTTGGTAATGACTTTCATGTTTAGAATTTCATGTCTTAATGACAAAAATGTTTACTGGAAATTATAGCTTGGAAAAGAGAGCCACTTTACTGCTTCTGCAAAAAGCTAGGTAAAGCATCGATGTAGGGTAAAGTAGCTGAGGAGTTTTATATTCAGATTGTATGAAGAGTAAACAGAGCATCTAAAATAACCACTTGCACATTGCAACAAACACATCATCATTTGCTTAAAAAAGAGTTATAATTACAGTTGACGAAGCATGGACACCATAAAAAATGCATTAGTTTGGCTTGACACATTAATTACCTGTTTTTGCAGATGTTTTTATGTATTGTTGTGTGAACAGTTTACAAAATAATTGCAGGAAAGTCACATGGAAAATAAACTAAGTGGGTGGTTTCTCGTCTAAATATTTTCATTCATGTGAAGCTGTGAGGCACAGCTGCTCTACAGCAGAAGCAGTGAGATAGATGAGGATTCTCGAAGGGGTGTTTTATTTTACTAGATGGTCTCTGTCATCAGTATCACCACATTTTTATATCTTTAGCAACACAATTTAAAAACATTAAAATGAGAGGGTTTAAAAACATTAAAATGAGAGGGTTGGTTTAATCCCCGCGATTATTGGGAGAAAAAAAAGGAAAAAAACCTTGATTCTGATCAACAGAATTGTAGATATCTATGAGTATTTTGAAATAAACCAAACAAAACTAAAATACTCCAGGTGAAAAACTCCTGCTACTATTTTAATTCTGGCAGGTTGTTAGGCACTTGGGCAAAGGAGTTAATTATCATTTTGTTATTATTTGAATTACATTCTTTTATATAACTTAGAGCTTCAGCTGTATCTTAAACATTGAGCTGTTAATTAATTTCATGAAAGTTCAGCTTATTTATTCCCTTTTAGGGAGTATTAAAAATGTAACTCTACTTTTTCTCAGAAGATTATATTGTGTTTCTATTTGTGGTCTCAAAGTGTGTTTATTTGAAAAATAACCAGATCACTGTGCAGACATATCGTACTTCTATAAACTGTTAAATACATTTTCCAAAATTGTCAAACTATAGAGAGTTCATAGACTTCACAGTGATTTATTATTACTTAGAATATCTGTGTTGTATTTTCCTCACTGATAGTTATAATGTAAAATTAGACTGAATACAGATTCTCTCTGTAGTTCAGTCATACCCCTTCTATGCTATATTCCTTTATATTCTTTTTATATACACAGATGATAAAGACAATTATTATACACATTTCTGAAATGCATTTTATGTGACTATTATGAAAGGCAGTAAGTTATAATTGGATCATCTCTAGGCGGGAAGGTATTGTTATCAGACCGTGTACTATTGGTGTAAAATCTTTCACTTACTTTTGCATTCATTTGTTTAACAAAATTTTGTTGATAGTCTTCTCTACGTAATGTTCAGTGATAACACTGAAATGACTATAAACACTGAGGTGACTTTCTGGAACGTAATATATGGTTAGTAACTGGTAGACGTATTTCCTGCTGAAAGGGGTAGGAGGGGCAGGAATAGGTGATATGGAGAACTTTTTCACTTTGATGGCTTACTTGAAGAAAGCCAGTTGCTAGGAGGATTTTCATTGTTATCTTGAAATGGGCTTCACATGTGATATATTCTGAGAGTATTGCTTGACACATACTTTGAACTGTTTAAATGTGGCGATATGTATATCCTTACCATAGATCAGTCTGAAGAAAGATGGGATGGCGTCTGTTCTGATTCTAGTATGCACTAAGTAAATTTAATTTTTAAGGTGAAAGTGAAAGTGTGTCATGTCCAACTCTGCAATAGCAAGGACTGCAGCCCTCCAGGTACCTCTGTCCATGGGATTCTCCAGGCAAGAATACTGGAGTGGGTTGCCATTCCTTTCTCCAGGAGATCTTCCTGACTCAGGGATAGAACCTGGGCCTCCTGCATTACATGCAGATTCTTTACCGCCTGAGCCACCAATGGGATGCATTAAAAGAGTCTGTGAAGCTTCTAGAATTGAGAAGAATTTACAGATTATAGTTAATATTTCTGTTTATCATTTTATATCATCTAAGGAAAAAAATGTGATTCCATATCATGACATCAAGAAAACAGTTGTTGAGCTGAGTTTCCATAGATTTGCTACTTCTTTTAAGATGTTTCCTGTAGGCAGTCAAGAAATGAATAAAAGCTTTTGTATGACTTGGGGGACTTTCCATATCTGTGTGGCAGATAAAAAAACTCTTAAGTTTATGTGGAGTTTGATTTCCAAATTTTTTCCTATCTTATTTTTATTCCATCTTTTAAGAGAAAGTTTTAATTCCTTGGTTTTAATTCTTTATTCCCTTTTCCTTCAATATATCTATAGCTCCTTTTAATCTTTTTATCTTAACCTTTTAGAAGTCTTTTAATTAGAACATAATCGGTAGGAGATTATCATCATCCAGAACATTTAGGGGGTTGTTTATTTACTTATTTTCTTACTTAGAAGAGTTTATTGTCAGAAAGAGAATGTCCAGGTAGTTTTCTTTTGAAGGAATTGAGTGGTTGGTCTTTTGGATTCTCACCTTTAAAATAAAAATAAGGATTATTTTGAGCAAGGTCTCTTTTCTTTGGGGTCAAAAGTTTTTTTTTTTTTTTTTTCTTTTATATTTTGACTCTGCCAGTTCTTTGTTGTGGTACATGGGCTTAGTTGCCCCATGGCATGTGGGGATCTTAGTTCCCTGACCAGGGATTGAACTCATGTTCCCTGCATGGGAAGGCACATTCTTAGCCACTGGACCACTAGGGAAGTCCCAAAAGGGTTTATTATACATGTTATCTCACTGGTCCTAACTGGGAAATTCCACATCTATTGGTTAAGATTCCAGTCCTTGGAAAGGTTGAAATTACAGTTAGATTTGGTATTAAGTCTTGGTTTGGTGACATGGGTTTAGCACAAGTGACTCCATTCTGGACCTGTTGTTTCTTTTTCTTTTTTTTTAAACAATTCTTCCCTTTTGATCAAACCCTTAGCTAAACTGAGATATGTGATCAAAGTTTAAGGTTCAATATAATGTACCAGGGAGATTATTATGATTATAATAATCAAAAGCAAGATAATTCCCAGTATTTGGAGTGACTGTTGGAGTCGTGGTCCCCAGGATCCAAATTAATCAAGACCAAATAAATCAAAGAACAACCCTCCTGAAGGAGCCCCCTTTTTAACCAAGTGGCTTGCTCAGTGATCTTATGTAATTGTTTCAGCTTCCACTGAAGTGTTAATCTAGGTCCAGCAGGTTGTGTTGGCCACAGCACCTCCCCCGCTCAGCTAAAAGATAATTAAGGGCTATTCTATTTTGAGAAACAATTCTGGGTGAAGAGTCGGAGGATTTTTGGGGGACAGCTGTTGTTTTGTTTTGGTAGCAGATTCTTGAATATCTTTAAGAACTGAGGAGAATTTTAAAATCACATTCTCACTTACATTTACTCCTCACCAGGGAGGCATGGTGTTGCCAAAGGAGGTGAATTCTGAGTCATGAACACCTCCTGGGAGGTCTTTTCTAACTTTCCGATGTAAATCCATGGGAGTCAGCCAGTGAGGTGACTAGTTCATTTGTGGAAAGTTAGGGGTACTGTTAGATAACCAAGGAGGCATCGCATAGTTGTATGCCAGCCATCTAGGCATTCGTGGGCCCAAGGGGAATTATAGCCAAACACAGACAGACCCTATCGGGGCACAGACCGTTGCTGAAAGTGATGCTGCTAACGGGTCATTCACAGGGATCGCTGTTTTTAGTGTTCAGGCCAGGGGTCAACTAGGATTTTAGTGCATACAGAAAGAAAATCTTTTCATATGAAATAAAGATGCACACACCTCACAAAGATGGGTGCTGCCGGTGAGATCTCCTAGTGAGTGGGGGCAGATTCATCTAGATAATCATGGGAATGTTGGGGTGCAAATGACCTAAAATTCTGCAGGTGATCGTGTCTAGCTGTAAGTATTGTAATTGGAGAAAGATAAAAACAGAACTTGATGTTCTGACCACAAGAGTTGAAGTTGGTGAGAAACCTCTAGGTTGAGGGAGTGGTGCTGATCATAGTTTCCATTGGCATCGGGAATGGAAGAGGAATTGGTCACAGGGAGGACCAGGAGACCTCTAGCGTTGGTAGAGTAGAATCTCTGGTGACAAACCCAGCAGGCTGACGTGTCACCCTACTTAGGACTGGACTGAGAGATACAGAAATGTCTTTCCAATTGCAGAGTAAGGGAAAGAAAGAGAAGAATAAAGGGTTTCATGTTTTGTCTTGATCGACATCATGGGCAGAAGCGATCTACCCTGATGTCAGCTACTGCTCTCCCTTGGCAGGTTGAGTCAGAGGTCCCTCGTGCATCTCCAGGACCAGATGTCAGGGGGAGCCATCTTCAGCTGTGCGACACATATCCATGGCTCAAGTGCCTGAAGTCTGACTGCTATCTGGGCAGGGAAGAGGACCTGGTTATTACAGTCCCTTCCAAGAAGATTCAAGCAGTCTTTGTTTTTGGCAATTTTTAATTAGAAGGGTCAGAGAAAATTAGAAATGTTCATTTGGAGAGTTGTAGCCAGATATTTGAGGAAACTAGAAGAATTTAGGATCAGTTCCTAGGTGTATCACAAAACCTCAAAAACAGTTGATAGGGTTAAACTCTAAAATAGACAAAAGGCCAGGCGTAATTTTTCTCCGTACAGTTATCTCCACTTCTCTTTTTTAAGGATAATTAGAGTAAAACTAATTAGTGTGCATTAGACTGGCCTGATTATTTACACAAATGCAGCAAGAATAATGATTGATTGTGTAAGTTCTTTTTAAGACTGCTTTGGTGGAAATTTTCATAAGGGATCTCAGATTGAACTCTTAAAATCCTTTGAGACTAGGAAGCCAATCTAAGAATCATCACTAGATTTTCCTTGCAGTACCTACAGTCTGAGTGAACTCCTTTCTTCAAGGTTGCTGGGCCTGCCAGGAAGTGTAACCTTCCATACTCATCTGCTAAGGCTGATGGTAACCGTATAAAATAAGGCACTAGGCCAGTTTTTCCAGGCTGTCTGGTCATATCTGGGTCTGTACACATTACTCTCAAATATGACATTCTATTTAAAGCCTTTGTGATATAGCCAGTGTTTCCAGTTGTGTTCTGGTATAATGAGAACAGATTCTTATTGAACTTATGCAAATAGTGAAATTTATTACAAAGAAAAGAATACCAAGAGTTTCTGAATTTTGGTGAGATCAAGTAAGGAGAAAAAGTAAATGTTTCACTTTAGTTCACAAATGTTTATTACCAAATTGCTGAAAGTTTTTAAGAGAAAAGAGAATTTCCTTAAACCTGGAAGACAAAACACAAAAGAATCAGCAATGTTTTAAACAAAAAAACTCGTAAAAAATTATACTCTTCTTTATCAGTTCATTCAATCCTATGCAGTTTTTGATCTTCATCTTTTGTTAGCAGTTTTATGAATCTAGTTTTTCCTTAGAGTTTTATAAATTCTTACCTAGTTGGTATTATGATCTGAAAGTTACCATAAACTTGTATCCTAGAGTATCTGTCAGTGCTTTTTAGAAATTTATCTGATGAAAGAACACTTTTTAGGAACGCTTTAGGAAAAACCTCAGAGTAAAGCCATAACTGTCTGTAAATGTCAAAAGACTTAAAATGCCATGGTTAAAGATCTTATTAGAATTCATTACAGCGTAGTTGACAAGGAAATTTGGTTATTTCTATGATACATAGCACTCTAAGACAATAACTAGAATTATGACTGATAACATTATCAGTTATTATTGTTGCTATTATAAATAAAATATCACTATGTGTATTATAATGTTTTCTCACATTACCAGATAGTAACATATATCAGATTTCTAGAAACTTCATATAATTTAAAAAGCACCTATATACCTATATAAATACAGCATAAAGAAAGTTTAGTATTTTTATTTCTCAATGCTTCTTCATATGTAATTTAACATATCAAATAAGTTTAATTAGTTTAACATCTATCTTTTTATGATAAGAGAGAACGAATCTTTTGCAGTATGCTCGGGGCCCTCTAAAATAAAATCTCAAAGTTAGTTTGAGGTCAAAAAGACTTCTTTTAGAATTTGATTTTTGGGAAGTTTGTCAAAAATATTAAAAGGTTTAAAAACACTTGGTCACATAGGGTCATAGGACACTGAGAAACAATACTTATGTAATTAACCAAAGTGGCAAAGACTTTATAGGCAAATATAGATTACATAGTTCTAAATGATAATTAGCTCTTTTAATATTGAGAGGACTAGGTTTAAGAAGTCAAAAATCTGATATAGACAACAGGTACATAGGTGCTTATTTTGACAAAGCCTAAGATCTTTGTGTCCCCACCTCCTCCCTGGCAGATTGTTGAAAAGGTAAAGAAAAACCTTTTATAATCTCTGATTGTCAAAAGCAGACCAATAGTCTAAGAAAGCTTTGTCCCTTTCAACAGGGAGAAAGTCAAATTATAATTTTATACCAGCTTACTTTTGATATTAAAACTTAATCATACTCATTCCAATCTTAGCCAGTCCTGATAACACATACAATTCCTTTTCCTTATTATTTCTAGTAGTTTTAATTATCAGTGTTAGAATTTTTAACCCTTAGAAACCTTGTTTTTAAACTTGTTTCTAGTGAAAACTGGGAAGTAAGCAATTATGAACTATCTTTCACATTAGCATTCTGTGGATTGGCAGATAAATAGTTTTAAAATTTTCAAAATGTGCTTTCTTATAGTTTCTCAGTGTGACAAAAACATGCTTATTAAGAGGACAAAATGCCTTTAATTTCTCTATAAAAAACCCCCAAATTAAATAAACTTGTGTTCGGTAATTAATATTTCGGTGCTCTACCTTGTTTGGAAATGATCTAGATATTTAATGATTATCATTTAACTTAATGGAATTTCAGGTTACCTTAAAGATTTGGAAACACGATTAGAAAGTTCACCTAAAAACTTTATCCTCCTTACATCTATTTCATTTACTTGTTTTTAACAATTATGCTTAGACTGCTCACAAAAGCTTCATGAGACATTAGACAATGTCAATGTTCATTCTAAGCCATTTTTCTTGCTGACAAAATTTGTATTAGATAACATGAACTTATTTGATCTTTAGTGAACCTGGGTTGAATGAAAGGTGTATACTTTGATTATTTTTAATATCAATAACTTTAAAGACATGTCTGTTTTAATTAAATCAACAAACTTAAAACAATCTTATTTACTAAATGTTATCTCAGATCATGTGAATCTCAAAAGCATTGTGGTTGATTTTTCTTATTTTTTAAAGAATTTTATGGATACATGATTTATGTAAGTATTTAATTTTTTGTAGGCCAATTAAATAGAGCTCTTCTATAAATTCATTTTGGCTGAATTTCTATCCAGAAGTAGAAAATATATAACACAAGTATAGGCACATGTGAACGTATAGACAGGCACGAACGGGACTGCATAGCTTCTCTACACTTAAGATTTCTCAATTGCTCAAGGTCCAAATGACCTACCCCCAGGTCCCCCCTCCTGTGTTTTTTTTTTTACTGATAAGAATTACCTCTCTGATGTACATTAATATTTACATCCCAAAGGCATAAGAAAAAAAATGCAAGTTATAAGACTTTTAAGGTAAATAAGGGAGGTTATGGGACTGGAAAAAGGAATAGGTGAATTTTGGACTGCCTTGAGCTGCATTTCTAGTCTTGCAGTGATTTGTAGGATAAGGACAGTGAATTGAAGTGGCTCAGTCGTGTCTGACGCTTTGTGACCCCATGGACTGTAGCCCACTAGGCTCCTCTGTCCATGGGATTTTCCAGGCAAGAATACTGAAGTAGGTTGCCATTTCCTTCTCCAGGGGATCTTCCCAGCCCAAGGATCGAACCCGAGTCTTCCGCATTGCAGGCAGATGCTTTAACCATCTGACTCTCAATTACTCAAGGAATTGGGTGGTTACTTAAATGGCATCATTGGTTGATCCACCCATAAGTCCTTTTAAGGGCTTTAGAAGGTTTTTCTTTGCTGCTGGGTACATCATTTTAGTTTAGGGGTGAAGGCCTTTAAAAGTTCTTAACAGGTTCTGTGTATCAGCTTCCAGTTTGGCCAACTTTTGACCACAGAACTGCTTAAAATTTTTTAAATAAAATCTTACCAGTTTTCAGCTTGAATAAACAGTAGATATTTCTGATAGTATTGAACAGCCCTTTGGACTTAAGAGGCATCCCCTAATGGGGTGAAAACATATTTTTCTCTTTATTGGGTACTACAGACAGAGATCCAGGAGAATTATAGTAATTCTTACCCTAGCTAACTTCTGCCAGTTTTTTCCCAAGATCCTGTCTGCAGGTTCTAAGTGGGGTTTAAGTGGAAAGAATGTATCTCTGATGTTTACCAGAATTTGTCAAGGTTTTTAAATTAATTTTTGATTTTAGCTTCCCTTTGGTTGTTTAAGGGAATGATGTAGTAGTTTAGCAGAAAATCCTCAGGGGTCTTTACAGGGTCCTTCGTTCAGAGCTATATGGGGGTACCTTTAAGGCCATTAACCTGATAGACTTTTGCTTATGGTGCTGTAGTCTCTTCAGAGTAGAAAGGCAATTTAAACGAGGACTGCTAGAATGAGTACTAGATAAAGGGAGATAGAAGGGGCAGTAGGAGTTGTGTCTGTCTTATAATCCTTTGTTTTAGGTAACTCTTGTGTTTTTAATTTTTTATTAGTTTTTTGTAGTGAAACTTTAAAGTTCTTTTTGGCATTTTGAAGCCTTTGGAAGCGTCTGCATACCAATTAAAATATGTATCTCCTTCTGTTTGTAATTTAATTGAGTTGCTCTTAAGTGTGCATCTCAAGTGAATGATCTTGTCTAAATGCAAAGTTCCCCATAATGGCCATCATAATTCTAGGTGGTTTTTAGTAAGATTTTTGCCACTTTTGTAGATTTCCAGGATTATGGTTGTTAGACATAAAATCAGCAGGTATGTCAGAAGGGTTTGCTTAACCCTGGATTTTAAAGATTCCATTATTATTTTTATTATTTTAGCTAAGCCTTTGGATCTCTTGGAGCCAAACAGATACCTAAGAGGGGTATGTCATAGCATTGGGGATTTTGTAGTGTTTCACAGTCTGCCTCTGTGCATGGAAATTTTCTTAAGGTTAGCAGGTGACTGAGTGTCAGTATCCCATTCTGTGACCAGCTTATCCTAATTCGGGAGAGGTGTTCTAACAGATCTTAAATTCTTGATCCTTAACCATCAGTGTTGAGGCTGTTTTGAATTCTGGGATATTACTAGCATTTAGCCTTTATCTATATAAAATATGACCAAAAAAAAAAAAAATGTAGCTTAAGGTAATTAAGTTCCAGCCAAGAAGAGGTCCTTTGTGTACCACACCAATGCCCCAATATGGAACCTTGGACTGGGGAAAGGATCAACCTAGCAGATCTCAATAAA
The DNA here is from genome assembly GCF_963930625.1 of Muntiacus reevesi. Classification (NCBI taxonomy): domain Eukaryota; kingdom Metazoa; phylum Chordata; class Mammalia; order Artiodactyla; family Cervidae; genus Muntiacus; species Muntiacus reevesi. The sequence continues at coordinate 115,429,753 of NC_089253.1, read as the reverse complement.
TGAGGGCGGTGGACTGGGGGTCCCACATAAATAGGGAACTGCACATTACCATGAACAGTTCCTAAGTGAATCTTGGGACAGAGTTAAGGGTTGAGAGTTCTGCTCAAAAACCTGGAAATTACAATCCATTATAAAGTGAGGGATTTGAGTTCCAGGCAAAAGTGTCCATCAGCTCAAGCTGTCTTGCTCTGTAAAGGAAAGTCAATCAGATGTGGAGCTTGATGCAGAGAGAAAGGGGCAAGAAAGACAGCAACCGCAAAAAGCGCTCCACAGGTACCGAACCTGTCTGTCTTGTCCTGGAATGCCATCAGAAGTTTGTTCACTTTGGATCCCAACACTGACTCCCTATCTATTAAAAGAATCCAGCTGAGTAAGTTTGAAGATCCAGTTGGCGTTATTAGTAGATTCACGGACCAGGCAGCCTCCCGTCCAGCAAGCAGAAAAGAGCTCCAGGGAACAGGAAAGGAAAGGTTGTTAAAGCCAGAGAGGGGATGGGACAAGGAAGTCGTAAACAGAAAAGAACTGTTTGAGCAAGGCACCTTCCTTTGGGAGACAAAAATATTTATTGGCCAGTTACCCCCTGGTGCTGCCCGGGAAATTCCAGACTGACTGGTTAAGATTCCAGTCCTGGGGAAGTTTGAAACTAGTTAGGTTAGGTATTAAGTCTTGGTTTGGTGACATGGGCTTAGCTCAGGTGGTTCCATTTTGGGCTGCTTGTTTCTTTTTTTGAGGACAGAGACACTGCGAAACAACATTGAAAGCAATTATAATCTAGGCAGTGCCTGGGCATGCAGGTTGCTGTGACTGTTGCTTTTACTCTTCTCTGTTGACTCTGAACTTCTAGGGTTCACATAACGTTGAGTTTAGAAAAAACATTAACAGAAGGTTGGTTAAATGCAAATGGGGAGCAGATTCCCTTTCTTGACCAGGTTTGTGTTATTCATGGAAAGGCTGATGGCTCCATATTTGTGAATCGTGTGTAGAACCATAAATTACAGTTCTTCTCAAGGTTGCCTTTTGTTGTCAGAACACTTAGCATAAGTCAGAAATGGTAGGCTTTCCCTGAAAAGAACAAAAAAACCCATTAAATATAATAAATCAGCACTTAAAAAAAAAACAACTCTCACCACCAAGGCCATCTCAAATAGGCATATTCTTTTACATGACTGAAGTTGTTTTAAAAAAAAGAATCACTAACAAACAAAAACTTATTGCAGCAAACCCAGGTTGATTTGGATGTTCTTTCTTATCTGATAAATTTGAATGAAAACCAGGCACCCTTGACCAAGAGTAATGTGGCATAGAGCCTGTTGGGTAGTGTGGAGTAGAGGAGTAGAGATCAGAATATAAGACGTGATTAAGTACAGTCTTATATGGGAATTAAATTCTGTGCATGTGAAGACGATCAAGTATGATCACAATGCTCTTGAGAATCCCCTAAAATTTCCCATAAAGTACAAATGTAGACACACTGACTTTCCAGAAGTCTAACGTGGGGCTTCCCGGGTGGCTCGGTGGTGGGGAATCCGCCTGCCAGCGGGAGACACATGTTTGATCCCACATGCGGCGGAGCTGCCAAGCCTGTCACATCTGCTGAGCCTGTGCACGAGCGCCTGTGCTCCTCAACGGGAGAAGCCACCCAAAGAGAAGCCCATGCGGTACAGCTGGAGGGTGGCCCCTGCTCCCTGCGGCAGTGAGGACCCAGCACAGCCAACAATAAACACATAAAATTATTTTTTAAAAAAGTTCAACATGGTCAGTTCTTCCTTTAGCATTGCTTTTCTTTTGTTGAATCACTGATGAGGCATTAGCTATATTCTTTATAACAGAACTGGAAGAATCAACTTTTCTAGTTCTTGAAACTGATTTTCATTATTTCTGTGAATAAAAATGCCCTTTAAAAAAAAAAAACAGATAAAAGAGTGGCCTTTGTTTTCCAAAGAAATCTTTGGGTAAGAAGGATGTTTGAGAGCCCAGTTTTTCTCCTAGAGGCCCATTCTCTTTTACATAGTGTGAAATATAGATACCTCTTCATAGCTGTGATTTTACCGTGTGCTGTCTGATTTCTTCAGGCTCTTTCCTTCTCTCTGATTCAGGCTCCTACCTCAACTCCTTACGTTTATTTTCTCATCTTTGTTCCCATACTTGCTTGTATTGTACTTGCCCCGTGCTCTGTATTTTTCTTGTTCTACTCAGTAATAGTAGAATAATCTAATTCAAATTCGATAATGTGAAGTGTGGTAGCCTAAGACCTGGTTTAGGTTTAGGTTAAGTTAACTTTGTGACCGAAAAAGGCATTTCACATCTCCAAGCCTCCATTTCCTTCGTTATGAATAGAAGGTAATACAGTAAAGGAATTTGTTGTGTTCAAGGAGTGGCCAGATGGTGATGGCCTCTTGGGTAAATAAGAATTTCACAATTCTATTATCTGTAGTTGGTGCCTTCTGGAAAAACTTCTCTGAGGAACCTGAGAGTTGGTGCACTGAGAAATGCAGGATAGGCAGGCCAGTGCTTCTGAAATCATCAGTGACAACTTAAAAAAATACTTATTTGGCTGAACAGGGTCTTGGTTGCAGCCCGCAGGGGCTTTGATCTGAATTCACTGTGGCATGTGGGATCTTTTTTGTTGCAACCTGCAAATTATTTGTTGTGGCATTTGGGATCTAGTTCCCCAACCAGAGATCGATCTTGTGCCCCCTGTAATGGGAGCTTGGAGTCTTATCCACTGAACCACCAGGGAAGTCCCTCAATAACAACTTTGAAATTTCTCCTCATTTCTATTCAGCTACACTCTCTTTTTTTACAAGTTCTATAATCACCCTGATTCTATCCTCTCTCTTGATTTGAGGTAAAGAAATATGAGTTTACTCAATATATACAAAACATCTTTTATTGGACACCAGAACTTTTTGACCTAACGGTTGTTAAAGAAATAGTGGAAGCAGCTTTTCTGTTTTGGCTGCAAAAACACAGTAGAAATTCTTGTTCTGAATGATCAACAGAAATGTAGAGAACTTACTGAAGGTATTGGTTTATTTCTAGGTGGCATGTTAACTATGTTTCCATTTTTTAAAGCTATTCATAGATATATTACTGAAGAAATAATAGTCACATGACCTAGTATGGGGTTAGTAGTAAAATTCCAGGTAGCCTGGTCTCCCCGAAAAATAATCATAAGTTTTGTGTGTGTCTTAAAAGGAAGATTAAGAAATTAAGAAGGTAAAAGTCAAAAGTTTTGATTAAGTAAAATCTGTTTAAAGTCACATTTATAAATAATGTGATTAGTTGGACTTACTCTGGAAATCGATAGATTGATCTTTTCTTCCTGGGACTCACAAACCTCAGCACGTATCCTGCAGCAGCGATCTGCAAGAGGTGGTTTTCATCCTTGGCTGCTGCTGTTGATCATCAGTGCTTGTGACCTACTTTTAAGGGGCTGATAAGGAAGGAGTCCTAGTATGTATATTTAAAGTTACATTTAAAAAGCCTTCCAATATTTCCATCACTTCATTGTTGTTTCCATGGAAGCGGAACCACTATCAGCAGCAGGAGTCCATTTCAACTGCTAGTTTCCGGTTCTTTTTTCTCTGTTACTATGGTGACTGCCTAGAAAGCGACAGAAATACCAAAAGTTTAAAAAGCAGCAATTTGATTACAAAATAGGGTTTTACCTCTGGCTTTAAATAGGTGTTTTATAGTCTTGACATTTTTGAATTTCAGATTACTTTGTGAGACAAATTAATTTTTTTTTCTTTTGAAAAAGTAATATTTTGAAGTTTTATTAGAGGTTAATTACACTGAAGGTTTCCTAGGTGGCACAGTGGTAAAGAATCCTCCTGCCCATGCAGGAGACACAAGAGGTTCAATCCCCAGGTCGGGAAGATCCCCCTGGAGGAGGAAATGGCAAACCACTCCAGTATTCTTGCCTGGGAAATCCCATGGACAGAGGAGCCTGGTGGGCCAAAGTCCATGGGGTCACGAAGAGTTGGACATGATTGAGAAACCATAAAGGAGAGAAGAGGAATTGTAAGGTAAAGGCTGTGAAAGGAAAGATATTTAAACAAAATTGCAATCCCAGCTTTATTGCAGTTTTTCTTTGAGGTCTGTGTTCATTCAGGGTTCTTTGGTTTACATGTGATACAATCCACTACCTTAGGATTGGAGGTCCAACTCAAATCAGAGGCCCCAGTCACAGTAGAGTTTCTTTTTTTGTCTCTCATATTTACGTCTGTCAAGTTCCTTCTTGTCGTTTTTTTTTTCCCCTTTGACAGAAACCATGGCTGTTGGCAGTCCCACTCATCTTATTTCCAGCACCAGTTACGCAGAAGACTGGCCCAGTTTGTGTTGGGTCAGCTTCTCCCTTCTCCAGCTGTGGCCAGGAGGGTGGGGTTCTGATTGACTCCGCTGTAACAGGAAGGCTCACCCTTGGCTAGCAAGTAGTGATTGGAGGGGCTGAGATCTGAAATAAGGTAGAAGCTCTCATTCAAACCATGTTAAGGGCTGGAGAACACAAGCTGGAATCAATCTGAGGAAGAGGTTCAGAGTTGAAATGACTTATCGGACACATGACTAATGAGAAGCAGGGCCAGAATTCAGATAACCAGGGTTTCTGGGATGTAATCTGGAGTACTTTCCACTGTGTGATATTACATTTTGGTTAACAGCTTCATTCAGAAGGTGCATAAGGTGAATTATAAAAACAGTACTGTGTATTATTAAGTGCTTTGTTAAAAATGTCATGCACAGTATTGAATAGTATTTATGAAAGGAACCTTAGACATCATATAGTACAGTGGTGTCAAACTTTTTAACTTTGAGCCCTAGAATCCTTTCTTCAGATGAAATGTTATAGTCGGGTATATAAAATGGATAAAAGTGTTGGATCATCCTGCTCTGGAGAGGAGATCCAGGAGTGGACCGCCTTCTCTTTGAGATCCTGAGTTCATTAGAAGCCGCTTTGAATACCCTTCCCTTAGGGAAACTAAGAGCCAGACAGGGTAGTGACCCTATTTCAATTTCAGATAATTATATGTTATAAGAAATGAAGTTACATTCTTGTGTTCAGTTGTAAGGTGGGTGACAATTTGTTATTAATGAATTAACCATGACACTTGCAAATATTCGAGTTGCCCTGAATGCTTTTATTCTCCAGTTTGGTGGTACTTCCACAGCATCTCACATCCATGTCACAGCTCTTACTAAACATCTCTTCCATTTGGTGCTATTTGTTGGGCTGGACAACTGTGTACTGTCTGGACTAGCCTAATCTTTTGTCCACAGAGTTTTTTATATCACATTCTTTATATATTGATTCCTCTTATACAATACATCAAGTTCTCTGTGTATATTTAAGTATGGGATTTTCAGAATGTAGATAAATGCAACTCATCTGGGTAATATTTAGACCTTTGCTGATATTAGTAACTTTGATGTCTGTTCCAATTTTGATCTCTCTCGTCTTTTCAATTAGAAATGTGAACAGGTGGTAAATTGGGTAAAAGGAAGTTAATCTTCAGTTTGCGTGAAAGAAAGGTTGCTTTTCACATGTCCTGGCTTCTGTTTTCTCCTTTTAGGAGAGTCAAGTCCCACCCGGCGGGAAGCTGTGAAGAGAAGAACTGCAGAGTACCTCATGCGGGCAGAGACTCTCTCTAGCCTTTGTGCGAAACCTCAGCTTGATGATGTATCTCAGGTATGTCTGATGTTTCATTGTGCATTTCCTTTTAGCCAATTTTGCTGTTTTTTGTTTTTGTTTTTTTTTCCCTTCTTAGTTTCCTTTCTAACTAGGATGTTTGAGAATTTTGGTCTTTGGAATTTTATCAATGATTTTCTTTCTTTTTTTTGTTTTTTGTTTTTTTGTTTTTTAACAAATTTTATTGGAAGAATTTTGATACAGTCATTTATTATTTTTTTAAAATACATCTGAGGTTAAAGTACACATATGAATGTCTTCAGTTAGAAAAAAGCAAAATATACATTATGAGCTTGTTGTGTTGTTCTTAGGCAAATCATAATTGCTCACTCTGGTACATTCAAACCAAATTGCAACGTAGTCTTTGACATTTCAACCTAGCCTTGTATTCAGACGTTTATTTAGAATTGTTTTGATGGCATCCTCTTCACCAAAGAATCAAACCCAGATCAAACTTGGCCATTGTTTAGAAACCATTCAAGACAGGGAGATAAAGTGTTGTAGGGGTGTTTAAAATATACAAGAAAGGATTTGACAATTTTTCATTCACAGTATTTCTGACACAGAAGACCCATTTTATTTATTGATGAGACACACACATGTTGGGGCAAAATATCCCTTGGGCAAATATATCACTGAATTCACTGCTCTTACAGGAAGAAATGAGACTACTTGGCAAGCTTTTGACAGGATACCTCTAGTCCAAAATGGCACCTTTATTGAGCCTAATTGATGTGTGATATATGATACATAAAATTCAAATAATAAAATTCAAAATAAAGCTTTTTTTTCCACCAGCAAAAGAGAAGTTTTACGTTGGCAGCAGCAATGAAAAGAGATGGAAAATAAGTAAAACCCAAAGAAACAAAGAGAGGCTCTATGAAAATTTAGTATTTAGAGGGGAAAAAGAGAAGATAAAAATTATTTTAGGAATATTAGATCACTTAATGAATACATGTAGTGCTGCTTTTATAGAAGTACCTTCAAGATATACCTTTGAAACAGTTTTGGATGAAAATATACCTGGGATAAATGAAATAGAATGTTATACACCGGCCCTTAAAGTACTAGATAATAGGAATATGGTGATTTCCTATATTAAAAATTGGGCTATACGAGATATAAAAATTCAAGTGACCCACATTTCACAGTCCAAATTCTACCAAGTTCCTGTCCAACCCAGCATGCAAAATGGAAAACGTCTCTATATTCCCACTATTCCTATATTAAAACGAAGGAGCAGCTTACAAGGTTACTGGAGAAAAGAAAGTCCAAAGTGAATATAAAGTCACTTATTTGTACAAAAATGCCACAGAAAAGCTGAGATGTCTTCTGTAATAACAGTAAATTACTGGTTTTACCTTACTTGTATATCCACTGCTGTCTACAACGTTTACTCACTGGCTCATTTACTGAGCATAGAAGTATAAATTTGTGCTAAATTTAGTGACAGGAGGATACATGAGACATTCTTTTTTCCACCATGATCAAAATTACACATTAAATTCTCAAAGCCATGGGAAAAGTTCAAAGTAAGATATTAAGTTTAAGCATGCTGCTAAGTCACTTCAGTCGTGTCCAACTCTGTGCGACCCCGTAGACGGCAGCCCATCAGTCTTCCCCGTCCCTGGGATTCACCAGGCAAGAACACTGGAGTGGGTTAAGTTTAAGCATAAACTAATACTAATTAGGAAATCTGTTTCTTACTTTTGAAGAGGTGTGTATAAAATGTTCAGTTCAGTTCAGTTCAGTTCAGTCGCTCAGTTGTGTATTTGCGACCCCATGGACTACAGCACACCAGGCCTCCCTGTTCATCACCAACTCTTACTCAAACTCAGGTCCATTGAGTCAGTGATGCCATCCAACCATCTCATCCTCTGTCGTCCCCTTCTCCTCCCGCCTTCAGTCTTTCCCAGCATCAGGGTCTTTTCAAGTGAGTCAGTTCTTTCTATCAGGTGGCCAAAGTATTGGAGTTTCAGCTTCAACATCAGTCCTTCCAATGGACACTCAGGACTGATTTCCTTTAGGATGGACTGGTTGGATCTCCTTGCAGTCCAAGGGACTCTCAAGAGTCTTCTCCAACACCACAGTTCAAAAGCATCCATTCTTTGGTGCTCAACTTTCTTTATAGTCCAACTCTCACATCCATACATGACTACTGGAAAAACCATAGCCTTGACTAGATGGACCTTTGTTGGCAAAGTAATGTCTTTGCTTTTTAATATGCTGTCTAGGTTGGTCTAGGGGCTTCCCTGGTGGCTCAGAGGTTAAAGCGTCCACCTGCAATGTGGGAGACCTGGGTTCAATCCCTGGGTCGGGAAGATCGCCTGGAGGAGGAAATGGCAACCCACTCCAGTATTCTTGCCTAGAGAATCCATGGACGGAGGAGTCTGGTGGGCTACAGTCTACAGGGTCGCAAAGAGTCGGACATGACTGAGCGATTTCACTTTCTTCACTTTCTAGGTTGGTCATAACTTTGCTTCCAAGGAGTAAGCGTCTTTTAATTTCATAGCTGCAGTCACCATCTGCAGTGATTTTGGAGCCCCCCCCCCCCCCCAAAATAAAGTCTATAACTGTTTCCACTGTTTCACCATCTATTTGCCATGAAGTGATGGGACCAGATGCCGTGATCTGAATGTTGAGCTTTAAGCCAATCTTTTCACTCTTCTCTTTCACTTTCATCAAGAGGCTCTTTAGTTCTTCTTCACTTTCTGCCATAAGGGTGATATAACCTGCATATCCGAGGTTATTGATTTTTCTCCTGGCAATCTATAAAATGTAAATCAAGTCATATATATCTCTCTCATGCAGTGCAAAATTATTTGTACATCTTAGAAGACAACTTCCTACCATCTACGTTAACATCTCTTGGCCAAGAGTTTAGTTTCTCTTCACTCACGCTGGTACTGACAATGTTGAGTCAGTCCCTTTTAAAAAGCAGCTTATTACAGAACAGACTTTTGAACTCTGGGGGAGAACGTGAGGGTGGGATGTTTTGAAAGAACAGCATGTATATTATCTATGGTGAAACAGACCACCAGCCCAGGTGGGATGCATGAGTCAAGTGCTCGGGCCTGGTGCACTGGGAGGACCCTGAGGAGTCGGGTGGAGAGGGAGGTGGGAGGGGGGATCGGGATGGGGAATACGTGTAACTATATGGCTGATTCATGTCAATGTATGACAAAACCCACTGAAATGTTGTGAAGTGATTGGCCTCCAACTAATTAAATAATATTAAAAAATAAATAAATAAATAAAAATAAAAAGCAGCTTATTCTGTGAGTGTCAGGAAAACTTTTTTACTTTTTTTTTTTAAACAAAAAGTCCTTAAAAGTGCTAAAGGAACTCTGATTGCTCATTTTGGCCTGCACATTGTTAGAAGGTGATAAGCATAGGAGTGGGATACAAAGAAGGAAATGAGTGTAAACAAGGTACATATAGCAACTATTCCTCTTTATCAATTTTGTCATTTTGATTGTTCATGATTTTGTTTTGCTGTTTTTGTTTACTCACTAAGTCGTATCCGAATCTTGTGACCCCAGTGGAGCCTGCTAGTCTCCTCAGTCCATAGGATTTCCCCAACAAGAATACCGGAATGGGTTGCCATTTCCTTTTCTATCAATGATTTTTTCTAAAGTTATTGATGGGAAGAAAAGCATTAAAGCAAACCATCAAAGGTGAAATAAGATGAGACTCACCTTCTCCTTTTTCTTGGCCCTTTGTTCTTCGTTCTGTGCTTTGCTTAGTTGCTCAGTCGTGTCTGACTCTCTGTGACCACATGGGCTGTAGCCCGCCAGGCTCCTCTGTCTATGGGGATTTTCCTGGCGGGAATTCCATCCCTAATATCGCTGTGTGTAGAATGACAGTAATTTACACTTTATATTTTATTTGAAATTTTAAATTATGATTCTTATAGCATTCACATACAGTTTTATTGATTCATGCTAAAACTAATAATTTAAGCATAAGTCCTACAAGTGGCAGCTATAGATCGCCTGGAATTATAAAGGCATAATTCTAACAGGGATACTTGGGTTATTTGGGGCTACCCCTAGTCTTATTAAGAAAGCAGGTGAATGCTTAAAATGTTAGAAGCATTGTGGTTTATCATTATTGTTTTTATGTTACATCTATCTGGATTTGGCATATTTCTAGAAGAAATTTTTTTTTAAATTAAACTAAGGTTTTATTTTTTATGATACAATTTAAGAGTTATATCTTCTAGAGTGAAAGCGTTTCTTAATGTTTCTAAGGCAGGCTTGTCTGCGTCTCAGATCTGTCCCCTGAAGCCATGGAAGATTGGACAAGATACTTAACTCCATCTCTTCGCTTCAGTTTCTACATGTGAATAATGGGGATAATAGTAATTCCCTGCTAGGTTGTTGTTACGATTAAATGGGTTAAAAAAGAAATCACTCATGTATGTGGATAAATGCACACACTCACATATAAACAATCAAGTGCCTACCTTGTAAAAAGACTGGCTGATAGGCCAAGCTTTTAAGACTAGCTTAATAAGCATTAACCTATTTTTCATTTCCCCTCATATATTTGCTTTATATACCTTTTTGCACATTTATAAATGCTTTTTATACTTTTTGAAAATTATAAAAGGTTTCAGTTTCTAGTTTAGAAACAGATGGTAATCTTGATTCATCAGACCACTAGAAATTTTTCCACTGCTTTTCTGAGTCCTTTTCATTTTCTTTATGACCTTTTAAAACGTACAATTATCAGAACTATACTTCTTAGTGTAAAAATTTCTGTTGTTAAGCAGTTGACCATTCTTTTTAGGACAACTTATATTACAGTTTGGAAATAATACACTTTTGTTACTTCTTCTAACATAATAAATGTGTTTAAATAATTTATCTGCTGGATCATTTTCAGATTGTTAATGGTTATAACTGTTCTGTTTGCTAATCTTTTTCTGTTTTCTGTCATTGTTGTTTCAGTTATATTATTTCTTTTACTATTATTATTTCTTTACTGTTGAATTATTCTTTCTAATTTTAAAATTAAAAAGTATTTTTATTTAATGAGGTATAATTGACTTAATGATAGTATATTTGTTTTAGGTATATAGCATAGTGATTCAGTATATTTATATATTACAAAACATGCATCATAGTAAGTCTAGTTATCATCTATTACCATATAAAGTTACTACAGAACTATTAGTATTCCTTGTGCTGACTTATTTACTTTAAACTGAAAGTTTTTAGCTCTTAATCTCCCTTACCTATTTCACTCAACTCTCCCCACCTCCCTTCTGGAAACCACCAGTTTGTATCTCTGTGTCTGTTTCTGTTTTGTTATGTTTATATATTTGTTTTTTAGATTTTGTATATAAATGAAATCATATGCTATTTGTCTTTCTTGTCTGATATAGTTTACTTAGCCTAATATCCTCTAAGTCCATGCATGTTGTTGCCAATGACAGGATTGCATTTAAAAATTTTTAAATGGAGTATTTCTCTGAAGGTTACTTTGAGTTCAGTTCTTATTTTCTGTGGAGTTGGCACCTGGCCCTGTGTGCGGTCCAGTGTGCAGTCCAGTGTGTATATTCTCCATCTATTTTGGGGGGACATTGATAAACATATTAAATAGGATGGGCCTCTGAACTCTTTTTTTTTTTTTTTTAAACTAAATCCATCTTGTATATAAATACAGTTGATCTTGAACAACATGGGCTTGGACAGTGTGGGTCTACTTACACGTGAACTTTTTTCAACAGTAGTACTTTAGGATCTGTTGTTGTTCAGTTGCTGAGTTGTGTCTGACTCTGTGACCCCATGGACCATCGCTTACCAGGCTCTTCTGTCCTGCACTGTGTCCTAGAGTTTGCTCCAATTCATGTCCATTGAATTGGTGATGCTATCCAACCATCTCATCCTCTGCCATCCTCTTCAATCTTTACCAGCATCAGAATCTTTTCCAGTGCCTCATCACTTTGCATCTGGTAGCAAAGTGTTGGAGCTTCAGCATCAGTTCTTCCAATGACTATTCAGGGTTGATTTCTTTTAGGATTGACTAAAGTCTAAGGGTCTCTCAAGAGTCTTCTCCAGCACCACTATTTAAAGCATTAAATCTCCGGTGCTAGGCCTTCTTTATGGTCCAATTCTCACAGCCATACATGACTACTGAAAAAAACATAGCTTTGACTGTATGGACCTTTGTCGGCAAAGTGATGTCTTTACTTTTTAATATGCTCTCTAGGTTGGTCGTAGCTTTTCTTCCAAGGAGCAAGTGTCTGTTAATTTTGTGGCTGCAGTCACCATCCACAGTGACTTTAGAGCCCAAGAAAATAAAGTCTTTCACTGTTTCCCTTTTATTCCCTAGCTACTTGCCATTAAGTGATGGGGCTGGATGCTGTGATCTTAGTTTTTTTAATGTTGAGTTTCAGGCCAGCTTTTTCACTCTCCTCTTTCGCCTTCATCAAGAGGCTCATTAATTCCTTTTCATTTTCTGTCATTAGAGTGGTATCATCTGCATATCTGAGGTTGTTGGTATTTCTCCCGGCAATCTTGAGTCCAGCTTGTGAATCATCCAGCCTGGCATTTCTACTCATCCTTACTCATTCAGACTCCCTATTTATACATTCTCTGTTACAGTTCCCCAATAATCACTTCTATAAGGCAATAACTTATTAAGCAAATAAATATATGAAGCCTGCTGTGTAACTTTTGACTTTGAGAAAGGAACCATGATGTTTTATCAGTCAGAATTTTCTTTCAGGCATAGTTTTAAATGAAAATAAATCAAAAGAGATTTAGTATAGGGAAGCTGATTGTATTAGATTATATGAATTCAGTAGCATCTAAGACTCTGTGTGTATACAGTATCAAACTAGGTATGCATTGGAGTTACATCAACACAGTCTCTGCTCTTGCACACCCAAGCAGGAGTTCCCAACCTCTGGGATCTAATGCATGATGATATGAGATGGAGCCGATGTAATAATAATAGAAATAAAGTGCACAATAAATGTAATGTGCTTGAATCGTCCCCAGAACATCCCCCTTCCACCCCGGTCAATGGAAAAATTGTCTTCCACGAAGCCAGTCCCTAGTGCCAAAAAGGTTTGAGACCACTGCCCTAAAGCATAATTGAGGACCCAATATATGTGCATAATTGAGGTAACAAACGTTAGAATTGTAAGAGTGGTGTAGAATAATAAAAACTTGTATCGGCAGGGGTTAAAAAGGGGTACCTAGTGAAGTAGATTTGATGTGCTAGGATTTTTTTCCCCAGTTCTTGGGCAATTAAGAGCAAGGTGTTTTTCTTTTTAGAGTAAGCATTTACTTTTTATTTTCACTTTTGTATTTTACTATATTAATGTGTGTGTGTGTGTGTGTGCATGCACACACGCATGTGTGCTCAATCATGCCTGAAACTCTTTGTGGCCCCATGGACCTTCAGGTTCCTCCATTCGTGGAATTTTCCAGGCAACAGTACTGACATGGGTTGCAGTTTCCTTCCCAGGGGAATCTTCCGAACCCGAGGGTTGAACCCACATCTCCTACATGGTTCTATCACTGTGCCACCTGGGAAGCCCTTACTCTTTTAAACCTGGCCCTTATTTAGGTTAGAGACTTGCTTGATTATTTTTTGCCTGAAATTTAATGGAAATGTCTTTTGGAGGTTCTTGATTAGCTGGATGAATTTATTTCTCTTCTTTAACCATATTTGGACCATAGTGTCAAACACTACAGCGAGTGAATTGATATAAATCATTTTTGGCAAATCTTTAATTTTCTGCAAAGCAGATATTTTTCTTTCTTGAACACACAAACAAACATTTGTTTCTCGCCTGGTTGTTAAGAAAATAAAAGAATCTTCCTTTTCGGTTTTGAATTTTTTTGTTGATCACTGTTTTTCCTTTGGGGCAGTCTAGGTCATGACTTACTTTACCTGAGTTTTCTGTGATGGTTCAAGCTTATGCTTTATTGAATTTACTTGAGACTCTTATGTAGTAAATAAAAAAGTTCCAAATTTTTCCAGTTGTTGTTGATAATATCTTTTTCAAAAAAAGGACAGAAAGGAGCAAAAGCACTATCCTACTCTTTCTTTTCTTCATTACTGGAAAGCCCCGAGGAAATTTAAAGACCAAATCTCAAAAAAAAAAAAAGAGAAGTGAACTTTGCGTAAACTAAAGATACCATGGCTCAGATGATAAAGAATTCACCTGCAGTGCAGGAGACCAGGGTTCGATCCCTGGGTCAGGAAGATCCCCTGGAGAAGGAAATGGCAAACCACTCTAGTATTCTTGTCCTGAGAATTCCATGGACAGAGGAGCCTGGTGCGCTACAGTCCATGGAGTTGCACAGAGTTGGACACGACTGAATGACTACAACTTTCACTTAAAGTTGCAGTTTTAACAAAAGGAGATGAATTTCTTTTTCCTTTTTTTGAACTGTAGATGACTTTGAATGATTTAGGAATTAGTAGTTTTAAAGGAGATTTCCCTGTAAAAGACATGGAATAGCTTATTTGCTATTTTTAGCTCTAGGAATTTAAAACTCAAGATCAATGAAATTTAGAAAAAGTAAATGGTCTAACTGTAGGACATGAAAGATTGTGTAGTTTCTAAAGTATGAATACATTTTTTACTTGCAGTTATAAGGTATGAATGGAAACACATGGGCTCCACATTTGTGGAGTAAACCAACTACACACTGAAGATAGTTGGGGAGAAGAAATGCTAGAAAGTTCTAAAAACAAAACTTGAATTTGCTGCGTGCCAGCAACTACTGACATAACATTTGAATTGGGTTAGGTGTTATAAGTAGTTAAAGATGATTTAAAGTATATGGGTGGATATGCGTAGATTATACGCCATTTTATATAAGGGACTTGAGCATCTGTGCATTTTAGTATTCATGGGGATCCTGTAATCAGTCCCCTGTGTATTGGTTCCAGGGACAACTGTGTATAGAATGTATGCATTTCCTGAGTATTTCATAGATTCTGAGTATAGTTGCTATAATATTGAAAGTATTTCACCATTGTGCATTTTGTTTACTAGTATTACTGGTATGTCTCAATTCTTCTTCAGCAAATACTTTAGAACGAATGTCGTGTCACCCTTAGTGAGACCATGGGCAAAGCAAAGATGGCAGTCAGGTGCATTCCAGGTCAGTAACAGGATTGCAGTTAGGAGTCATGCTTGAAATGTGATTTAAGAGAGACTTGTTTAGGAGTTTGAGTATTGAGGGTTAATAGGTTGCCAGTGAAAGTCTTGGCAAAGCCAAAAGTCTACAGGTGAAGCCAAGTTCAGAAACTAGTGCAGTTAGCTCTCATGGTTCAGAGTGTGGATATGTTCTTTGTAGAACTTTCCTTCTGCCTTTGACTGCGTATTCCCGCCCAGATAATGCTGGCTTAACTCTCAGGTTATTTAAGGACAAGTAACTAACCCTATTCCACATACAGTTGGTGGACCAGCAGCCCAGCATCACCTGGTAGCTTCTTGGAAATGCAGATTCGTGGGCTCCACCATGGACTGACTGAGTCTGAATCTCCATTTTCATCAAGTCCTCAGGTGGTGTGCATGCACGTTAAAAGTTTGAAAAGTACCTCACTAACAGATTGTTAAGAATTGAGATAGATCTCATTGAGAAAAGGGAATAATATCAAGTAAAAAAGACTCTGGGCTGGATAAGCAACAACTTAAAAAAAAAAAGAACCCAAATGAAAACAAAGGCAAGCTTCACTTAGCCACGTAAACAGTGTCAACCAGTGATAGTAAACAGGTCTCACTAGTGTGCTGATAACTCGTTCACTGGTGGTGGCCGCCAAGAGCCTTGTGTTACAAAACAGAGTGTGGGCCAACAGTCTGCCATAGGCTGGAGCAGTTGAGTGGTACATACTTGCCATCTTTGCTTCTGAAAGTTGGTGGATTATCACATATTCTTGTGTCGTGTCCCCCCCACCCCCAATTCCATACCTTCTGTATTTAGCATTGAACTTTTTGCTTCTCTAGGCATCTTCTGATGTTGTAACCGATACAAAGAAGTAATATTTTTACTTTCTTCCTTAAGGAAATAAGCCATATTACCTAGAAATATTTCCATTTACCCTGCCCCAATAGTATCTGTTCAGTTTCTTTAAACAGTGTTATGTAGTTATATAAATAAAATCTAATCCCCTCTTATCTATTACTTAGTTTTGTCGTCTTAGCCAGATTGCTAAACCTTGCTGCTTTTCAGTTTTCTCATCTGAAAAAAAAAAAAGAATGTTGGACTTGATCTCTGCCTCTTCTGTTCTTAAAATTCTGTGGATTTATGTTTCCTTTTGCCATCTAAAAAAAGGAATAGATCTATAGGGATTCTACCCAATTTAAACACTGCATATCAGAAATACAGGATTTTTTATTGATGATTTTATTTCATGATCTTTCTTTGTTCGTTTCTCTGATCTTAGACTTTTATAGATGGTTAAAGTAGAAAGAGAACTTGAATGATCACTTTGCCTTTGGTCTTTCCCCATTACAATTTCACCATTCCTGTCTTTGCAAAAGTAACCTTACTAAATACTGTTTCGTTGAGTTGTTTCTCATACAAAAACTTGTTTTCTAGATTCTGGAGAACATAGTCCAGACTTTTCTTCTTGGCTTTCAAGGCCTGTTAAAGGCAGTAAAACCAACCAACCTTAAATGTGTAATTTTATTTTCCTCTGTTCTACAATTTCAACATTTTTTTCCCCTACCAAGCCAGTTTTTTCCCCCAATCCTATGTATAACATCCTTTCCTAATTTCTACGTAACATTTAAAGTCCCCTTTGATTACACTTTTTTCTGAGACCACAGTTTATCATACATTAACTAATGATTTATCTCTATTGTCTTATATTTTTAAAAAATGTTTTACTGTTATTTAACTTTTTGTGTGTTTAGCTTATCTCTTCAAGTAATTGTAAATGTCTTGAAACTAGAGACTGTGTCTTTTGATAATTTTTATCCCTTTAAATTGTCGTGCACATAATGGGCATGGTAATTTATTGAAAGACACAGTAGAGAGCTTGTGTTTTTCTCTCTTTGTTATTGAGATTGCTGAAGTGAACTGATAACTTTCCTTGGAAACTGAAAGATCCTATGACATCAGTGAATAAGAGGGATGAGTAGGAGATAGGGATGTTGGACGTGTTTGGCCATATTATTCTTTTTCCTCTTAGAATGTTTTCTAGCCATTCCTTTTACAAAAATCACAAGCAATTCTTACTCTTCCTTGATAATAGAGTAGGGAGAGCTGAATTTTTAATCATCAGAATGTGTTGTGTAGCAGAAGGACTGCAAGCAGTCAAGTAAGGAGTTGGGATCTAGTCTGGGATCTTTCACTGCTCTTTCTGACTGTAAACTCCCAACCATTCTGAACTTCCTTTTATTTATCTGTAAAGTGGGATTATAATGATGACTTCTTATAAGTATTACACTCAGGCCAGGGTGAGGTATGAGGATGAAATAATACAATATAGATTAAGAGAGAAGAGTTTGTATTTCTGTTTTATTTCTATTAAAATGCCCTACTAAGTGTTTTTCTAGCCTTAAAAATTCCCCTTGGATTTTAAGCTTTAGGGAGACAGAGATGTATTTGTGTTTTATGTCATCTAGCTGAGTGCTTAATATAAGTGAGATATTAAAAATATAATTTTTTGAAACATATGCTAGAAGTAAAAATTACATAGATTTAAAAAGATTTTTATTACCCTGTTGAGTTGCCGTTATCACCAAGATTCTCAAGTTTCTTTAAAAAGTAAAGATTTATCTTTTTAAAAATATCACCTCTTTAGGCATGTTAGTATTTGCTTGCTAAACCTAAGAACAAACAAACAAAAAATTTTGAAAGCAATTAGAATTGCTGCTTTTAGAAAATTTCTCAAAGTGATAGTTTTCCTAGCTATTAAAGGTAACCTAATTTGTCTGTGTGACCTCCCTCACTTGTCACTCTCCTTCCTCCTTCCTTTCTTTTCTGCTCTTCCTCTTTGCTTCCAACCAGCATGCTAGGCCCTGTGAATATACAGGTGAATAAGGCATACTTCCTGTTCTCAAGGCGCTTCTTGTCTAGTGATGTTGGGCTGCACTAGGACTTGAAGTATCGAAAATGGTAACTCAGTAGCTCCAGGAGTCACGGCATTTGGTTAACCAGGTTATTTATCAGTAGCTACTCAGTGGGGTGATAAATGTTTCCTCTGTATTTTAACAGATTGTTGACAACAGAAAGGTCTGTTTTGAAGATATAATAAGGCTTTGAATGTCCTGTCATCGCATCACCATTTTAATATAAAGGTTAATAAAGGATTGCTTTCTGATTGTAAATGCCAAATGGAAAGGTCTTTGGAATTTATCTAGTCTAATGTTTTACATGACTGGTAGTGAGAAACTAAGACGAATGGATGGGAAGTTAGGATTATTCTTTTATTGTAAGTGGTACTGAAATATCCCTTCTGTATTCATTGATCTTTTTTGCACTTTTTATTATGGTGAACAGATGAAGTTTTCCACGTCACAGATGTTCAGATAGTTAAAAGACATTTTCTTCTATAAATCATCTCTTTTCTAGGCTTATTCAGTTCTAATAATTATTGGTTATGATAGAATTTCTTAATTCTTCACCATTATTAGCAATTCTGGTTGACCTTAAATTTGCCAATCCCTTTTAACATACATAGCATATATTTAAAAAGTAGCTTTAAAGAACTGTAGTTTTATGATGAGAGAAAATGACTTATGTTCCCTCTTTCCCCAAGTTTATCTATTGTTTTTTAGTCTTTTTCTTCTAAATTACTCTTGAGCCTTCTGGGGTAAATATAAGGCTGTGATTGATTGTTGGTTCACTTACCCATTTGTTACAAAGTTTCGTTATAGCTGTACAGTTCTGAATTGAATTGTTGCTCTGGAAACTGTATCAGCTCATTAATTTTTCTTTTTAAAATCTTGTTTCCAGTGTTATCATGATTTATTTACTTGCAGCTTTTTTCTTGCTTTTTCTTTTTGATTTCCTTCATTTTTGATTTTATTATTTTTTTTACTTTCTATTACAGACAAACAGAAACTTCCTCCTTTCATCTTTCCATTCTCTGATTTATGATAAATTTAGTTCCTTTGGCCTGGCATTTGCTTCAGCAGGCAGTCTTCCTTCAAGTACCTCCCTGATTGATGTGTAATCTTTGATATCTTCCATTAGCCTCCAGGATCACTAAGTTCAAGGCCCCCTTGGAACCTAAGGAGCCCTGCCGAGGAGCTGAAGGCCTTCAGAGTCCTTGGGGTGATTGACAAGGTAATTCTTCAGTGTCTCTTCAAGAGTTCAGTAATAAATCGACTGCATGCTGACATTATGTCTTTGAAGCTTTGGATCTTAAGGATATGAAACAAAAGGAGAAAATGACTCAAATGCATCTGCACTTTAAAATAACAAAAGCAGAAAAGAAAAAGCTTTTATCTAAGCAATTCATGTAAGGTCATGCAAAATATGTTATGTTAAAGGAGAAGGTGCTTATTTATTGGCATTCAGTCTAGTAAGGAGTTTGATTTTATAAACCTGTTATAGCAGGTAAAGATACACCGTGTGTTAGTTACAAAAACTAGTGAGTTAGTAGTTGTTCAGCATTAACTGGTGTAGTCAGTCTAGTGGTCAAAAAGAATGGTGCTCTCCTAATAAATACTGTTTCTTGAGTACCTACTATGTATCAGACCATGTATTAGGCATTTTATGTAATATAAACAACATAATACAATGTTTTATGTATGTTTACAATGTAAACAACGTAATCCTTTGTCAACCCTGTTATTTGCATCTTGGTGGAAAAGTGGTTTAGAACAGTTGAAGTAACTTGCCCCAGAAGTCACATAAAACTATTTAAGGTAGTACTGGAATTCAAACCACCAAGAGCTGTGACTTCTTCCTGTACACTAAATCCCCTTTTACACACACACATTTTTATATTTGAAATACAAGTACTGCGATAGCAGATGTCTCTGCCATCCAGTTTCCGCACATTTGGTGACATCTCAGATATGCCGAACAACAGTACTGGGGAGTCAGAAAGTTTACAAATGTGATTGAAAAATCATACCCAGTAAGCCAGTTTTAAATATTTTTGGTCAACCACCACTGTTTTAATACCTTTCAAAGTGAAAGAAAATGCCTTAATATTAGATATAAGTTAATTTAATCTTAACGTCAGTCATCCTTTATGAAGCCCCTTAGTGTGTGTTTATAACTTCACATTCATTCACTGCTTCTTGTGTTCTAAAGTGTGTGTGTGATTCTAAGCCAAAATTGAACAATGTGGAATATATTTCAAGTAATTTGAATAGTAACTAAGAGTTTGAGGTATTTCAAAAGGAATATTAGGTTAGATATTACATGAAGCTGTTGTGGTCTTTTTAAATTCTTATCAGCATCACTTTGTCTCAGAGAAATTTATTTGACTGAATTTTGAAGTTAAAGAATTCTAAGCAATAGAACCTTTGATACTGAAATATTTCCTTAACCATATTTTTTCTAGCCTTCCCAGATTAGAGAACATTCTGTTTGAGAATTCAGAGAAGTAAAATAGCAGTTAAATAGTTCTTGGATTAATTAAAAGTTCTTGGATTTCTGTGCAGGCAAATATGCTTTTTTGAGGTACCGGGTCTGCTCCCTCTCTTAGATCTGTTTATTTTGACAAAATATGACCTTTCATTGCTCGACTCTAATCATGGGTCACCTGTAAGTCCTGGTAATAGCTATGGGTCTCACATGTTTATCCAAATAAGGATGTTGGCAGTGGAGGAATCCCTACAGTCTAGGCTGAGAATGATAATTCACTTTTATCTTTGTTCTGTTAACTGGGGGAGTATGTTGGTGTTTAGAAGGGGGTGTTTTAACTTTTCTAAGTAGAAATAAAGATATCTGTACTTTGGAATTAATAAACTTTGCAAATAATCTTTAAAAATTTGTAATAGTCTCTATTGTAAAAACATGAATAGATTTTTTTAAACTTTGAATTTTTTTTAAGATTAATTCTTCTCCATTGTAATGAAGGATACCTAAAATTTGGGTTTTAGAAACTTAAAAGTTTGGAAGAGAAGTGTTGTGTCAATTCTAGGAAATATACTGGATACATTCATCTCACCTGTTGTTGTTTAGTTGCGAAGTTGTGTCCAACTCTTTTGCTACCCCGTGGACTGTAGCCCATAGGCTCCTCTGTCCATGGGATTTCCCAGGCAAGAATACTGGAATGGGTTACCATTTCCTCCTCCCAGGGATCTTCCTGACCCCAGGCTTGAACCCATGTCTTCTGCACTGGCGGGTGGATTTTTTTTTTTTCTACCACTGAGCCACTCACCTGTACTAAACACAGATTCTCTAATTCTGTTTCATTATGATATGTTCTGTAAGAGCTATTTTAAGTGTTATTCTCTAATAACTTAGGAAAATAAAATTTCCTTTGGAATAGAATCTGACAGACTTTTATAATGAAAACAAGTAAAGTAGATTTGTTCCTTAATATCTAGACTGTAAGCTTCATGAAAATAAGATCATGTCTTTCTTGTTCACCTTTATAATCTCAGCACCCAGAATCATGCCTGGCACATAATGGACACTTAGTCAATATTTGTTGAAGGGATGAAATTGAGACTTTAATGACTTTTAATATATCATATATAGAGTGACACCTACTGGTATAATGTGAGACTGCTATCTAGTATATGGTTCAAGACACTCAGATGTCCTTACCCAGAGGGACAGTAATTACATAGCTGTGTCTTGGTCTAGAAGTCAAAGGGGAATAAGTGACTTTCTGTTCTTTAGTTGGGATCGGGAAATCTTTCATTTTAAAGTGGTGCAAGGAAAGCAGCCCTGTACTTGTTGAGGAGAAGCAGTTCAAACGGCAGTGGATTTCTGAGCAGAAGTCATCGAGGCTGTGGGACATGGCACACACGAGTGCTGAAGAACTGTCAACCCAGTCCCTCTGTCCTGTGAAAACGCCGCTAAAGAGTGAGGGGGGATCGGCCCTTCGGAAGACTGAAGACAAGGACGAAGCAGCACTAAGGGAATTTGTCACCTGCTAACCTACTGTCAGAGAATAGCTTCAGTAAGTTCTCTAAGCAGAAAGGAAATACTAAAAGCAGGAATTCTAAAGTATTAAGAAGGAAGAAAGAACAAAAGAGTGAAACACGAGTGGATGTTTTCCTTTCCCTTGAGTATTCTAAGCTGTTTTATGGTTGAACAAAAACTATACTGTCTGATGTAGTTCTTTTTTTTTTTTTTAAATCATTTGTTTATTTTAATTGGAGGATAATTACAGTATTGTGATGGCTTTTGCCATACATCAACATGAATAGGCCACAGGTATACATGTGTCTCCCCATCCTCCCGCTCCTCCCTGCCCCGTCCCTTCTTGTTACAGAGCACCAGCCCTGGCTGCCCTGCTTCATGCGTATCTGATGTAGTTCTAAGTGTAAAGAGAAAATATTTACGATAATTATAAATGAAGGAGTATAAAGGAATGTAAGATTTTGGCACTTGGTTTGAAATGGTAAAGTGATGACACCAGTAGGCAGTGATGTTATTTGTATCTGATGGCTGGAGTAAGCAGGAAAAAAGGTAGACGTAGAGAGAGATACACCAAAAAAACTCTAGATAAACCAAATGTAATTCTGAAAAGCATTCAAGTAACCCGCAAGAAGGCAAGAAAAAACAGAAACAAAAAAGAGAACAAACAGAAAATGTAAAAATTGGCTTCAGAGTAAAGAAAATTAACCGGAGACAGGAAAATTATATAATGATAAAAGAGTTAATCAAGAACATGTAGCAGTCCTAGACATGTATTCACCAAATATAAGTTTGGTATATTATTAGTAGTATACTGATACGCACATACAAAAAACTGATAAAACTGAAAGGAGAAATAAACAATTTTACATTTGTGAGATCTAGTGAAAGTGGTGCTTAGAAGGAAATTGACAGCACTGAATGCATATATTAAAATTGAAGAAAGATCTAAAATCAATTATCTAAGTTTCCATCCTAGGAAATGAGCAAAAGAAGAGCAAAATAAATATAGAGTTGCCCAATCGTGTCCGACTCTTTGCGACCCCATAAACTGTAGTCCACCAGGCGTGGATTCAGGAATCCACATGCAGTGCAAGAGACCCAGGTTCGATCCTTGGGTTGGGAAGATCCCCTGGAGAAGGGAATAGCTACCTGCTCCATTATTCTTGCTTGGAGAATTCTGTGGACAGAGCAGCTTGGCGGGTTACAGTCCGTGGGGTCGCAAAGTGTTGGACACGACTGAGTGACTAGCACTGGCTCTTCCCAGATGACACTAGTGGTAAAGAACCCTCCTGCCAGTGCAGGAGATGTGTGAGACATGAGTTCGAACCCCAGGTCAGAAAGATTCCCTGGAGGAGGGCATGGCAACCCACTCCAGTATTCTTGCCTGGAGAATCCCACGGGCAGAGCAGCCTGGCGAGCTACAGTCAACGGGGTTGCAAACAGTCAGATGTGACTGAAGTGACTTAGTGGGCATGCACAAGCAGAAGAAAAGAAATAATAAAAATTAAGGCAGAAATCATAAGAATTGAAAACAGGAAATCAAAAAAGAAAATGAACAAAACCCAAACCTCGTTCTGTTAAAATGTTAGTAAGCTTTTATCTAGGTTAACTAATAAAAAAAGAGAAAAGACACATTTCTAAGATCAGAGGTGTAAGAGAGAACATGACTTTAGGCATAAACCTTAAAAGGGTAAAAGGGAATACAGTGAACAGTGCTGTCTACATAAAATTGAACATCTAGATGAAATGGACCAATTCCTTGAAAGACATAGTCTGCTGAAACTCACACAAGAAATATTCAATCTGAGTAGGTCTATATCTATTTAAAAAGTGAACCAATGTTTAATAAGCTTGTAAAATAGAAAGCATCAGGCCTAGATGGATTCACTGGTGAATCCCACCAAACATTTAGGGAAGAGATTGAACCAATTCTATAATTTCTTCCAGAAGATAGAAGCAGTGGTAATACTTTCTAACTCAATCTCTGAGACCAGTGTTAGCTTAACAGAAATAAAGATATTACTAGAAATGAAAGCTATAGACCAGTATCTCTCATAAACATAGATATAAAAAGCCTAACAAAAACATTAGGAATTTGAATCTAATAATGTATAGAAAGAGCTATGTACTATGACCAAGTGGTCTTTATCCCATTGTGTGCAAGTCTGGTTTGACAGTTCAAAGTCAATTAATGTTATCCAGCATATCTACAGGCTAAAGAAGAAAAATCACATCATCCTCTCAATTGACTATGGAAATGCATGTGGCATAATCTAATACCCATTTATGATAAAAACTCTCAGCAAATTAGGAATCGAGAGAAAATACCTCAGCTTGATAAAGAACTTTTATAGAACTCCTATAGTTTGCATCATCCTTCATGCTGAGAATCTTGACGTTTTCCTCTCGGATCATGATCAAGGCAAGGTTGTCCTCTCTCATCCCTCCTTTTTAGCATCCTACTGAAAGTTCTCACCATTGCAGTAAGGTAAGGAAAGGAAACAAAGACACGAAAATTGGAAATGAAGAAAGAAAACTTCATTTGAAGGTGACATGGTTGTCTCTATGAAAAATGCACCAAACAAATCTCCTGAAAGTATTAAACTATTATAGGACGGCTGCGAGATACATGGTTAATGTATAAAGTCAGTCATTTCTTATATACCAGCAGTGAACAAGGGGAATTTAAAAACTCAATATCACTTATATCAGCGCTTCGAAAAAAATGAAATACTTAGATATAAATCTAACAGAATGTATGCAACCTTATATGAGGAAAACTATAAACCTCTGATGAAAAAATTAAAGAAGAGCTAAATAAACGGCGGGATATTCCATGTTCATATGTAGGATGATTCGTTATTGTCAAGATGTCAGTTCTTCCCTGCTTGATTTATACATTTAGTACAATCTCAGTCAGAATCACAGCAAGTTATTTTGTGGATATTGAGAAAGTGATTCTAAAGTTTTTATAGAGGAACAGAAGTTCCAGAAAATCTAACACAATATTGAAGGAAAAGAACAAATTCAGAGAAGTAATTCTACCTGAATTTAAGACTTTCTGTGAAGCTATAGAAATCAAGACAGTGGTGTGGGATTGGTGAAAGAATAGACAGATAAATGGAACAGAATGGAGTTGAGAAATAGATTTACATGAGTGTAGTCTAGTGGTCTTTGATAAAGGAGCAAAGGCAGTACCATGGAGGAAAGATAGTTGCATCAAGAGATGGTACTGAAACACCAAATCCAGTGGACATTCACATGAAGAAAGGGGCCCTAGACGCAGACCTTAAAGGGGCCCTAGACACAGACACATCATTGAAAAAAAATAAACTCAAAGTGGATCATAGACCTAAAGAAAAACACAAAGGTATAAAAATCTTATAGCATAGAAGAAAATCTAAACAACCTTGGGTATGGCAGTGACTTTTTAGATATAACACCAAAGATATGATCCATGAAAAAAATATTCAATAAGCTGGACATCATCAAAATTAAAAACTTCTCCTCTGTGAAAAACACTGTCAAGATAATGAAGACAAGTTATAGACTGGGAAAAAATATTTGTAAAAGCTTATATCATAAGGAATGTTATCCAGAATATACAAAGCGCTCTTAAAACCTAGCAATAAGAAAATGAACAACCCAATTAAAAAATGGGCTGAAGACTTAATAGGAACCTCACCAAATGAAATATACATATGGCAAGTCAGTATATGAAAAGATACTGCACATCATGCATCATCAGGGAAATGTAAACTAAAACAGCAGTGAAATACCACTAGGTACTTCTTCTTGTTGAGTTGCCCAGTCATGTGGGACTCTTGGTGACCCTGTGGACTGTAGCTTGCCAGGTTACTCTGTCCATGGGATTTCCAAGGCAAGAATACTGGAGTGGGCTGCCATTTTCTTCTCTAGGGGATCTTGCGGACCCGACCCAGTGACCAAAGCTGCGTCTCCTGAATTACAGGCGGATTCTTTACTGCTGAGTCACCAGAGAAGCCATTGGAATGGCCAAAATCTGAAACACAACAACAAATGCTGGCAAGGATGTGAAACAATAGGGACTTTCATTCATTGCTGGCTGGGAGTGCAAAACGGTGCAGCCACTTTGGAAGACATTTGACAGATTCTTACCAAACTAAACATATGTTTACTATATAATCCAGCAATTGTGCTTATTAGTTATTTACTCAAATGAGTTGAAAACCTAATATCCACACAAAAGTCTACATGTGTATGTTTATTCATGTTTATGTGTATGTTTATAACAGCTTTATTTATAATTGTCAAAAGTTGGAAACAACCAGATGCCCTTCATGGGATGGATAAACTGTGGTACACTACATCTAGACAATGGAAAATTATTCAGTGCTTAAAAGAAATGAGCTGTCAAACCATGAAGACATGGAGGAACTTTAAATGCCTATCTCTGAGTGAAAGATGTGCATGCTGCCTGTGTGTGTGCGACGTCGCTTCAGTCGTGTCTGACTCTTTGCAACCCTGTGGACTGTAGCCCTCTAGGTTCTCTGTCCTTGGGACGCCAGGCAAAGATAACTGGAGTGGGTTGCCATTTCCTCCTCCAGAGGATCTTCCTGACCCAGGGACTGAACCTGCGTCTCTTCTCCTGCATTGGCAGGTGGGTTGTTCACCGCTAGTGCCACCTGGGAAGCCCAAACAAGTAAAAGATACAAATCTGAAAAGAGTACATGTTGTACGATTGTAACTATATGACATTCTGGAAAAGGCAAAAAATCAGGGAGATAGTAAAATGATTAGTGATTACAAGGGATTAGGAGGAGGAAGAAAGGATGAATAGGTAGAGACAGAATTTTGGGGGGCAGGGAAACTATTCTGCTTGGTACAGTGGTGGGTACATGTTGCACGTTTGTCAAAAACCATTGAAATATCAAGAGTGAACTCTTAAATTGTGATCTTTGGGTGATAATAATGTGTCATTGTAGGTTCATCAGTTTCAACAAATGTACCACTCTGCTGCAAGATGTTCATGATGGTGGAGCTTGTAGGGTGTTTGGGGGCAGGAGGAATGTATGGAAACTTTGTACTTTCTGTTCAATTTTGTTGTGAACCTAAAACTGCTTCAAGAAGCTAAGGAATGGTTAACAGTAGAGTTGGATTGTGCTGATAACATTAATAAGCACAAGCTAATTTATGCATGTTGTTGAAGGGCATGTAGTTTAGTCACAGTTTTTATACATGAAATCAAAATAGACTTTGATTATAACTAGGAATATCATCTTGCAGGAACGGTGTCTAATATACCTGTTTTTTAAAACAAGGGACAGCCACATGTTTGATAAACACACACACATGCCTTTTGGTTGTTTCATTATGTTCAATACTTTAATATCTTATTCTGTTTCTGGGAATATACGTCTTAACTATAATTGAATATATAAAAATGAAGTCTATACTTGCAAAGCCCTTTATCTGTGATATTAATGTTAATATATTAGATTAATAGAGTATTTTTTGTTCTAAAGGACTCATGCTTTCTGTATTTAAAGTATGCTTATCTAATATATTTTTAGGGATAGATTTGTATGGGCAGTTTTATAATATGATAACCTAAATAATTCTGGAATAAAGGAGCTAGTTTCATTTTACCTCCTAATGGCTTGGCACATACAAGCTCGGGATTAGAAAGGACTTTAAGGTCATCTGACCCAGTGAGTTACAGATCTGGTGGCCCATCTCCAGCGCCCCACTGAAGGGCTGTTCCGGTTTAGGGTGTTTTATTTGTTAACTTAACAAACTTCTTTTGAATGCCACCATGTGACAGGCACTGTGTTGGGTGCTGTATTGACTTGTTTCTTCTTTTTAGTCTAGCAGGAGAGACGCAGGTCAGTATGTAAATTCTAAAACAACATGGAAGGGACTATAAAGAAGGGTGAATAAAGACTGAGCTACTTAATGTCTCAATCACTCATTCCATTTTACACAATTGAAACTCTTAGAAAGTCTTTTTTTTTTCTCTTGAGCCAAGTACTTCTGCTTTGGTCCTTAGTACTGCCCTCTCCAATAACCAGTTTTTAGTTATTTCAAGACAGTGTGTTGTCTTTCCAGTTGGTATTGTTTTTTTGTTTGTTTCTTCTAGTTTTATTTTGCTTAAATTTGGCCAAAATTTCAATCTGTTGAAATATCTTCAGACTTTCCTTGTATGCATTTGCTTTTTTTCCTTAGGGTTAATCAATGGCCTCCTTCTCGCCCCATCACCCTCCTCTTATTTTTTCCTATGTCCCTGTCCTTCTTGTTTTTTACATTTTTTACTAAACCATTTGATAAAACTTTAAAACGTCTCAGTACCGCCAGGTGCCTCTGACAAGACTTTGGATCAGTGGTTTTCTCGAAGTCTTCTCTCTTGGTTTCCGTCTTTGCTCTTCTCAAGTCTGGATTGGTTTGTTCTCTTGGTCTTCTGCATAGCTCCCCTCATCACACTTTCGCTTGTTTCCTGGGAATTCCTTTCATCAGTCTTCTATGTTGAATTCCAGTTCCTGACCTCCCCCACCCCCGCACCTTCTTTCCGCTTGCTGGAGGCCTATAGGCGCTTTTCTCAGACCCTCTGACTGTTCCAGAATTTCACAGTGATTTGTTTGGGTGGGATTTTATTTTATTTTATTTTTCATTTGTTGAGTTGGGCATTTGGTGACCTTCAATTTGGGTAATGATACAGATGTTTTATTAGGAGACCTGATAATGTCAGTGTCTATCTGCCTTATCTTTTAGGCTACTTGGTTTTCTTAGAAAAGAACTTTACAGTCTCTTACTGAGGGATATAGTATTAGGCCAACCAGGATTCTGGGAGCCTCGCGGTTGAAGGAGGATCACTGTCCTCATCAATCTGGTATGTAGGTTTTCACATAAAGCCCTGTTTTCAGTGCCACTCTTCAATCCCTGCTTTAGCTCTCTGTAGTATCTGATTCATTCTGTTTTCTGTCTTCCATCTTTTCTCATCTCTTCTCTTGTCTTCTTTGTAGCCATTATTATATAGCTTTAAAAATTTCTTTCAGTTCAGTTCAGCCGCTCAGTCATGTCTGACTCTTTGCGACCCCATGGACTGCAGCACGCCAGGCTTCCTTGTGCATCACCAGTTTCTATAGGGGATAGTGATCTATATTTCAGAGAATGTTAAATTTAACACATTGTGTGGACCTCTTAGCTTTGTGGTGTCCATGATTTTGATCAACATGTCTTTGTTGACATTTTTCAAGTTAACAATTTTTTTTTTCACCAAAATAGGACAAAGACTCCTGTAGATGACATATAGCTAGAATAATTATTTCAAGTTGACCCAGTACCTTCTGGGCACTGCTAATTACAACTAACCTTCAACTGTTTCAAATAAAAACTTAGGCATCCCAAGTTACCTGTAAGTTTAAAGGCATACACTATTCTCTTTATCCCCTTTTTAATACATATTATACTTGCCTCTAATCTGATTTTCCTCCAGTTCATTGTTGACACTGCTGTCAGAATAATTCATTAAATGGGTACTTTAGAGAAGTGATTTTTCTAAAGCTAATAACTCTCTTGCTTATAAGTCTTTAATACCATCCCATAGATTTTTAGGATAATGTTTGCACTTTTTATCTAAGCCTGCAAAGATCGTTCCCAGCACCTCAGCATGCTTCCTTGGGTGCAGCCCTGTGAACTCGTAAGATACACAAGGTGTCATGTTCTACACAGGATGTACCCCTCTACCTGGAGTGACGTTTTTTTCCATTCCTCGCTTAATTTTGACTCATTCTGAGTTATTATCTTCTCTTGGAAGGCTCCCTTGCTTACCTCTACTGTGTGATATTTTTAAATATCTTTTGCTGTGTCTTTTAAATGCCTTGAACCTTTCTGCCATAGCATTCATCCATATTATATGGTAGGTTTATTTTTTTTAATGTTTATTTATTTGCCTGCTCTGGGTCTTAACTGCAGCATGCAGGATCCTCTATCTTTGCTGTGGAGTGTGGGCTCTTTAGCTGTGGCATGCGAGCTCTTAGCTGTGGCATGTGGTATCTAGTTCCCTGACCAGGGATTGAACCCAGGCCCTCTGCATTGGGAGTGCAGAGTCTTAGCCACTAAACCACCAGGGAAATCCCTGTGTGGCAGTTTTTGATACTATTTCTATGCCTCCTCCAACAAGCTTTCACATGCCTCAAATACCAAGTATTTTTCTTCTTTTTTTCCTAAATATTAACATTTTTGTGTATTTTGATACGGTAGCATAGACATCTCTCAATTTTAGATAGGAAAGATAGTCTAAATCTTGGGCAGAAGATAATGTGTCTTTGAAAAGGAAGCCTCTATAATATGTCAAATACCAGCTTGGTGACTATATCTTATTTAATTTTGTATTTTTGACATTTATCATAGTGACTTTAGAGACAGCAGATACTCAATAAATATGTGTTGAAAAAAATGAATAAATGAATGAATGGTACCTCTCTACTCACATTATCTTAAAAACAGGTAGGGACCATTTATTCTAATTGACCTACCTCCTCACCATTTCTCTCCAGGTCTTTTCTATTTCTATTTTTTCATTCATTCATTAATTCAGAAAATATTTGTTGAGCTCCTCAGTTCAGTTCAGTTCAGTCGCTCAGTCGTCCAACTCTTTGTGACCCTATGGACCACAGCACACCAGGCCTCCCTGTCCATCACTAACTCCCGGAATTTACCCAAACTCATGTCCATTGAGTTGGTGATGCCATCCAACCGTCTTATCCTCTGTTGTCCCCTTCTCCTGCCCTCAATCTTTCCCAGCATCAGGGTCTTTTCAAATGAGTCAGCTCTTCGCATCAGGTGGCCAAAGTAAAGGAGTTTCAGCTTCAACATCAGTCTTTCCAGTGAACACCCAGGACTGATTTCCTTTAGGATGGATTGGTTGGATCTCCTTGCAGTCCAAGGGACTCTCAAGAGTCTTCTCCAACACCCAGTTCAAAAGCATCAATTCTTCTGTGCTCAGCTTTCTTTATAGTCCAACTTTCACATCCATACATAGCTACTGGAAAAACCATAGCCTTGACTAGATGACACTTGTTGGCAAAGTAATGTCTCTGCTTTTTCATAGGCTTCCTTCCAAGGAGTAAGCATCTTTTAATTTCATGGCTGCAGTCACCATCTGCAGTGATTTTGTTGAGTTCCTGCTATATGTCAAATGTGATGATAACCACTGGAGATATAATGGTGAATAAAACACTTCATCTCTACCCTCTCAGAGTTTATAATTTAGTGGGAAATAGCAGTTACAATACAATGTGAAACTGTTTTCAGTGAGGGAAGTACACTAGAGTATTATGAGAACATGTAAGAGGGGTACCTAACTTGGGGCTCTCCAGAGGCTTTTTAAAGAAAGTAAAGCAAAGACATGAGAAATGAGTAGGGTTACTCACAGAAGGCTAAAGGAATGCCAATATACAGAGGCGTGCAAGACTCAGAGCATGCTTTCTTTCTAGCTTCTTCAACTGTGAATTTTTTCTTCTTTTTTCTTCCTGCCTACCTATATATAGTCCAGTCTTCACGATGTTAGTTGAAAGCTATGTCCTCAACTGTAATACTCATCTTTCCTTTCTTTGACTTAAACTTAGCATTCGATTGTGTCTTATTTTCACTTTAGTTGCCTAAAATATATTGTTAACCTGTCCTAGAGGGCAGAAAGTATACCTTATTTACCTCTCTTTCTTTCTTTGATAATGCCTAACTAAATATATTGCTGTCTATCCAGTAAGGATTTAATAAATACTTGCTGAATAGTTATAAAGGGGACAAAAAGAAATAATACATGTATTTTAAGATTTCACATACTCTGTGAGGCTGCACCTCAAACTATACCGCATGTTCAGGATCAGAGCAAGAGAGTGGTTTTGAAAACTGTCCAAGCATTCATCCTCCTCCCTTTTTCACCATCTTTCACGGAATACATGTATAGATTGTTGGCAGGGAAATTGTTGCAGTCAATGAAATTGTCAGTTTGAGAATGAGTGTTGTCTCTTTGTATTTCATATGTGCTTTGAAATATTTTGGAATGTTTATAAGAACATCAGCACTTGGATTTTTAAACTATGTAAATGTTCTAGGTCATATTAAAACACTGTTAAATTTTAATCAGTGCCAACATTTCAACTCCATCTGCTACAAAAGCGCAAAACTCATTTAAAACACTTAGAAATAATAGCATCTAAAGCTTTCTTGCCCTTGAAGCATGTTCTTCTGCATTGGAATCAGGCTGTCTCTGACATTGGCAACATAGTTGGATACGTATGATTGACTTGAAGGTGTAGGCTCTGTGTCAACCTATTACCTTTGTAAGATAGCATTTACTGAGTACACACTACTCTGATTTGAACACTATATACAAATTATGTGCGTATATTTGCTATTTTTTAGGAACTTATTTCAGTTTGCAGGGCCTATATTTATTTGAGTGTGTTGACAGCACATTTAGCAGCCAAATGAAAATATTAAGTCAGAGTGTGAATCAGTCTCAGCCTCAGTTCGGTCGCTCAGCGTGTCCGACTCTTTGCTCCTTGCTTTCAATTGCTATACTATACTGCCTCTCTGAATATAGACACCTATATGAGGCACTGATAAGGAAAGATGATGAAAGTACACCATTAGGACGGGGGGAAAAGCAAGCTAACAATATGTGAAATCCATTTGTTTTTAAAACAGACAGATGAAGACGGAGTTCAGTTGAATTCAGTTCAGTCACTCAGTCGTGTCCGACTCTGCGACCCCATGGACTGCAGCACGCCAGGCTTCCCTGTCCATCACCAACTCCTGGAGTTTACTCAAGTTCATGTCCTTTGAGTCGGTGATGCCATCCAACCATCTCTGTCGTCCCCTTCTCCTCCCACCTTCAATCTTTCCCAGCATCAGGGTCTTTTCAAATGAGTCAGTTCTTCGCATCAGGTAGCCAAAGTATTGGAGTTTCAGCTTTAGCATCAGTCCTTCCAGTGAACACCCAGGACTGATTTCCTTTAGAATGGACTGGTTGGATCTCCTTGCAGTCCAAGGGACTCTCAAGAGTCTGCTCCAACACCACAGTTCAAAAGCATCAATTCTTTGGCGCTCAGCTTTCTTTATAGTCCAACTCTCATATCCATACATGACTACCGGAAAAACCATAGCTTTGACTAGATGGACCTTTGTTGCAAAGTAATGTCTCTGCTTTTTAATATGCTATCTAGGTTGGTCATAACTTTTCTTCCAAGGAGTAAATGTCTTTTAATTTCATGGATATTTTTATCAGCACTAGAGTATTAGGTGTTTCTGGCAAATGCAAAAAAGAAAAATGTATTTAAAGCTAAATATAACAGATCATACTTTTGAGTTAATTTTCATCTAAAGTTAACAGTGTCAAATCATTATCCCAAGTGAACTTCAGAATTCAAACCAAAAAAATAAAATAAATGGTTTCATTATGGAATTGAATGACATAAGCTGAACTTGGGCCTATAAACCCAGAACTTCAGAGTTTTAACCTCTCTTTAGCATAATCTCTTTGTAGCCTTGGGCAAATTGCTTTGCAAAAACAGAAAACAGACAATCAAAATGAGAATGACAGAGGTGTAGAGATCTAGCTTTTAAAGCATTTGGATCTGAGAAGAGCCTCCTAAGTGGATGTTTTTCCTGGCTCTTCAGCCTTTCTGTTTTAAACCTGATTTCTCTGTCTTTTATATTCTGCCTTCTGCTATATTTATACCTGTTTTCTTACAAAGACACACCATGTCCTTTGGAAGCATGTTTTATGAAGTAATAGATATATAGGCCGAGGATTTTAAAAATTATACAAAGTAAAACTTTTTTCATGTTTTTATGTTTGTGTGTGTATAAATATATAAGACCTTTCTGTATAGGTTATTGTTCACTAAATCATTCACTTCACATCCTAAGATGAGATATGACTGAGGAATGGTTCACATTCATTGACATTCAACTAATAGGAATATAAGAGATTTAAAATTCATTTTTGTGGTTGAAATAATTACTCCCTGGGTTATTTTCTAGAGAATCACATGTGTTTTGTATTGCTGTAGGGCAGGACTAGATTTAGCTATTTGCCTAAGGATGAATAATCCAGGTGTTGGCCAAATGACTTTTAGAAGGGAAGTAGAGAAACATCCTTAAAATCCTTTTTATCTTTTCTGATCCTGATATTAGTCTGTCAAAGAAAACAAACTTTGCCAGCCATATTTCAGAGCCCTTTGGAGCAATGAAATAGTATGAGAATGAGTGGTTTTTGAATTTTGAGTATATTACTTGTATTTGCATATTCTTTTAGCACCACCAAAATATGCTTGCTTGCTTTTTTTTTTAATGTTATGATTCATAATATATTCATAACATTTCTTGGAAGATAAAGTTATTTTGATAATATTTACTCTATTTTTAGCTCTCAAAGTGACAAACTATGACCCTTTAAGAAATCATCATGATTATTATTGAAATTACTAAGTATACAGAGGTATGAATTATATTCACCTGGAACACACACACACACACACACACACACACACACACACACACACACACACACTACTCTATTATACCACACACACACACACACACACACACACACACACACACACACTACTCTATTATAACACACACACACACACACACACACACACACACACACACACACACACACACACACACTACTCTATTATACCACACACACACACACACACACACACACACACACACACACACTACTCTATTATAACACACACACACACACACACACACACACACACACTACTCTATTATAACACACACACACACACACACACACACACACACACACACTACTCTATTATACCGGGTTGTAGAAACTATAGATAGTTGTGCTCAACAGGTTGTGTTCAATTTAAATAGAGGGCAGGACAAATGGGCTTCATTATGACAGTTCTTATGGTATATGAATGCTTAATAATGCCCTAGTTTTAAATTAACTTATAACTAATTTGCTGTGGAAGTTTGGAAGAATTTTTAAAAATCTGGATTAAGATTAGAATGAATTCTAACTAAATGTATCTGTTGCCATTTTCAAATTAAGAATTGAAAGATGCTTTATATACTCTAAAAGATATTTTCTATATGCTTTTTTTTCTAACTACATTTAAGCAACCAAAATAACCAACCTAGAAATCAAAGATGATGTATAAGAAAATTTCATATTAGTTAATTTCTTTTAAAGTGAATATGTCAATTATTCAGTATTATAATTGAATATAGCCAGGTTTTTGAGTTTCTTTCTTATTAGTATTTTAAAAGACGTCACAACATTATGTTTCTATATGCAGTATTGTGGTGAATATGATCATTACCTTAAATAAATGACATTTTTCAGTAGCAGAAATCAGGGTTTTTAATTGCTATTTTGTGAATTTTATAAAATCTCATCTCAAGGTACTTTGGTAATATTTGAATGGTGGGTATGATGGTACACAGAAGATAAATCTTTCAAAGAAAAGTACCTTATTTTATGACTGCCTAAAATATATACTTATACCTTTATTATTATTCATAGATTAATATAACTTCAATTTTATATTTCATTTTATTTATCATATGCTTGCTTTGAGTAAAATTATAGGAGGTTTAAAAAAATAACTGTCCCCTCTCCTTTAAGGAAAAAATCATCATCCTTATTTACTTAAGTAAATTGCATTAGTGGTAGTATTTCTCTTGGCTGTTTGTTCAGCCGCTAGAGTCCCTTGTGACCTTGGGTATGTATTCGAAGAGGTGACTGATGGTTCGTGGTGTTCTAAATTTTCTGGTAGTTTGCCTGATGCCTGCCTCTGGGTTTGTCATCGCCCTTATGCTGACTTGGGCAGTATTCCTTCAGTCTCTTATCTCCAGGCTTTGATGCGTATGTTCTGAAGGTGGCCACAGTGACTTTGGGTAGCAGCAGATGGTGAACCTTCAGGCTGCCACCGGCTATACTGGTGTTAAGTTGGAAAGTTAACGTTTGATGAAGAATCAGTAGTGCATATGAAAGAGCTTTCACTGCTGAAATATCTTTTAATTAAAAAATTAGCATACTCAAACCTTTGCAAATGTGTGGGCATTTAAAGAAGTCTAAGATCAGTTGTTTTCTTATAGAGAAATTAGTTATTTACCAGCTTAGTTTTGTGTTGCTTGCTTGTCCTAATGTCATTCTTTCCCCCTTGTTCTTGCCCCAATTGTTTTTAGTAAAGGCAGATAAGAGATTTAGGTAAACTGAAATGGGATGTTTTGGGGAATTAAATGTATTGGGATAAACATTTAAACTATATTTCGATTTGTGATAATTTGGAATTTAATAACTGGAAAGCAGTGTGGATCTTGCATACTACTTCCATACAATCCTAGTAGATCAGTTCTGTTGTTTCCTGCATTTGAAGATATTTCTAGGTTATAGACGCCTAGAGAACTCAGCCCACTTCAAAATGATATTTCACCTTGCTGTAAGTTGGTTGGTGATGTTTTTGGCTTTGCCATCAATCCACAAAGCAATATCCTTTTGGACTGTTTGTTCACTTACTTCATGATGTTGTCTTATGTTGGAAATTCTAGCACCAATAAAACACTGATAAGACATCAAAGAATTTTTTTTCTGTTCCCCTTCAGTCACAAGGGTACTTTTTATGCTTTGCTGAAAACAGATCCTTGAACTCTCTATCCTTTAGGATAGAGTTGCAAGTATCCATGTCAAATGTTACTCTTCATACTTCAGTTCTTATCAGTGAAGCAACTTTTGTGAACGCAGGACCATCAAAAACAGGTTGGTTTCATGGCGTGAGGGCAAGAAGTGCCTCTCCACTGTCTGTTCATGCTGACGCTCCTGGTGCTGCAGTTTCTCACGGACAAAAGTGGTAGGCTGAGTATCCTTTACTTTTGGAGTTGCCGGGTGGTAGTACAGGGAACACTGCTAGCTTCTGATGTCCAAAAAAGAGAAAGTTAGACCCCGGTGGGAAGAACTGGAAGAATTGTTGGTATTAAAGTTCACCGAGTACTCTTTGTTTTCTGCTGTTGAATTTTTATAAGATATATCTCATGAGAATAAGGTATGGAATTAACATTTAACAGTCAAAATACATTTTGAGTAACATCTGATTATCACCATGTGGTGTTGACAGGGAAAGCAAAGGTTTAAAATGCGCTTTAGGTTTGTGACTGTTTCTACAGAAGAATAACGTTACCAGTACCTGTAACACTGCCGAGATGAGTTTAGTGAATCTAATAATGGTCAAGTGTGGGCTGTTCAAGAGAGTATAGTAAGTATAACCTTATTTATCTGGAACTATGTTGAGAAAAACTAGCTAACTTGTCTGATTGGGCTTCTCTGTTTTCTCTGGACTCTTTCTTATGTTGATCCCCTGGTTCTCTGGTGTGTTTATGTGTGAGTTCTAAGTGGTGTAACTTGCACAACTGAAGTCCATTTAGATGACGTCCAGTCAACAGGAATCGTGCTGTGACAGCCATTAAAGGGAAGGCTGTTTGTCCCAGTATGGCTGTCTCTGTAGGCTTTTCTTAAACATTAAAAGCAAAAAAACAAAAAAACCCCAACTTTTATTCATTGTTTTGGAGTTCTTTGAAATAAGTGGCACCAAAGTAGTGAGAGGTGTTCCCTTGGATTACCCAGGTAATCTTTCTTCTTAAAGGAATTGCAGCTGAAGTTACTTCTAGAGGCTTACAGACTTTGAATGTCAACATTTAAATTAAATATCTAAAAAAATTCAAAAATAGGTGGCATAATCTTCACTGAAGGAAACGTTCTGTACTTCCTCACCATAGTCATTGTGTCTATATTGCTGTTTTTCTCTTTTCTTTTCTCCAAATTTATTTTTCATGTGCCTAAAAAATAATCGTCATTTGATACTTTTGATATGCTGTCCTACCTCCCCTATCTTTCCAGAGGTAGTACCTAGTTAAACATACTTAGATGTCAAGCCTTCCCCATTCTAGTTAACAAAATTTACTGATAGTCAACTGGAGCTTTTCCTGCTACTGTTGTGAAAGGAAAGTAAGCAAGTCTCATTGTGCTGGTGGAATTGAGGAACAGATGAGGCTAATCCTGGAGGGATAAGTTGTTTGCTTTTTTCTTTTTTTTTTTTTTTTCCAGTTAGGAGCAGTGATTCTATATATTATCATGGGCAAAGATGGAGTAATCTCTCCTGTTAGACCATATGCTAATATAGTGCTGATAAGTAAGTGTGAAAAATGAAAGGGAAAAATACATTAATTGTATTCTCTCAATAAGGTATGCCATCCAAGATAATTATTTCATGACAGTTTGAGTTATAGAACTTGTTTTATCATGAAATAAAAGCTGGTTTTAGGAGCCTTTCATTGGAAAGACAATTGTATCAAATTAGTACTAGATTAGATTTTTGTCTTTATAAAGGTGAGCAAACCCATGAGCAGTTTTTAAATTGATGTGTTCTAGTCCACAAATGAACAAATTCTGTTTGAGGGTTAAAGAAGCTATTATTTTGTCCTTTATGCTGACAGCTTCATTACAGATTGGCCTACTGTTGGCATTAAAAAAATGTTTGGCTCCTTATGATCTTTGTGCATGCAACTATAATATTAATGCAGTGCCATAGCACTGTTCATTAAGAAATGACTCTAAATGAGGTTGAAGCGTGTAAATTTGGAAAGATACAGATGTTAAATGCAGTCGTTTCTCTTTGTATACAGCCGTATGGCTAATAATTTCCAAGTGGCTAAAGCTCTTGTTAGCAGGAGTGCTGGTGTGTTAAGAATGGCTCTATAAATAACTTTAAGAACTGAAGTTGAAGGTGCTTCTTTTAAAGACTATTGTTAACTAAACATTATTGCCAAACAGATGGAAAGCATTCACCAGCCTGATGTTTTTAGGTCTAATTATATTATCACCAGCCCTGTACGGCTCAGTTGAAGAGGTGTATCCAGAGGCCAATTTATAATCATTTAGCCAACACCTGTTTGGGAGAAATTGACAGTCAAAGGGCACATTTAAAAAAAATCACATATGTTCTTGTGTTTATTGCCTCAATGTGAACATTGTCTAGTCACAAACAAACTTGGTAGGAGAAGAAAGTAAATGTAAACAAAGTAGCCCTTCTCAGCCGTGTTTATCGATCTTAATTTGGCCTTTTTATCTGATCTACTTCATACTTCATGACTAAGTGAGACCAGCAAAGAGATACCGCTACTGATTTACACAGGGATACATCGTCCAGTCGATTAAGAAGCTTCTGATAGAAAAAAGTTCTTTCCTTTCTACAGCTTCCATACTTTTTACCTGGTGGAGCGTTTTCTGTATCATATTGATGTATGTTATTTAGATAGGATTGGAATCTGGTGAGTGACTTAAAAGGAGTTACAAACTGATGTGAAAACAAATGAGATTTAAGGAACACTGAGTGTCTCTACCGGAGAAGGCAATGGCACCCCGCTCCAGTACTCTTGCCTGGAGAATCCCATGGACAGAGGAGCCTGGTGGGCTGCAGTCCATGCGGTCGCAAAGAGTTGGACACAACTGAGCGACTTCACTTTCACTTTTCACTTTTATGCATTGGAGAAGGAAATGGCAACCCACTCCAGTGTTCTTGCCTGGAGAATCCCAGGGATGGGGTCGCACAGAGTCGGACACGACTGAAGTGACTTAGCAGCAGAGTGTCTCTACAGACTCAGTAGATGTTTATTTAGCTCACCTTTACAGAGATGTGCCTCCTTTTGCACTCATGATGTGTTAGTTTAGCAGTTTAACAGTTAAAGAGGAAGAACCCTGGAGCCAGATTGGTAGGGTTTAAATTTCACCTCTCAGTTCAGTTCTGACTCTTTGCGACCCCATGAACTGTAGCACACCAGGCCTTCCTGTCCATCACCAACTCCCGGAGTTTACTCAAACTCATGTCCATTGAGTCGGTGATGCCATCTAACCATCTCATCCTCTGTCGTTCCCCTCTCCTCCCACCTTCAATCTTTCCCAGCATCAGGGTCTTTTCAAATGAGTCAATTCTTCACATCAGGTGGCCAAAGTATTGGAGTTTCAGCTTCAGCATCAGTTTTTCCAGTGAATATTCAGGACTGATTTCCTTTAGGATGGACTGGTTGGATCTCCTTGCAGTCCAAGGGACTCTCAAGAGTCTTCTCTCCAACACCAGAGTTCAAAAGCATCAATTCTTTGGCGCTCAGCTTTCTTTATGGTCCAACTCTCACATCCATACATGACTACTGGAAAAACCATAGCCTTGACTAGACGACCTTTGTTGGCAAAGTAATGTCTCTGCTTTTTCATATGCTAAGTTGGTCATAACTTTTCTTCCAAGGAGTAGCATCTTAATTTCATGGCTGCAATCACCATCTGCAGTAATTTTGGAGCCCCCGCAAATAAAATCTGTCACTGTTTCCCCATCTATTTGTCATGAAGTGTTGGGACCAGATGCCATGATCTTAGTTTTCTGAATGTTGAATTTTAAACCAACTTTTTCACTCTCCTCTTTCACTTTCATCTTGAGGCTCTTTAATTCTTCTTCACTTTCTGTCATAAGGGTGGTGTCATCTGCATATCTGAGGTTATTGATATTTCTCCCAGCAATCTTGATTCCAGCTTGTGCTTTATCCAGCCTAGTGTTTCTCATGATGTACTCTGCATAGAAGTTAAATAAGCAGGGTGAGAATATACAGCCTTGATGTACTCCTTTCCTGATTTGGAACCAGTCTGTTGTTCCATGTCCAGTTCTAACTGTTGCTTCCAGACCTGCATACAGATTTCTCAAGAGGCAGGTCAGGTGGTGTGGGATTCCTGTCTCTTTAAGAATTTTCCACAGTTTGTTGTGAACCACACAGTCAAAGACTTTGGCATAGTCAGTAAAGCAGAAATAGATGTTTTTCTGAAACTCTCTTGCTTTTTTGATGATCCAGCGGATGTTGGGAATTTGATCTCTGGTTCCTCTGCCTTTTCTAAATCCAGCTTAAACATCTGAAAGTTCATGGTTCATGTACTATTGAAGCCTGGCTTGGAGAATTTTGAGCATTACTTTGCTAGCATGTGAAATGAGTGCAACTGTGCGGTAGTTTGAGCATTCTCAGGCATTGCCTTTCTTTGGGATTGGAATGAAAACTGACCTTTTCCAGTCTTGTGGCCACTGCTGAGTTTTCCAAATTTGCTGGCATATTGCGTGCAGCCCTTTCACAGCATCATCTTTTAGGATTTGAAATAGCTCAACTGGAATTCCATCACCTCCACTAGCTTTGTTTGTAGTGATGTTTCCTAAGGCCCACTTGACTTCGCATTCCAGGATGTCTGACTGTAGGTGACTGGTCACACCATCTTGATTATCTGGGCTGTGAAGATCTTTTTTGTGTAGTTCTTCTGTGTATTCTTGCCACCTCTTCTTAGTATCTTCTGCTTCTGTTAGGTCCATACCATTTCTGTCCTTTATTTTGCCCATCTGTGCATGAAATGTTCCCTTGGTATCTCTAATTTTCTTGAAGAGATCTTTAGTCTTTCCCATTCTATTGTTTTCCTCTATTTCTTTTTGTGAGCTTGAGCACATTAGCAATTTTATGTTTGTTTTCTCATCTATGAAAGTGAGAGTCACTCAGTCGTGTCCAACTCTTTGTGACCCCATGGACTGTAACCTGCCAGGCTCCTCTGTCCATGGACTTCTCCAGGCCAGGATACTGGAGTGGGTAGCTGTTCCCTTGTCCAGGGGATCTTCCCAGCCCAGGGATTGAACCCAGGTCTCCTCCATTGCAGGTGGATTCTTTACTGCCTGAGCCACCAGGAAAGGCCTTCTCATCTATAAACGTGATTAATTAAAGTATACTTACCTCAGGATTTCCCTGGCAGTCCTGTGGCTAAGACTCCACACTTCACTGCAAGGTGCATGGGTTTGATCCCCAGCTGGGGAACGAAGATCCCACATGCTGCATGATGTGATCAAAAAGAAAAAGAAATAGTATACCTACCTTATTAGATTGTTGAATGTATTATGTGATTTGATTCTTTAAACCCCATCACAGTGGCTGCTCGAAAGTAAGCATTCTAGTAGGATACTCCCTCCTGTCTTTAGCTATTGTTTTTAGTGGAGAATTCTTAGCAATTTATATACATCTCTAGTCCTGACTTATTTTCTAAACTCCATTCCCATATTGCTATCTACCTTCCAAACTTTATGCCTAAATTCATTCACATATGTTTAGTGAACAGTTACTTTGGGAGGTGGATAGGTTATGTGTTGAAAGAAATACAGTTTCTGCCTTGTATTAATTTTCTGTTGCTGCATTACAAATTACCACAAACGTAGCTGCTTAAAACAACTCACTTTATGATGTCAGAGTTCTCTGGGCCAGAGGTCTGAGAGGAGTTGCGTTGGGCTGAATTCAAGGTGCTGGCAGAGCTGCTTTCTTTCCCGGAGACTCTGGGGGAAAATCCAATTTCAAGCTCACTCGGGTTGTTGGCTGTAGTCCTTTCTTTGGGGTTGTAGGACTGTGGTTGCTAGCTCTCAACCAAGGGTTGGCCTTTGTGCCTGAAAGTTGCCTGTTCCTTCTTATGCTTACTGTGAGCTCCTAGAGGTCTATGTCCAGTGTTTACATGTGGACCTCTGTATCTTGGAGCCAGCAGCAACATCTCTTTCATACTATGAATCCCTCTGATTTCCCCTTCTGCCATATCAGTTTTGTGCATCATTACAGTTCTGGACTGAGACAGTTCTCTAAGGGTTCATGTGATTTGATTGAGCCCACTCAGATAATCCAAGGTAATCTGTTGTAAGGTCTGTATCCTAATTACATCTGCAGAGTCCTTTTGGCCAATAACATAACATATTCACAAGTTATGGAGATTAAGGTATGAGCAACATTGGCAACTGTTATTCTGCTTACAACATGCTGATGAAAAGCTTGAAATCTGGTTGGGATATGGGCCAAAGTGACCAAATAAAACCATATTGAAGAGGCTGGTATCCTATATAGTAGGAAAACAAAGGAAGAAGAGCATCAGTGACATTTGAGCTGAATATGGAAGTATGAGTGCTTGTTTGGTAAGGGGCTGGGTGAACATTTCAGGGAGAAGAAGCTATTATAGTAACAGCAGTAATAGTAACAATTGGCTGTACCAAGCACTTTTAAAGATTATCTCACTGAAATTCTCACAAATGGTAGATACTATTATCATCTACCATTATGGGCTTCCCTGGTGGCTCAGCTGGTAAAGAATCCACCTGCAATGCGAGAGGCCTGGGTTCGATCCCTGGGTTGGGAAGATCCCCCAGAGAAGGGAAAGGCTCCCCACTCCAGTATTCTGGCCTGGAGAATTCCATGGACAGTCCATGGGGTCGCAAAGAGTCAGACACAACTAAGTGACTTTCACTTCACCATTATATCTTCTACAGATGAAGCTATAATATCTTCACATATGGAGTAGGAATGGTAAAATTATCTTATTGGGTAATTGAAAGAATTAACAGTGATTACACATGACTAAAGCATAGCACATAGTAAACACTGAAATCATGGAAGGCCAAAGAGAGTGGAGGGTGGAGAGGAGAAATACTTAGGGCGTAGAATTGACTAGACTTGGTCACTGGTCACAAAGGTGGGGACGGGGGAGAACTCACAGGACTTAGGGAACTTTTTGATTTAGGGGGTTTCATGGGTGATAATATTTAATACTGTTAAGAGGTAAAATTGGGTTTTGTTTTTAGTGAAGAGAGGGCTTTGAGAAGGTATCTGTGGGAATATTTGTTTGAAATTAGATAGAGTAGAATAGGATAGATCAAGCACTCAGAAGAGGGGTCAAAGATGAAGTTGTCACTATGACTTCAAATTCATCAGGTCTTAAACAGGTTCCTCATTTTAACTTGCCTGTTTCTTCTCAGCATTCTTTTATTTTCCTAAGTTTGATAGCTTCTTTTACCCTTGACTCCCAACTCACTGAGGAGGGCAGGAAAAAAGACCTTTGTACCGTGCTTACAGACTGCTGCGTGCTTACAGATTTCTGAGGTCCAAGTTCTCCCGCCACAGCCCGTTTCAGACTGCTGCCTTCGTGCTACAGCAGTGGAGTTCACTAGCTACACCAGAGACCATGTGGGGTGCAAAGCCTAGGATATTTACTGCCTGTATCTCTCCAGGAATAGTTTGCCAACATCTGCTGTAATGTCTCTAAAAAGATCAACATGATATAAAATATATAAATATTGAATATACTTATAAACTATAAATATAAATATGGGAAGGTGATTCCCTAGCTCTATTCACTCTTTCTTTTCATTAAGATGGGTAGGGGGAGTAGGTGGTTTGAGGGGGTGGTATGTGAAATTATGAGGGGTCTTGAGGTCATTTTTTGGATGTATGCTTTTTCTCTGAATAAGAAAAGTGATACATGATATAACATAATTTTTTAAAAAGAAAACCTGCCTTAACTATTTTGAGACTAGAACATAGGGCAGCAAAGATAGAAGCAGAGAAATCTGTTGGGAGGCCACTGTTATAATCTGGTAAATCTTTGTTTCATTCAGGGTAGTATCTGTGGAAGGGGTGAGGTGAGTTCAGATTCTGGATACAGTTTGAAGATAGAGCTGGCAGGATTTGCTGATGGGAAAGGAGGAGTTAAGGATAAGTCCAAGATGGAGAAGTAGCACCAGAAGGGTGCCTTGGGTTGGGGCCTGAGTTATTGAGATCACATTGCAGCAAGTGGCTACGTTTGAGGTTTTGGGAAGAAAGTTGAGACTTCAATTTCTGTAAAACAATTTTTTTTTTTTTTTACTTAGCCACTTAATGTTTCATAAGGAAAAGTTATTTTTCTAAAGTAATATTTCCTTTTAAGAATTATATTTTAAAATAAATCTAGGAAAACATGGTAGTGTTTCTAAAATATGGCATTTTTAGAAAGGAAATACCCTTTGGATAGGATTTTTCACAGTGTGATTTGGTGACTTAAAAAAAAGCCTATTCAGAAATTAATGGT
This sequence comes from Muntiacus reevesi, assembly GCF_963930625.1. NCBI lineage: Eukaryota > Metazoa > Chordata > Mammalia > Artiodactyla > Cervidae > Muntiacus > Muntiacus reevesi. The sequence goes on along the minus strand of NC_089253.1, from coordinate 115,385,058 downwards.
TTTGGCTGAGTCAGTTTCAGCACTTTCCCCCCAAACCTTTAGTGTGGTTTCAAAAAGTTATGAGTTTGTATTTCATTGTATTGTAAATAATTTATTACTCATGTCTTTTTTTGTAGGTTTTACTTGTAATGGACACAAGGACAGAACAGACATTTATTTTAAAGGTAAGTAGAATTTTTCTGTTTAATGAGTTTAGAAATGTATTTTCAAATTATGCTTCTGAAAGAAAGTATTTAATTTTTTTCTGTGTGTTTGAATGGCTTTTTTTGTGTTTGCAGTCATCTGGATTCACTTTACTTTGTGTCCTTCCATCACAGTTGATAAATACTCTGTAGCATACATTTAAAAAGAGTGTGGAGGAAATAATTTGGATAAGTTGAAGACTCATTTTATGCTGTTTAAATGTATAGTGTATAATTTAAATACATCTCTAATATATTTTACATAATTTATGAAGACTACATACAATCATACTTTTGATTACGACTACAGTTCTTAAGAGCTGAAATTTTACCTTAAAGCCTTTGTTAAAGGTATTTGGAAAAGTGTTATCTACATCCCTATCCATGTCTTTTGCCTAAATTCAATTTTGATTCTCTGTATTACTCAATTTGTAATTAAGTGAATAAGGGAAGAAACCCCCCTCAATTTTGTAATTTCAAAATCGTATTTGAAGTGGATTTTCATAGTGCAATATTCTAAAAGTATCCTAATTTTAAGCATTTCCTCAGCATCCAGAATTTAATGAATTTCAAATCAGTGTTATGTTTTTCTGATATTTTTTCTTTTACTTATCAGCATGGCAGTAGGTCACAGTGACATACACGGAAATAAATTTTTCTCTCTGAGTATACTTTATTGCTGATATTTCCTCAGGTTTTTAAACCATGGTATGACACGAGAAACTCCACATACCTTGTTCCTTTGGAGAAAACTTAAAATGATCTTCGTATTTTTTTTGGAATAGCATTTCAAAACTGCCCGTTTAATCTCGGAATACCTTTTGTGTCTCAGGAATTTGAATTGATCTCACGATGTCTACTGCTTTGAAGATACACATAAGTAAAATAAAACTTAAGGAAAGGTCATAGAGAAATAACTGTGTGTCATCCTGATGACTTAGTTTGAGAGCATCTCTAATAAAAACACTGACCCACGTAATTGATTTTAATGGCAGCTTTGTGGCATCTTCAGTGCTCTGGACTCACGCCAGATGCCATCAGCAGAGCCTCCAGGGACCGAGGGGCATAGAGCAGCAGATGAGTGGTTTCTCTGAAGCCCAGAGTAACTCGGATAGATTAGTTTGGTTGATAAACACAGAGCGCAGCAGGCTCCAAAGGCAGCTGAGGGCACAGCTGACCTTTTTGTTCTCTGTAGGGTCTAAGGAAGAGCAGCGAATGCAGCAGGAGCAGAAAGACCGTCGTGCCCCGCTGTGTGCCCCACATGGTGTGCCTGCACAAGTTCATCGTTTCCGAGGAGTCGGTGTTCCTCGTGCTGCAGCACGCCGAAGGTTGGTGTGTAGCCTAGGTTGCGTGCGCCCTGAGAGCTCAGCGCCCTTGGCTCTTTAGTTTCTGTAATGCCCTTCCTCCTTCTGCCATTACGTGAGCGGATAAAACATATGAAACACATGTAAGAAACGGTTTCCTTATGCCTCTGCTCGCCCCCCACCCCACTTTGAGTTGCGAGGGACAGCGAAAGCCCAGGCGAGCAGCAGGTTTCATCTGAACTGTAGGGACATTCTTAGATACGCCTAGCTGCTTCCTCGCTCCGAGGATGGGTCCAGTATGATGAGGACTTTAATGCGGCCGTGTGCGAAGAGGACTAGGTTTTATCTTAGGGATTTCTCTTGTTCTCTGCTGAAAAGATACATTAATGTTAGATGACAAAATGAAAAGCATCCCCTGAAGAATTAATTAATTACCTCCTTTGTTAGAAAGCATAGGTATTTGCTTAACGTTTGACATTAACTAGTTATTCTGATCTGGGTTTTTATGAATACAGCCATTGGCATCACATATGGGTACAAAGCAGGGGCGCCGTGCTCTGCCTTCAGACTCTTTATGAGATTTCAGCTCTTAGTAAAGGGAACAGGTGGCAAAAAAAAAAATACTCAATTTTGGTTTGTTTTTGCCCTTTAACACCTGAATTTAAATAATTAGTCTTTTATTAAAATGAACACAGCATGTAAATATAAATGCACAAGATAAACATTGCCTTTTGGATTTTGAGAGATATTTTTAAAATGGTAAAGAAAATTAAATTATTTTCCATATTTCAAGAAGGTTTTGTTATTATTTTTACGTCACTGAGCATAAAGAACTGTTGTGCTCTAGTAATAGGCGTAACACTTGAATTGAATGCATTTTGCTAGGAAAATGAGTCATTGCTTTGTGGGATGAGGTCTCTTATGATAACTAATGTAAGATTTTTGACGGGGGCAATAAACTATTAATATTGTTTATTATGAAGTACAGCACAAGATAACTACAGATGGAGGGAAGACCTCCATATGTAGTATTTAATAGGAAATTCAGAAGGGGCTCCATGGTCTCTCAGGTATTAAGAGAGTTAATTGCGTGTGTGAATTGGATAACTAATTCACCTTTGTTCAGACATTATAGACAGCTTTTATCTGAGGATACCAGTGCATTACAGACATTATTGAATTAGAGGTCATGTCATCTGATAGCGAAATACAGCCACCTCTGGTGTGGAACAAAATAACTTGCTTAGTAATAATCCATAATAATTTAGAACAAGGTCAGTAGGATGAATGTAATTATAGTCAATATTCTATTACCCAGTGTGGATTATTCATGTTGGAGATAATCTGGTAAATTTTCAATCCTAGTTTACCTCTGCTATTTGAAGCTTCCTCTTCCTGTTTTTCCTTTTCCTTCTCCAAATATTTTTTCTTATGCCATCTTCTTATCATTTCTTATACTTCCTAAAGCTCATATTTAAATGATTTTACCTTATTACTGTAGAAGATGTTTATAATCTGCTTTAAAGCCATAGTCATGTGGCTTTCAAATCTTTCGATTTTAGAACTGTTTGTTATCTTCACCAAATTTCTTTTTCTTTGCTGTTGACCATGCCTGCCTTTGAATGATCACATGGCCATGGAATTTGTCCTGGATTATTTAAATTGGGGGGGAGGTGGGGGGATGGGGGTGGGGAGAGGAGAGGAATTGCTTTTGACAGTTCATTTTGGGTGTTTATTGTTTAATTTTAAAAAGATTTTATAATACAAATAGATAGTAGTAGAAATAGGGACTCTGGATTCATTTAATATTCAGCAAATTTGTTGAGTATGTGCTATCTATTAGACTTTCTTTTTGATGAACAAGACAGGAAGATAAACTTACTTCTTGTGGAGAGTCAAACAGAAAACAAGAGTGATACTATCAGCTAATAATGGGGACTATGCTCATTTCTGGGGCTTCCCAGGTGGTGCTAGTGGTAAAGAACTGGCCTGCCAATGCTGGAGATGCCAGAGACAAGGGTTTGATCCCTGGATCGGGGAGATTCCTTGGAGGAGGGAATGGCAACCCACTCCAGTATTCCTGCCTGGAGAATACCATGGACAGAGTAGCCTGGCTGGCTATGGTCCATAGAGTCACACAATATTGTACACAACTAAAGCGACTTAGCCCGCACTCATGCTCATTTTTAACATAGAGTGATCTAATCGAGAGTAACTGGGTGACAACTTTAGTTATTCAAGGAAGCCTACTCTAAAAGAGTGACATTTTAGAGGAGTTCTGAATGACAAAAGAAATAACCCTTTGAATATAAGGTGGAAGCCTATTCTAGGTATAGGCTGTGAAAAATTGTGAAAAATCAGTGTGAAAAATTGAAAGCAGAAGCAAACTTGGTTTGTTTGATGAACAAGGATGGAGACCATTCAGTTGGATCTAGCAAGCAATCGACAGCTTTGGTGGTATATGAAGCTACAGAAGAAGTAGGCAGGAGCAAGGTAGAGACTTTGGCTTTCATTCAAGGGCATTGGGAAATGATTGGACATTTTAAGCAGTGACAAGGTCTGATTCACATTCAAGAAAATCCCTCTGACTGTTGTATGTGGAATGGATTATAGAAAGTCAAGAGGAGACCAGTGAGCAGGCTAGTAAAGTAGCCTGGGCAAGAGATGATGGTGGCATGGTCTTCTGGGATTCTAGTGGAGTGGCTTTGGGGGTAATCAATGGGACCTATGTGGGCTTCCCTGATAGCTCAGTTGGTAAAGAATCCACCTGCAATGCAGAAGACCCTGGTTCAGTTCCCCAGTCGGGAAGATCCTCTGGAGAAGGGAAAGGCTACCCACTCCAGTATTCTGGCCTAGAGAATTCCATGGACTGTATAGTCCATGGGATCGCAAAGAGTCGGACACAACTGAGCAACTTTCACTTTCACTTTTCACTTTCAGTGGGACCTATGATGGATTTAAGGTTAGGGAGAAAAGGCTTTAGGATAATTTCCTGAATTTGGCATGAGCAGTAAAGTGAACTGGATGGCAGACAGTGTGTTATATTTTACGTGTCGCTGGTACTTTGTCACCTCTGTGAAATAGGAGTTTGTGCTTTTATCATAAAAATACCACTTTCCTATGCGTGAGTAGCTATTACTGAAAAAGTAAACATCGAAGAACTGTTTTCTCCATAATATGAATGCTTGAATATTTATGATTTAGGCTTTAACTTCCCTTTGCTTATAGAACTATTCGTTTTTCACATGAGTCTCTTGGACTAATTTTCTTAACATTTTAATTCATTCAGTTAGAAATATTTTGGGCACTCTCTGGTCTCTTAGTTTTAACATGTGTCCATGCATGGTAAGTCACTTCAGTTGTGTCTGACTCTTTTGTGACCTTATGAACTGTAGCCCACCAGGCTCTTCTGTCCGTGGGATTCTCCAGGCAAGGACACTGGGGTGGGTTGTCATGCCCTGGGATCTTCCCAACCCAGAGATTGAACCCATGTCTCTTACGTCTCTTGTGTTGGCAGGCAGTTTCTTTACCACTAGCACCACCTGGGAAGCCCTAGTTCTAACATGTTCTGTGCTCACTTGCTCAGTTGTGTCCGACTCTTTGCAGCTTCATGGACTGCAGGGTGCCAGGCTCTTCTGTCCATGGGATTCTCCAGGCAAGAATACTGGAGTGGCTTATCATGCATGCCCTCCTCCAGGGGATCTTCCCAACCCAGGGATCGAAGCCAGGTCTCCCGCATTGCAGGCAGATTCTTTACCGTCTGAGCCACCAGAGAAGCCCCAGATCTAACGTGGTAATGAGAAAACGAAGAATATGCCCTCATGGAGTTAACAGTATAGAGGCAGAGCAGACAGTAAGCAAATACATCAGTAAATATATGAGGGAATGCCAGAAGGGTGAGTTGAGGGTTTCTATTTTACATAGAGTGGTCGATCTTATTAAGAAGGGAACATTTGGCAAATGACCTGAGGGAAGTGAGAGAGGGAGCAGATGTGGGCATGGGAGGGAAGAGTGTCTCTGCGAGAGAGAACAAGTGCACAGGCCTGGAGGCAGGAGTGTGTTTGCTCTACAGGAAGCAGCAAGGTCAGCTGTGGCTGGAGCGGAGGGGAGCGTGATAGGAAGCGGTCTCATGGGAGTGGGGACACACGTGGGCAGGTCTGGCGTGGTCTCCTGAGACGCTTTAAGAACATAGTTTTATTCTGAGTGGATAGGAAGTTACTGGGGGATATTGAGCGGAGCAGTGACAAGGTAGGGATCAGTCTGGTTGCTTGGTGAAAGACAGAATTTAGGTGGTAAAATAGAAGTTAGGAGGGAGACCATTTTGGAGGTTGTTGAAGTAATCCAGGAGAAGTCGACGCTGGCGTGGACATAGTGGTGGAGGTGGTGAGAAATGGTTATTAGATTGTGATTGCATTTTGAAGACAGAACTGGCAGGGTTCTGCCTTGTATGACTCCATGGTTTGGGGCTCAAATAACTGAAAGAACGGTTTCCATCTACTAAGATGAAGAAAGCTCTGGGAAGAGTAGATTTAGAGAGGAAAACTGGAGATTCAGTGTTGGACATTTGAGTTTGAAAGTGAACGTGTTAGTCGCTCAGTGCTGTCTGACTCTTGGCAACCCTTGGACTGTAGCCCACCAGGCTCCTCTGTCCATGGAATTCTCCTTGCAAGGATAGTGGAGTGGGCTGCCATTTCCTTCTCCAGGAGATCTTCCCAACCCAGGGATTGAACCCAGGTCTCCCACATTGAAGGCAGATCCTTTACCATTGGAGCTAACCGGGAAGCCCCTTTTGAGTTTGAGTTGCTTATTAAATTAAATTTCTAGGTGGCGTTGAGTAGGCAGTTGGAAATGGCAGACAGGATTTTAGGAGAGAGGGTTAAAACAGGTATTGTTCCTATGAATGGATCTCTTATTTTAATTCTGTTTGAAGAAGAAAAGGTGGGAGAAACAAATATATTCAGTCAAGGCCATGTGTGTATCGTTAAAAACTTCAGGTTCCTAAGGTTAGGGATTATGATTCATTGTGTATACAGACATCTGCACTTACAGGAATGCTTGATACACAGAAGGAGCTCAGTGTATAACTATTCAATACTGAGTAAGAAAAGATGAATGATTAGATTACAGGAAAGTGATTGGAAAAGCATCTGAGCATGAGCATACCAATTAGGTGGGGAGAGGAAAGAGTTTCTCCTCAAGATGCCTGAGGACCCAAGGGATGAAGTGATTCTTACTAGCTAGTTTCTAAAAATTATAAAACGAATATTGAAAGAAATTCACACTAGATGGAAGTCTATAAAATAGAAGTGAAAATTATTCCTTATTCACTTTGATGCCCAAGAAATAGGGGGAATATTTTCAGAAACTTCCTCTGTATATAAACACACACTACGCCCTCTTCTTGCCTTTTCTAAATCCAGCTTAAATATCTGAAAGTTCACGGTTCATGTACTGTTGAAGCCTGGCTTGGAGAATTCTGAGCATTACTTTGCTGGCATGTGAAATGAGTGCAATTATGCGGTAGTTTGAGCATTCTTTGGCATTGCCTTTCTTTGGGATTGGAATGAAAACTGACCTTTTCTAGTCCTGTGGCCACTGCTGAGTTCCAAATTTGCGGCATATTGCGTGCAGCCCTTTCACAGCATCATCTTTTAGGATTTGAAATAGCTCAACTGGAATTCCATCACTTCCACTAGCTTTGTTTGTAGTGGTGCTTCCTAAGGCCCACTTGACTTCATATTCCAGGATGTCTGGCTCTAGGTGGGTGATCACACCACCATGATTATCTGGGACATGAAGATCTTTTTTGTATAGTTCTTCTGTGTATTCTTGCCACCTCTTCTTAATATCTTCTGCTTCTGTTAGGTCCATATCGTTTCTGTCCTTTATTTTGCCCATCTTTGCATGAAATGTTCCTTTGGTATCTCTAATTTTCTTGAAGTGATCTCTAGTCTTTCCCATTCTACTGTTTTCCTGTATTTCTTTGCACTGATCACTGAGGAAGGCTTTCTTATCTCTCCTTGCTGTTCTTTGAAACTCTGCATTCAAATGAGTATATCTTGCATTTTCTCCCTTGCTTTTCACTTCTTTTCACAGCTATTTGTAAGGCCTCCTCAGACAGCCATTTTGCTTTTTTTGCATTTCTTTTCCGTGGGGATGGTCTTGATCCTTGTCTCCTGTACAGTGTCACAAACCTCTGTCCATAGTTCTTCAGATGTTCAAGCTGGTTTTAGAAAAGGCAGAGGAACCAGAGATCAAATTCCCAACATCCGTTGGATCATCAAAAAAGCAAGAGTTCCAGAAAAACATCTATCTCTGCTTTATTGACTATGCCAAAGCCTTTGACTGTGTGGATCACCACAAACTGGAAAATTCTTTAAGAGACAGGAATACCATACCACCTGACCTGCCTCTTGAGAAATCTGTATGCAGGTCAGGAAGCAACAGTTAGAACTGGACATGGAACAACAGACTGGTTCCAAATCGGGAAAGGAGTATGTCAAGGCTGTATATTGTCACTGTGCTTATTTAACTTATATGCATCATGAGAAATGCTGGACTGGTGGAGCACAAGCTGGAATCAAGATAGCCAGGAGAAATATCAATAACCTCAGATATGCAGATGACACCACCCTTATGGCAGAAAGTGAAGAAGAACTAAAGAGGCTCTTGATGAAAATAAAAGAGGAGAGTGAAAAAGTTGGCTTAAAATTCAACATTCCGGTACTAAGATCATGGCATCCAGTCTCATCACTTCATGGCAACAGTGGAAAGAAACAGTGATAGACTTTATTTTTGGGGGGCTCCAAAATCACTGCAGATGGTGACTGCAGCCATGAAATTAAAAGATGCTTACTCCTTAGAAGGAAAGTTATGACCAACCTAGACAGCATATTAAAAAGCAGAGACATTACTTTGCCAGCAAAGGTCCATCTAGTCAAGGCTATGGTTTTTCCAGTAGTCATGTATGGATGTGAGAGTTGGACTATAAAGAAAGCTGAGCACCAAAGAATTGATGCTTTTGAACTGTGGTGTTGGAGAAGACTCTTGAGAGTCCCTTGGACTGCAAGGAGATCCAACCAGTCCATCGTCAAGGAATTCAGTCCTGAATATTCACTGGAAGAACTGATGCTAAAGCTGAAACTCCAGTACTTTAGCCACCTGATGCGAAGAACTGACTCATTTGAAAAGACCCTGATGCTGGGAAAGATTGAAGGTGGGAGGAGAAGGGGACGACAGAGGATGAGATGATTGGATGGCATCACCGACTCAATGGACATGAGTTTGAGTAAACTCTGGGAGTTGGTGATAGACAGGGAGGCCTGGCATGCTGTAGTCCACAGGGTTGCAAAAAGTCAGAAATAACTGAACTGAACTGAACTCGCTCTTCATCTTTCTGATTTTTAAAAACAAACAGATTTCACATATTGTTCTATAGCTTGCTTTTTCTGTCCTAATGGTGTACTTTGATCATCTTTCCTTGCCAGTGCCTCATATAGGTGTCTATATTCAGAGAGGCAGTATAGTATAGTGATTGAAAGCAAGGATCTTAGAGGCAGACCACATTAGCTTGAAGGTTGGCTCATAATTTACTAGTGGTGATCTTTGCACAAATTATTTAGCCTTTCTATGCCTCTGTTTCCTTATGTGTAAAATAGGGATAATAAGAATTATGTAATAGTTATGTAATTAACTATAATGATTACATAGGGTTGATGTAAGGATTAAGAATAAGTAAAATACTTAAAATAGTGCCTAGTACATGTTTGCAGTATTGTTGTTTATTTATTTTTGAATAGATACAGGGTGTTTATTTGGTTGTGCTGAATTACCAGAATTGATTAAGTAGTCCTCTGTCAATTGTTGTTTAAATTGTTTCCAGTACTTGTCCCTATACATCTTTGTGCATTTTTGTTTTGAGAGTTATTTAAATAATAGTTTATTCTAATAAATGATTGATTTTTGACTAGAATAAATTATTTAAATAACCAATAATTTATTAGAATTGAATTAAATAACCTACATGTATAAATATTTATTTAAAATTGAATTAATTAAGTTAAATTATTGTTTATTTATGTAACAAATTTTGTGAAGTAGAATTGCTGGGTCAAAAGATTATTTTTGATCATTTGTTCAGAAATATTTTATCATATGTATTAAAACAATTTCTATTCTGATCAAGTAAGTTGAACAGATTTTCTTTGCAATCTTGTAGAAAACCAATAGATGAAAATCTTAATGAGAGAGAATTTTTATTAAACTTTATGGATTGGTATTTGTGTAGCTTAATATAGCGAATATCTATAATTTTATATGCTTCAACAGGGCTTAGAAAAGTGTCATTTATATTCTTAGGGTATTAAAAATTATAAATATTTTAGATATATTTTCTATTTATATTTGTGACTTAGTAGTAATATAATTTTCTAGGTTAATGTCATTAATGTTACAATAATAATGTTGATGTTTGTGTAAGCTTGTGTATTAGGCCTGATCTTAACCCTGTAGAAAGTAAAACCCATTCAGCTTCTGTAGACAAGAACTTCGTGGAATAATATGTTTTTTGTAAGTTATGTAGCTTTCATGATTTTGTAATTGAAAAAAAGTATGTCATAGGACCAAATTTTTGTTTCTGTAGCTCTATATTGAGCATTAAATCTAACTGGGGCCCCCAAATAGAATGGAGATGAGCTGAAACAGTTTTTCTCTCTCTTGAAAATGCACAGTTTTTGTATTTTGTGTTAGGGTACTTATTTAGGTTAAGTTTGCGGGTGAATTATATATTCTGAAGTTTTTGCTGTTCTTCTTGTCCTTTTCTGTATTTAAATTTTTTTTTCATAGTAAAACTATTATATGTGTCTGTTTTAGAATAAGAAGAAAGTATGACCAAAAAAATGACATTTTTAGTGTGCATAAGGTTTTCCTTGAAAGATTTTCAAAAATTTGTAAAAATATCATTGTTTTAAAACTCTATTTAATAAATATTTTAAATTCCTATTATTTTACTTAGTACACAGAATCCTTTCTTTATAGTTATGAAGACCCTGAAGTCTGGTAAAGGAGCTGATGAAAGCATAAAAGTAATATTAGTAGGAAATAGGATGTTATTACATTATGTAATAAGAGGGATGAAGTGATCAGAGATTCTGAGAAGTTAGGAATTGTATCCAGTGAGGACATATAAAAAAATTGATTAAAGAAAACAAATTCTGAAAGACCTTTAAGAATGGATAGGATTTTGACAAGTAGATATTGGGGAAACTAACAGGGAAGAAAATTGTAAGTGGTGTAATTATCAGTTCAGTTCAGTCGCTCAGTCATGTCTGACTCTTTGTAACCCCATGGACTGCAGCACACCAGGCCTCCCTGTCTATCACCAACTCCCAGAGTTTACTCAAACTCATGTCCATTGAGTCGGTGATGCCATCTAACCATCTCATCCTTTGTCGTCCCCTTCTCCCACCTTCAATCTTTCGCAGCATCAGGGTATTTTCAAATGAGTCAGTACTTCACATCAGGTGGCCAAAGTATTGGAGTCTCAGCTTCAGCATCAGTCCTTCCAGTGAATATTCGGGACTGATTTCCGTGATGATGGACTGATTGGATCTCCTTATAGTCTAAGGGACTCTCAAGAGTCTTCTCCAACACGACAGTTCAAAAGCATCAATTCTTTGGCACTCAGCTTTCGTTTGAGCAAAAACCCAGCATGGGTTATATGTGGAGAAATTCTGTTTGGGTAAAATGCCATAGTGATTTGAGGGAGAGAACCAAATCATGGATTGATACTGCATTAGTAGGGGTTTAAATGCCCATATGGGGTTGGTACATCATTCAGTGGGGCTTCCCAGGTGGCGCAGTGGTAAAGAATCCACCTGCCAATGCAGGAGATGCGGGTTCGACACCTGGGTCAGGAGGATCCCCTGGAGGAAGAAATGGCAACCTAATCCAGTATTCTTGCCTGGAGAATCCCATGGACAGAGGAGCCTGGCGGGCTACAGTCCAGGGGGTCACAGAAAGTCAGACACAACTGAAATGACTGAGGATGTGCATCATTCAGGAGGTGGGCAGCAGGGGGATTTAGGTTCTTGGAGAAATGACATGATAAGATCTGTGCTAAAGTGAAAAGATTACTTGGGTAGCAATTAGTATGGCAGGGCGCCTCAAGAAGGACTGACAGTAGGGGTCTAGTTGTAGCTGTAACATTATTCGAGGAAACAGAGTGATCGGAGGAATTAAAAGAAGAGGAGCACTGTGGGAAGCATGTGTAGATCTTATAGGACTTTGAAACTTGTCAGATGTAGGAAGAACAAGGGAGAGAAAATAGTCCAAGTTTGGTCCAAAGCTTTTGTGCCTCAGTAGCTCTGAAGTCAGAGAGAGGAAGTGATCTGGGGAGCAAAAATAAAGAAGTTAAGCACATTCACTTTTACATTTGAGCAGCTCATCCAGGTTGTGTGTGTGTGTGTGTGTTTGTGTGTGTGAGTTGTTCAGTCGTGTCCGACTCTTTGCGACCCCATGGACTTTGTCTGGGACCCCAGGCTCCTCTGTCCATGGGATTCTCCAGGCAAGAGTACTGAAGTAGGTTGCCATTTCCTTCTCCAGGAGATGTTCCAGACGCAGGGATCAAACCTGGGTCTTCTGGGTCTTCTGCATTGCAGGTGGAGGCTTTTTTTTTTTTTTTTTTTAACACTGTGTGAGCTACTGTCTGAGTCCCTGTGCTGCAACCACCGAAGCCTGAGGGCCCAGAGCCCATGCTCCGCAACAAGAGAAGCCCCTGCAATGAGAAGGCTGTGCGCCACAATGAATGAATGCGTGCCCCTCACTCGCCAAAACTAGAGACAGCTGGGGGACAGCAACGGAGACACAGTGCAGCCAAACATATAAACAATCAATGCCTGCCCTGGAGCTGGGACTCTTGTGTGAGATCCAAAAATAATGCTGTACATGGTTTTCAGTGCTCTTAGACGATAACTACTCTAAGACGATGACCAAGTCTTACTGCCTATACCGTGTGCAGGAAGTGACAGGCATCACTCAGTGCTTGTTAACTCAAATGGTTACTCATTCGTGATGAGATACGCCATCACAAAGTGGACACTATCCATAGCTGTAACGTTCCAGTAATCAGCAAGGGACAGTACCTAATAAAGTTCTAAGAAAAACTGCATTTCTTTTTACGCTTCGGTGGTTGCAGCACAGGGACTCAGTAGTCGCGACTCGGGCTTAGTCGCTCTGTGGCATGTGGGATCTCCCCAGACCAGGAGTCAAAGCCACGTCCCTTGCATGGGCAGGTGGACTCGTAACCACTGGACCACGAGGAGAGTGCCACGGCAGGTGTTATTACTGGTGTGCCAGTGAAGGTATTTGTGATAAGAGGAATGTCATCATTGTTGTCGAAGAAATCAAAAAAGATGGAGTCGATGCATAGCTTATTTTGTGTGTCAGTGAGTGAATTTCAAAGCCATATATGAATCCTTAAACTAGTTTGAATATGAGGAAATGAGACTCTGGAGTATAATCTAGTGATGACAGAAGGTTACCTAAGAAAAAGCCACAGGAAAAAGTTAAAAACCACAATGTTCTGAGTTATAAAAATGGGGCAAGACTGTAAACTAGATTATTGGTAGAAGATGTCTGAGTATCCTAGGATTAATATTATGATAACTACCCTTTATAGCATTTACTCTCTGCTGGGCACCATGTTGGATATTTATGTTATTTACTGAGTTCCTTTAAATGAAATGAAATGCCAAGGAGAGAAAGAGTTTTTGGATGCTTCCGTTGACTTTTTACACATATAATTGACTGTCAATGATTATTTTCCCTAAGATTTAGTTGTTACATGATATTTAATAATGACATTTAAAAATGTGCTGAAAAAACTGCCTTAACCTTATTAGTATACAGAGTTTCATTTTTAGTGCATTATTTCCTATTTTTGGAAGAAGTTGTTTTATCTTCACAAAGTATGTTCCCACAATTCCTGCTTTTAAGATTCATGATCAGGCTTAGCTATTCTTTCTTTTTTGTAATGCTGTTTTCTTGTCAGTAGAGCTTCAGTGGCCGTGCTTGAAAAAATTATTAACAGAGCAGAACATAGATATTTCTAGAGTAAATTATATTTAAGTAGAATTTTAGCTGTGAAATTTCATGTTAGTGTTTGTTATAACCAGTTGCTCTTCAAAGGAAGAAATAGGTTGATATTTTTCAAAATAATTAGTATTAGGTGATATGCTTGAAACTGTACTCACCAGTAATAAAATATTTTATTTTATTTAGTTTCTTTTTTCATTGCAAAAATTCTATTTAAACTCTTTGTTGTCATGAATCCCAAATCCATGCTTGACTGTTCTTCAAGAAGGTATTTTTATTAAAATGCTTCTTACAGCATACTTGACATTAATGGGTATCATTGACTTGTTTTTGATTATTAGAATACTTTTTTGTTTTTCTAGTGGCTTCAATATATAACCATTAATTTGGGGTTCTTAAATTTTTTTTTTTTTTGGTTGTACTTGTTCACAGGTGGCAAACTCTGGTCATATATCAGTAAGTTTCTCAACAGAAGTCCTGAAGAAAGCTTTGACATTGAAGAAATGAAAAAGTCTTCAGTTGCTAAAGTTCACCTGCAACAGCCGACTTGTACTCCCCAGGACAGCACCAGCTTTGAATCCAGAGGAAGTGATGGTGGAGCCACTCTCCAAGTTCTGCCTTTGAAGACTAGTCTTACTCCAAGCTCTCAGGATGATAGCAACCAAGATGACGGTGCGCAAGACAGCTCTCCAAAATGGCCAGACTCTGGCTCAAGTTCCGAAGAAGAATGTACTACTAGTTATTTAACATTATGCAATGAGTACGGGCAAGAGAAGATTGATCCAGGGTCTTTGAGTGAGGAACCTTTCATGAAGACTGAAAGGAACGATGTTGATGCCAAAGCTATAGAAAACTTCCCAGGACAGCTTGCTACTGACAGTGACAGCCCCAGCAGACAGCTGAAGTTCTTCCCTGGAGATGTTGGCCTTGAAGCAGCTAGTTCTCCAAGAACATCAGATTCCCTCAGTAGATCTAAAAACATCCCCATGGAATTCTTTAGGATAGATAGTAAGGACAGCACTAGTGAACTCCTAGGACTTGATTTTGGAGAAAAATTGTATAGTCTAAAGTCAGAACCTTTGAAACCGTTCTTCACTCTGTCGGATGGAGAGAGCACTCCCAGGAGTGTTAGTACTAGTGAAAGCAAGGTAGAGTGTATAGCGCAGGACACTATTAGCAGGGGCTCAGATGACTCAGTCCCCGTTATTTCTTTTAAAGATGCTGCTTTTGATGATGTCAGTGGTACTGATGAAGGAAGGCCTGATCTTCTTGTAAATCTACCTGGTGAACCGGAGCCAATGAAAGATGGCGTGGCAATGGGACCTACTAAGTTCACACAGACTAATATAGGCATGATAGAAAGTAAACTGTTGGAAACCCCTGATGTTTTATGCCTCAGGCTTAGTACCGAACAGTGCCAAGCGCATGAAGAGAAAGGCACAGAGGAGCTGAGTGATCCCTGTGGGCCTCAAGCCCATGGTATAACAGAGAAACACTACATACAGGGGGATCTTGGGATGTTATTTTTACCGGCTGTTGATCATAGTGATACGGGAGGCGTGTCTTTGTTACACAGTTCAGAGTCTAAGTTCCAAGGACTTAGCGTGGTTGAGTCACCAGGAAGTGCAAACAACACAGAAGAAAGCTTATTCCACATTTCTGACCCACTCTCAGGTGCTAATGAATATAACGCAAATACAGACACTTTAAAAACTGAAGAAGTCTTGCTGTTTACAGATCAAACTGATGATTTGGCTAAAGAGGAACCCGCTATATTTCAGAGAGACTTGGAGCCTAAGGGAGAGAGTGGGCTAGCACAAGAAGGAGACAAGGAAATACATCAGATTTTTGAGGACCTTGATAAAAAATTAGCACTCAACTCCAGGTTTTACATCCCAGAGGGCTGCATTCAAAGATGGGCAGCTGAAATGGTGGTAGCCCTTGATGCTTTACATAGAGAGGGGATTGTGTGCCGCGATTTGAACCCAAACAACATCTTATTGAATGATAGAGGTCAGGAACTTTTGCAAATGCATTTCTTTTTATTCGCTGTTGCTTCCAATTAACTGAGTAGGCGTTTTATCTTGTAATTAGTATCTTCATTTCCTGTCTAGAGCTTCATTATCAGTGCAGCAAATTCACCCCCAGTAATAGCTTCTAGTACTTAATGATGCCATTATTCTTAATGATACTGTTTTTAGCTACAAAAGGAGTAATTACAGTTCACTTCTGCAGAAAATGGAAGAGAAAAATGTTTTGATTTCTCCTGTCGTTTTGTTTTTAGGACACATTCAGCTAACGTATTTTAGCAGGTGGAGTGAGGTTGAAGATTCCTGTGACAGCGATGCCATAGAGAGAATGTACTGTGCCCCAGGTTAGAGCCATCTCCTAAATGTCTCACTTGCAAAAGTAGTTCAGCAGCTCTCATTTCTTTATCAAAGTTGTATTTTCACTAGCCATTGACACTATATTGGATCTGGTTATCTCTTTAATCCTTTAAAAAAGATTATTTGGGGGATAAAATCATTATATGGTCCATAGCATATGTGTATATTTGTTAGTATATGCTCTTAAATGGGTTTATACTTCTTTTAGAACTGGCAATGAATTTGTAGAAATGTCTTAACTTCTTAGTGTTTAAAAAGACCTTTACGTATCCTGAATCTCTTTAAAAAGAAAATTATTTATTTGACTGTATTGGGTCTTAGCTGTTGCAGGCAGGCTTAGCTTTTTCCATGGCCTATGGAATCTTAGTTCCCCTACCAGGGGTTGAACCTCTGTCCCCTGCATTGCAAGGCAGATTCTTAACCACTGGACCACCAGGGAAGTCCTCCTGAACCTCTTCAAATGGATCATTGTTATGATGTGAGAAGTACATGACTAAAACAATAAAATCCCTAAGGCTAAAAATGGATAAAATTTGAAATTAAAAAAAAAAAAAAAAACAATCTTGTGACTTGAGTGATGAGCCATCCTGACATTTTAGAACAGATTTTAAGGAATTCTTTCCATATTTGAGAAATTTTAGGAAGCATATTCTTCTTGTTTTGAAATAA
Organism: Muntiacus reevesi; assembly: GCF_963930625.1. Classification (NCBI taxonomy): domain Eukaryota; kingdom Metazoa; phylum Chordata; class Mammalia; order Artiodactyla; family Cervidae; genus Muntiacus; species Muntiacus reevesi. The sequence continues at coordinate 115,368,423 of NC_089253.1, read as the reverse complement.
CCAAATATCTGACCTAACAGTTTTCTCTTACTGTATTATCTTTGTTTTCTAAAATTAAGAGACTTATTTCTGGGGGTCTTAGGTCCTTTGCTTATAATTACAGGTCTCTTAAGCATATGAATTGTGTTTGAGCTACTTTCTCTGTCATCAGTGCAGATGGGGCTGTGTTTGAATCCAAAGTTTGTTCACCTTTTGCCTAGTATGGGCTTCCCTCATAGCTCAGTTGGTAAAGAATCCGCCGGCAGTGCAGGAGACCCCGGTTTGATTCCTGGTTGGGAAGATCTGCTGGGGAAGGGATAGGCTACCCACTCCAGTATTCTTGGGCTTCTCTTGTGGCTTAGCTGGTAAAGAATCTGCCTGCAGTGGGGGAGACCTGGGTTCGATTCCTGGATTGTGATGATCCCCTGGAGAAGGGAAAGGCTCCCCACTCCAGTATTCTGGCCTGGAGAATTCCAAGGACTGTGTAGTCCATGGGGTTGCAAAGAGTGGAACACAGCTGAACGACTTTCACTTTCCTTTTCATCCCCTTTGAGTGGCCTAAGTTGCTTTACTCATCACTGCTCTGGCTTTCAAAGGAGGTTCAAGCTGATTGTACTGACATGATCTGCTTAGTTGTTGATTAATACGATACTTAATGCTTACTAGCAAACCAGCGTTTTGTTGATGCTAACATTGTTTCCCTGCATAATGGGAAATGATTATAATTAGGATTGAAAGAGCTATATTGTTTTTAGTTATAATTTTCATTGCTAAGAATTATTTCTTTATTGGGAAATAGAAAAGTGTTTCAATATGCCAAGCAGATATCCTCAAACTATTTCCTGAAAACAATGATTTAGATTGTCTTCTTACTGTTATACTCTTTTCTTTTCTCTTTCGTCCCCCAAATTAGGATTGTTTAATTTTGTTTCTTCCTAAGGGCAATAGAGCATGCCTACATTTTTTTGTTTCTCACAAATAGATAGTATTATGCTGACTTTTGATCTTATTAGTATGATTTAGTTAATGGGGTAACAAAATTTCATAGAAATCACTTTATTATGGTTATCTGGTTTATTTTTGACAGACTTTCCCCCTTTCTAATTTGATAATAAGTAGTATTTTAGGTACCAATGTATATAAGTATATATGTTAATATAATGAATTTCAAGGTTTTATTGTTCAGTAGCTAAGTTGTGTCTGACTGTTTGCGACCCCATGGACTGCAGCATGCCAGGCTTCTCTGTCCTTCACTATCTCCTGGAGTTTGCTCAGATTCACGGATTTAGGGTCAACATTAAATCTGGGAGTTTTTTTTTTTTTTTCCAGTAAAACCTGTTAAATCCTTAAGTGTAGTATAAACCTCACATCAAAACCAGATGTTTGTGGAGTAGTTTAATGTTTATAACTGACTCTTTTCTTCCTATTTTTCTTCTCACATTCTTGTTGAAAACTATCTGTAGGGTTGTACTTCGGTTTTCTAGCAGATTATTTTTCTTCAAAGCACAGACATGCTTAACATCCATAGCATGTTGAGCCCCTGAGAATTCTAATATATGTGGAACAAAACCATATGACGTTCCTCAGCAGGTACATACTTTCGGCTTTGTATTTGGCTGAATACAGTTTTGTGTACTGAGTTTAATACAGATCAGTTTCCAAGTTCTAATTTTTAAACCTTTTCCCAGAAATCACAATTCCCAAAGTTTACCAGCAGGTGGCAGTCTACCATTAATGGATTTTTGCTGTCATCATCTAGGTTGTCCTTCACTAACATTTGAAAAAAGCTGTCGTCTGAAGAAGGGCTTTGTTTTAATTATTTACGTAAAAGAATTGCACTTTAAAGCCTTGTGAGTTACAAAAGTTTTATAGTATTGTAGCATATATTGGACAATGTGACAAGTCTCTTCATTCCTTGGACCTATTAATTTGTTTTACCAATAGGATAAAACTCAGATCAGTAATGGCCTTAATTGGAAAGTAACGCTGGTATTCTAGTTTAGATGATTTGAAACCTAGAGTTGCAGAACTCAAAGTTAAGTTTGTGTACTCCTGCCCTTTGCTTATAATGAAGGGGAATTGCACTCATAAGGAGCAAAAATTTGTGATTTACCTTTTCTTTCAAAACCGAATAGCAGTGCTGCTGATAAAAATACAAGTAGACTTTGCTCCTCTTCTCAGAGGGGTGAAGCAGTGATAAGAAGCTGTTTCAGTGGTTAAAATCACGAATCAGTGAACACACGGGGACATAAGGTACTAAGTTATCTTTTGATCTACCCCTTGTAGTACTAAGGGTTGAAGTACTTCTCCCATGTCCCCCTTTCCCTCCTGTTTCCCAGCTCTGACCTTAGTATTATTGTCCAAGTAACTCTGAAGCACGTTAAGCAGCTGATGTTTGGTTAGAAAGTAAAGTGATCAGAAGATTGTGATGAGGACAACTCACTTCTGTTTAAACAGCACGCAGCCTCTCCCTCACCACTCCTCCCTCCTGGGAATCCTTATCACCATTTGTCCTAAAAACATTGTCCACCTGCCCTGTACTCTGTAATATCAGCAGTGTATCTTTTTATCTTGTGGATGATGTGCCTTTATATTTTGAGAAAATTTTCCAGTAACAGATTCGACAGAAACTTGAGCAAATGCCAAACTAGCAGGGGGGCCATTATTCTGCTCTATAAATAAGTTTAAAAAAGAAAACACACACAGAGAAACCTGTGAATCAACATGTTTTGGTCTAATTGAGGGGAAAAGCAAGATAGATAAATTTTGAAATGCAAATGATCACCTTCTGTTATTTAAGTATAGTTTCTGCCAACTTTGAGATCTTAGATTTTAAAAAGTCATAGTTTAACACTTCAACGATGTATATACCACCAAGGATGTCCGATGTTCACAAGTTTCTACAGTGAAACGAAGAACTTAAAAAAGTTGTCACTTTTTTATGTTAAAGAAAATAAATCCAACAACAAAAAGACAAAAACCATGGCGCTTTCTCTGTCTACATCTGTGAAAAAGCCAGCAAATAAATGGGTGCAGCTGCAGGCCCATCAAGAGGGTCTTGAGAATACGAATTCACTGATCAAACCCAACCCTGTTTTCAGAGTAGAAGCCATTCCTTTTATATTCACTTTGTATCCTTAGATTATCCAGGATGATTCTCTAGAAAGGTTTTATTTTAAATAAACATCATTCATGGCAAATGGGTTCCTTTCACGCCGTAGAAACACAGAGCAGAGTTCAGGAAAAGAAAGAGTGAAGAAATAGTCCCCAAAGTGGGGATAGATTTTACAGCATGACAATATAAATATAACACTATCTAGTTTACATCTGAGGAGAGTTTCAGATATTTATTAAGAGACGTCTAGACAGAGTCTCTTATTTTTTTAAAACTTATTTATTTTTAATTGAAGGATGATTGCATTACAGTATTGTGTTGGTTTCTGCCATACATCAATCTCCTGTTTTTTGTTACGAGAGATTTTAGGATAATCTGGAGTATTGTAGAAAAACTGGAGTTAATTGGTTATTCTTCTCCAGAGGGCTTCCTTATAGTTACTCTGATTTTATTTCTGTTTGTATATACTACCTACAAACACAGATCTATGTAAAAGATTTTATGGGCTTTATCACTGGAGCTATTAGCTTATCATAATATAGACTAAAATTTTTGTTACAGTATTTTAAATATAGAGGAAAAATAAAATGTCAAAAAAGTATTTTTTTTCTTTTAGCAGTATTTTTCTCTTAGCGGTCTCTTCTTTCATCATAAAAAAGCAGCTAGAACATAGCCCTAATAATAGTAAGCACATAAAAACACAAAAGACTGGATTTGAAAGTTTAATCTAGTTTAATAAAGACAAGTGAGTAAAATCTGTTTATATGTTAGATTTTATGCTAACATAATCACTGAAGTTTCCCATTCTAGTCCTAGTCTTAACAAGTTGATATGGTATCCTATCAGCGTGTCCTTCACCTTTATTTTCCACCCTATTATGAGCCTTTATAAATGCTTGAGATTTGCATTGATATTTCTCATTGAATTCTTTCCACACTTGAGAATTTATAGGTCAGTGTGTGTGTAAATTGAAGTCCAAAGTGCTTTTTGCCACAATCCAATCTCCACGCTCCCCGATGTCAACTGACAGCTTTGCTTCCTCTCTCAGGCGATTTCACACTTGGAAACCGCTCACAGCTGATGGTGAAAAGTGAAACATAGAAAAACCATGCTGAAGACTATCTGCAAAATTCAGTTTTCGAGCATGACACTTATTTACTACCTCTCTTTGCTCTTGCCTGATTATTGTCAGATAATCCATGAATATATTTGGGGACATAGTCTCTCCTGCCTTTCTCCATAAGCACGCTTTACACACGATTAGTTGCCTTTTAAGCATGGTGTTCTGTGTGACAGTTATGTATTTGATAATCAGATCTAAGACTCAGACCATGAATGCTTTAAAATACCATGAGGGCATCATAGGTTTAAGATTTAGAATATTACAATGGAATTGAGAATTATCAAAACTCAGTATTCTGAAATCAGCCATTAACTCATTGCGTGACCTTAGGCAAGGTATTTAAGACTTTGTAGGCCTTAATTTATCAGTAGTGAAATAGATTTTTAAAAACTTCTTTCTTAACATTATATTTTGAAAAAATTTCAAACATACAGAAAAGTTGGAAGAATTGTACATCCATATTTATCTGTCACCTAGATTCTGCATTTAATATCCTATAATATTAATATTTGCTTTATCATATATCTACCCGAAGTAGATTTATTGAATATTGAGAAGATGCCAGATGTCAGATGATCTAATAGCCTTCTTATACAAAATTTAGTCAAAATTGGAGTCCAGCTTACTAAGGCAAGAACTTTTCCCCTAAGGAATAAATACTGATTTCTTGTCTAACATCAGTAAGTTAAAAAATTATTTCACTTGGAGGACTTTCTAAGTATTCTGTTTTTACTCATGTATCATTTGTACGTAAATGATATGCAATATGGAAATGAGGAGTTTATGGAAAATATTTTCACTTGGAGGAAAAAAGCCAAGACAGCTCTTGAGTAGTGTGAAATATAAATGCCAAGATTTTTAACAAAGTTGTCTAAAAGAAGAATCATTTAGATCACAGAATTTCTGGGTCCTAGGTAACTTCACCATGGGTGAGGAATCTAATTTTAAGCCTGCGAAGTTGATAGAGAAAGCAGACGAATATAGATGTATATTTTGAAATAATAATGTTATAACCAGTAAGTATGGCTGTATTTCTGGTGTAGTCTTCCACCCCTTAGGAAAAGGAAGAAAAAGGCAAGAGGGAGCTATAGAAGTTATTTTAAAAGAGTGAAATATCTGTGGTTAATATTTAAACGTCATGTTTCAAACAGAAGCTCTTTTGTTTGATTTACCCTTAAGCAAAACTTCAGTGGTAGCTCTCTTGTACATAGTAAATGTTTTAATGTTTTCCTCGAATGATTAGCAAGGACTTTTAATCTTTTGCCTTTAGTTCCTAATGTTATAAAACTAAATCTATATCGTCTTTGAGAGAAGCAGTATCTTTTCAAGCTTGCCATAGAACAGTGGATATTTTACATGAGGAAAATTCTCTCCATCAGCACATTCCACCCCCGTCAATGCCCCTGTGTACTGATGAAGCTTGTGCCCTGAGTATGTTAGGTTAAGCAAAAAGAGGCTCAAGTCAACCTAAGTCTTAATTAACCGTGTCCAGGAGGGTAAGAGCTTTCTGATGGAAAGAAGATTAAAGGGTTGCTTTATGTATGTTGGGCTTCCCAGAGAACTGAGTTGGTAAAGAATCTGCCTGCAATGCAGGAGACCTTGGTACGATTGCTGGGTCGGGAAGGTCTGCTGGAAAAGGGATAAGCTACGCACTCTAGTATTCTTGGGCTTCCCTTGTGGCTCCGCTGGTAAAGAATCCGCCTGCAATGCAGGAGAACTGGGTTCGATCCCTGGATTGGGAAGATCCCTTGGAGAAAGGAATGGCTATCCACTCCAGTATTCTGGCATAGAGAATTCCATGGACTGTATAGTCCATGGGGGTCACAAAGAGTCAGAAATGACTGAGCAACTTTCACTTTCACTTTTGTACGTTTGAGGGTCTGGAACCATGGGATCGATCCCTAGGCAGGGTGTATCCTGAAGCCCTCATGAATCCCTTAATAATGGGCCAGTCACCTTCACCTCTAAATAGACTCATTCTGAAACCATACTTCTCATCAGATCAGAATGTGATTTGGATCTAGTGGTAAAAATGAGACAGAGTAATAGAGTGTTTAGTCCTTGTTATTTGGCACTTGAGTAAATAATTTATTAGTCCCTCTCAAGAGAAGAAAGTCTTTAGCTATTAGAACTAGAGAATTGATAAGGGTAAATGAATTGATACTGTATTTCACCTCTTCTGTGTAAAAACAATGTCTCTGTCCATTTCCTAGTACTACCTGATATTGGGGAATAAGTGGTTTACTTCAAGCTTTAGATTATTAAAAGAAAGTCAGTTTTCATCTCTTATTTCCTCCTAATCTTTCTCTTTATGATCTTAGACAAATTTCTTTTTTAGAAGAGGAACATGAGATTAGATACTTAAATGGTTTTAAATAATAGCTGCGTTGTAATGCTTCTTAATTTTAAGACCAAATGTGTTTTCGGCAATTGTTCAGTTAATTGGCCTCACCACCACATTATTCTGAAGAAGACGGTTCCCGGTAGAAAGTAAAATATCTTTTACTCCTGATATTTAACACAAAGATGAAAGCTGAGTTCAACATTACATACCAGAACTCCTGGCAAGCTACTTTGACCAAATCCTCAATTTTTATACGATAAAATCTTGTCAGTTTGAATCGCCAGGAAGTAACCAGGTCTGATGCCTTCTAAACAGTTATTCATAAATACTTCCTTCAAATAAATGTTTTAAAATCCTAAGGTTTTAAAAAATTGATGATAAAACAAATAGAATTCCTGAGGCTCCCTTCATAGCAGTGCATGTAGCTCTGCCTGCCTAAGAGCAGCAGAGCAGCAGGGAGACGGAAGACCGTGCCTGTCATATTCACGGTTTCCAGTTAGCCTTTTCTCATCAATCAACTGTAATGGCTTTGGTTGGGTAACACGGTGACACCTGATGGCTCTTCAGAACGGAGTTGTTGTGATATGATCAATGGAAAGTGGAAAGTGGATTTTTTCCTCCCAGAAATGCAGCGTGAGAGTTCAGTAAGCAGGACTGTACAGAGCTCAGAATAGAATCAGTCAGTCAACCAGAAGTCATCTGGTAGTTACCTGTTTCTTATTTTATCTCACAGAAAACAATGTAGTAACGGTACCTATAAACTTCCTTGAACAAGTAATTTTTGGCTCTGGAATGCTGCATCTAGTTAAATCAAGGAGTCCTGACCCAAGTTGTGCAGATAATTGTGTCAAAGCTCAGACCATGGTTGCCAGGTTACCTCGACAAGGAATTAAAATGTGGGCAGTGAGAGAAGCAGAATTCTGTCAAACCTCACCTGAATTGTCTTAGTGTGGTGTGTTACTTATGTTCAGGTCTCCACAGTAAAACCCAGGGCCCAGGGTTTCATATCATTAGATTACGTGGAAACCACCCGAATTAGTCTGCTGCTGGTAGGAGGCAAGGCTAGAGACTGGGATGAGCCAAGAGAGGGCAGGAGCCCCGCCTTCCTCGCATCACCAGAGGCGTGAGGAGAAGCACAGGGCTCGGCCGCTGCAAACTGTCCCCTCCGGAAAGTGCCAGCCCCTGGCATCGGTCTTCTCTGGTGACATTCTAACGAGTCCGAGTGATGCAACAGCAGCGACTTTTAAGCGGTTCATACACTCTGCTTGACAGTAAGGTATTTGAATAATCAGTTAAGTACAACGTTGAAGGACTTTTATGGAGTATGGAGCCAGATAACTGGGCAGCTTACATTTTCTGAAATACAGATAGAACTTTATTAAATAAAAAAGGAGCAAGATGCCCATTTGAAAGGGTGGGCTAGGAAATGCAGATTTCTAGTTAGGGTTTCCAGGCTGTAGTTAGGGATTATCTCCAGCTTACCCATTTGCAGCACATTTCATGTCATTGTATCTAGATTCCTTCCATTGAACGGGGGCAGAGGAAAGCTCAGTTTACTTGCCAGTTCTGTCTTCTTCCTACTCCCAGGGCTTTCAGTTCCTTTTCCTTACCACATGCCATCCATGCCAGGACAGACTGTAGCAGTCACACTCTGCAGAGGGGAGCCCTGGAAGGTGTACACTTGACCGCCCCTCTTTAAGCCACCATCATCTCTTCCCGGGACTATTGCAGTCCTTAGCTCACTGACCTCCATTTCTACCTTGTTCTAATCTGGGTTTCATCCAGCAGCCAGAGTGATGCTTTAGATAATGTTTAAAACTTTCTGGCCTACCACATGAAAGATGCAGAAAGACTTGCTGTAGATCTCTGTGCTCAATGAGACTTAAAGAAAATGCATGCAATGCATTCTTTGCTGGTGTTTTGAATGCATCGTGCTACAAAACACAAGGTGGAGATAGTTGTTCAACACACATTTATTAACGTGCTGTCTTTGTGCCAGGTACTGTGCCTCGGAGCTAGAAATAAGACATATTTGGTTTGATATTGACAGTTACTGTTGAAGATTTGTGTGAAGAGACAGCCCAAACAGTAGACATACACAGTTAGTTAACTAGGACGCTAACAGACTTTATAGGTGAATAGTTACGTTTACAGAATTGTAATTTACCAAACTAACAAAAGATATGCGTAGCTGTCCCTCTTCTCACAGTTTAGTTCCATGTATTGTTGGATATATAAAGAAAAAAGAAATGTTTTCTTCCATGTTTCTTTTAGCTGTATAGTCACTATCTGTAGTGGAAGACTAATGCTCAGCCCCTGCATAGAAAATCTTTATACACAGCAAGAGCTGGTGAGAGAAATTGACTAGAATTTTGTAATTCTAGTTCCTTTCAATTAGCAACAGATGCTGCAGGGAAAGACTGTCGGTGTAGAAACACAGGACTAATGTTTCCATGCTCTAGCTGACATGGAATGCTCATTGCAGAAGAAAGATATTCTTTTCCTTGGTTCACATATATCACTGATGATAGATCACATTAAAATAAAAATTTCTGTCTAAGGCCATTAAGGAAGTCTGACTCCTTTGGAAGAAAGTTAACAAACTATTTGTTTTAAATTTTACTGAACACTTACAGAAATTATGGAAAATCTAAACACCACAGTTTTTCTTTTTTTGTGATTCTGTAAAAGTGTATGTGGTACTTAATTTTAAGTTTTGTAAGAATGTGGCTTAATTTTTATATTGTCTTATTCACCAAAGATCTCTTTTATTCTAAAAGCTTCTATATTTTTCTTACTTTTTTCCCCTAAAAGAGAGACTTGGAATCCTCCAGTCGTAATTAGTGTCAAAATTTAAAGAATTGTTTTGGGAAGAAAATCCTGTGACATTAGAGAACTGCATTTTACCCCCTGCCCCCGCCACCTCCCCTCAAAGTATACTTACTACTGATTATCATTTTAATATGTTCTATAGATGTATGTCTTTAAAACTGTTCCATCATTTTGATATTTGGATCAAGTGCTCCATCATTTATGTAACTAATTCTTTTAGAATCTAAATATTGGCCTAACTTTACTGTTATATAAATACTTTATTTGCAACAATAGTTGCTTTTTCATTGAGTTTTATATGACCTCTTAATAACAGTTCCTCAATTACTGTAACTTCGAGAGTGAAGAGAAATGAAGCGTCTAAGATTGTTTTTATTAAAAAGAAGTGTAGTTAAGGGAAAGAGTTTGGGAGAGATATTTAAATACTCTAAATAGAATTTCTCTATATGTGAACTTACTGTATTTCCTATCATATTCTGAATGGAAGAGAGCAGCAACAGAATATACTGCCAGAGGGAAGTCAAGGAATTGTCTCTTAGTATTTTTGGAATGCGGGTGAGTAGCTGTTTGTTGTTATCAGTAGAGGTAAGGAGAAGGATGCGATGATGGGTGGATCTCCCTTAGTGGAAAAACCAGGGAACAGAATCAAGTGACGTCACCAGTCTGAAAATGTGCCTTAAATTCATCAAAGCCTAAATGCGGGATACCAGATTGCCTTCTTTACCAAGCACCATAGCAGTAATGTCTCCTAAAGAAAGTAAATTCTAAATCTGGGAATTCACAGTTACTTTAAATGCAAGGCAGTTCCCTCATCATAAACCTTTATGGGAAGGTTGGTGTTCATTTTTAAAGCTTGGGTTTGAGACACGTTTTCTAGCTTTTAAAGTTTTCTGTACAATTTCTCGCTTAGTTTTAGTATTATCTACAGTTCTTTTTGAGTCATGTCTTTGACAGATCCACGTGGCTACAACTGTGTAGCCCTAGAAGGCAGGGCCTGGGTCGGTAGATAGTACATGTTGTGATTTCAGTAATGTTGGGATCACCTGGTCTCTCCAGTGTCTCAGACTTCTTGTAGTCTAAGAGCGTATACTTTGCGTCTTTCCCTTCACTTCTCATACACATAGAGATTTTTTTTGTCTCCTGAGTCCACGGTTTCTGTTTTTTTACTTTTCTGGAGTGAGGCTGCTTGTAACAGTTTTGTGATCAGGTTAGCATTATTATTTTTGATTGTAAGAAGGAGACAGTAAACTCTATCATAAGGACTATAAAACTCTTATGTTTTAGCAAGCCTTTTGACAATATGGGTTACTAAAGTAGCATTATTTTTCTGAAAAATATCCTAGCTTGTTGAAGTGTTCTGTGAGTTAAACGTGAGTGAAACAGAGGTAAACAAGGCATGTTTTTATGTTGTGGTATCTTTATTGTTTTATTTAAATTTGCTGTTTTACTTGTGATATCTTTATTGCTTTATTTAAACTTGTTATTTCACCTGTGAATTTTGGTAGTTTGAAACATTAGTGTGAATCGATGAGATTTTATATTGTTAGGCTATGAGGATTGATAGGGCTAAAATGGGAGTTCTAGAATTTTACTAAAGAGTTCTTAGATATTTGCTGTCCTCCAAAAAATTTGGATGAGTTGAAATCTCTAATCTGGAGCTGAGCTTGTGTCTCCATTACGTTAAATGATGATGGCGGTTAGATTTAGTCACACTGATTCATTTCGCTCGCCATCAGGTCTCGGGAAAGGAAGAGTCACTGTGGAGAGAAAGGAGAAGAAAGACTGCGGAACGCTGGCTCATTTTAACAGAATCCCGCTCTTTGGGCGTCTTAGGTTAGTGGAGAGAGAAGTTATGAGAAAAGCTCATGAGTGCTTTTGAAAACACTTTCAGGATCATAAAATTACAGGTAGAAAGAATGTTAGAAGTCTGGCTGTCATCATTTTCCGAGAAGCTGAAATACCCAGCCAGGCTCAAACAGTAGCAGAACTAGAACCCCATCGGTACATTTCTTTGACTGGAAGACAGAAATCCGGCATCCTTTCATATCACTATCTCTTTTTGAGTTTTTGTGGGAATAACCTGAGGATTTGTTTTTTTCTGTAGGAAATAGTTTACTTCCTCCACCCTCCCAACTCCCCATCACTTTGCTCAATGCCTGTGGCCCTGCCATACTTATGGAGACTAGGGAGACTGCTCAGCCGCCCTGAAATCTGCAAATACAGGATGTAGTGTCGGAGGAAGGGTCCGCATGGAAACTGAACACATTGGGTTTTATAGAGAAGATATTTTGAAAATTGACAAAGCAGTGGTAGAATTTATCCTTTAAATTTTTTCTGCTCCCCCCCTCCCCCCCACCGAGATTTTAAACATTCAAGGTGGGAGTTAAAGGAATTTCTCAGCTTTACTATGTTATACTTTAAAAGAATATACGAATAGAAGAGCTTTTAATAGAAGCCTCACAGATTTATTTGATATTTCTTTATATTCTCTGTGTTTGACGTTAGCTATGCATACCTACTTACCTTGTGTTTGTAGTAGCTATCATGTAGTTTTATATATGAATTGGTACTCTTGTTTAATGCTTGAAATTTTGTATAGACTTTAGAAATGAGCAGTCTTAGAATATCAGTTTTGACAATTGCACAACTTCAGTCTTCTTTTTGGCAATGAGATTTCAGAGTGTATTAAATTTTTAATCTAAGAATTATTGATCTATAAGGAATGTTAAAAAGACAACCAAAATCTTTTATTCTGTTTATTAAAAGAACATGAAATTCTATTTTAAAACCCTAAAGGGGAAACTATGACTCTCTGCTTCCAGTTGTTCCAACATTTACATTTTCTTAGCCTTTGGACTCCTTTGGTGGCTCAGACGGTAAAGCGTCTGTCTACAATGAGGGAGAGCCGGGTTCGATCCCTGGGTCGGGAAGAGTCCCCTGGAGAAGGAAATGGCAACCCACTCCAGTATTCTTGCCTGGAGAATCCCATGGACGGAGGAGCCTAGTAGGCTGCAGTCCATGGGGTCGCTATGAGTCAGACACGACTGAGGGACTTCACTTTCACTTTCTAGCCATTGGAAAGTTCTTTGTATCTTATCTAAATACAAAGCTCTTTGTTGTAGTTCAGAGTTATCTATTAAAATCAAGGACAGTTGGTTATGATGTCAATTTCACATTCATTAATGAATCCCTGCTTAATATAAACTCATTTTGAAGTGGTTCAAGCTGCATTGTTAAGGGGATGGATTTAAAATTGTTTAGTGTGTTTTTTCATATTTCCATGAGAAAAAAATTAACTTTTCAAAGTTGCTATCTTTATTTATTAGTCCAGTCAGATTAAAGATGATATTCAGCTTAGCTGCCTCCAGATTTTCAGGTGCAGTTTTTCTTAGATTGGGGTTTCAGTAGTTTCTTTAGGCTCAAGTGCTTTAGAAATTCTGCTTAACCAATGGTGGCCAAGGGGTGAGGGGAGGAAAGAGAGAATTAGAGGAGGGGAAAAGAAGCAGGCCATTTGTGGAAGAAAGAAGAGGGGAAGATCACGGGAAGATAGGAAAAGAAATGGGGAGTTGATGAAGGAGACTAAGGTTGATGGTGCTAGAGCCAGTGGTCATATGAGGTGCCGTGTAGCACATCCTGGACCGGACAGTGAGCCCATTGAAGATGGGAAGTAAATTGGCTTTAGGCCTATCTGGGTCTCTTGCTACTGTCTGTGCTGTCTCACACTCAGACTGAGGCTCGTTTTGAAGCGGTATGTTGGTTGTTACCTACCTGTTAAGGACTCGGGCAGAAAATTGTGAGAGATTTCAAAGCAGCATAAAAACCAATGAACCTTGTTCTTAGACGCCTTAGTTGAGCGAGATTGCAGAAAACCAATAGAGGCATGGCACCTTGTCTGTCTCCTGAAGTGCCTCTCAGACTTTTCTGTCCAAGTATTTCTGACTGTAGAGGTGGTATGAAATGGTGACCTCTGAGACTAGTCATATGATCCTGACGTTGCTTTGAAGTCTTTTTATCTTGCAAATCCATGCAAGGTTTACTTTCTGTTCCATGATGGGTCTGTGTTTCTTTTAATAATAAAACAACGTCCTGCCCCCTCCCAGGCGTAACAATCTTTGATGCTCAGGATGCACTGCGCTTATGGCAGCGTCAAGGAGCGCCCCCACCCCCGCCCCGCCGCACACGTGGTGACATGTCTCACCCCCAGCCGCCTTCCTAGCCGTGATCTGGGAAGCAGGCAAACACATGGCGTTTGGTCGTCTAGGCTGCACTGGTGATGGCACTCTGGACCTTAGCTGAATTTGAAAGGTCCCTTTGTAAATTGTATTAGCCATTGGTTACCTTGCGAAGACTGACCCCGGTGACCCTTTGCTCAGCTGTGACAGGACACCTTTGTGAGCAGAGGCTCGGGGTCTGATTCTGGTGTAGAGCTCCTCAGGGCCTGTTGTTAGACCCTCCAACCCTCTGATTTTTCACAACCTGATCTGAGCTGATGGGGTCAGGTGCTCCCCCTGCCCTTGAACACACAAACGTAGTATTCTTTCTCCTCCAAAGTCATTCTACCAAGTAAGTTCTCCATAAGGATGCTTGGAAATTTTAAATAATTCGTGTAAAATGTTAAACACAGTTCCTTACATATAGTAAACAGTCAACAGATGTTAGCTACTGTTTTATTGTTGCAACTATCATTATTGCAATACATGCCTACTAGCAACAATCATACACAGAAAGTTAGACTTGGAGGTGCCACATTCAAAACAGATGGCTGGTCATTAATTTGGGATCCTGAGTTGTGAACGTGTAACACCTTTGTAAAAGTAAGGAATATATAGTACTTGCTGTATGATTAAAGAAAATGACATAACATATTCTTGAGCAAGATATTTAAGAAGAAAGCCATTAACGCTGCTAGGGGGAAACTGACTTTAACTTCACATTCTTTAGCAACACAGTAAGTCACAGAGTTCTGCAGAGCAACAGTGCCTAGCAGGGACCTAGTTTGGACTGCTCATATGTGTTGGTTTGAATGAATCAAATATGTTGAGACCTCCTTATGGAGACCTGAATGTATACATGCCTGGTTAAGCAAGACATTTGAATGTTACTGAATGTTTAGCAAGAAGCCATTTCAGAATTTTGAATAGGTAAGTGATATAATCTATTGCCTGCCTTAGGCTAGAGGGAAATGTGCAAAAGGTTATATATGATGACAGGGCTGTGGTAAATTTCTTCTACTTTCCAAATGTTTCCAAAGTTTCTAGAGCACTCTTCTGAAGGTGATGGTGTCTCTCTGTGTGGGTTCAGGAATGGGGGTGCGGGTAGTGTATTTGAATCTGGGAGGGGTAGTGTAAGTACTTTGAATGAGAGCCCCCAAGGAATGGTCCCTCAAGAAAATCTCCTTCCAGGAAATCCGTAAGTGTCAGAATTGTAGATTATAGAGCTCAATTTAACCTAGAGGCCCTCAGATCTAATCCTCGTGTTAGGATGAGATCAAGTGAATTCCCCAAGGTTCTTAGGCCAGGACTCTCGATTCGTAGTCCTCTACTGTCTCACATATATTATAGACACGTTAAAGTAGAGATCGCTTCTCAGCCTTTCGGCTAAGTTCAAGTGTAAAGTTGTAGAGCAAACTGTAGGCAGACAGATTCTTAGGGAGGACTGACCTGTAGTAGCTTCATCTTTCCTGCCTCCAACAAGCCTGAATGAAGTTTTCATGTCATTTCACTGTATGTTTAAAACTATACCACTTAGATATTCGTGTAGGTTAGTAAGTATAGAATGAAAATAAAGATCTCACCATCCCAGAGGCAAAAACTAAAATATTTTGTTGTATTTTCTCACCAGTCTCTTAGAAAAAAATACATATTTTAAAAATTAAGATTCTATTGTTTTATAGCTTGTTTTTTAAAATTTGCTATATCCAAACATTTACTTACATACTTCAACCTTGTGTGAATACATCATTTAAAATGCTTATGTAGTAATATTTCATCAATGTGCCAATATATGTTTAACTGAACCTCTGTTGTCAGATAGTAAGGTAGTTCTCAGTTTTTCAAACAAATTGGCTATTTTATGACTGCAAATGGCTCTCAGAGGATTAGGAGACTTCTGATCATTCACACAATAACTTGTGTTAGTGAAGTATCTGTGTTTTCTTCTTACCACCTTGCTGAGAGCAGCTGCGTGAGAGAAGAGAGGTTGCCATTTGGTGGAGAGCAAAACCGGGGGAGGAAGGACTGGGTGGGAGCTAGTGTGGAGGGTGTCGTTGAATGTAGGCCGTTGGCAACCCAGGATGGGGTAGGGATAAGGAAGAAGGTTGCTGCAGTGGAGTAATTTCAGCATTCTGCATAGAAATGACTTTTTCTGATGCATGTGACCTTTACTTTAAGACTTAAAACTCAAGCTGTATTACAAGTCTTTTTGATTTTCCAACATAGTAGATTCGCTAAGTATCCGTTAAAAGACTGGGCACCTGAGCACATCTTCAGTATGTTATTATTGTCCAAGTTCCAACCTAACTACTTACAAAGCCTTTTCAGCATGATTGTGAGTTGTGGGCTACCTCCAGACAAATAGCAAGCATGTTTTGTCAGTCTAATGGAAATGAAAGGGCAGATATATTCAGGCTTAGTGACTAGTTGGATCTTATTAGGAAAGGACAAGAAGACATCAAAACAGGAGTTAGCTAAAAACCTCAAAAATGGTGAAATGAGGAGTTATTGCTGATTTGTGGAGAAACCTGAAAGATGACACCTGAAAACTATATTACATTTCAAGAACTTGTGCTGGTGAGAGATAGGGATAACACAGATAAAATTGTAATTTGGAGATATTCTAAAAGCCCTTATCTTAGCCAGTAGTTTCAGTTGTGGCTTAAAACATCGTATCTGTCTGTACTTCTGAATATCAAAATGAGTAAATTTGCATTTCACATGCTCCGTCTTTAGTTGAAAACAATTGATTAAATAGAAGAGGGGTGATGCTATAAACTGGGTCTTAGTTCTGCTGCTGATTTTCTGTATGACATTGGACAAGACATTTCACCTTTCTGGTTTCTGGTCTGTAACTCAAAGGATAATTAATACTGGTTTAGATAATTTTTCAAGTTCCTTCTGAAACCTAGAGTCTTTATTTCAAAAACAAAAAATGACCTCTGAGATAGAGTTGACTGTATATTCTCAAATTTGAAAAATTAAGCAAAATGCTGATCTAGTAGATTCATGTAACTTTTAAGTATAGCATCTTGAAGGTGTCCGTCTATCAGCTAAAGAACAAATGTCTCAGTTCAATATATGACTGCATAGAAAAAAAAATGCAACCACAGTAGGTGACCAAAGGGATAAGTAACTTTCAGGAATTTTGAAAGCCCAGTAGTATTTAGTATGTGCTCTCTCAGCATTAAAAAGGTCACCTTGCTAATACATGTTAATTTTGAGAGTTTAATTGACCTTTAGAATTTTAATATCCACCTTTTTTGGTGTGTTTAGAGGTTGGAGCGATCACAGAAGAAACTGCAGCCTGTGATTGGTGGAGTTTGGGTGCTGTCCTCTTTGAACTTCTCACTGGCAAGGTAAGCAGTGACCTGGAGGTTTAATAAGTTTATCCAGATGCTGCCTTGATTTCAAATTGAGAATATTTAGCCTTTGCCTTTAGTTTTTAGGTTGGGGACTAAGTAAGAAAACCTTGATATCAAAAGGAATGGGACACCAGAAAAATGCAAATTTATCAAGATTCCAGATTTTTTAAAAAGTAGAATTGTATTACATTGAATAAATTGATAGTAAAATTCTCTTATGTCACAGTGTTAGTACATAGCAAGTTATAAGACTAGACATTCTTTCTCTTCTTTCTCTGTGATTCAGTTTTAACAGAGTTAAACCTGTAAGGGTTGTGTAAGGATTTGTTAGAATTCTCTGTTTTAAACACCTGTCTGAAATCAGGCGGGAATTATCATTTTAGAAAATTAATGTAGATATTAAAGGTAGCATAATTTTTTTTCTCAATACTGTAAATTTTTCCTCTCTGTTCTGGCTTAAGTACAGAATTCATACTTTCTCTGATCAATATCTTTTAAGTAAGATATCTGAAGTTAATAGATCCTAATAGAGTATTGTGCAGATTGCCTCCTGGGACTAAAATAGAGGAAATGAATAATCATACCTTTGTAAACTGTCATCTACCTTAAATATGTAGTTAATACTGAGCTCCTAACATTGTTGTGAAATATACAAATCACCTATAGATATTAATACATTTGAGCCATAAGGTGCTATACATATATAAAGCATTATTATTAACAAATTCTTGACTTTGG
The DNA here is from genome assembly GCF_963930625.1 of Muntiacus reevesi. Classification (NCBI taxonomy): domain Eukaryota; kingdom Metazoa; phylum Chordata; class Mammalia; order Artiodactyla; family Cervidae; genus Muntiacus; species Muntiacus reevesi. The sequence continues at coordinate 115,350,716 of NC_089253.1, read as the reverse complement.
ACGTTTTTAAGAACATTAAAAAATTTCCGAGATACTGAATCCTGTTTTAGGTTTTGGCTGTAATGGAATCTTTCTATTATGGGCCGTTTTCTTTATATCTAAGGGAAAAGGGCAAGTGGCATAAGCTTATGATGTGATTTTGATGACTGCCTTTTTTCCAGTTAGAAGTTCTTTAGGCTCATAGCCTTTGTCCTAGACTGCTTAGAGGGCACTGCGGCGAAGGTGGTTGTTGAGCTGTCTGTATTTTGCTGTCTATAAACCCTATGATGGAACAGAATATGATGTTATTTCGGATAAGAAGTGTATGTGATTGATTGTTTCAGACTCTGGTTGAGTGCCATCCAGCAGGAATAAATACTCACACCACTTTGAACATGCCAGAATGTGTCTCTGAAGAGGCTCGCTCACTCATTCAACAGGTAATTTAATTGACCTATTGGCCAAGTATATCAACCATGCAAATTGGCAGAGCCCACAGCTCTAAAACCTTAAAGAAATTCGTTTTGGGCAAGAAGGACCCATTAGTAATTACATTCAGAACTAGTACTGTGTATCTTTTGGCTTCTGTTATTATCTAAGTATTGGTGATTTCAGAGAGAACAGTTCAAAGTTGTATTACGTTTTTTTTATTTCTGAAATCCAGGCTAATGTTTAGTCAGTTCCATATATCTGTGTAGGCGTGAGATTTAAGTATTGCTTTTAAGCCTATCTGTAGCTGCTTTATATTTTGTAACCATGTATGAATGGCTCTTTTTTTTCCTTTTTTTAAAAAGTTATTGAAGCGTTTATTCCTTAGAGCTAGTCTCGACATTTCATAAATGGCTATTTTAAAACTTTAATTCATATTGATTAGCTTAGGAACTGGCTGGTTGGGAGAGAAGTGGTAGAAAATCTTGCCAAGTTAAATTACTTTAGATCTGTTCATGGAACTTGAATATTGTTGTCAGTTACTGTATTTCTGGTGGCTTTGAAAAAAGAGACTATTGATAATTAAAGTTTGGTATCCCAGAGGCAGGCTTACTCTAGTGAGCTCCTTAAATTGATTCCCTACATTTAAAATGCTTGTCTAGCTTTATGGCAGACTCACCACAGATCAGCAAGAATTGTCAGAACTGCGATCCCTTACGCTTTTGGGAAAATATCAAGGGAAAATTTATTTGAAAAAGATGAAGAACCAAAGTTTTTGTTTAATGAAAGATAAATTATTTTTTAAATCAGGGAAAACAAAATTTGTTAAAAAAAAAAAAAAAGAGAGAGGAAAAAGAGGAGGGGATAATATATTAAGAAAAGATTTACCTAGTATTTTCTTGGGCAGTGATTTTAGTTCCATTCAGCAAATATAGATAAAGGCATGGTATCACAAGCTGCAAACCTGAGACTCACAAATAGCTATATCACAGATGGATTTGATAAAGGCTATCAGAGAGGTTTAAAAAGTACTTTGGCAAGTCAGGATAAAGAGGTGTTATAACTGATGCAGTGGTGGTGTTAGGGAAGTTTTTGTGTAGTGAGTGTTATTTTTGTGGAGCCTTAGCCAGAATTTTGGCATTGCAGGGTTAGATGTGGGGGAATAACTGGGCGGAATGAAAAGTCTGAACGAAGGCAAGGACTGAGTCAGGAAGACTCAATTTGGGAAATCAAAAGTTTGGTTTATCCAGAGTACAGGGTGAATATAAGGATGAGTCATAGTAGTAAATGAGCATGGAAAGAGAAGCTGGGATTCTCTTATCATGAATACCAGTGGAGGATGATAGTATTTAATTCAGTAAAAAAGTTGAAATTTGAAGTTTTTGTGCACACAGAGTGAAAGGATCAGAGTTGTGCTTCAGGAGGATTCATTTGTCCAGAGTATGTAAAATAAAAAGAAACATAATTAGGTTGAAAATAGTGAGATGAGAGTACCCTGAACACTTTGTCCAAGGATTAAGAGGTAATGTAAGGATTCATAAAACATTTCATTCTAATGGAGAGAAAGGACAGCTCCTCCTCTATTTTCCTCTTATTTGTTGTGGAACAGCAAACTAAATTCAAAATATTTTTTTTGTCTATTAATTTAAGGAAGGCTAGCAACTGCTGTTGTTTGTTTCTCTTTCTTAAAGATGTAGTCATCATGACAAATATTGAGAATAGAATTCCCTGCATTAATTAATAAAAGTCTGCTGCTCCTGTCTATCAGAATTTATATTGTAAGGAGTCTGAGCTTAAGGTATGTTAAGTTCCCTATACAGTTGTGTATATATCTTACATAGTATACTTATATAGTGTATATGTACACTTATACAGTGAAGCAGCATTCTGTCCCTGGCCTGCCTAAGGAAACTAGCACTCACGTTAAGGAAACATCATCAGGAAAGGGAAAAGAGGTCTCTTGGCATGATTAGCAATCTGTCATTTTGACTTTCCTCTTCCACTACCTCACAGTTCATAGAGGTTATTTTAAAAAATCATCAAATGATTTATATGGAAAGAATTATTCCGCTTTGAGGAGATTTTCCTCTCTTTGGTCTTTTTAGCTGCCTGCTTTCTTCCTAGAGTTCATAATTCCCTGTACTCATGGTTTAGTCATCTCAGTCCAAGTGAATGGTGCTAAAGTAAGCACAGTTACATTTTGAATGCAATTAAAAAATATATATATTTACAATTTACAGAGCCTCAGAGCATGCATGTTGTACTTCACAGTGTACATTTAGTTCTTTATGACACAATTGCTTTGTCAGTTGAAAGATACTCTATGAGAAAAAGACCATCAAAACAAATTTCTATGCTTCCATGGCTCAGCTTTGTTGTCTATTCTTTAAGAGAAAAGAAGTTGGCAGTGATTGTCTTGGTTTTGCCACTGGTCAACACATTTTCTTAGCAGAAAAATCTCTGTGAAATCTCTCAGAAGATCTGAAATAGTATTAATATTTTAAATGGCAGAATAAGCAAGATGGTCGTGGGTAAAACAGTTATATTTTTGCCTGTGGATTTATACTTACAAGTTTATAGACGAGGAATTTCATAATGAGGTCATGTTTTGGAGAGAATGGGGGTGGTAAAACCAATTGTAACAAGAAAGAGAATTTACATGTTTACATATTTGCTGAAATGTTAAAAAACATGCTATAGTTATAGTTAATTCTTACCAATGTGTGGTATTTTAGTTTTATATTCAAATGTTTGATGCCTTCCACATCTCAATCAGTAGATATGAATTGTCTGATTTTGAAAATGGATTTGTTATGTTAGAATATTCTTAGATGTTTGTTTTATAATAGCAGCTTTTCTCTTAACACACTTTAGCAACTTCTAATATAAAAATTCTTTGTACTCAATACACTTTAATAAAATGTCATTTTGAATGCTGGATACAATAATTTCAAGTGAAAAGACTGAGAGTACAGTCTTTTGAAGTATATACTTCACTGCCTTTGTGGATTTGGTAATATCAAAGTGAAGTAATAGATTCTTGGCATTTGCAGATCACACACTCATAAGGCAGCGTAATGTTGTGGTTAACAGCATGAATTCTGGAGACTTAGTACCTGAATTCAGATCATATCCTTGCTGTCTACTACCTAATATGACCTTAAACAAGTTTCTATCTTCTCGTCTATAAAACAGAGATAGTAACTATTCATAGAGTTGTTGTGAGTTCAATGAACTAATTTATACAAGGCAATTAGAACAGTGCCTAGTACACAGTAAGTATCACGTAAATATTTTATATTATTATTATTGATAGAACACTGAGAGCTCATGACATAGTAATTTATAATTTGACGAAGCATATAGTTGAATTATAGTATAGGGTTGCCAGTGTAAGAGTGAGGCAGCTGCTGGTGATATATGTTGAAAAGGTCTAGAAAAGTAGTGGATTGGCACCCAATAGGAAATCAACTGATATTTTTATATAAATAATTGAATTAATTATAAGTGAATGAAAGAAAAAATAGAAATAAAGGAAAAAGAAGAAACAAATGTGTAGGTTTAATTTGAGTAGTGGGATTTCCTACAGTTATGGAACCATTAATGTAATCATCCAAATATTTTATTGAGGTTGACTAAATTCTGAAGAAAAAAATTACATGCTTTTGGGATATTCTCAGATACGAATGACTAGCCATATATGAGAAGGTTGGAAAGTTCTCTTCTCAAAAAAGGAATTTATAAAGTTGGACAGACTTGGCAGCCCTTTTCAATCACTGATTGACCCCTAAGCTATGCAGGTACAGGGGTGACCCTTAGAAAACCAAGCTTAAAAATGAAAACTTAAAACTTGTTTTCTTAAGAAAGAAAAAAAAATGAGCAGGGCTATCAACCTCTGCTTATTATAGTTGAGAGTGGAGGTGGGGGGAAAGCAGATTTACAAATCTAGCTGAAAAAAGTTACCAAACAAAGAATAAACCAACAAATAGCAATGATAACCATCTTCATGGAAAAAATAATACTCTAGAGTCACTAAAATATATTGTCTAAGGTGTCTCATTTTCAGCAAAATATTGTGAGATATTAGAAAAAAGCAGTCGATAGAAATTGCTCTTGGGTGTCCGCAGATTTTGGGTATAATGAAGACTTCAAAGCAGTTGTTATAGTTATATTCAAAGAATTAAAGGAATCTGAGTATAAATAACTTAAAGGAGGACTTCCCTGGTGTTACAGTGGATAGGAATCGCCTACCAATGCAGGGGACACAGGTTCGATTCCTGGTCCAGAAAGATTCCACATGCCCTGGAGCAGCTAAGCTGGTGTACCACAGCTAGCAAGCCTGCAGTCTAGAGCCTGCGTGCTGCAGCCACTGAAGCCCGTGCACCCAGAAATTGTGCCTCACAACAAGGTCATCACCACAGTGAGAAGCTTGTGTACCATGACGAAGAGAGCAGCCCCTGCTCACTGCAGCTGGAGAAAGCCCGCATGCGGCAGCAAAGACCCAGAGCAAATAAAAATAATTAACTAATTAAACAAGAGTCAAAGGAAAGTAAGACAATAATGAATCACTAAATAAAGATTCTCAATGAGATAGAGATATATTAAAAAAAAAAAAAAAAAGGAACCAAATAGAAATTCTTAAGTTGAAAAGTACAATAACTGAAATGAAGAATTAAATAGGTGAAAAAATTCCCTGGAGCAGCTCAATAGCAAATTTGAGATAGATGAAGGAAAAGTAAAAGAACTTGAAGACCAGGATGATAGTAATTATCCAATCTGAAAAACAGATTAAAAATGTTTGAAGAAAAATGAACAGGGATATGGAGACCTGTAAGATGATATTAAATACACCAAAATACATATAATGGGAGTTCCAGAAAGAGAGGACATAGAGAATAGGGCAGCAAAAATGTTTAAGACATAATAGCTAAAAGTATCACAAATTTGATGAAGAACATTGAAATGCATTCAAGAAACTTAGTGGTCATTAAGTTGGAAAATACAGAGAGATCCACATAGGGATATTTCATCTTTCAATTGTTGAAAGACAAAAACAAAGATGAAAATTTTGAAAGCAGCCACAGAACAACTCGTATTCAAGGGAACATTGATGTCTGACTTCTTATCAGAAACAATGGAAGACAAGTTAGTGGAAAGGCATATTTAAAGTGTCAAAAGGAAGTAACTATCAGCCAAGAATTCCTTATCCAGCAAAATTATCCTTCAAAAAATAAAAATGAAATAAAGAAATTTCCAAGTAAAGACAGAGCATTCATTCCTAGCAGACTTGTCTTATGAGGAATAATACAGGAAGTCCTTAGGCTGAAAGTTATCATATAGTTATGTGAATTCATAGAAATAAAGAGTGTTAGAAAGATAAATATGAGTTAACAGAGAAGACTAAATATGTTTTTTTTTCATTTCTGTGCTCAATTTCTTTTAAAAAACATAGGGTTGAACAAAGCAATATTTACAACACTATGCTAGTAGGTTTATAACATATGTAATATGTAGTACTTAATGACTATAGATGTAGTATTTAATGACATATAGATATAATATACAGTATTTAGGGCTTTTCTGGTGGCTCAGTGGTGAAGAATCTGCCTACCAATGCAGGAGACTTGGGTTCAGTACTGGGGTTGGGAAGATCCCCTGGAGAAGGAAATGGCAACCCACTTCAATATTCTTGCCTGGAAAATCCCATGGACAGGGGAGCCTGTGTACTACACTCCATGGGGTCACCAAAGAGTCACACACAACTTAGCAACTAAACAGCAGCCACAGTACTATTTAAGACAAAGGAAGGCAGAAGGAATAGAACCACAGTAGAGCGAAATTTCTTCATTTCACTGGAAGAAGTAAGTTAGTATTAATCTGAAGTAGACTGTGATAAATTAAGAAGCACATTATAATCTTGATAGCAACCACTCAAAAAATAGTAAGTTAATAGAGGAACTGAAACAGTACAGTGAAAAGTATTGGGCACAAAACAAGACGGTAAAGAGGAATAAAAGAGGCAGTAACTGTGGAAAGCATAGCAAAACGGCAAATGTGAATCACCGTGTTAGTAGTAACATTCAGTGTGACTCTCTAAGCATGTGAAACAAAAGACAAAGATTGTTCACTGGTTAAAGAAGATCCAATTATCAGTGTATGAGAGGCATACTTAAGTTAATAAACACAAATAGGTTGAAAGAAAAAGAGTGGGAAAAGATAAACGATGCAAACAGTGACCACAAGAGAGAGGAAGTGGTTTTGTTAAATATCAGATTAAATAGATGTGAAGATGAGACTTACCAGGGACTAAGATGTTTTATAATGATGAGAGGATCAATACAAAGATATAACAATTATAAATGTATATGCTCTAGTAACAGCTTCAAAACATATGAAGCAGAGTCCAACTGAATTGAAGGAAAAATAGATATTCCAGTAATAAATGGAGGCTTCGATACCCTATTCATGATAATTGATAGAAAATCAGCAAGGATATGGAGACGACTTGAACAACACTATCAAACAACTCTGACATGTATAGAACAATGATTGTAGAGTACATTCTTATCACACGCACACGAATATTCTCTGTGATAGATCATTTGCTATGCCATAAAACAAATTACAGTATCTGAAAGGATTGAAATCACATAGCATACACTGACCGTAACAATTTTTTGTTAGAAATCATCAGCAGAAAGAGATCCGGTGAGTCCATAACAGATGTTTGGAAATTAAACAACACACTTCTAAATAGCCAGAGTCAAAGAAGAAATCCAAGAGAAGCCATGAAATGTTTTTAATGGCGTGAAAACAAACCCACAACATATAAAAATTTACAGGATGCAGGTATATTAATTCTTGAGAAAAATGTATGGCTTTAGAAATCTATATAGGAAAAGAATAGTCTCAAATGAAAATCTCACCTTGTAACTGAGGAAACTAGAAAGAGAAACTGTAAAAAGAAAATAAATCCAAAACAAGAAGAAGAAAGAAAGCAGAAATCAGTGAAGAGAAAATCTTCATTGGCTAGAAAAAAATAAGAGAGAAATTAAATCTCAAGTTGGTTCTTTGAAAAGATCAGCAAAATGGGGAAATGTTTAGCTGACTTCAGAAATGAGTACTTTAAAAAGGCAAGGGAGGGGCTGCCATATGACCCGGCAATCCCACTGCTGGGCATACACACCGAGGAAAGCAGAGTGGAAAGAGACATGTGTACCCCAGTGTTCATCACAGCACTGTTAACAATAGCTAGGACGTAGAAGCAACCTAGATGTCCATTGGCAGACAAATGAATAAGAAAGTTGTGGTACATATACACAATGGAATATTACTCAGCTATTAAAAAGAATGCATTTGAATCAGTTCGAATGAGGTGGATGAACTGGAGTCTGTTATACAGAGTGAAGTAAGTCAGAAAGAAAAACACCAATACAGGATATTAACGCATATGTATGGAATTTATAAAGATGGTAATGATGACCCTATATGCGAGACAACAAAAGAGACACAGAGATAACGAACAGACTTTTGGACTCTGTGGGACAAGGTGAGGGTGGGATGATTTGAGAGAATAGCACTGAAGCATGTATATTACCATATGTGAAATAGATTGCCAGTCCACGTTCGATGCATAAATCAGGGTGCTCAGGGCTGGTGCACTGGGATGACCCTGAGGGATGGAATGGGGAGGGAGGTGGGAGGGGGTTCAGGATGGGGGACACGTGTACACTCATGGCTGTGTACATCCTCTCTTGTCCCTTTGCATCCCATGATTTTTCAATAAAAATGCCAAGATAATTTGGTGAAAAATAGTCTTTTCAACAAATGGTGTTGGGAAAATAAAATATTCACATGCTAAAACCAAAATGAACTAAGACTCTTAATTCATATCATATGCAAAATTAACTTAAAAGTAGCTCATAGACCTATATGTGGAGCTGAAACTATAAAATCATAGGGAAAAAATAGGAGAAAATCTTCATGACCTTGGGTTAAGAAAAGAATTATTAGATGTGACACCAAAATATGATCCATAAAAGAAAAAAAAGATAAAGTGGGCTTCATTAAAATTAAAAACATTTACACTTCAAAAGATAGCAGTAAAAAATTGAAAAGACAGGCCACAGACCGGGAGAAAATACATTCACATCAAGTAATTGGTATGTTTTCAGAATATATAAAGAAACCCTTTAACTCAGTAAGCAGACAGCTCAGTATAAAAACAGGCAAAAATTCACAGGGAGGCTATGTAAATGGCTAATAAGGATATGAAAAGATGCTCAGCATTATTAGTCATTAGGGAATATAAATTAAAACCAGAGTAAGATATCTTACTACACTAGAAGGACTGTAGTAAAGAAGATAGTATCAAGTGTTGATGAGGATATAGACAAACTGAAACTCTCATACATTGCTGACAGGAATGCAAAATGGTGCAGATACTTTAGAAAAGTTTGGTAGTTTCTTAGAAAGCTAAGCATAAACTTAACACACAACTGACTGTTCCCACTCATAGGAAAGTCCTTAGAAGAAATGAAAATACGTGTCTGCAGGAAGTCATATGTGTAAATGTTAAAAACAATACAATTAATTGTAGCCACAACCTGGGAAGTCCATAGGTCCATTAACTGGTGAACAGATTCACAAAATATGTTATTTCCAAATAGTAGTAGTAGTAGTGTTAGTCGCTCAGTCGTGTCCACCTCTTTGCAACCCCATGGACTGTAGCCCACCAGGCTCTTTGGTCCATGGGATTCTCCAGGCAAGAATACTGGAGTGGGTTGCCATTCCTTTACTCCAGGGGATCTTCCTGACCCAGGGATCAAACCTGGGTCTCCTGCATTGCAGGCAGGTTCTTTATCATCTGAGTTACAGGGAAGCCCAAGTAGTTCTATCCAAATTGTGGAATGCTATTCAGAAGCCAAAAGGAACAGACTGTTGACCCCTTCTACACACCTTTCTACAACATGGATGGACCTCAGAAACATTATGCTTAGTGCAAGAAGGCAGCTGCAAAAGACAGCATGTTTTATGATTTCATTTATATGACATATCCAGAAGGGGCAAGTTTATAGAGATAAAAAGCAAATCAGTGGTTGCCTGGGGGTGGGGATGGAAATGTAGATTGACTGCGAATAACATGAAGAAATTTTTTAGGGTGATCAAAGTGATCTCAAACTAGATTGGGGTGGTATTCGCACAGCTCTTCAGATTTGCTGAGACTCATTAGGTTGTACGCTTGCAATAGATAACTTTTGTGCTATGTAAATTGTCTCTCAGTAAAGTTGTTAAAACAAAAATTTGAGGATACATGAGTGTCTTAAGTAACACATTCTTTCAGTATGACCAGCGTCATCTGTTATTGTGTATGACTACTTTTATTTTCCCACTCTTAACAAATCCTATTGCAAATAATATTAACTTATTTTAGACCTGATTCCTATTAGTGAAGAAGTTGAAGCACATTTCACTCATTGGATCAAATTGTTCCATGCGAGTCAGCTCTTTCAAAGAAAGCAATTTTGGAATATGAATTTGCTTATTCAGACCTTCGGCTTCCCAGGTGGGCACTAGTGCTAAAGAACTCGCCTACCAGTGCAGGAGACATAAGAGACGCAGGTTCGATCCCTGGGTTGGGAAGATCCCCTGGAGGAGGGCATTCTTGCCTGGGAAATTCCATGGACAGAGGAGCCTGATGGGCCCCAGTCCATAGGGTCACAAAGAGTTGGATATGACTGAAGTGACTAACACACACATTCAGACCTTAGGTAAGGTTTAGTCCCAGGGCGTATATAATTCACTAGAGGTTGAAAGACCTAGTGTGCTTTTCAGACTTTCTAATCATGAAAGGAGTAGCTGGATCTCTCAGAATTTGGTGCAATATGTAATTAATGTCATGATCATACTTTTGGAGTAGGAAATTGATAGGTGTAACTATCCTATAGTATATAGATATATAGTGTATGTGTATATATATAGAGAGAGATTGTGTAGATATATTAGATATATACTAGATATACTATAGATATATAGTATATAGTAACAAAGTGAGTTACTCAAGGTGATATCATTTGAAAAGCCATAAACTCATTTATATTCCCCAGCGCCCAATAGCTCGAGTGGTGTTACAGACACAGTCCTCTTTTTTTCAAAGATGTATAGTCAGTTGGCTGTCATCAAGTCCGTTTGTTACTGAGGTTGAATTTAGAAGTAGTTTCCTTTCGTTATGTTTTTATTTTCCTTTGATTCTTTAGTTGGATTCCCACTACTCACTTAAATCCTTCCTTTTTAGCTCTTACAGTTCAACCCCGTGGAGCGGCTTGGTGCTGGAGTTGCTGGTGTTGAAGATATCAAATCTCATCCATTTTTTACCCCTGTGGATTGGGCAGAACTGATGAGATGAACAGAGTGCAGGGTTCTCGGCACACATTCTGGCCTTCTCTGCGACAGGCATCTCTAGCACGGAGGCAGCTTGCCTCACACTCACTCACGGGACACCAAGCATTGGGATTAAGAGCTTTAGAGGAAATGGAGAGAAAAGGCCTGAGAGAGAACAACTCCTCTGTAGATACTGTCTGGACAAGATGCCTTTGCATCTTGCTGTTATATATAAACCAAGGTGTGATCTTTATTTTATCTGCATTTAGTGGTGCAGGTCAGTTGTAAACCCAACTAAAAGAGGAATGCCCTTCGAGAACTTCCTCTGAGATGAAACTCCAAGTGTAGAATGAAGTGTTACTTGAAAGGATGACCTTTATATGGCAGCTGACTGTGCTTTTCGCTAACCAAGATATATATACTAAAAGTGCTTCACAAGTAATGGCATCTATGAAGCTTAAAAAATGAGAAAGAATATACACATCATGTCTGATAGGAAACCTCAACCACAATGCTATATAATTAATGTATATCAAATGTGGTCCCATATTCATTCTTTATGAAGTCCACATAGGGAAAAAACACTTCCTATTGTCAACTCTATACTTTCTTGGTTAGTATTGCTAACAGTAGGGTTCCTATGAGCTCTCAGCTCTCTCTCTCTCTCTTTTATCTTTCCACTTGCTACACCCTTTGCCTATTGTCATATTCTGTTCTTCCTACCCCTACTAATACATAGGCAGCCAAAAAGGGAAGGGAGTATTTATTTCCCCAAATTGTATCAACTTAATAAGAACTAAAGAATCATGATGTAAAATAAATGTGCTAAAAACTGAAGTCTCTCTTTCTTTTAATTGCTTACAATTTTTTTTTTTTCTATTCAAAGACCTCTTCCTTTCATTTTGAAAGGTTAGCAATTTCTGCTTCTTACTGCGTTTGACTTCGTTTTAGTTCTTTGGCTGAGTATCCTAAGAACCAAAGGATCTCATCTCAGTGGGATTGAATGGCAATCCTATTTTGTTACGTATTGACAGGATTTCTAGATTTGACCTCCTCCTCTACTTGACATTGTGTCCAAAGAACATGAGTGTTTATACGTTTGTGTTTGTTGTTTCTTTCTGTTGCTAAGACAGCTCCTATAGTCATACTGTGTTTACAACAGAATACAAACTTTTTAAGTTAATGCCTGTTTTTTTAAACTTTATCCAAAGATGAATAAGTCATCATTTCCAAATGGTGCCACAAACACAATGAAAGTTTTCTGTATGTTTTAATTCTTTGTATTTTCAAGATCTGTGACAGAGCCTATCCCCACCCCAAGAGCCTCTGTGCAGCTTCCAGCTGCCATTGGCCAGGTCTGCCCATCACATTAAATGGACGCAGAAAATGCTTTAGTGGAACGAAGGAAATGTGCAAGCATTTTTCCTTGTTCTGTTATCCTACTCCCCCATTTTCCTTTCTGGTCCCCTTATAACCTGAACCCCAGCTGACGGGCTGCAGCAACACCAGGATGGGGGCCAGGTCACCAGGATCATAGCTCAGTTGCGATGACATCACTCGCTGGAACTGGATTTCAACTCACCAGCCCCCAGGCCTCAAAACAGGAACTCATGCAGGTGAGACGCAAGAGTGACTTCCTGTGTAGGACTAGTAGGAAATCTGCAACTAGTTAGAGTTGGTCATTGCAGAGCTTCCTTCCAGAAGTGCCCTGTGACATGAAAGAGGACTTCACAGCTGAGGTGAAGCTCCCAGCCCTACCGTGTGACTTTCGTCCCTGGGTTCAAAGGACTCTGTTAACAGATGGAATTGTGTTGACATAAATCCATTGCTTCAGTTTCTCTATTTCTCTCTGTTTGGAACTTGTACTTAATGTAAATACATCTTTCATAATCATGGTGGACATGTATTATAGAGTAATAAACACACAGGGCAAATGGCTTTGAGGTGGTGGACCCAAGTCTGTTTTTACTTGTTGACATGTATTAGAAATATCAAAATCAAAGAACTTACCACTTACTATTTCTCATTTGATTTTTTTTAATTTATCTTTTCTCAATTAGTTTTTTATTGTATCAAAATTTACATAACAAAATTTACCATTTTAACTGCTTTTAAGTATACAATTCAGTGCCATTAAGTATATTCACTTTTCCCAACCATTACCACTACATTTCAGAACTTTTAAATCTTTAAAACTGACACTCTTTACCCATTAAACAAGAACTTTCCATTTCTCCTCCCTCCACCCTCTAGTAACCACTGTTCTACTTTCTGTATGAATCTTATTTTCTAGGTCTCTCACAGAAGTGGAATCATAATATCTGTTCTTTTTTGTCTGACTTATTTTGCTTGATATAGTGTTTTCAAGGTTCATCCATGCTGTATCATACATCAGAGTTCCATTCCTTTTTAAGGCTGAATAATATTCCTTTGTGTGTATGTATCACATTTTGTTATCCATTCGTCAGTGGACATTTGGATATTTCTACCTTCTGGCTGTTGTAAGCAGTGTCCTTAAGAACACTGATGTACAGACATCCATTTGAGTCCTTACTTTCATTTGATTTTATATTTTTGTATGAAATTACTGATGCCATTGACTGTTACTTTACTACGTTCTTTATAAAGAGCTTTTCCAGCAGGTTGCCAATAATTTGGCATAATGCCACCTATCTTCAGACATGATATGAAAATCTACCATTTCTGTTTGACAGAAGGGGTAAGTTAAGGTCCCTAAGAGTGAGAAAGAATGCTGTGATTTTAACGGTGTGTTTTAACAATGGTATGAGTTAAGACTTTTGGGAAACATGTATGTCTTCAATTTACTTGTAATTAGTGACTTCTTGTTAACGTGTTTAAACCTGTATTTTAAGCCTTTCTAAATAGCTATAATTCCTCCTGTGTTTTGACCCTCAGGCTTTTCCTACCCTGTCTTATTTCAGAATTGTTGTGAACCAAGATTGAGTTTAACTTTCGTGTAATACGTGTAATGAAAAAGATAAAACCTATAAATAATATTCATGCTATGAGCAGTAACACTATATTAGGACCCTGCACATAATGTATGCCTTAGTTGAATTCCACTTGCCCATAATTTATGACTCTAAATAGAAAAATACCTGATTGTAGCACTGAAAATTTCTTGGCCTCACAGGGAGCCTTTTTGGCATCTTTATTGGACTCACTTAGGGATTACTCCCCAGGTGGCGCTAGTGGAAAAGAACCCGCCTGCCAAAGCAGAAGACGTAAGAGACTTGGGTTCAGTCCCTGGGTCGGGAAGATCCCCTGGAGGAGGGTATGGCAACCCACTCCAGTATTCTTGCCTGGAGAAGCCTGTAGACAGAGGAATTTGGTGGGCTACAGTCCATGGGGTCAGAAAGAGTCAGACACGACTGAAGCAGCTTAGCACAGAAAGGGATCGCTTCATAGCGGAGGCCAAGGCCTAAGGTGGATCATCTTTCTTCTTAGAGTAGTGGATTTAACCTCTGGTATATATAAATGCTCTGGGTAGATGAAACTTGGTATTTCAAGTTCTTTCTCTGAGGGTTGTGAAATAGAAAGTCTTAGGGTGGTATCTGGTCCCATTTCTGTGACTAAGTAGACTTTTCTTTTAACTTTAATAGCAATATTCTAGATCTGTTCTCTTACCTATAGAATAAAAAGGTAGCTGAGTTCTAAGCGTCACAAGTATATGGTGGACTATTTCACAGTAAACCAACATTGTAAAAATACAAAGGTAATGAAAATCTTAAACTGGTACTTAACTGTTTTCTTGTAATTATTTTTTAGTAATCCCAGCTACTTGGGTTACTGCCATGTATTTGCTTAATAGCACAGTGCTTAGTGGTTATGTGGCTATAAAAATTAAAAATAGATTGAAATATTAAAGGGCTGTTTCTCTGTCAGCTCTGCGCTGGAAAAGGAAAGTTGAAGGTCTAGACAGAAGTGCAAGGAGGTGAAAGGAATAGGACACACCTACATTTGCTCACTTCTTAGACCTTTCTCCACAACTCTGGTGGTTTTCCTACCTCTGTTGCCCTCATTTATCATATTTCATATGCTTATTTGACTCACTTCTTGGGTAGGCACAATCAGAGTACAAAATTGATACCTTCTGTTCCTATTTAATGCAGAACATTAACCTCTACCAGTCTAGGTAATTTGGACTTTTGAGTATTTGCTGTCTACTCAGCTCATTTTAAGGATTTCATATTAAGTCCATGTTTAAGGGTTACTAAATGGCAAAAGCTGTGAAGTCAGTCATTTCTCAGTAAGATTGTAAACATAGCAGGGAAACGGGAAGCAAAGTACTACAGGTTTTTATGATTCAGCAGCACTCTCTCTAAAGAGCAGTAAATAGGAAACCGGAGGACAAGCTTCCTTTTTAAGGAAGATTTATAACAGTGGTGATGTGTAGTCAGATGGCAGAGCCCTGCCTTTGTCCCTGCAACGTGACTTCTTCCCTCCATCCAGGGATCTGGCACATAGCGACTGAAAATGTGAGGAGGTGTAGGAGAGAAAGTGACCTGAGTGTTACTCTGTGAAGGTGAAGCAGGGCGCTTGTGAGGTGTGTTGGCCCAGGTTTCTGGAACAATAGAGTATGCTTTTTTGAGCTGAAGTGCTATTCTTTGTTCTTCCCCCAGTGAGAGTTAGGCAGAAACAGAAGCTATTCCTCTTCCTCCAGGAAAAGAGATGCTAAACTACCCTTTGGAAAGAATTAAGTGACTCACGTACCCAGAGTTGGTTCTAGCTCTGCTTTCTGGCAGAGGACAGCTGGTATGTCTGCAGCAAAGGAAGAGGCCAGGAGTGTCTCCAAAGAGCTGCTTTGATTTCTTTGGGCAAGAAAACCTCTCACTCAGTAAGAAAGAAGGGCCAGCAAACCAACTTCTGGTCACACTTAGAGATGTTGGCATCCTGCTTTTGTAAATCTCAAAAAGTGTTCATATCAAAAAGGTAACTCTTCTGGGCATGTTGATGAGATTCCTTCTAAAGCTAACCCACAAGGTAGGAGTTTGACCAGCCCCACCCAAAGAGGCAAATGTCAAAGGGGATTTAACACATGTAAAAACACTTGAACCTGCTTCGTTATTCCAACCAAAATAACAACTGCAGTGGGATGTTGCCCTTATCCCATGGGAGACAGACATAAAATAGTGACATCGAATAGACAGACTCAATAGTGACATAGAAAGTAAGAAAAATTAAAAAAAAGATGTGAAGTGTTGGCAAAACAAAAATCCGTACAACTTCATAGTCTTGGTTGTTCTGGAAGGAAAATGTATTAGATATTTGACAGCTCTGTCTTCAGCAAGACATTCTAAAAGCCTAAGAAAACTAAAGCTGAGCACGTCCCCTCCCTGTGCTCTCCTTTCCTCATTCTTCTCCGTCTTCCTCCCTTCATCTTTTCTTCATCTACCCACCATGCCTCCTGTGGGCTTCTCTGGTCACTGAACAAAAGACATGGTACTTGTCTTCAAGGACCTTATAAAACTCAGGGGGAGGAAAGCATAAATAATAAGTAGGGCAGGACGTGTTAGTGTTAGAAGGTACAAATAGAGTGTGGTGAGCCTACAAAGGAGATCAGAGCAACTGCAGGAAGGCTGCCTATATTGGAATGGAACCTTGACCTTTGAATCGTATTTTTAAACATAAGGACTTGTCTTTTTTCAAGATTTTGTTTGGGAAGAAGGAAAATCTCCAGAGGAACAGAAAACAGTTGTGTACAAAGGCCTGGAGCCAGGAAAGGGGGAAACTGTGCCTATTCTATTTGGGTTGGTGTGTAGACATATGCTTTTGAAAGGTAGGTTGGGGCCAGGTTAAATGCCCCTAGGGGGCATTTGGACTTCCTTCTCTAAGTGGTAGGGGGCTTCAGAGAGATGACATTATTGCAGCCTGCTGTTAAAAAGGTAACTTCAGGATTAGAATGGAGGATAAGTTGGAGAGAGGGTGATAAGAGGTCAAAAGATCAGTTAGGAGTTAACTGCAGAATTCCAGGCAAGAGAGAAAGTCCTGAGTTCAGGCAGTAGAATACAGAAGAGGGGTACGTGACTGCTCGTCCCTGTCTCTCAGGTGCAGTTTCCCTATCAAATAATTGCTTTCCTTTTTTTTTTTTTTTTTCCTTGAAGCCAGTTTATCCTAGGAGATAACGGATTTATAGTTTGTAAAATCACCCCTAAGGACTCCCCAGAGAAACAGACCAGGAATTTCTATACTTCGGCCCCTTGGTTGACAACGCGGTTTACTGTTCTGAGCTTAAAACCCCCGGGGCCCCCTCTCGGTTTCTCTCATCATTTTGTGACACTTCGTCCCACCTTCTAAGCAGTTGGTTTGCTTTCTATGTGGATAGGGTTCCGCTCCTGTTCTTAGAAGGTGGTGTGTCCTACCAGGGGACTGTTCACTCCTCAGACGTAGCTTAGCTTAGTGGTCCTCAATAAGGGACCCCAATCTGAGTCAAGGGAATAGAGGGATTTTTACTCTTCTTGAGAGTTTAAGTTTGAAATTACTCCCAAATAAGAGTGTTTTAGGGAAATGAAAAAAAAAAAAAAAAAAAAAAAGAGGCCCCCAGATCGTCACCTGGGGTGATGTTAGCATCACCTGGGAACTTGTTAGAAATGCACAGTCTCAAACCTTATCCCAAATCTCAGCAACCGCTTTTATTTAACAAGCCCTTCAAGGTGATTCTCATGCACAATGAAGTTTGAGAACCGCTGGCTTCGTTCATTGTCAGTTTATCGCCTGTGCTTTGCATCAACACCAACATCCTTCCCTGTGGTGTGTGTTTTGAGTTTGATGACACTTCCCAGCACTTAGCTTATTTCCCAGGAGGCTGGTCCAAGGAGTTTTTGCATCAATGGGAGCAGATGAGAGCAGAAGATAGATAATGAAGAGAACAAGGGGGAAGGGAAAAGGCAAGGGGAATAGCCAACTGGGTGAAGAAAACATCAGAGGAGGGGGCAGAAGGAGGCGTACGTGTTGGGCAGTGATCTGGTATCCCACAGAGACTCAGCCCCTTCTGTCGCAGTTCTTTGGATTGAAATAACTCATCCACTTAACAATAAACATTATCATTGCAATTCTTTTGATTACTTGCTGTATGTTGTTGGACTATTTGCTTATTCTTGAGCAGAGCCACAGTGGAAATGTAGTATTTAGACCTTGCATTGTTCAAAATCTCAATGTAAAGAATCTAAACCAAGATTGAGGAAGACACCAAAAGTTCCAGGCAAATTTGGGAGGGTCGCAGAGCCGCTCACTGTTCTCTTCAGAACCGAGGGACTCAGCTGAGGACACTCTCTCTGTAGACTTGGTTTTGCCTTTTGAAAAGGGGCACCACGCTTCACAGGAGTAGAGAAATACATTAGCTGTTTCCTGAAGGCTGTGTGTGTGTGTGTGTGTGTGTGTGTGTAGAGGTGGAGGGGGGCGTGAAGGGGATGGGGGTGACCCACTATTTTCCTGTTTTTCACTTGAAGGCTCTTTTTGTTTATAAGGTATAAAGGTTATTAGGTGAGATAATAAAGTATATCTTGACCAAATATATATTGACTATGTGTATGCATCTGCCCGAGTTTATATAATTTCGTGTTTTCAGGCGGTGGGATTTCAGTGTCGGCAGTTGCTTCGTGTTTCTCTACGTTCTTGCTAAGGCCGGACTCAGTCTCAGTGGTAAGGTCCTTTTTCAGAAGTGACCTTGCTGCTTAGGCCACCATTGATAGAACAGGCTTTGAAGAATTTTTTCCACTGGTAGATAGAAAAGCATTAGTCACTCAGTCATGCCCGACTCTTTGCAACCCCATGGGCTGTAGCCCACCAGGCTCCTCTGTCCATGGGCTTCTCCAGGCAAGAACACTGGAGTGGGTTGCCATTCCCTTCTCCAGGGAATCATCTGATCCAGGGGGCGAACCTGAATTACAGGCAGATTCTTTACCATTTGAGCCACTAAGGAAGCTCTGGCAGACAGGGTTTCCCCAACACCTCCTCCTCACCACTAAATTGTGAGCAGAGGCACCATCACGTGATTCTACTTCGTGAATACAGTATCTGATGAACAGAAAAGACCCAGTGTGCCCCTAAGAGAAGCAGCCCTCCCGCTGGCAGATGTCCTATGGGGCTGTCTCCCAGTCTTCTGACAGTAGAAGCTGGGCTCTTTCCACCACGTCGACTCTCATTCTCTTGCTCTTCCAACCTGTATTTCAAGCCTAAGGCCCTGAACACCTCTTGAGGGACATGATGCGGGAAAACGGGGTGCTGGGTACAATTGGGGATTTTTAAGAAAGAAGAACCACTGCCTCCTTTTTCTTCTCACCTCTCATTTTGGACCCTAGCCTTTCCTCATGCAGCCCAGCCCTCCTGGGCCATACCTCCACCTCCCAGGACTCCAGCAGGATCCGAAGCTTCTTTCGGGCTGATGTCACCTTAGCATCAAAAGTCACTTGAAGGCAAAGGGCTGTTTTTTGTCTGCACCCCGTTCCTGTGCTCAAACTGCCCCCGCCCCCCCGCCAGCCCTGATCACACCTTTCTGGATCGAAAGGATCCCCTGAAGACGGCCGGTCTGAATCTCGCCCTTGCCATTTCTTTGGCCTTGCCGGCGCGGGTCAGGCTTGGCACCCAGAAAGAGGAAAGCGATAGCCATCCTGGTGCTGCCACCAGTCCCCCAGCTGCAGATCGAAGCCCCATCCGGGGGCTGGTCTCCGCTGTGGGCTCTCACAGTGCCCAGAGCCCGGAGAACGTGGCTGCCTGCTGCAGCTGTCTCCTTTCGAATCAGCCACCCCCACTCCCCAGGTGCCAAAGCAGCTCGCTGGGTTTAGAATGCTCCCCATCTCTACCTCTCCCGCCCGTGGCAGCGTTGGTAGCAGCTTTCCAAGGAGCCTTTTGTTGTGGAGGCTCTAAATCCATGGTAGGGAAATTACCAAGAGACTCTTCCACAGCCTGCTCGCCCTCCCTGCGCCCCACCTCTTTCTTTCCTTCCTTTGTCTCCTTCCGTAGCTGAGGTCAGAATCCCTAGCCAGACTGAGAACATGGTTGCGATTCCAGGACCCAGATGCCAATATGTGGCAGCATCTGGCTTATTGGCAAGCGTCGCCGGCAGTTGTGCTGGCTGCTTCGAGGCCTGTCATGTGGCTGAGCCTGCTAATGGGGGCCCTGTCACAAAACGGAGTTTCTTTGAGAACATGGTGTGGACCAAGGAGCCCCCCAGAAAACAATGAGCTGCGCTGCGAGGGCGGGGATTACTGATGCCGATCCTAGACCTGTTCTGCAGAAATCCCTGTTTCGTGTTGTTGGAGTCTGCTCCTCCTGTAACCTCCCCTTCTTGTGCTCTTAGTGTTTCAGGTGCCTTAAGGCATGGAGCTCCTTGAAAGAGAAACACAAATCACTAAAAATGTTGAGATAAAATCCTGCTCCTCAGAGGCGCCTGTTTGGCACGGTGAGTGCATGATAACAGCTTGCTTTAGAAAGGTGACATTTCTGCTGAAGGCTGAATAATAAAGCATGCATTTTAAAAACTCAGCTCTTCCCTGTCTTCTGACGCTTGACTTTTGGAGTGAAGGCCATTTCTTCCATGTGAAGGGTCCTTCTGGAGGCTATCCTCTCGAGTCCCAAACATGGGCTGATTAACTTCTGTTATCGCTGATGCGGCCAAGGAACTCTTTAAATTAATAATCCCATAATAGGGCTGTTAGTACTTTTTTTCAAGATGCAAGTACTGAGTACTCAGAATGTGTCAAGCATTATGTGAGGCTCTGAAGGACAGAGACAAGGATGAAGAACAGCGCAGAGTCCCACCCCCCCGCCCCAGGATGCAGGCCGTTGATGACCAGATCATATATGCGTCTGTTATTTCATTTCTTCCCCCACCACCTACAGAACTGAACAGGGTGGTGATACACCCTGTGTTTTACAAAAGGAGGAACTAAAGTCCCTAGGAGTTGCCTTCCCCGTTTGGCGTGGCCAGCTATTAACAGCTGTGATTGAAAACCAGGTAGCTATACTTCTGCTTCACTAATAAGTGTGTGTTGGTTTCTTAGGTTATAAACACCTAAGGGCAGGGACTGTGTCTTTAACTTTTTGCAATTGTGCCCCCAATTAGCGGCAGCCTCAACTCATTCATGACCCTGTCTTCATACATCTCAGCTCAACACACACACACGCACGCACGCACGCACGCACGCACACACAGACACTCTAATACAGGGACAAGCTGAAGCCAAGTTCTTCCTGTGACAGGCTGAAGGAAGGAATCAAGAGGAAGTACAAAGCAAAAATTAGCTGCAATTAAAAGATGGTGATAAGCCTGGCAAGTTGGTGGCGATGATGGCAGTAGCATACTGCTCTCATAATCCCACGTAGAACCGTAACAGAGCAATTAGACTGGCGAAGTCAAAAATTCATGGATGACATTTACAACAAAACTAGGTAACAAGATAGCTGGTACCCCAGAATGCAAGCAGTTGGGGACAAGATACCAAGAACCAGGAGACTCTCATGATAAGTAAATTCCTGTGGGAAACAAAAGGAAGCAACCGTGTAGCTTCTGACTGGACCAGAGAACAGGAGATTCCTAGCTAGCCAGCAGGTACTCACTGGGAGACTTAGTGGACCGCACCGAGAACAGCAGCAGAAGGTGAAGGCCTGCTTCAACACCTGGTAAACGCAGAGAGCTTGCAGTACAGAGATTAAAGGGGCGGGTTCCTTGAACTTTCAAAATCGACCTGCCAGAGCCGCCTTCTAGTCCAGGACCCTGCAATGAGGAGAAATTGCTGGGAATGGAATAAAAACTGAGCAGAGTAGGGACAAGAGAAAGATCCAGTTCAAGGTAAGGAAGAACAGCGGGAAAATTGCAGAAAGCAAGATGACATACTTAAAAAAAACAAACCTTAACAAAAACAACAGAAGGAGCTCTGTGAAGTTAGAGCCTTTGAAAGTTTAACCTGCTTCCTTCTCATAGCTTAGGAAAGCTAATTTCACATAAAAATACACAACAGAAAATAATCATGTCCCATACGAAGTTATAAGAAAAAGAATTAGGGCTAGAATAAAGTCCTTAGAGACAATGAAAGCATTCCAGAAAGACATTCTCACAAGAGACGAAAATTTACAATTTCAAAATGAACTGAAAGACGATTATAATTAAGACAATTATATGACATAAAAGAATGACAGAAATCATAAGTAGAAAACTCAGAAATGAGGTGACAACTCAGGAAAGACTTAGAGGTAAAAGAAAAAATTATTTCAGATATGAAGACTAAAGTAGGAGGACCAAAGGAGCGCATAAACATGACAGATAATACCTTAAGAGAAATGTAAAATGAAATGAAAAACTGTAATTAAAAAAAAATTAAAACATTTTAGTGCAGTTTCAGGTTCATAGCAAAATTGAGGGGAAGTTGCAAATTCCCTAATGCCCCTTGCCCCACACATATGTAGCCTCCACCAATGTGAACATCCCCCACCAGACTGACTGACAGATTCATTACAACTGATGAGCGTGGTTTGGCACATCATTACCACTCAAAGTCCAAATTAACATTATGGTTCATGTTTGGTGCTGCACTTTCTATGGGTTTTGACAAATGTATAATGATGTGTATCCATCATTATGGCATAAACAGTACTTTCATTGCCCCCCAAATGCTCTGTGCAACTGCCTATTTATCCCTCCTTACCTCCTCCGACTCCCGACATCTGATAACCACTGAAGGTTTTACTGTCTCCATAGTTTTGCTTTTTCTAGAATGTCATAGACGGAATCATACATGATGCCAACTTTCAGGTTGGCATCTTTCACTTAGTGATATGCTTTTAAGTTTCCTCTGTGTCTTCAGGGTTTGATAGCTGATTTCTTTTTAATCCCTGGAGAAGGAAATGATAACCCACTCCAGTGTTCTTGCCTGGAGAATGCCATGGCCAGAGGAGCCTGGTGGGCTACAGTCCATACAGCCCATGGGGTTGCAAAGAGTCGGACATGACTAACACTTAATACTACACTTCTTTTTAATGCTAAATAATTTCCCATTATCTGGATATACTATAATTTATTTATATATTCATCTGATGAAGGGCATCTTGGTTGCCTCTAAGATGGTTGGGCCATCATGAATAAAGTTGCTATCAATATCCATATGTAGATTTTTGTGTGGAAGTAAGTTTTCAACTCATTTAAATAAATACTAATGAGAATGATTGCTGGATTGTATGGTAAAAGTATATTTCATTTGGTTAAAAAACAGTCAGATGGCCTCCCAAAGTGGCTGTACCATTTTGTGTTGCCACCAGCAATGGATGAGAGTTTCTGTTGCTTTATATCCTCGACATCATTTGATATTGTCAGTGTTGCAGATTTTGGCCATTCTAATATGTGTGTGGTAGTATCTTATTGTTTTAATTTGCATGTCCCCAATGACACATGATGTGGGGCATCTTTTCATATGCTTATTTGCCATCTGTATATTTTCTCTAGTGAGGTGCCTGTTAAGGTTTTTGGCCCATTTTTAAACTTGGATTTCTCATTTTCTTATTGTTGAGTTTAAGAGTTTTTTGAATATTTTGGAGAACAGTCCTTTATCAGATATGTATTTTGCAAATATTTTCTCCTAATCTGTGACTTGTCTTCTTATTCTCTTGACATTGTCTTTTGCAGAGCAGAAATTTGAAATTTTAAGAGAGTCATAGGCTTATTAATTACTTCTTTGATGGAACGTGCTTTTGGTCTAGAATCTAAAAAGTCATTGCTGTACCTAAATTCATCTAGGTTTTTATTCTGTGTTATAGTCAAGAATTTTATTTTATTTATTTTTTGTTTTATCTTTAGGCCTCTTATTCCATTTTGAGTTAATTTTTGTGAAGGATGTAAGGTCTGGGTTTAGATTCATTTTTTTGCATGTTCAGTTCTAGCACCATTTGTTGAAAATATTTTTTTGTATTGCTTTGTCCGTGTTTCTACTTCTGGGGTCTCTACTTTGTTCAATAATCTATTTGTCCATTCTTTCACTAATACCACACTTTCTGTTTCTTCCCCCACACTTTCTTCATTACCTTAGTTTTACAGTAAATCTTTGAATTGGGTAGTGTCAGTATCTAACTTTGTCCTTCAATATTGTGTTGGCTGTTTTGAGTCTTTTGCCTTTCCATGTAAACTTGAGAATGAATTTGTTGATATACACAAAATAACTTGCTGAGATTCTGATTGGGATTGCACTGATCCTATAGATCAAAGTGGAAAGAACTGACATCTTGATGATATTTAGTCTTCCTATCCATGAAACATCATAAACTATCTCTCCATTTATTTAGTTCTTTGATTTTGTTCATAAGAATTTTATAGTTTTCCTTGTACAAAGATCTTGTCTTTTTATTTTTGTTCAATGTATGCTAAAGTATCTCATTTTTGGAGGGTGCTAATGTAAATGGTATTGTGTTTTTTAATTTAAAATTTCAGATTTTCACTGCTGGAAATTGTACCCTGCCACATTGCTATAATTGCTTATTAGTTCCAGGAAATTTTTTGTTTTGGGGGGGGCATCAATTCTTTCAGATTTTCTGCATAGACAGTCATGTCATCTGTGAACAAATACAGTTTTATTTCTCCTTTCCAATCTGCATGCCTATTCTTTCCTTTTCTTATATTATTGCATAAGCTTAGAACTTCCAGAAGGACTTTGAAAAGGAGGAGTGAGAAGGGATATTCTTGTCTTTTCCCTAATCTTAATGTGAAAGTTTTGAGTTTCTTACCATTAAGTATGTTAGCTGTAGATATTTTTTTAATAAGGAATACTTTATTTGCTTTCATCTCTTTTTTTTTGTACTTTTAAATAATGGAAGTATAGTTGATTTATGGTGTTGTGTTAGTTTCAGGTATATACCATGGTGATTCAGTTACATATATATGATATAGTATATAAAAAATATCTATATTCTTGTTCAGATCCTTTTCCCTTATAGATTATTTAAAAATACTAAGTATAGTTCCCTGTGCTATACAGTAGGTCTGTGTTGGCTATCATTTTATATACTGTAGAGTGTATATATTAATCCCAATCTCCTAGTTTACCCCTTGCTATAGACTTTGTTGTAAATATGCTTTTTCAAGCTGAGGAAGCTTCTTTGTATTCCTCCTTCTCTGAGAGTCTGTATGAATGTGGGGTAGATTTTGTCAAGTGGTTTTGCTTTTTTTTTAAAGATGCACTTTTATTCATTTACCTTTAAGATTTTTGAAATGATTCGTTTATTTATTTCTGACTGCGCTGGGTCTTTGTTGCTGTGCGCTGACTTTCTCTAGTTGTAGCGAGCTGGGCTTCTCTCTAGTTGCAGTGCATGGGCTTCTTATTGCGGTGGCTTCTCTTGTCACGGCTTAGGTGCTCCACGGCACGTGGCATCCTCCCAGATCAGGGATCGAACCCGTGTGTCCCGCATTGGCAGGCAGATTCTTTACCACTGAGCCATCAGGGAAGCCCCTCAAACGTTTTTTCTTTATCCACTGATACGATCATGTGATTTTTCTTTTTTAGCCTGTTGCTATGATGGGTTCATTTATCGATTTCTTTTAAAAATATTTATTTTTTATTTTTGGCTGCGCTGGGTCTTTGTTGCTGCGCAGGCTTTTCTCTAGTTGCAGAGAGTGGGGGCTACTCTCTAGCTGCAGTGCAAGGCCTTCTTCCTGCGGTGACATCTCTCGTTGCGAAGTGCGGGCTCCAGGCACGTGGGCTTCAGTTATTTGTGGCTCCCCGGCTCTCGAGTGTGGGCTCAGCAGTGTGGCATGTGGGCTTAGTCGCTCCTCAACATGTGGGATCTTCCTGGATCAGGGATTGATCCTGTGTCTCCTGAACTGGCAGTTGGGTTCTTAATCACTGGACAACCAGGGAAGTCCCCGTTAATTTTTTTCCCTCAATTTTTGTTTGAGGGTCTTTTTTAATCTTTCACTTGTGAATGTTAGTGTCTCAGGATGCAAATTTCTAGTCCGATTGTTTTTCCTCTCTACACGTTAAATATTTCACTCTGCTCTCTTTTTGTTTGCGTGGTTTCTAAGGAGAAGTCAGATGTGAATTGTATCTCTGTTCCTCTAGATGTAACTTCCTGGATCTGTGGTTTGATGTCTGACATTAATTTGGGAAAAATTCTGTTATTAGTGTTTTAAATATTTCTTCTGTTCCTTTCCTTCTTCTCCTTCTGGTATTAACATGACATGTACGTTATACCTTTTGTAGTTACCCCACAGTCCTTGATATTCTATTGTTACCCACCTCCCCCCCGCCACCCTGATCTTTGTTCTCTTTGCTTTTCTGTTTTCAAGGATTCTCTTGATGATTATCCTTCAGCTCAGAGATTCGTTTGTCAGCTGTGTCTATTCTACTAAGAAGCCCATCAAAGATATTCTTCATTTCTTTTAGTGTTTTTGTTTTTATTGCTGACATTCCTTTTTGGTTCTTTCTTAGGATTTCCATGTGCCTGCTTACATTGCCTATCTGTTCTTGTATGTTGTCTTACCCATTACCATCCTTACTATATTAATCATGCTTGTTTTAAATTCACAATATGATAATGTCAACGTTTCTGTTCTATTGCTTGCTCTGTGACTTCAGATGGTGTTTTGATTTTTTTTCCTTTTGGCATGCCTTGTAACTTTTTCTTAATAGCCAGACCTGATATAGTGTGTAAAGTGGCCTGCTGTAAATAGGTCTTAGTAATGTCGTTGTGAGGTATGGAGAGAAAGGAAGCGCTCTATAGTCTTGTGATTAGGGCTCACTCTATTAGTGAAACTGTGCCTCTGGATTGTGAACTTCATGGAGTTTCTTAGTTTTTCTCAACCCCCTTAGGTAGGACAGGGTGGTTAGACTGGAGTTAGTATTTCCATTCTCCCACATGGAAGACTAGAGGAGACTGAAGTTGGTTATTTTCCTTCCCCAGATCAGTTGGGCTCTGATAATATCCCAGCAGATTATGCTGGGGTTAACTAGTTTCCCCCCAGGAAAGGTCTTGTTAAGAAGAACAGAATGCCCTGGCATATTGCAAAATGGTTCCTTTTTTGCTCCTTGCTGGGAGCATGAAAACACAAGGGACTTTTTCTCTGGTGTGTGCTGTGGAAACCTGGTTGAGTTTCTGGAGGTACATCTCATGGTGTTGTGGGACCCCGATAACTGAGTTCCCTAGAGACTTTAAATCTCAAGCTTGTCCACACTGAGCCTCTATCACTTTGTCAATTACAATTCAGATTTTCTTACCACAGCCTTGATTCCCACCTGTGAGTCTTCCGTACGTGAGTTTCTGCTCTGATAAGCCATGACTCCCTTTATTCACTTGTCTGTCTCTCCAGTCTTATGGAGAGCAGTTTCCCTGTGTCTTTGCCCGTCTCTTACAAATCTAGGAAGAGTTGTTGGTTTCTCACTCTGTTAGAATTTTACATGCTCTTAGGCTAGAGTGGTGACTTCTAAACTCCTTATTTGTTGGACTGGAAACTGAATGCCAGAAAATTTTTAAAAATAAAAAATTTCAGAGAGAAAGTGATAAAAAGGGTACGAGAAAAAGTCCCAAATATTGAAGTGAGCAAAGGAAATAGAATATATGGTTGGTAGAAGATCACAAAGAAAATCAAAGCAAGGCAACTGAAGTGTAAAAGCTAATTCAAGAAAACTTTCTTGAAAGTTAAAAAAAAAAATTGAAGCTAAATACAGAAATAGCACACTGCATACCTGAGAATGGCAAAAGTATGACTAACACCAAGAAAAGGAAAAAATGTTTCTAGAAGAAAAAGTGCACTTGACTTACAAAGGAGACAAGTTTATCATTAATCACTTCTCATCAACAGTGTTTTATTGAGGGGGAGAAATGAATCAACATAGAGTTGACCCTTGAACAAGGTGGATTTGAACTCTGTGGGTCCACTTATATGTGTTTTTCAATACTAAATACTCCAGTACTACACCATCCGTGGTTCTTTGAATCAGCAGGTGTGACACCATGGACATGAAGGAACTGTGGATATGGAGTACCAAATATAAGTTATACCTGAATCTTCTACTGTGTGGAGGGTCAGGTCCTCAACCTTTGTGTTGTTCAACCTTTGTATTTAAAATTAGGGAAAAAAGAATGAGCCAAAGATTTTACACCCAACAAAGCTAATATTTAAGTATAAAGGGCACAATAGTTATCAACATGTGAGTGTTCACAGAGTATTGTTTGCGTGAGCTTTTCCTGAAAAATCTACTAGAGAATGTATTGTAGATGACTGAGGTGATGAAAAAGACACCAACATAAAACTTAAGCATTAAATAAACAGATGCTTGTAGAATTAGGACTAAGGGGGAAAGTGTACAGTGTATAATGACAGTATTTTCTGACAGTGTAGATGTAACAGATCTGTTTTTTACTGGGGAAATAGAGCATATACAAAAATTTTAAAATATTTTTGATAATCATATTGGTGGTAATATTAATGGCTGTCATTCTGAGATTGTTGCTGTGTAACATGGGATAAAACAAATCATTTTGAGATGTTCTAAGTCTATTGTGCTTTTTGCTTTTAAGAACCAGAATTCTCAGAATGGATGAAAGAAGATTCCAATGTTTAGAGAAGTGGTTGAATTTGTAGTGTTGAATTTGAATAGAAGGTGTCAATATGCATTTCTGAGATTTTTTTTCTTTGAATTGATAGTATTTCCTAGTTTATTCCACCGAAAAGTCCAAGAAAATATGTCTAATTTAGCAAACAACAACTCTAGCACTCAGACTCTGGTTCTGAAATACCATTTTTCTATAAAATAAATTATTCTTAGAGAAATAAGTCTGAGGTAGAAAATTTGTGAAATGAAACTGGAACATCTTTTATAACAAGGAAACTATAAAAGACTTCTAGGATCATGTCAAAAAGACACAGAGCGTCCCACTGG
The DNA here is from genome assembly GCF_963930625.1 of Muntiacus reevesi. Lineage (NCBI taxonomy): Eukaryota > Metazoa > Chordata > Mammalia > Artiodactyla > Cervidae > Muntiacus > Muntiacus reevesi. The sequence goes on along the minus strand of NC_089253.1, from coordinate 115,322,049 downwards.
CCAAAGATGGAACAATTTGACCTTCAATGTTGAGAAAAATTGAAGCCCATCATGTATGTTTAATCCTTGATTTGATAATGATATTAAAAAGAATTATCTTCAGAGAATTATAGAGAACTAATTCATTATCTTGTAAACTAGGAAACAAAGGAAAAGAATCAAGCATTTACACTGATTTTTATATGAATGATATCTCTGGGTATATCCACATATTAAATGAGGGACAGAGTTTCTTACAGAGTTGTTCTAGCTACAGAATGAAAAAGAAGCAATAGAATTAGATTATCACCCTTTTGTAACCCTCAATGGATGGATACAAGAATTAAACATCAATGGCTGCTAAGATTATGAAAAGAAAGACAACCAGACATTTTGTGACTATGTTGCTAAACACCACCTGGCGTCTTCATGAAGGGGTCCAAAACTGGTCTGATACTTAGCTGGACTGAGCTCGCCATTTGCTGGGAACACAGAAGTCATAGGAGTGTGAACTTTCCATAAGTGTGTAGTCAGCAGGGACTTCCCCGTTGGTTTAGCGGGTGAAGAATCTGCCTGCAGTGCAGGAGAGGCAGTTTGATCCCTTTGTCGGGAAGATCCCCAGAAGGAGGGCACGGCAACCCACTCCAGTATTCTTGTCTGGCCAATTACATGGACAGAGGAGCCTGGCAGGCTACAGCCCATGGGGTCACTAAGAGCTGGACATGACTGAAGCGACTGAACACGCACATGCATGTAGTCAGCAACGTCAAGACATTGGGAACCTATATGTCAAATTTTCTGGTCTTCAACAGATAATTTATAAAGATATGAAAATGATGGAGATGAATGGAGATATGAAAATGCTAGGTGAAAAGAAACATACTGAAGTTTTTAAGGGCACATCTAAACAACAGTATCTAGAGATACACATTTAGGTGATAAAATGATTCTTTTAAATGCAAAGAAGTTAAAATTATAACACGATAACTGTTCCTTTGGGGGAAAGGGGGGATTATGATTGGGTGGAGTGCATGGAGGGACTTCTTGGGGATATTTCATATATTATATATATGTGTGTGTGTGTGTGTGTGTGTGTGTGCATTCTGTGCTTAGTAGCTCAGCTGTGTCCGACTCTTTGCAACCCCATGGACTATAGCCCGCTAGGCTCCTCTCTTCATGTTCAAGATTCTCCAGGCAGGAGAATACTGAAGTGGGTAGCCTATCCCTTCTTCATGGATAATATGTATATACACACAAATATACTGCATAAATAAAAATAAAGTTGCTATTTCTATTTATGTATTTTTCTATAAATGTATAAATAGAAATAGAGGATACTGGCTACCTTGTCCTTTTACTAGATGTAAGTTTCTACAGAGCTTCTGCTAGTTTTCATCACATTAGAAAAAGGCAGTGCTTCCTTGGGCATTTACTGCTATTGGCCAGTAAATACAAAAATATATAATAATGACTGTGAATGAAAAGTGCCTCTTTGATGGTGCTTTTGTATAGTGTACAACCTGTGCAACATTATGAAATGGCCTCGAATCTCTGTTTCAGTTTCATCTCTGTTCAGTATTGTTACGGAAAGGGATTTTTTTTTTTTTTTCCAAACATCCTTTTGGTTTTTGAGGGATTTTACTTCAGTGTAATTTAGCAATCTGGTGGGATAGACAAAGTGCTATTCTAGCTAATATTCCAGTGTTAGAAAGGTTTAAGAGGGCTGAGTGGCTGTGGAGGCAGGAAATTTGATGGTATGGTACCCCTGCTCTGGTTAGCACAAAGGGAGCTCTAGACCCCATCTTGGCCAGGTCCAGAACTTGATTCATCCTAATTCATCAGGTTCAGGGGGGTAGGTCCACATTAGCAAAGGTTCAAAAGATTGTGATATAAATCAGAATGTCAACTGATTAATTTCCTATAATAATAGTAACTGCTAAATGAATGAGGGTACTCACATTATCTCTATTTTCTCCCTACTAGGTAAGTACGGTTGAAGCCAGGAAGTTATGTGGTTTGCAAAGTGAAGTGGATGATCCTAATGGTTGGTGACATACTCATCCCATTCTGGTCCACCCCCGTCTACTCCAGGGAGATACGTGCCAGCTGGACCAAAACACTTGTGTCAACCGTGTCAGCATCATGCAGTATACACGCTTACAAATTCTTGCTTTCTAGTTTATCTTTTCCTCGGCTCCACATAGAGGGAGAAAGGAAACACCTTCACAGTCAGAACATCTGGGTCAACCCTAGTGACGCGTGACAACAGCTGGAGCAGCCTGCTTGCTTCACGTTTAAAGAATTTCAGGTAAATGCATCTAACAGACTTGGACACAAAGGGGAACCAGCAGTGGTTCCTGGTCTTAAGTAGCTTACAGCCTGGTAGGACCAGATTCAAAGATTTTTTGCCCACTTCTACTTGGCATATCTCTATCTGTCTACTATCTGTCTATAGTATGTGTGTATGAGAGAGAGATGGAAATCAGAGAAAGCATCAAAATAAACCTTAGTTTGGCCTGTGTCTGAGCAATGCGAGATTCAGATTACTGGGTCTCTGTCTAAATAAAGTTTTATTGGATTTCTTTTCTTGGGCTTCTGTGTAACAGGACTGAACTATGCCTGAACTCAATCTATAGATTTTCCTAGATGGGATTCTGATTTACTGGGTCCTTTTGGAGGCAGGCCTGTCAGGTAGAAACTTGCTGTCTGGTCATGTATTTAAAGAAATCACAGTAATTTCCTCTGAGGGGGACAGGCACTGAGGAAGGGTCTACACCTCTCCACGCTTCCTTTCATAGTGTGGGTCTGTGTGGTTGAGTTTGGCTGCTCTTGTTTGTTGGTGGTTTTTTTTGTTTTTTTTTTTGTTTTTTTTTTTTTTTAATCCAGCCTGGGACAAGGAACTATTGGTGCTGCTCTAGGTTTCTGGGCTTATCCGGCTCTGAGCCCAGGTGACCATGACGTGCAGCCCTCTCCTGTTCTTCGAACCCATCAGCCGCGTGGTCACTATAGTATCTTCTCACATGCCTGCCACCTGGTCTGCAAACAGAGGGTTTAAAATTAAGTGTGCTTTCTGTCTTGGAATTTTGAACTAATCTTTAGAACTCAAATGAGGAGTTGGCTATGACAGTGAAAGAATTAATTTGAAGAGTTGGATGCTTAAAAAAAAAAATAAAGACTTAAAAGCCCCATCCGTTAAATATATTGGACCTGAAATGGAGATGATTGTGTGTATTTTGGATTTAAAAGAGTTTTGTAAAGAAATTTCTTTTCCATGAGTTTTTTGTTTAATTGCCTGGCAGGGTGGGAAATCCCAACACAACAGCATGGAACTGGGGCATGAAAAGCAGCAAGTGAAACGGATTTATGAAGCCCATAAATAAAAATGAAACTCAGTTCATTGTCCAAATTGAGTGGAAAGGCACAATCTATCCCAAGTCTGATAAGTAGAAGAATGGGACACACATAGGGGAAGTTCTTTCCATTTTAATAAGGCCAGATAAAGGTAACATTACTGAGGAGCTTCAGAAAAAGAGACATTTCCTTTTGCCAAACTTGACCAAGGAGGCATGTTACCCTTCTCTATGCTATGGGGGGAAATTGCACACTTTTCCAAAAAAAAGTATAATTGACTGCATGTTTAAACAGTGCCCCCAAATAAGCATTTTCCTATAAAGGCAAGAACAGTGAAAAGAATGAGAAAAAGCAAAGACCAAAGTGGCGGTCAAGGTAGGAGATTTTCATACTTCTGGAATTTGAGGCATTGCCAGCCCATTACTGTCCTCTTCTAAGAAGCACATTGGTACTTCACTGTTCTTCAAAGACTGTTTATTCCTGTAGAAATGGATCAGATAAGACAGAGGTGAACATCAGCTGTGAACAGCTATAGTTTAAAAAAAAAAGTATGATGGAGAGTGCTTGTAACTTGAATGGCAGGATATCTGTGCTCTGTGGCTCATCAGTGAGGCATGGGCCACAATCTGCTTCCTACTCCTCTTTGATTACCAGCCCCTCCTTATCTTGTATGTCAATTCAGCCTGTTCTCTTTCCAACTAAATTTCTGGGTTTCTTAGATTTTTTTTCTTTGTAGCTTTTTGCTGGTCCATTATCAGCCTCTTCCTGGGCCTGGTTGTGACAAGGGCAGGTATACCAGTTGGTTGGTATAAGTTAAGAACCCAATCACTAGTCATAAAACTAGAGGGAAGCCAGTGGGCTTATAAAGGCATCAAACCCAGGCATGAAATTACCATCTTTAACATGGAACTAAAAACTCACTCATCAATCATTTAATAAACATTTTGAACACTTGTACTACTCATCCTGCTAGGCATTTACATGATTCAAAGATAAATTAGACCTGGCTCCCGCCCTTGGTAATCCCATAGCAACGGGCAGAGTCCTCATTTCCTCCCTCAGTGTTCATCAACACCCCCAGGCCACTCCAAGAAACATTCAATCTAGGTAAAAATGGCATGTTTGCTTTGAAAATGTGGCTTCCAGACAAGTTCTCTAAGCCCCTTCCAACTGGATTGCTCCCTAAACCTGTCTTATAAATAGAAATTCTGAAGCTACACTGGGTGTGCATTGAAAATACACTCTGGCAACTAAAGGGCTGCATAATCAAACCATCTCTTCATCCATCTCTTTATTCATGCACAATTCAAGGCTGAAGAAGACCAGTAGATTCCCTCCCACTTTTCTGTGCAAACTTTTGGAAACATGGTGTTAACTTTTGCACACTGGGGAGAAACCACCCCTCTCTGGAAGATGATGAAATTTCTTCCACTGTTTCCTCTTGCCCTTTAGCTTCAAGAATTGACTCTTCAGCAACTTAACCCACTGGATTGAAAACATGTCCAATGCAGACTCCTGGATTTGACCTTTCTTGTTTGGTGTTCTATCCTTGGATCACTAAAGACTGGCTGGGAGGAGCTTCTCACATGGTGAGAATGTGACTACTTAAATTACTGCAAAGAGAAGAACTTTACTGGTAGATAAAGCAAGATATGTACCAATGAAATAGAGGAAGAATCTTCACTGAAAATTGGAGTCCAGAGAGACCAAAGTCACCCTGTTTACACTGAATAAGTGAGAGGCACTTCTTTGCAAAGGATCAGAGTATTTTGACTACAAGAAAGAGGTTCCCTGTTATGTGAAGGGGAAATTCCACTGGGCAGAACGCTCCCACACCATTCTGCTTTTGTGATCTGATTTTGAGTTCACCAAGTAGCCTTCTGATTAATAACTCAGCTTTCTTTCCTAAATACATTGATATTGGGAAGGGAGAGGAAACATGAGAATTCCAAGCTCTAAAAGAGACTTTCTTAACTCCTCTGTTAAAGATTAGAAAATTAATACACTGATTTATAGGCTAATTATATGTGAATTTGGTACGAATATGTTCATCTGTAAGAAAACCTGGTTGGTGAGGTGGGGATGCATCTCTGGAACATGTTGCCCGAGGTGCTTGAGAACCCCTTTCCTGCGACCTCCCTATGGCGTCTTCCTAGGTGCTGCCCAGAATCCGGTATGCTCCCCATTACTTTTCACTCAAGGAGGAGACTGTCCATCAGACTGTGTGCTAGTTAGGTTGTGGGGTTTACAGGTTTTATGTCTTTCTCCTCCTTACCACCTTAAGATAGACGATAATTTCCTAAAAGGAAGTGGAGTCGTCAGTAGTATTATGCAAATTAACATAATCATGAAGAAACAAAGGAAGAACTGCAGGCCCTCTTAAATCATGATGGGGTAATTGTTTGGATTTGCTGGTGTAGACTTGACCAATGAGTACTCCTTATATAGTGTTCTTTGCAAAAGAGGGAAAAAGAGAGAAACCTCACCATTAAAATCAGGCCAATCTCCTCTTTGAATAACTTTGACACAGATGAGGGAAAAACCCAGAAGGAAAAATTTTAAAGTTTACTTCAGGTTGAAAATTTCTAATTCTACCACTTTTGTGTGTGTGTTGTTGTTTGATAGACATGACAGCATCTCCTCATTATTATGGAAAATATAGGGTTGGTGGTAATTACTATCTGAATATGAATGGGAGCAGAAGTGGGCATAGCCTGCACTGGCCTTTCTTTGACAAGGTATAACTTTCTTCTGAATTTCTGTGTTAATTAATGCTTATTTAAAAACCACTTTAATTGGTAGTAAACACCTCAACTTTTTGTACTCATTAAAATGCAGCCATTGATGTGTGATGGATTTTTTTTTTTAAAGCTTAATTAACTTTCCTTCTGTATATATAACCTATAATAATGACAAACATATTGGGAAAAAAATTACCCCTGCTTTTTCCCCCCACTCTCCCTACCCCCATTATAAAGACATTTTTAGCTATGGATGCCTTACTTTGTTAGGATCAGATGCCATTAACTTGGCATTTTGGAGAAGAGTAGGTGGCAGGAAATCAAAGCTTGTTGAGACATTGGTCATTTCTAAACCAAATACTCATGTTTCCACTGGAGAAACAGGCAATTTTTTTTTTAAGTAAAGAAAAAGTTAAAAAAAAAAAAAGTCAATGTTCTAGATGACTCAAGACTTACCTTGAGTACCTTTGGGGAAAACATAGAATTCTAACGATGTTCTTGGAAATCTTTTCTTAGAGTGGTTATAATTGTGTGTGTGTTAGTCTCTTAGTCATGTCTGACTCTTGGTGACCCCATGGACTGTAACCCACCAGGCTCCTCTGTCCATGGAACTCCCCAGGCAAGAATACTGGAGTGGGTAGCCATTCCCTTCTCCGGGGAATCTTCCTGACCCAGGGATTGAACCTGGGACTCCCACATTGCAGATAGATTCTTTACAGTCTGAGCCACCAGGGAAGTAGGAACTAGTACATGCCTACCCTTTTTCATTAGGAGATGTGATTACTGCTAAGATAATATAATTGTGTTAGAGAAAAAGCCTTAATAGTCTCACTACCCTAACACAACAATGATTTTCAATTGTTCATTATCCCCTCGCGTTCTTTGTCCACAAGAGTACAAAGTGGTCAAACAGTAAAACCACAGTCAGCAGGTATAGAAGGAAGTTGACCAGAGCATCAGTAAGATGGGAAGAAGTAGAGGAATGAAGAGGAATAGATCTGTGGTTTAACAAGCATTGGATGGGAAATTTGGGTTTTATCAAGAATTGGGGACCAACAGCTACAGGGCCATGACATATGAGGACCACTGAAGGAAATTTTTAGTTACTTAGAGTCTCTTAGAATTCTTCTTTGTCAACAGGGAGAGTAAGTCTTAATCATTTGATCAGATTGATTTGCTCCCTCAAATTATCTAACTCCTGTCAAATTGCAGTCTCAGACCCATTAGTGAGGAGTGCTATCAGAATTCTAATATTTAATTTAATATATACAAAATATTGTAATATGTAAATAATATAAAACTGCTAATGATATATTTTACAGTCTTTCTTCTCACACTGTCTTCAAAATTCTGTTTAGATTTTATGTATTTTTTAAAAACGTATTCATTTATTTATCTTCGGCTGTTTTGAGCCTTCATTGCCGCGTGCTGGCTTTCTCTAGTTGTGGCGAGTGGGGGCTCCTCTTTGCTGTGGTGCACAGGCTTCTTGTTATGGTGGCTTTTTCGTTGTTTCAGAGCATGGGCTCTAGGCAGGCAGGCTTCAGTAGTTGTGGCGCACAAGCTTAGTTGCTCTGTGGCATGTGGAATCTTCCTGGACCAGAGATGGAACCCATGTCCCCTGCATTGGCAGGCAGATTCCCAACCTCTGAACCACCAGGGAAGTCCCCAGTTTAGATTTTAGATTTGTAACACATTTCAATCCAAGTACTAATTTTTTTTTCAGATGCAGAATTTTCAATAGTTAATGGGAAGCACAATCGTATCCAAACAATCAAGTTATTGGTAAAATATTTTCTATGGCTTCAGGTTTTTAATTTAAATGATTTAGAATTGAATAAAATGATTATTTCAGTTCTTCGGTTGCAATAGCCACATTTCAAGAGCTCGATAGCCACATGTGCCTTGTGGCCATTGGCTCGAAGGTGGCTCTGTTGGGTGGAGTCCCACCCAGATTCAAGGAAAGAAAATATAAATCCCACCTCTCAATGAAAGAAGGAGCAAAATTTTTTTTTAATGTGAGAACAGAAATATGGTGATAATCTGCTCCAAGTTCCCTTGGTTTATTCTCCATGTTTCATAGTGAAGACTTTCCTCTAACACCTGTTTACTAAAACCAAAGCCCTTAGAGTTTGGTTGCAAGGTCTGTGTGTGGGGCCAGACTTATCTGTTGGTAGACGTCACTGAAGGGTGATTGATGGGAGCAGGTCATCTTACTGGGGATGCATCCCAGATCAGCATCTTTGATTGTCCTTCTTAGTTCGGGTTCTTCAGAGAAGAATCAGTTTCCTTAGTGTGTATGAGCCTAGCTATCAGTGTTCACCTAATGCCATTGTGTCAGTAAAGCATCTCACCTCTTCCTTCTGTAGCACCTGGTGTCTTCATGAGAGCCACTCTGATCTAATAATGCAAAAATTAAATCTCCCAAATTCACGGAGTTGGGGAGGAGTGATCTCTGGGTTGCCAAGGTAGGACTGGGGAGCAGCCAACTCTCCCCTCCTAACCCCACCCCTCACCCTGCCTCCTGAGGAAGGCCCCCGAGCCTCCCTGGACCTCTACTGTGAAGCAACCCCATTTTGGGGCCTCCTCTCTACAGGCTCTTAGGTGTCATATTTTTCCACTGCACTGAACCAGTTATCACTCATGCATCTAACCTTCCATCCCCAAAATGTTTGGAAAGAGTTGTAAACTGTCTTCTCCTCTCCTGTTTTCTTTGTCTTTTGTTCCTTTGCTCATTATTTTAGCAGGGTATAGGAGGAAAGCAGAGATAGATTTAAGGAAGCAAAGCTCCCATGTCCTGCTAATACATATGGCAATGGCACCAGAAAGATTGTCAGGCCATTTGGTTCCCCAGAACTCCTAGATGTTGGGGTCAACAGTTGTGCTACTTTTGAAACAGACTCAAAGACTTAGAGAACAAACTGATGGCTGCCGGGGGAGATGAATGGAGGGAAGGGATAGTGAGTGAGTTTGGGATGGACGTGTACACACTGCTATGTTTAAAATGGATAACCAACATGGGCTTGCTGTATAGCACATGGAACTCTGCTGAACGGTATGTGGCAGCCTGAATGAGAGGGGAGTCTGCGGGTAGAACGGACACATGTTTATGTTATGACTTAGTCCCTTTGCTGCTCACCTGAAACTATCATAACATGTTTGTTAATTGGCTCTAACCCCAAAACAAAATAAAAATTTAAAAAGAAAACAATTTTGCTGCTTCTAAAATTAAAATTTAGCATGAGATTTCACTATAAATTACAGTCCATATAATGGCCAGTCAAGAAGTATTCACTGGGCAGCTAGTAGACGCTAAACATTGTCATGGCCCTTGGAGTGCAGGAGCAAGCAGGGCAGAAAAGGCATGTAGTTCAGTGCTTCTCAAATTTTTGTGTATGCACATCACCTGGGGGTTTGTTGAAAATGCAAATTCTGTTTCAGTAGATCTACAGTAGGGCCTGAGATTTTCCCAATAGATAAGCCTGTCCACCCACACAGAACTTCCAGTCAGCTTCTGAGCACTTCATTCTCAATGTGAACGGACATTAGAAGAAAGTTCCTAGAATGCAAGATGTTTCCTTTCATTACAAGCTGTGTTCAGGAGTAATATGCTCTGCTCATCTATGCTTTTACAATGTCTCTGCTTGGCCAGAAGTTGGCTAATGGCCTTTTATGGGTTTCTACGTCTGTTTGCCAACAAAGGTCCGTCTGTTCAAGGCTATGGTTTTTCCAGTGGTCATATATAGATGTGAGAGTTGGACTGTGGAGAAAGCTGAGTGCCGAAGAATCGATGCTTTTGAACTGTGGTGTTGGAGAAGGCTCTTGAGAGTCCCTTGGACTGCAAGGAGATCCACCCAGTCCATCCTAAAGGAGATCAGTGCTGTGTGTTCATTGGAAGGACTGATGCTGAAGCTGAAACTCCAGTACTTTGGTCACCTCATGTGAAGAGTTGACTCATTGGAAAAGACCCTGATGCTGGGAGGGATTGGGGGCAGGAGGAGAAGGGGACGACAGAGGATGAGATGGCTGGACGGCGTCACCGACTTGATGGACATGAGTTTGAGTAAACTCCGGGAATTTGTGATGGACAGGGAGGCCTGGCATGCTGCAATTCATGGGGTCACAAAGAGTTGGACACGACTGAGCAACTGAACTGAACTGAACTGAACTGAACGTGTGTTGTATTCACCAGGTCCTAGGGCTGGAAAGGACTTAAGAAGTGATCTTAAGACCCATTTGTAGTGCTTATATTCCTGTTGTGGTTTCCTTATGAGTTAAGCCTCAGCTGCTGAGATTGTTGGATCATGTCTTCATAGTGAGCACCCAACGGAAGGGTTGAGGTGTGCTAGGAGATTAACACGCCAACTGCTCACACTGTGGCTCCTCTGCACAGGGCAGAGGTTTGACCATAGGCGCCCCCTCTCTGTCCCAGGGGTGTTAGAGTCCCTCCAGACGCCTGTGACTGAGATTCAGGCCATCGGGATAGGGAACATGTGTAAATCCATGTCTGATTCATGTCAATGTATGGCAAAAACCACTACAACATTGTAAAGTAATTAGCCTCCAACGAATTAAAAAAAAAAAAAGTTTCAGGCTGGGAGAAACCCAGGATCAGAGTTACTGTAGGTATTCAATTGAAAGTGGTCAAGCAGGAGATGGCAAGAGTGAACAACATTTTAGGAATCAGCAAACTAAAATGGACTGGAATGGGTGAATTTAAATCAGATGACCATTATATCTACTACTTCGGGCTAGAATTCCTTAGATGAAATGGAGTGCCCATCATAGTCAACAAAAGAGTCCAAAAGCAGTACTTGGATGCAATCTCAGACATGACAGAATGATCTCTATTCATTTCCAAGGCAAACCATTCAATGTCACGGTAATCCAAGTCTGTGCCCTGACCAGTGATGCTGAAGAAGCTGAAGTTGACTGGTTCTATGAAGACCTACAAGAACTTCTATAACACCCAAAAAAGATGTCCTTTTCATTATAGGGGACTGGAATGCAAAAGTAGGAAGTCAAGAAATACCTGGAGTAACAGACAAATTTGGCCTTGGAATACAGAATGAAGCAGGGCAAAGGCTAATAGAGTTTTGCCAATAGAATGCACTGGTCAGTGCTCGCTTCGGCAGCACATATACTAAAATTGGAACAATACAGAGAAGATTAGCATGGCCCCTGCGCAAGGATGACACGCAAATTCATGAAGCGTTGCATGTTTTTAAACAAATGGGACCTAATGAAACTTAAAAGCTTTTGCACAACAAAGGAAACTATAAGTAAGGTGAAAAGACAGCCCTCAGATTGGGAGAAAATAATAGCAAATGAAGAAACAAAGGATTAATCTCAAAAATATACAAGCAACTCCTGAAGTTCAATTCCAGAAAAATAAATGACCCAATCAAAAAATGGGCCAAAGATCTAAACAGACATTTCTCCAAAGAAGACATACACTTGGCTAACAAACACATGAAAAGATGCTCAACATCTCTCATTATCAGAGAAATGCAAATCAAAACCACAATGAGGTACCATTACACGCCAGTCAGGATGGCTGCTATCCAAAAGTCTACAAGCAATAAATGCTGGAGAGGGTGTGGAGAAAAGGGAACCCTCTTACACTGTTGGTGGGAATGCAAACTAGTACAGCCACTATGGAGAACAGTGTGGAGATTTCTTAAAAAACTGGAAATAGAACTGCCATATGACCCAGCAATACCACTTCTGGGCATACACACGAAGGAAACCAGATCTGAAAGAGACACATGCACCCCAATGTTCATCGCAGCACTGTTTATAATAGCCAGGACATGGAAGCAACCTAGATGCCCATCAGCAGACGAATGGATAAGGAAGCTGTGGTACATATACACCATGGAATATTACTCAGCCGTTAAAAAGAATTCATTTGAATCAGTTCTAATGAGATGGATGAAACTGGATCCCATTATACAGAGTGAAGTAAGCCAGAAAGATAAAGAACATTACAGTATACTAACACATATATATGGAATTTAGAAAGATGGTAACGATAACCCTGTATGCAAAACAGAAAAAGAGACACAGAAGTACAGAACAGACTTTTGAACTCTGTGGGAGAAGGTGAAGGTGGGATGTTTTGAAAGAACAGCATGTATATTATCTATGGTGAAACAGATCACCAGCCCAGGATGGATGCATGAGACAAGTGCTCGGGCCTGGTGCACTGGGAAGACCCAGAGGAATTGGGTGGAGAGGGAGGTGGGAGGGGGGATCAGGATGGGGAATATGTGTAACTCCATGGCTGATTCATGTCAATGTATGACAAAACCCACTGAAATGTTGTGAACTAATTAGCCTCCGACTAATAATAATAATAAAAAAAAGAATGCACTGGTCATAGCAAACACCCTGTTCCAACAACACAAGAGAAGACTCTACACATGGACGTCACCTGATGGTCAATACTGAAATCAGATTGATTATATTCTTTGCAGCCAAAGATGGAAAAGTTCCATACAGTCAGCAAAACAAGACTGAGAGCTTACTGTGGCTCAGATCATGAACTCCTCATTGCCAAATTCAGACTTAAATTGAGGAAAGTAGGGAAAACCACTGGACCACTCAGGTATGACCTAAATCAAATCCCTTACAATTATACAGGAAGTGACAAATAGATTCAAGAGATTAGATCTGATGTGCAGAGTGCCTGATGAATTATGGACGGAGGTTCATGACATTGTACAGGAGACAGGAATCAAGACCATCCCCAAGAAAAAGAAATGCAAAAAGGCAAAATGGCTGTCTGAGGAGGCCTTACAAATAGCTGTGAAAAGAACAGAAGCAAAAGGCAAAGGAGAAAAGGAAAGATATACCCATTTGAATGCAGAATTCCAAAGAATAGCAAGGAGAGATAAGAAAGCCTTCCTCAGTGATCAGTGCAAAGAAATACAGGAAAACAACAGAATGGGAAAGACTAGAGATCTCTTCCAGAAAATTACAGATACCAAGGGAACGTTTCATGCAAAGATGGGCACAATAAAGGACAGAAATGGTATGGACCTAACAGAAGCAGAAGATATTAAGAAGAGGTGGCAAGAATACACAGAAGAACTATACAAAAAAGATCACGATGGTATGATCACTCACCTAGAGCCAATTATCCTGGAATATGAAGTCAAATGGGCCTTAGGAAGTATCACTATGAACAAAGCTAGTGGAGGTGACGGAATTCCAGTTGAGCTATTTCAAATCCTGAAAGATGATGCTGTGAAAGTGCTGCACTCAATATGCCAGCAAATTTGGAAAACTCAGCAGTGGCCACAGGACTGGCAAAGGTCAGTTTTCATTCCAATCCCAAAGAAAGGCAATACCAAAGAATGCTCAAACTACTGCACAGTTGCAGTCATCTCACACGCTAAGAGAGTAATGCTCAAAATTCTCCAACAGGCTTCAACAGTACATGAACTGTGAAATTCCAGATGTTCAAGCTGGTTTTAGAAAAGGCAGAGGAACCAGAGATCAAATTCCCAACATCCGCTGGATCATCAATAAAGCGAGAGAGTTTCAGAAAAATATCTACTTCTGTTTTACTGACTATGCCAAAGCCTTTGACTGTGTGATCACAACAAACTGTGGAAAATTCTGAAAGAGATGGGAATACCAGACCACCTGACCTGCCTCCTGAGAAATCTGTATGCAGGTCAGGAAGCAACAGTTAGAACTGGACGTGGAACAACAGACTGGTTCCAAATTGGAAAAGGAGTACGTCAAGGCTGTATATTGTCACCCTGCTTATTTAACTTATATGCAGAGTACATCATGAGAAACACTGGACTGGATGAAGCACAAGCTGGAATCAAGACTGCTGGGAGAAATATCAATAACCTCAGATATGCAGATGACACCACCCATATGGCAGAAAACGAAGAAGAATTAAAGAACCTCTTGATGAAAGTGAAAGAGGAGAGTGAAAATTTGGCTTAAAATTCAACATTCAGAAAGCTAAGATCATGGTGTCTAGTCCCATCACTTCATGGCAAATAGATGGGGAAACAATGGAAACAGTGGAAGACTTTATTTTGGGGGGCTCCAAAATCACTGCAGATGGTGACTGAAACCATGAAATTAAAAGACGCTTACTCCTTGAAAGAAAAGTTATGACCAACCTAGACAGCATATTTTTCCAGTAGTCATGTATGGAGGTGAGAGTTGGACTATAAAGAAAGCTGAGTGCAGAAGAACTGATGCTTTTGAACTGTGGTTTGGAGAAGACTCTTGAGAGTCCTTTGGACTGCAAGGAGATCCAACCAGTCCATCCTAAAGGAGATCAGTCCTGAGTGTTCATTGGAGGGACTGATGCTGAAGCTGAAACTCCCAATACTTTGGCCACCTGATGTGAAGAACTGAGTCCTTGGCTAAGACCCTGATGCTGGGAAAGATTGAAGGTGGGAGGAGAAGGGGACAGCAGAGGATGAGATGGTTAGATGGCATCACCAACTCCATGGACATGAATTTGAGCAAGCTCCAGGAGTTGGTGATGGACAGGGAGGCCTGGCGTGCTGCGGTCCATGACTGAGTGACTGAACTGGACTGAACCGACTGAACTGAGAAATTTAATATTGGTAGCTTGTTTCTTTTTGTATCTATGTCCAAATCAGTGGACATGAATTTGAGTAAACCCCAAGAGACAGTGGAGGAACCTGGTGTGCTGTCGTCCACGGGGCCACAAAGAGTTGGACACGACTCAGCAACTGAATGACAACAACCGTGTATGTTTTTTTGCATGTTTCCCCTCCCACTAGATCTTTTGCATGTTTGTATTTTAAATATATATTTATATATGTGTATTTCTGTATATATTTTTCCCCTCCTGCTAGATCTTGGACGCTTAAAAAATTGCCCAAGTTCTAGAAACAGCAATGTCACCCGGAAGCTTGTGAGAATCCCAGGCCCTACCCTGGGACAGAATTTGTAGTTTTCATAAGATCCCCTGGTGATGTGCAGGCATATTTAGGAAGTTGGAGAAACACTGCATGATGTGGCTTTTCTGCTCTGTTTCCCTCAAATGTTGGCAGTGATGGCGCATGTTGGCTGTCCAGGAAGCACTAGTCGGCTGGTCCTCAGCAGGTCAGGCGGCAGTGTGAGCAGAGGGGTCTCCATGCCATGAGCTCCTGGTGAACTCGAAGACGGGCGGGAAAGGAGAAGGTAAGGAAAAGTCTGCTTGGTGCCTGGGAACTCAAACCTATTTGCAAGCCCCAGGAACAACATCTGGTGTTCCTTACACGATTCATCTCAAAAGTTTCCAGACTGATACTGACCTTTGAGATTCCTCGCGTTCCTAAAGCACTTCTGGAAACTCAGTGCCGTCCCAGACTCCTTCCAGCCCTGAGGGGTCTGGGACATTAGGGCGGATTTCATACCTGCTTGGCTGCCTGAGCCCCGGCCTGTGGTGCAGCCCTAGGGCGGGGCGGCCCCTTCACCAGACAGGGCTGGGTGTCTCCTGACAAAGGTCAGTGTAGGATGGGCCAGAGGCCTGGAGAATCCAGCACGTTCCTCCCAGCCATGCTGAACTATTTTATGAACCCCTGGGTTTCAGAAGAGCTAACTTGAGGATAGTCTTATTTTACCAAAAGGTTTTGTAAATAATTTAACAACAAGGCTCTGAATAATGTTTTGTATTTAATTGGTATATCAACTGAAAAAAAAATAAAAATAAAACACCCCTTTGACAGAGCTATCATGTTGCTCAATAAAGACAATTGTTTAGGATTGTATTTAGGCAGTATAGAAGGTTGAGCCAAAGCTTTCCTCACCCTAGAACATACCCTGGAATAATTAAAATCACTGAAGTCCTGATACAAATTCGGTTTGTTTAAAAAAGTTTTCCTCTAATTTAAAATCATATATTCATTAATAAGAACGTGAAGGGCGCCGCGTCCCTCCCACCTGCCCGCCAGCCGGGTTTGCAGCGCCCAAAAAAAAAAAAAAAGAACGTGAAAATGTAGACACTTTCAAAGAAGAAATAAAAAGAACTCATCACTCAGAGATAGTCAGTGGTAACCTTTTAAATATATTTTCTTCTAGTCTTTTTATGCATATAATGTGTTGTTATATAAAATTGAGATGATTCTGTTTAGAAGGTTTTGCATCTTTTTGTTTATCTAACATATTATAAGCTATTTTCACATCCTTTGAGACATTCTTTGAAAATATCATTTTGTTTTACCCTTGATATTCTCTTACATGTTTATTCTGTTTTTGTTGTTGTTGCTGTTTTCTTAATGACTCTTCTTTTGCTGATTACTTAGACTATTTCCAATTTTTGCTGCTACTAGTAATGCTATAGTCTTCTTTCCTGGAGCCTGTCTTTGGGAAACAGTCTGAAATCATGCAAACTCTTTACTACTAGATCAAGTCAGGATTTAAGATATACTTTGCAATATACTTGTCAAACCAATTTCTAGAGTAAGGTTCCAGAAACTTACTCCTGGAGAAAGTTGCTCTGGCTTTATGGAACTAGTTGCTTAAAAAGTGCAGAGTCAAAAACCCCAGCTTCAATCAGTTGAGAGTTCTGCTTAGCTCAGTTTGACTCAGCAAACGGGAGGCTGTGCCCATAGCTGAGCTTGAGGGAGGCATCGAAACAGAGAGTAGAAGTTAGGAGTGGCAGCTGGGGGTTCAGTTAGATGGCATCAGTGTTTCTGATGTCTTGGGTAAGGACAAATCCCATTGCCAAGTGCATTACCACGGATTTCCTGGTAATGGATTCTTCTGGCTATCTTTCTTTGTCCCTACCAGCTCCCCTCTTCAGAGTCTCCTTCTGAAGAGGCCCTTTCTACCTTCACCTCTGTTCTGCTTTGCTCTTCCATCAACTATTTTTTTAAAAAAATATTTATATACTTGTTTGGCTGCTCCAGGTCTTAACTACAGCACATGGAATCTTCAATTTTCTTTGTGGCATGTGGGACCTAGTTCCCTGACCAGGGATCGAACCCAAGCCCCCTTGATCAGGAGCACAGTTTTAGTCACTAAACTTCCCAGGGAGGCCTCTCATCAGCTGTTTTGACCTGTAACTTTTGAGAATCAGGTTGCTGCTCTTAAATTGCACCGGAGTGAGATTAGGGGACAGGTATTCCATCACAACTGACAGACCTCATCATTACTGTTTTAGGATAAGCTGCTGCTGCTGCTGCTGCTGCTGCTAAGTCGCCTAAGTCATGTCCAACTCTGTGCGACCCCATAGACAGCAGCCCACCAGGCTCATCTATCCCTGGGATTCTCCAGGCAAGAACACTGCACTGGGTTGCCATTTCCTTCTCCAATGCACACATGCATGCTAAGTCGCTTCAGTCGTGTCCAACTCTGTGCAACCCCATGGACAGCAGCCCACCAGGCTCCTCTGTCCCTGGGATTCTCTAGGCAAGAATACTGCAGTGGGTTGCCATTTCCTTCTCCATAGGATAAGCTAGGTAATGCTATAGTAACCAGTAGCAGCAAAAGCTTAGTGCCTTTACATAATCAGGTTTCTTTCTCACTCAGGTGGCTGTCATTCAATGGAGTATGACCCAACAGTCCAGCCTGCTTGGATTTTATGGCACCTTGATATTAAAACATGATTTCAGGATGACCAAGGCAAGTGATGAGTACACAGAAAATTGAGTATCATCTAAGTGCTTCAACCTGGATGTGACACAGAGTGATAGTTTTTGGATCAAAACCAAGCACATGACCTCACCTGATTACCTGGGGTTAGGAAAATGTGATTGTCTGTATGTTCAGAGGGGAAAGAGAACTGGAAATATGGGTGAGCATCATGATGTCTATCTGAATTACCACAAGAGAGAGAGGGAGAGAGAGATCTTAAAATACAGTCCAAACACAGTAATTAGAGAAAAACATCATTATTAAATATGTGTAAGCAGCACCGATAAATAGTGACTTATGAGAGCATCTATTATATAGCCTTTATATTTCAAATAGAATTTGTTGTTTACAAATATGTGAAGCTGTATGCCCCACAGTGAGAACAACATAAAATTAACTTGGATGTCATTATGGAGCTCAAAGTAACCCAAGAATCTACTTATATTTTCTATACAAATTGCAACATTTAAAGGGAGAGCATTATGATTTAGCTAATTGTGAGGGGACCACAGACATGTTTTAATCTGTGTGCCATGCTGTTTCACTGGTAAACTTCTTAGAACTCAACCGCTGCGTTGAGTAGGACTCTAAGTCAGCCTCTAGGCTCAGGGAAGAAGAGGGCAGGAATCCATGCCTTCAACAGACATTTACAAAGCACTGCTGAGCGAGCTCTCCTCCGAGTGCCGATGCCCGCAGCTCACGTGGAGCTATCAGCATTCTTTAGTGGTGTCTGTCATGGGATGCCTGCGTGCACACACGTGTGTGTGTGTTTATGTGTGTGTGTGTGTCTTGTGGGTCAGGGAAGTGGAGGCACGTTATTGTCTACATACTTCCGTCTCTGAGCTAATGTGACTATCGTTAGTGCCACATTAATTCAAGCAGTAGAAGTAACTCTAATCGGCTCGCTCTCACATGCACTCCCATAAGAAGGATGTAAGTTTTGAAGTGCTTTCTCCTGATCATGACGAGTCCCACAGAACTAACCACATGCTTCCTCCCTGTGACATGTGTTTTCAGGGAAAATAAAGGTGTTAATGGAGCACCATCTCCTTTTATGTTTCTCTTTCCCTAACTTACTCTTCTGGATGCTAAGTAAAACTTTATTCTTATTAGGTCCCAGATTCCATTGCCTTACACAGAGTTTTCTCTTGTCTTAAATACTTAAACTAGCAAATGGGCATGATACAAACGTCCCTCCTCTGCTTCCTCTAAGTTTTTTTTTTTTTTTTTAAATTCACCCAGGATGGATGCCACCTTACCTCATCAATTGCTTTAGGGGAAGTAGTGTTAAGACCTGCAGGATCTCCAAAGGGACTCATTTTTGGCCAGGACTCTGGGATGGGTTCCCCATAGAATCTGTACTATGTAACTCAAGTGAAATGGTAAATGGGACAAGAGAGCCCCAGCAGGACCTCCATGGTCAGTTCACCAGTTCTCTCTGCTCCCATCAGTATGCCTCTGCTGGCTCCCCCAGCCTCTTAAATTCCAGAGAGCATGGGACTTGCTCGGGACCTTCTCATGGTGCTATGGGCAGCAAGTCAATACTGTGCCAGCTCTGAGTAGTAAAGGGCTGTATAATGACTGTGGGCTAGTGCCAAAACT
Source organism: Muntiacus reevesi (assembly GCF_963930625.1). Lineage (NCBI taxonomy): Eukaryota > Metazoa > Chordata > Mammalia > Artiodactyla > Cervidae > Muntiacus > Muntiacus reevesi. Next base: position 115,302,754 of record NC_089253.1, on the reverse strand, counting down.
TATAAAGAAAAAAGAATTTATTTACAAGGGAAAATAGTAAGTACATTGTTCCACATTTTTCTTCATCCTTATTATCTATGTCTATATAATAAATATGATAAGTCTAGGGACAGATTTTCCAAAATATTTTCTCAATTGGGGGTCATGGAATATTTTGGGTCTTAGTTGTGAAATATAGGCTTAGTTGCCCCAGAGCATGTGGAATCTTAGTTGCCTAACCAGGGATCGAACCCGTGTCTCCTGCATTACAAGGCAGATTCTTAACCACTGGACCACCAGGGAAGTCCTTGCATGGAATATTTAATACTCATAATTATAATACACACACATAAAATTTGCAGTGTTAGTCACTCAGTCGAATCCGACTCTTTGAGACCCCTGGATTGTAGCCTGCCAGGATCCTCTGCCAATGGGTTTCTCCAGGCAAGAAAACTGGAGTGGGTTGCCACTGCCTTTTCCAGGCGATCTTCCCAAGCCAGGAGTCGAACCATGCCCCTATTGCAGGCATATTCTTTACTGTCTGAGCCACCAGGAAGCTAGGTATTAAAATGCAATGCCTATCTATTAAATAACATTTCAGACCCATTATGGGAAACTTTTTAAAGCTGTCTTATTGGGGTAAGGATCCTTTTGTTCTCTGAGTATTCATTATCCGAGTCCGCAGTTGCATCTGGAAGGAAAAGCCAATCTAACAAAGAAATTCTTGGTAATAATGTGACCACTTACAAAGTCAGTCTTCACTCAAACAACCCTCCCTGTTTAACACTGGAGTTTTAACCCTGCCCATGGGGTCAATATCTTTAACATTTTTGGCTCTCAGTTCATCTCAGCTAATTTCAGGGTCTTGGAAACATTTGACAACCCTAATGCAAACAAAAAATAAATAGACTGCAGAGTGAAGTTGCAAATCTTGCAGGGAATCCAACTTTTCACCAAGTTGCTGTTAGCCACATGGAGCAAAGCCTTTGCCGATGGAGACCTGGCAGAGCGGGATTAATTGAAAATGGAAGAAGAGACAATTGAAAGGGATGATGACAGTATTGGTATTTGAAAAGAGAATTATTTGTGCCATAAGAACACAGACGTCGTACCTGAGTATTTAAAAAGGATCTGCTTTATATTCTTACTTCATGGCAAAAACGAAGTGAAAAATGTCAGAGTCCCCAGGAAATTCAGACATTTTTAGTCTAGCCATCTCACTTTTGAGATGAAGACCCTGAGAGGGTGTCCAAGGTCATGCCCGTGGTGATGGAGCAGGACTGGACCGCGGGGCCCGCTGACCTTGCCGGTGCTTCCGTCACTCCAGCCAGCCAGTCTGCCTCCTTCTCAGCCCCCACCTCCCACTCACAAGCAGTTCCTGTTGGCCTCTCGTTCAAAACACTCCTGGAGTCTGACCACGTCCCACCCCCCGAGTCTCTCCCTAGATGGCTGCAGGGGCTTCCTCACTGGCCTCCCACTGCCTTCCTTGTTCCTGTGATGTCTCCTCTCCACACAGCAGGCGTCGTGATCCTTTTAAAGCGGGTAATAACCTACACGAGAAAGGAGTCTAAAAAAAGAAGGAATACATGTATATGTATAACTGGATCACTGTGCTGTTTCACCTGAAACTAACACATTATCAATCAACTAGACTCCAATAAGCATTTTTTTTAAAACAAAAAAGGTAAAAAGAAGAAAACAATAGGTCAGACCTTATCTCTCTTGAGCTCTGACCTTCCAGTCGCTTCTGATCTCCCTCAGAATAAAATACCAGGTCCTCCCGACACTATGAAGCCCAGTCCCGGCTTGCTCTCTGATGTCCCCCATCTCACTCTCCTCCTGGACTGTGTTCCACGCCCCCGGGGTTTTTGTCCTTCCTCAACTCCCCAGGCTGCCTCCCTGCTCGAGACCTTTCCACTCCTCTTCCCCTCCCCAGAAGGATGGCTGTTCCCCTAGAGATCTCACTTCTTTTCAGTTCTTTTTGCTTGTCCTGAGCACCCGGTTCATTTTTTGATGGGGGAGAGGGCTGTTTACTTTTTAACTTTTATTTTATATTTAGAGCATAGATTTTAGGAGTATAGTTAGGAGTCTAATTGAGTAACAATGTTGTGTTAGTTTCAGGTGTACCCCAGAGTGGTTCGCTTATACATACACATATATCTCAGACTTCCCTGGTAGCTCAGATAGTAAAGAATCTGCCTGCAATGCGGGAGGCCCGGGTTCGATCCCTGGGTAGGGAAGATCCACTGGGGAAGGGAATGGCTGCATATGCATATATGTACATATGCATATATCTATTTTTTCAACTTATTTTTCCCATTTAGGTTATTATAGAATATTGAGTAGAGTTCCTGTGTGATACAGTAGGTCCTTGTTGGTTATCTGTTTCAAATACAGCAGCGTGCACATGTCCACCCCAAACCCCCAAACTCAAACCCCCCAGACTTATGGTTTATTCCTACAGAGAAAACTTGTGGTTACTAGGGCAGTGGGGGAGAAGGGCGGGGGAGGGATAGATTGGGAGTCTGAGCACCCGTTATCAAAGAGCACTTCAGGGCTTCCCTGGTGGCTCAGTAAAGAATCCACCTGTCAGTGCTGGAGACACGGGCTTGATCCCTGATCTGGGAAGATCCCACATGATGTGGAGCAACCGAGCCCATGTGCCACAGCTGCTGAGCTGGAGCTCCACGGAAAGGGACGCTGCTGCCCTGAGGAGCCTGAGCGCCGCAGCCAGGAGTAGGCGGGCGGTGGCTGCGTCTAGAGAAAAGCCTGTGCGCAGCAACGAAGACCCAGCAAGCCAAAGATAAAGAAATTCATACGACGATTTATAAATAAATAAGTAAAAGAGCACTTCACATTGTCATCCTCTTCTACGGAATGTTTCTTCATTGGGAAGATGATCGAGGCCTCATATACATCCTGATACGTCTATTACCTGCCTTACCACATCAGAGCTGAAGTTCTGTGTTCACTGCAGGCTTTTAATCTATGCACCAGGTACCTGCGTCCCCTTTGTTTGCAGACACTGTTAGAACACGGAAGCTGCTGGGAGATGCTAAATAAGTACTCCTTGGGTAAACAAAGAAATAAGCTGAATGATGAAGTAAGTTATATTATCTATTCTGAGGTTACCTACAGGAAAACTGTTTTAAAGGTCAGACTGTTTGCCAGATTTCTTCCCCCAAGAGCATTTCATCTTGCAGTGCATTTATCTGTCCCTGTGCTGCTTGACAGGGTGACGCCTCACCTTGGGAATTGGAAGATCATCAGGTACCTGCTTTTCAATCTTTTGGTGAAGAAATAGGGGCAAAATCACTCATTTGGAGCTTCAGGATCACAGACTTGCAAGGGCACTGGGGGTCCTGCTCACCTAGAGCCGTTGGGGCTGGGAAGAAATCACTGTACTCACGTGGCTGAGGACTTTTTAAAAAATTAAAGTGTAGTTAGTTTACCATGTTGTGTTAGTTTCAAATGTACAGCAAAGTGGTTCAGTTGTATATATACATATGCATACATACATCTATATATACAATTACTTCTTCAGATTCTTTTCCATGATAGGTTTCATTACAAGATAAATAGTATAGTTCCCTGTGTGCTGCAGCAGGTTCTTGTTGTTTATTTTATATATAGTAGTGTGTATATGTTAATCCCAAAATAGGATTAAAAATTTTTTTTTTAATTTAGAATATCAGCAGCTGTTTAGGTCAGAGATTACCTATGTAGTTTCTAGGCATTTGACCCTTTTTGTTCTCCTGTATTTTGTCAGAAGGAAGAAGGGCTCTTCCCCCTAAGTTGTCAGACTTCTAGTGAGAAGAGAGGTTGAAATTCCTGTTCAAAATCAGCTTCCTTGGATTTCTTTTCTTACTTTTTTGTTGGTGGGCATGGGGTTGGTGGTGGATTGGAGAGTTGGGCAGAGGAGGGAAGCTTGCAAGTTCAGATGAGTGTACTGTTTGGGGCCATTCATTTTGAAAGTTTGGAAAACATTTAAGGACTGAGAATTTTCTTTCTTTAATTATCAAATTAGTGTGGGATAAAGGAGGGAATGGGTGAGGTGAGGAGATGGGGAACTCAGCTCAGCTGAAAGAGGTTAGGCCAGATGTCAGGAAAAAACCCCAAGAGAGGCGGGTGTCCGCGGGGATGGGGGAAGCGGGGGTGTCACCCTCACTTGGAACAGTTGGGTCACTCTCTTCTCAGGGGTGAGGGTGTCTGGGAGCAGAAGGTGACTCAAGGTGACCATTTAGCTTTTATAACCCTGGATCCTGGGTTATTCCATGAAATTTCAGGGTCAGCAATACCTAATTCACTTTGGTGGCAATTGATCTGACAAATTGGCACATGGAAGATTTTCAGCAAAGAAACACCTATGGTATTCCCCAAGCACAGACTCAGCTTGGGCGAGTTTGGAGAACGGAGCTGAGACTCCATCTCCTGCCCTTGGCTTTGCCCCGTAAACCCTTGCCTACAGTGCTCTGCAGCGGGGAATTTCCTTGTGCTACCGAATGAAAGCGAGCTGGCCCTCTCTTCAGTCCTCCATCCTGATGGAAAGACGAGGGAGCCTACTAACTGCCATCTCGAGCAGCTTCCCCAGCCCCACAACGTGAGGACAGGGTAATGATGTCCAATTTTGCACACTTCAGATCCATTAGTAGCAATTACCTTTCTCGAGGTGTTTTGAGTTAGTTTTAACATAGCATTCTTACAGTTGGTGGATAATGACAGTAATAATGTACACAACATTTTCAAGTCGCTGTTTTTAGCTACAATAACACCATTAGTAGGTCTATTTAACAGATGCATTTCATGCTAAAAGTTAAGGTTCTGATGATTTCTTTCCCTTCCCCCAGGCAAATCTCCACTGCTATTTTATTCAGTGGAGATTTTTTGCTCCAAATTTTCAGCAATATTTTATTCTAGGTCTTCCTATTGAAACGAGATGGTTGTGTAACTGGTTTGATCTAGAATGATTAATTGTTTTAGCTCTTCTTTTCATCATATGCAAGCAAAACCCGAAAACTCACAAAAATGGGAAATGTGTGTGTGTTTCCTGAAACTCCTTTGGTAAATCTATGAGAGAGGAATCATGGCTCAGCGGGTAAAGAATCCGCCTACTATGCAGGAGACACAGGAGACGCAGGTTCGATCCCTGGGTCAGGAAGATCCCCTGGAGGAGGAAATGGCAACCCACTCCAGTATTCTTGCCTGAAAAATCCCACGGACAGAGAAGCCTGGCGAACTGTAATCTGAAGGGCTGCAAAGACTTGAATACAACTGAGCAACTAAGAACATAACAGAACACACGAGAGAGATGACTAGGTTTTACATGGTGCCTTCAAGGCAGAGGGATGACCAGTGAGCTGCCCAAAGAAGTCTGTCAGAAGGCCAGGAAGTCAGTCTATTCTCGTGACTCCATCAAGGAGTGTGTGTGTGTGTGTGTGTGTGTGTGTGTGTGTGTGTGTGTGGTGTGTATGTGTGTGTGCTAGCTCCTCTGATAATCCAGATTGTGTTTACTCCTCCCTTCCTCTCCCACCTCCTGGAAGCCATCTCTGATCACCCCAGTCACCAGAGAACTCCTTTCCTCTCAAGCCCTGCATCTTTGTCATCTGTAATCCAATTTGGACACCCGTCTACACCGCCTCCTTCCATCCTCTCCTCTTACTGCGTTACTTGGTCTTCATTTTGTAGTTGGTATTCGTGTGTCTCATCTTCCTGCATTAGATCCCTTGGCTACCATAACAAAGTGACACCAACCAAGTGGCTTAAGACAACAGAGATTTATTCTGGAGGCTAGAAATCTGGATCTAGGGAGTCGGCAGGGCCGTGATCCCTCTGAGTCTCGGGAAGAGGACCCTACGTGCCGCTTCCAGGTTTCCCGGGCTTTTGGTGGCACAATTCCAATCTCTGCCTCTGTCTTCGTGTGTGTGCTGTCTGCTTGTCTTTGCCTTTTTACATGACCTTCTTTTTCATAAGGACACTAGTCATATTGAATTAGGAGCCCACCCTAATAACCTCATCTGAACTTGATTCCATTTGTAAAGATCTTGTTTCTAAATAAAGTCTCTTCCACAGATAGCAGGGGTTTGGATTTAAACATTTCTTTTGGGGGGACATGATTCAACTTGTAGCACCCCTCAAGTAAACTGTAACCTTCTTAAAGCTTAGAGTATTTGATGTACTCCCTGAAGCAGTGTTTCCTAAAACCTTGGCTATGGAACAGGAATCCTTAGGTTCTTGTTTAAAGAATGTCCTATTGTCAAACATGTTAGAGGTACATGATAGCAAGAGACGCTGACCTGGGGGCTCAGATGCCTGTGAGCTTATTAAAGGAGCTGAGAAATCTTGCTAGAGAGACACTTGCTCAAGTAAAACTTATTTACACTAGCTTTTTGACCACAGGGACTTTTTTTTCCCCTCCAGGTTTCTTCCATTAACAGCAATGGAAACTACTTTGGGGGAATAAAGCTCCTTTGAATCTTTTTTCTACCGTATGAATTGCCCCAAATGACGTTAAGTAGAATATTATGGCATTCAGTTGAGTAATGTTTTATATAATATCAAATGGGCACTAAAGAATGGGAGCAATTTTAAAAGACTCAATTCTGAGTGATACTCAAATTCAGTCAAAAGTTGGACAGGAAGTCTGTGAATCCCCCTGCTTAGGGCTCAGTCCACTCACCTGACCCCTGCATAGTGCGTTTCTACATTTGAAATGGGGACAAGCATAGACCTTAAAAAAAATGTACAGTGCATAATTACTATTTGAGCCCAGTAATTCAGCCAGGAAAATCAATGAAATCAGTGAGTCCCTATGCTATTCTATGCTTTCAATCACAATGATTTTAAATGATGTGATGGAATGGTGAGGTGCCTGAGGATAACTTGATTTTCTGCTTATATTTAAAGGAACATAATGATGATCATTTCCCAACAACAATTTTAAAAAAGTTCTCTTTTGACACTTTCAATACCATGTGAGTTCTTCCACTCATCTTTTTTGAAGAAGTAATCAGGTGGGCTTTTGAGCAAACTTTTGATGGTTGTATCTTTTCCCTCTCTGCCAAATGGTGTGTTGTGTGGGGGTGGAGTAAAAATCCATTTTGATACTAGCCTGGGCAAAATCTAATTAGGAAGTTCAGTCTCCTGGTGGAAATGTCACACGTTGTATTGCAGAGCCAAATGACAATTACTTTGGAATCATGAATGTGTCCCGGATTAAGATAAAACTGGCATATTTATCAAAAATAAATACATGAGAGGTCTCTTTCAAAAGAAGTATTGTTTGTTTTTTAAAATATACAGCTTGGAATTGATTACAAGTTCCCATTAAATAGTAAACACTCCTGGTGTACTTCAGTTAAGATTTTACAGGTATTTGAGTTCCACACCACTTTTTGGATTGTATCAGATTCATAGAGTGTTTAAGAGCATAGACTTTGGAGTCAGACAGACTTCTGTTTAAATCCTAACTGAATTCACTCCTTACTACTTTTGCGAGTTTGTGTAGATAACTCACTCTGAGCGCTTCAGTTTTTTTTTTTAATCTATAAAACAGGAATAACAGCACCTATGTCAGATGGTTGTGGTAGGGACTAATTTAGGTGATGTACTTAAAGCTGTGTTCCTGGTATGTAAACAGTTCAGTTTAATGCCAGCTGTATACATGTATGATGTATGTACAAAGCTTAGCTCATTTCTCAATACATGTAGCTGCTCTGTTATCTGCTATCTTATAATAATTTATAATTTTCATCATTTAAGAAATGTTTATGAGTCTCTATTATGTGCCAGGCACTGTTGAAATTGCTGGGGATATAAAAAAGGACAAATAATTTCCTGTCCCCTTGTCTTTCTTTTTTTCCCTAACTCTAGTCTTCAGCATCCTGCTATGCATTATCCTCTTATACAAAGATGCCCATTTCCCAGATGGTGGTGTCTTAGCTTAGGCTGTCGTAACAAAATACCATGGTATTAGGTGACTTTAAGGGACATACATTTTTGTTTCTCACAGTTTTTTCTAGAGGTTGACAGTCCAAGATGAAGGTGCATTCTGAGGCCTCCTCTCTTAGCTTGTAGATTTTTGCCAAGTCCTCACTTGTAGGGAGACAGAAGTTTTTTTTTTTCCAATAAGGACACAAATCCTATCAGATCAGGGCCCCACCCTTACAGTCTCATATAATCTTAATGGCCTCCAAGACAGCTCTGTCTCCAAATACCATCACACGGAGGGTGGGGCTTTAAAATGTGAATTTGGGGGGAACCCAAAGATTCAGTCCATAACAGGAAGGAAGTGACATATTAAGAGTTCAGTTTTTTGGGTTTTTTTGTTTAAAAAAAAACAAAACAAAACAGAATGGAGAGTATGCTTATTTAACTAAAATAAAATCTATCACCCCTCTCTTTGCAGAAACCAAGCAGTTGCCATCATTTTCCATACTGAGGTGTAACTTAGCAGAGTTGCTCTGGATGTGGTGGTAACATCTACTGGGGGACCAGGACCCCACCCCAGGGGCCTCCGGGGCATGCTTTTTACCAGGCCGCACTATGACATGAGATGCTTTCAGAGGAGACAGTTCCCGCAGGTCCTCATCAGGGCCGCCCCAGGCACTGTGTGTTCTGTGCTCGGGCTCCCGCCGAAGCGGGGGAACAAGGGCTAAGATGCAGCAGATTCCTCTCGTCAAGCCCTGTGCCCTCGTGGCCACGCTGGCCTGGAGACGTGTCCCTTTGCTCATTCATACAGAAGCACCCGTGGGCTGACAGCAGTCTCCTTACTGCGTGGGTGTGACTGGACATTGGACAGCATCTTCTCTGTCCTCAGGAGAAATTTCCCTCCAGGGAGAGGATCAGAAATGGTTGTGCTTCCCTCGGGCTCCTGGTTGGCTTTGCATTATAGGCACTGACCACTATACTTTCCCTCTCCCATGAGAAAGATCAGAATCGGGCTGCAGGCTCCCCTCTAGTGGGTAGGTGGGATTTCACAGAACGCCTCCTATGTGCCATGGGCCCTTCTCCCACGGGATTCCTGGTCTCTCTGGGAGCTACGGGTGGGGTGGGACACCTTATAAAGTTGTTAATTTGAGACTGTTTTATGCACTACTCTGTCTGAGTCATACAATGAGTTTTGGTCTGCTTGCTTCAGGAGATTATTATAAGTTTTCCTTCTTTCCACATATATTTGTTAAGTATCCTACTGTGCGCTGGTCACATAATAGGGGTAAAGAAGACAGGCTAGGGCTCTTACCTTCAGAAGCTTGTATGCTAACTAGGAGGAGGCAGTAAAGGAGTCAGATGATGACAGACTGGAACAGTGCCCTCCGGGCAGCAAGCAAGGTGCTGTCTTGAAAAGTTACTGTGTGTGGGGAGGGGTCAGGTAGGCACAAGGAGGTTCTTTAGCCAGAGAAAGCAGACTTTCTAAAAGAAGCCCACCCCACACACAGTTGGAGGAGCAAAAGGCAACCCACTCCAGCATTCTTGCCTGGAGAATTCCATTGACCGAAGAGCCTGCTGGGCTGCAAGTCTGCAAGGTCCCAAAAGGTCAGACATGACTGAGTAACTAACACAGAACACACAATAACTTTTCAAGACAGCACCTTGTCTTCTTCCTGGAGGTTACTTCTAGAATGGGGGTGAGTGCTTCCCTAGTGGCTCAGATGGTAAAGAATCCAACTGCAATGCATGAGACAGACCCAGATTTGATTCCTGGGTCAGAAAGATCCCCTGTAGAAGAGAATAGGAGCCCACTCCAGTGTCCTTGCCTGGAAAATTACATGGACAGAAGAACCGGGCGGGCTATAGTTCATGGGATCACAGTGTCGGACACCAATGAGCGACTAACCCTTTCTTTTCACTTCAGAATGGGGAGAAGGGATAGTTACGGAGTTTGGAATGGACAGGTACACTCTGCTCTATTTAAAACGGATAACCAACAAGGTCCTACTGCATGGCACAGGGAACACTGCTCAATGTTATGTGGCAGCCTGGTTGGGAAGGGAGTTTGGAGGAGATTGGATACATGTTTATATACGGCTGAGCTCCTTCACAGTTCACCTGAAACTATCACACTATTAATCAGCTATCCCTCAATATAAAATAAAGAGTTAAAAAAATTTAGAAGGTTTCTGAAAGAGTATTAATTTAGATAATGTAAGTCATGTCCTTAGCTTGTGGCCTGACACCTGGTAAGCCCTCAATTCATGGTAACTGCTATTGTTAACTGTCTCCTCGCCCCCATTATATGCTGCTCCGTGCACAAAGGCAAGAGGAAACCCTCACCAAGTTCGAAGAAGTGGTGATGGCTTTGCAGGAGCACCAGCACCGGAAGGTCGGGGAGCTCTGGTTTCTCATCACTGAGCATGTCTTTTCCATTTTTCCATCTTGAAAGGCAGGCCTGCCTCGTTGGCCTGTCCTGAGTAGCTTTGCTGGACATCTCAGCTTGGGTTTGTCATTGGAGCCCTCTCTCCAAACCATCACCCTCAAGCATCAGTCTACTGCAACTGCCCAGTGTCTTTCGATCTGTATTTTCCTAGTTGTTAATTTGGTGGGCCAAAAAGTTCATTTGGAGTTTTCCTTAACAGTTTATGGCAAAACCTGAGCAAACGTCTTTGGCCAACCCAGTGGCACAAGTTTCAATTCTTGTCTATTTTTAACTGAATGCAATTAAATCCTGAATTAGTATGGAGGCAATGAATTAATTGCCCCAGAAGGCCCTTCCTTGACAGATAATACTCAGTGTTCAGAAGAGTCGTTCAGTAGATTGAAATATATCTCCTCTAACTCATATGTCTGAGCACTCTCTAGAATAGTTGGTCTGCCTGGTGGAAGAAGAGGGAAGGATTAGGGCCTGAGGGGCCCGAGGCTGGGAGTTCTGGTGAGTCTAACAAGTGGGTTTCGCTGTACTTGGAGGAATGGTGAAAGCAGTGAAGTACTGGAGCTAAGCTTGGGGAAGTACCTGGAAAAGTGGAGGGCCTCATCTTGCCCACAACTCGACACCTTCCCTGGGTTACCTAAGGGAATCCACTTACGACTCTATTACCCGGTAAATTAGGAGAGCGATTCAGTCAGGTGTATTTATCATGAAGAGAACTGAAGATAATTAATACACTGCATTGAATGCAAATTGCACCCACAGCACTTATCTCATTTTCAATTAGCACAAATGTTACAGCACTGCAGGCTTGTTATGGTTTTACCATGGGCTGGGTAATTAATTTCTGTGAGCCACATAGCAGGCACCTGGTAATGCCGTTTATTAATAAATGTCACCCCAGGTATCGGTTTGTTAGAAGAGGTAAATAAATGGAATGCGCAGTTGTCTGCCCTGTGCAAATCTATTTTTACACCTCGCTGAGTCTTTTCACTTGTTTGTTTATTGACTAGAGTGACTACTGGGATTACAATTGCAAACAAAGGAAAATCCCCACCCTTAATGTGGCCTCAAGGGGGGATTCCTTTTTCTTCTCCCTCAGGGATGCTGAGGCTTGTGAGCCAAGTGGTCTGGGTTGTAGATGAGTTTCTGTTGCTTCAGAAACATGTTCCCAGAGGAGACCCACGGTGGGAAATGGGGGAGGGAAGAATCAGAAAGAAGACACACCTCCTAGGCATCCTATCCACCCTCCCTCCCTCATCTGACCACAGACTCATTCACACGGCAGCGCTGGTCACACTTCCCCATTTGAATCCTTGGGGAATAAGAGCTCTTACAGGCTTCCCCAGTGACTCAGAGGGTAAACAATTTGCCTGCAATGCAGGACACTCAGGAGATGCAGGTTCAATCCCTGGGTCAGGAAGATCCTCTGGAGAAGGAAATGGCAACCCACTCCAGTATTCTTGCCTGGGAAACCCATGGACAAAGGAGCCTGGTGGGCTACAGTCCATGGGGTTGCAGAGGCGGACATTACTGAATGACTAAACACGCACAGGCTCCTTATGGAGCCCCCGTCTCATCTCATCGCTGTTCCCTTTCTCTGGTCTACTTTTCATCTATACTCTTCGCTACCAACCCCCTGCTGTGTGGGCCTCTGACGTGAGAAGTTGGATGGAATTTGGAGACTTTTGAGAAGTGTGGCTTGTTGAACCAAAATCTCCTATTTCCCTGAACTTTTCTGTATATCTCAACTCTGTTGAGATAAAAGCCTTCTCTTTCCATATTGGCAGGTGACATTAGGTTTTTTGGTTAAAAAAAACCGAACACTCAATGTAGCAGATTCTGACGGTATATCTGACAACGGTTCAGACACTATCCAGAGCTGGACGGTGATTGACTCAGACTGTTTTTTCGAGTCTTTTGTGATGACATCAGTTTTGTCTAGTGAACAGTTTCCTCTTTTTGTCCTTAACCAGTTGCAACCTTAGTGGGAAGTTAGCTATTTGCACCCTACATTTTGAATCTCATGGCTCCTTGAGTTCTCTGGAGAGGCCCTACTGTGAAGACCCACTGTGATTTGCTTAACTGAGTTAACAAGTGTAAAGCGCTGGCCACAATGCCTGGCTTGGTAAATACCCGAGAACTTGGCTTCAATTAGCAAGATTGTTGGTATCAGCACTGGTTATGTTGTTTCATTCACTCCAGCCACCTCAGAGGATTTAACTGCCTTTAGAGCAAGGGTCCTGTGAAGAAAGCTGAGCACCGAAAAATTGATGCTTTTGAAGTGTGGTGTTGGAGAAGACTCTTGAGAGTCCCTTGGACTGCAAGGAGATCCAACCAGTCCATCCTAAAGGAGATCAGTCCTGGGTGTTCATTGGAAGGACTGAAGCTGAAGCTGAAACTCCAATACTTTGGCCACCTGATGCGAAGAACTGACTCATTGGAAAAGACCCTGATACTGGGAGGGATTGGGGGCAGGAGGAGAAGGGGACAACAGAGGATGAGATGGCTGGATGACATCACTGACTTGATGGGCATGAGTTTGAATAAACTCTGAGAGTTGGTAGTGGACAGGGAGGCCTGGCATGCTGCGATTCATGGGGTCGCAGAGTCGGACACGACTGAGCAACTGAACTGAACTGAACTGAACTGAGAGCAAGGGTCCAACTCTTTGGGACCCCTTGGACTGTAGCCTACCAGGCTCCTTCATCCATGGAATTTTCCAGGCAAGAATACTGGGGTGGGTTGCCATTTCCTTCTCCAGAGCAAGGATCCCCAACCCCCGGGCCAGGGACTGATTTTGGTCTGTGACCTGTTAGAAACCAGGCCACTCGCTGGAGACAAGTGACTGGGGGGTGAGTGAAGCTTCATCTATGTTTACAGCTGCTCCCTGTCACTGATGTTACTGCCCGAGCTCTGCCTCCTATGAGATCAGGAGTGTCATTAGTTTCTCATAGACGCGTAACACACTTCCCATCACCCCCAGATGGGACTGTCTAGTTGCAGGAAAACAAGCTCAGGGCTCCCACTGATTCTGCATTATGGTGAGTTGTATAATTATTTCATTATATATCACAATGTAAGTGAAGTCGCTTAGTCAAGTCTGATTCTTTGCAACCCCGTGGATTGTATAGCCTGCCAGGCTCCTCTGTCCATGGGATTCTCCAGACAAGAATACTGGAGTGGGTTGCCATTTCCTTCTCCAGGGGATCTTCCTGACCCAGGGGTCGAACCTTGGTCTCTGTCACTACAGGCAGACCTTTTACTGCCTGAGTCACCAGGGAAGCCCATTAATAGTGATGGAAATAAAGTGCACAGTAAATGTAATGCACTTGAATCATCCTGAAACCACCTCCCACCCCCCACCCCCACCACCCCTTCCAGGGAGAAATTGTCTTCCTTGAAATCCGTCCCTGGTGCCAAAAAGGTTGGACCACTTCCTTTGTTTCCTTAGAAACTGGAGGGAGGCCTGGGAGTCGAAGGGAGCTTTAGTTTTGAGGTTTCATCTTTAAATTGGGCCCTCAAGGAAGGCCTCTCTGAGAAGGTGCCGCTTGAGCAAAGATGTGAGGGAAGTTGAATCTAGTTCTTGATGTCTGGGAAGGAGATTTCTAAACAGCAGGTAAAGCAAATGTGAAGACTCTGAGATGGGGGTGGGGGGGGCGGAGGGGGTGCTGGGAGCCCCAAGGAGACCAGTAAGGCTGCAGTGGAATGAGAGTGAGGCTATGGCAGGGGAGGGAGCCTCTGAAGGTGGTGTGGCTGGGTCGGGCAGGACTGTGCGGGCTTCTGAGAACTTTGTGTTTTACTCTGGGATAGGGCACCACGGGGAGATACTGAGCAGATGAATGACTGAGGTTTTGAAGGAATTGCTCTTGCTTTTGTGTTTAGAAATAGACTGTAGAAGGACAAGGGCAGAAACAGAAAGGCCAGAAAGGAGGGCGTATTCATTTCTTACCGCTGTTGTAACACATTATCACCAATTCAGTGGCTTAAAACAACATACGTATATTATTTTACCGTGACGGAGGTCAGAGCCCTAAAATCAAGGTATGAGCAGGACTGCGTTCCTACTGACGGCGCCAGAGGGAAATTTACTTCCTGGACCTTTCCAGCTTCTGAAAACCACCTGCATCTCTTGGCTCGTGGCTTCTTCCTGCATCTTTTTTTTTTTTTTTTTTTCTTCCTGCATCTTTAAAGTCTCCCAGTGTCTGGTCTCTCACAACATCTACCAGTCTCTCTCCCTCTGACATCTGCTTCCACTGTCACATTTCCTTCTCTGACTCTGACCCTCCTCTTTCCCGTATAAGGCCCGCTACACAATCCAGGATAATCTCCCTGCCTCAACATCTGTAAAGTCTTTTTTGCCATGTAAGGTTGCATATTCACAAGTTTTGGGGATTAGGACGTGTTCATCTTTTGGAAGGCCAGTATTCTAATGACCTTAGAAGTGAATGCATTAGAGTGAAGGATGAAGATGGTTTGGACAAAGGTAGTGAGAAGCACTTGGACTGTGGTGATGTATCAAGCTGCCTTATAATTTGGGTCAGTTTCAGCATGGAAATGTCCATAATTCTCTGGGCCTATGGCATGGGTACCCCGTTTCTCATTATCATTTCAACTTACTTGGTGTGTATTCCTCATCCCAATAGTTTGCCCAGAGACAGGAACCATAGATGATTGTGGGGGGAAGGGACTTAAGAAGCTATCAAATCCCATTATCAATTTATAAATTAGTGCTTTGTCCTGGACCCAGTGAAGACAACTTGGACTTTTTTTTTTTTTTTTTTACCACTTTATCTGATTATTTTACCACTTTATCTGATTATTCTTTTATTCACTCATCAGCATTTTCTGGACATCTGTTGAGTGTATACCACTCTGCGCTCTGTAAAAGTAAAAATAGAAGATATAAGAGTCATGGTCCTTATCCTTGGGAGATAAGGATCTGTTTGCAGTCTATTTGGAAGGAATCAGGGAATGATTATATGTGCTTTCTTGATAGCTCAGTTGGTAAAGTATCCGCCTGCAATGCAGGAGACCCCCGTTTGATTCCTGGGTTGGGAAGATCCACTGAAGAAGGGATAGGCTATCCGCTCCAGTATTCTTGGGCTTCACTTGTGGCTCAGCTGGTAAAGAATCCACCCGCAAGGCTGGAGACCTGGGTTCGATCTCTGGGTTGGGAAGATCCCCTGGAGAAGGGAAAGGCTACCCGCTCCAGTATCCTGGCCTGGAGAATTCCATGAACTGTATAGTCCACTGGGTAGCAAAGAGTCAGACATTGCTGAGTGACTTTCACTTCACTTCACTAGGAAATAATTATAGAACTAAATATAAGTGAATAAAAAATGAAACACAAGATTTATGCATCAATGCCAAAGGAGTGGAGAGGCTTCTTGGAAAGAGTAACAGGTGATGGATTTTTATTTTTTAAGTGAGAACCAGTCAGAGAATTGCCAGATTTTAATTTGGCTAAAAATGGACACTGGAAAAAACTTACCCTTTTGTATTGCTATCATTTCATAGTAGGTAGGACATCCAAGATATAAAAAGGACATGCTCTCAGAATAAATGGAGAGTCCATTGAATTAAACATATTTAGTTTTACACAAATTCAATGCTTTGTCTTTATTTTTCTTCTTTCAGTGAGGGTCATTGTGGATTGGCACAGGACTCTAAACCTCAGTCTAGAGACAAAAGGCTGTTTGGTTGCTTGTGGTTTGGAGTTCTGACTTTACTGGGTACAATTATTCTCCTGTATTTCTTTGGGCTCTGACTTTAGAGAGTGGGTGACCAGATGTCCAGGATTCACTGTCTTGGTTGTGGGTCTTCTCAATCCTTGTCACTGCTCACTGGCTCCATCACCAGAGGGAGGCTTGGGAGGCAGAGGAAGGAAGAGAAATGCAAACTTGTTTGTGTTGTGGTCATCTTGTGGTGAGCAAGTGGTTGGCTCCAATGATAATCTAATTTTGCACTGAGATCTGAGGATCCTCTATGGCTTTCAGTCATCATACTTCTCTTAGTTCCCTGGGGCTACTGTAAAAAATGACCACAGACAAGGTGGCTTAAAGTAACACAGACTTACTCTCTTGCAGTTCTGGAGGCTGGATTCTGATATGAAGCTGTCAGCAGGTCCATGTTCCCCTTGAAGGCTCTACAGTAGCCTTCCTCGCCTCTTCCTAACTTTTGGTGGTTTGCTGACAATCCTTGGCTTCCAGCTGCATCCTTCCAGTTTCTGCCTCTGTTGTCACTTGCCGTTCTCCCTGTGGGTCTGTATTTGTATTCAGTTCAGTTCAGTTGCTCACTCATGTCCGATTCTTTGTGACTCCATGGACTGCAGCACGCCAGGCCTCCCTGTCCATCACCAACTCCCTCAGCTTACTCAAACTCATGTCCATTGAGTCGGTGATGCCATCCAGCCATCTCATCCTCTGTCGTCCCCTTCTCCTCCTGCCTTCAATCTTTCCCAACATCAGGGTATTTTCCAGCGAGTCAGTTTTTCACATCACGTGGCCAAAGTATTGGAGTTTCGGCTTCAGCATCAGTCCTTCCAATGAACACCCAGGACTGATCTCCTTTAGGATGGACTGGTTGGATCTCCTTGCAGTCCAAGGGACTCTCAAGAGTCTTCTCCAACACCACAGTTCAAAAGCATCAATTCTTTGGCACTCAGCTTTCTTTGTAGTCCAACTCTCACATCCATATATGACTACTGGAAAAAACATAGCTTTGGCTAGATGGACCTTTGTTGGCAAAGTAATGTCTCTGCTTTTTAATATGCTGTCTAGGTTTGTCATGGCTTTTCTTCCAAGGATCAAGCATCCTTGCCCAAAAAGTTTGTTTAGGTTTTCCATATCTTACAGAAAACACAAACGAACTTTTTGGCCAACACAGCATTTGTCCCCTCTTCTTTTAAGGACATCAGTAATTGAGTTAAAGATTCACTCTAATCCAGTAACATCTCACCTTAACTAATTACATCTGCAAAGACTCTATTTCCAGTTGAGGTCACATTCTGAGGTTCCCGTGGACATGAATTTTGGGGACACACTGTTATAAGCTGAATTGCATTCCATCAAAACTCACCTGTTGAAACCTTAACCCCCAGTATCTCTGAATATGACTTTGGAGATAAAGCCTTTAAAGGTAAAGTTAAAATGAAGTCTGTGGGTGGACCCCAATGTAATATGATGGGTGTCCTTATAAGAAGAGGAGATTAGAGATGGTAGGAGTGTGTACACAGAGAGGAGAGACCATGTGAACACAACAGGAGGGGGCTTTTTACAAACCAATGGAAAAGGCCTAGATCTTGGATCTTCAGAACTATGAGAAAATAAATTTTTGTTGTTTAGGTCACTTGGTCTGTGGTATTTTGTTATGGCAGCCCAAGCTGAGTTACATAGACAATTCAGCCCAGCGCAAGGCCTGATATCCTTTAGTTTTAGCTTAGATAACCCACTGTATGATGGAGGGATCCCAAAATAGATTTCAAGATGCCGGTGCCATATGTGTACATTTTGTTGTCATTGGCTCTGTGTCTGTTCCTACCTATGCAATAGATATGTGGCACTGAGAGGGTGGGTTGGCGGGAGAGGATGTAAGGACTTTTCTACAAGATGTTGTGAGATGCAGGCATCCAGATGGGCTAGGAGGCCACTGTCCCTGGAGAAATTTTGCTTAGGGAAATTATGGATTTGCCACATTGGAGTTCTTCTTAGTCTCAAGTTCAGCCAATATGTGTACATTTTGGAGGGGGGAGGCAGAAATGTGAGGGGAGTGTCGGGGTGAGACAGGGCCTCTAACGACACCAGTTTCCCGGCTTCCAGCCTCATTATCCCTCTCCGGGGACCTCAGTCTCACCCAGGCCAGCTCTGCCCCTTTTCTGCACCCAGTAAACATTGCTGGTTTGCTTTCTCATGAATATGGATTTCCATCATCCCTCACTAGGGATAGATGTTGGGGGCAGAGCTGTTGATTACATTTCCAGCCAATCATTGCCCATTAGCAGGAAAGAGCGGTGGGCATTATGCCTCTTCAGTGAGGAGCCATTTGCATTTGGTTGGGCCCTGCTTTCTTTCTGAGCATCCACGGACCCTCAGCGCACTCAATTACTCCTGCATCCGGCTCTTCCTCTGTGATGCACTTTTGCTTTCTAAGTGTCTTGATTGGATTCGCCAAATAGCGTGGTGCTAACTACAGCTGTTTAGCATATCCCTGGGTGGAGGATGACAAGGACCTCAGGGCTTGGGGTGGCTGGAAGCAGCAGGAAACAAATACCTTTTCCTTTCCCTTTTTACCCATACTCCTCCCTGTTCAGAGGGACTAAGTCGAGCCAGCGGCGGGGTGTGGCGCTCGTACATGCGGCCTCTCTTTAGGAGAAGGCTGGGGCCCTCCAGTGCACGCTTCTCGGCCTGGTGCCCTGGCCCTTGGGGATTTGGTTTTCTGGCTGCGTTCTGTGGGGTGTGGCTCAGATAGACGTTGAATTTCCCTCACTACTTTCACTTCCGAGAAAGAGGGCATGAGTTGGCCTAAGGAGTGGCCACTGGGAATAGAGTTTTCCCTCCTTTTCTAGATATCCATCAAAGTCATTGGCCAGATGGGGAAAATGGAGGCTTGACCCCTGGGACAGGCATTTTCACAGTCTCTTCACAAATCCTCACAGTCAGTAACATGTGAGGACAACTGGGAATGACAGAGGGTCTCCTTCTTTCGCAGGATCGTGTTATTTCTAACCTCCTTCTGCTGCCCACGGTCCTCTGGAAAACCCTTCTTGGGAGTCAGGAACGCTTCTCCGCTCCTCCTAAGACTAGAGCTGTGTTCCCTCCGTCCTCTGGGCGTCGCCTGTGACCCCTGCCCTCGGCTCCTCCCTCTGCCGTGTTACCAGAGATGCTGTTTTGTTTTCTTTTCCTCCTTTGTTTTGCCTCTTCGAGAAAATGAAAGTGAGCACCTTAGAAAGAGAGAGAGGGAGCCAGAGAGGGAAGAGACAGTGGGCACCAGATGATCTGAGAATGATAAAGGAAGGTTACCTGTGTGTTTGTCAACAAGATGAAATAAATAAGAGCAAAAAAAAAAAAAAAAAAGACAGCAGTCAAAGGCAATCAAATATGTATTTAATTAAAGCAAACATAAAAATAAAAGTTACATGTTGAATCAATAAACAGCACTTTTTTCTACATGCATTTTGAACAAGACAGATCAGAATCTTGCCTGATGAAGACATAATGTGTCATAATAATTAGGAACACAGACAAAAGAACAGCTAATCAGCATGCAAATGTATGCAGTTCTGGTGATTCAGATGAGGCAGGTTTCTACCTCTTTTTTGCTTGATTCATCTTCATTGCTAATCATCTGAAGGCTGCCAAATGTTCACTGACACTAATGTATTATAGGTCAAGAGAGGCAGGTCTTCACCTATTACCCCCCCAAACAATATGCTTCCCTTCCCTGTTTCCTCTTCAGGATTTTCAGCAATCACTGCCAGATGCAATCAGACTCCTTGAATAGGAGCAACTGAGGCTTGTTTGTGGCTCGGATTCATTAGAATCAGGAGGCTGAAGAAAGGAATAAATTACTTAATTGCACAAAAAAGTTGCAGCCAAAGTGATGGTGAGAGAAACTGATTGTGTAGCTACGCATTAGGCCACTCTTGGAATGGGGCGTCTTAGAATAGCTGGTAGTTTGGCCTCACAGATTCAGACAGATTTGGGTGTCCTCCAAAACAGATGGCTCCACATACCATCTATTCTTCTCTTTGTCAGGTTTTACCATTTATTTGATCTTGGTCCCTCTCTGATGCTGGTTGTATGAGTTGTAACACAAATATGCATTCAGATCATATCCACGTAGTCTGGCCTCTCCCAACTTTTGTTCTTCATCTTTTTTTCCCTTTCTTTCTTTTTTTTTTTTTTTGAGGAGATGATCAAGTTGAATAAAACCCTTGTTGTCGGTCTCCTGAATGCTCCTTCGCACGAAAATGCAGGAAATGGGAAGATTGCAGAGACCTGGGGTGCAGGGACGGGAGGCCAAGGAGGAGGGAGGCATTGCTCAAATGGGGCAAAGAAAGAAGTCATTCTGTTTTGCAGCCACTTTCTCGCTTCAGACCAGCTCTTAATCTGCTAAAAACAAAAACAAAAATAAAAAAAACCACAACGCTATTAATCAGTGTTGTTGATAGAAGCCAAGGGAGATGAAATAAAACCCTGTGAGAAGTCTCATTGATGCTTCCTTGCTTCTCTCTGACACCCTGGCCTGTGCCTCCAGCCCTGGGGGCCTCTTCTCAGGAATTCCACTCAGGTTCCTGGTCATGTGAACAACTTGTGGGTGGTCTTCTGGTTTTGAAGAAGGAACTTCATTTTCTCTGGGCAGCTCCTGCATTGCTAGTAGTTGTGTATTTCTGTGTGTACATGTGTGTCTGTGGCAAGGAGGGTGTTGGAGGAAGGGGCTGATGCAAGCTAAGAGGCCCTGGCAGCTCAGAAATTGGGGGAAAAAATAATTATAATTGATTTCTATTGGGAGGAAAAAGCATGCATTAAGTGAGGGGACTTTTCTGGTATTGCTGAAAAATTAATTGGCGAGACTGATTTACCCAGGTTGGTTCTGACACTTCTTCCCTAATCTCCCTTTGCTCTTGCTGTTTCCCTCTGCTTGACAATCCCTTCTTCTGATCTTTCCAAGCCTGAGTCATCTCCTCGTGTAGGTCTCGGCACCAGTCTTGTTCTCAAAGAGACTGGCTTTGTCCTCCAAAGGCCTGTTAGCAGTCACCCGTCCACCCACGTGTCTGTCTCATTACCATGTTTGTATTTGCTTTATACTGATAGTTTTACTGTGGTGTTTAGTTGCTCAGTCATGTCTGACTCTTGCAACCCCATGGACTGTAGCTGGCCAGGCTCCTCTGTCCATGGGATTTCCCAAGCAAGAACACTGGAGTGGGTTGCCATTTCCTTCTCCAGGCATATTCCTGACCCAAGGATCGAATCCAGATCTCCTGAATTGCAGGCAGATTCTTTACTGACTGAGCTATGAGGGAAGCCAGATAGTTTTACTACTCTCTGAAATTTATTGGTATAAAAGTTGTTTACTTATTTATTGAACTTCACTTGCATGTCTATTATCTGTTGTCTCTACTAGAGAGTGGGTTTTCTGAGGGCAATATTATTTGTTTTAATACTGTTTCCCCAATGTCCACACCTTCAGAGGTTGTTTGAGACATATTTGTTCTGTAAACAAATGATCTCTGAAAGTGTATGTGGTCTAGAGGTCAGATCGTATTAACCATCAACTCTCAGAGGTTGAAAAGTGAAAGTTAGTCACTCAGTCGTGTCTGCATCTTTGTGACATCATGGAATGTAGCTGTCCAGTCTCCTCTGTCCATGGAATTCTCCAGGGAAGAATACTGGAGTGGGTAGCCATTCCCTTCTCCAAGGGATCTTTGCAACCCAAGGATCGAACCTAGGCCTCCTGCATTGCAGGCAGATTCTTTACCATCTGAACCATCAGAGGTTACTCATATTATTTTCTGGAACTGTGACACATCATAGAGTTTGCTGGAGGCAAAAATGTGGACCACTGAGCTCTTTTAGTTATAAAAGGCATTTTGCCAAATCCCCTTTTTTAAGCCTGGTGCTTATTTGATGGGTAAGCAAAATAGTGACTTCTTGGAAAACAAAGACATTTCTTTTCCTGAATTCATGGTCTGTGTTATATCCACTCAATGTGAGCTGGGAGTCAGCCATCTTTGCAGTTCTGCTTGGGTCTCTGGGTGTGGGAGTACCACTGAGAGGAGGTGAGGATGGAGTCGGGGAGGGGAGAGAAGGAGAGATGAGAAGGGAAAGATCCGAGACAAGGAGGGAGGAAGCCCCTCTGGTCTTGACATTGCAAGTTTAGAGACACTGTGAATGGACCCACATGGCTGAAAGGCTGGGTGAAACTCTTAAGTTGGTTGATCTCTGCTAGTGCGTGGACACAGGCTAACAGCTTTTTTCCAGGAGCTGAATAAGCTAAGAGTCACGAGAGAAGGCATTTCCTCCTCTGATTTGATCACACCCTTAAAAAATTCCTATTACACAGACCAAGATTCCAGTCACTAAGAGTTCCCTCTCCCAATCCTGAGCCCCTTATCAGGGCTGGTTAGGTGTTAGTTGGAGCTATGTGAAAGAGAAGTTCTCCCCACCTTTTTTTTTTTTTTCCCAGTTTTACAGTACCATTACAAACAAAATAAAAGTGAAGCAAGTTCTTTTTCTGGAACTTGCCAGGACTGATAGGAATGGAGGTGAAATTCATCTTGGGACGTGTTTTCCTTTTTCTGTCTTACAGATGGAATGATTCCTTCCCAGGAGCCTCAGTGAGGCATCTCTCAATAGCCTTGATCTGGTCTCCATCTTCAGGGAACGTATGGGGTCACAGAGTCAGTGGGAGTGGTGGGTGGAGTGGGAGGTATGTCCTGAGGAAGTATTTTAAATTTTATGTGGGATTGGCAGGGAGAAGGCCAGAGCGAGCCCCCCAGACCTTTTAATCCCTTATCGCAAGGGCCCCAACTCCATGCCAAGAACTCCACTTTGGGAGAATGGCAGTCTTCTTGGAGGGAAGCTCTTGTCTCTGTAGGAAGCCAGCAGGCAGAATGGACACCACCAGATACAGCCTTCTGTAGCCAGTCCAGAGGCATCTGATTATTCAGTGGATTTTTTTTTTTTTTCTTGTCCAAATAAGCCTCATATCCCTTCATCAGAACAAAGCTGAATTTTCCCACTCTCCGGCTGGCGGAGATAGCTGTCTTAGGCTCCTTGGAAAAAGCTCCATGGTTACCTTTCTTTCCCTTTTCCTTAGATCTTTTTGTTTGTTTGTTTGTTTTCTTTCTCTGAAAGTGAGAAAGACATTCTTCTGTGCCTTGGCAGACAGCTGTCTGAAGTCCTTCCTCTATTGGGGTCTCACCGTTGGACCCCCTGGCCCCTCCCGTCATGCAGGCGACAAAAGCTCCTCCTGCCTCCCTTTCACACACCGTGTCTGAGGGAAGAAGCTGGTCTCCGTGCCAGCGAGTGAAACCTTGGCACCCTCTCAAAGGGACCTGAAGTGAGAAGGGTTCAAGAGGGAGGTCGCTTTGTATGGAAAAGCTCCCGGCACGGACCTCTCCACCAGTCTGTCTGAGCGCCTCCCGTGGGGGCACCGGAGAGATGGAAACCCATTCATTGGGCATTGTGTCCACCCTGGCTCCTTCTGCCACTGCTTTAACTTTAAACAGGCCAAAGAAAAAGATTCCCATGGGACATAGGAGAAACCTAACCCCTCCTCCCCGCCGCTCCCCACAATGTATCTGCTCTTGATTTGGGAATTCGGTCTCAAAATGCCTCATTTCCTGTAAAGACCAAGTTAGTTCACTGACCCTCTCTCTGGGAATGCCATACCCAGCTGGCCTCTCTCTTCACATCTCAGGTTAATAAACATTTATAGCCGGACACTGGCAACCAGATTATTAAATCACCTTCCTCTTGGAGTCCAGTAGGCAAGAGAGAAGGAAGTGGCAACTCACTCTACTATTCTTGCCTG
The DNA here is from genome assembly GCF_963930625.1 of Muntiacus reevesi. NCBI lineage: Eukaryota > Metazoa > Chordata > Mammalia > Artiodactyla > Cervidae > Muntiacus > Muntiacus reevesi. The sequence continues at coordinate 115,278,879 of NC_089253.1, read as the reverse complement.
GAGAATCCCATGGACAGAGGAGCTTGGCGGGCTGCAGTCCACGGGGTCTCAAAGAGTTGGACATGACTGAGTGACTGAACCACAGCAAGAGAGGAGAGACATGTAGCGATGAAGCTCCAGGCAGCGTGACAAGGGCCGGAAGTTCCCAGAGAGCAGCTCCTGGACCTGGTCTGTGCGCAGCTGGGGTCATTATAGGCTCATTGATTCTGATGACTGATGGCCTCACCTTCCTTGGTCTCAGGGGTAGGGAACTTGATGGTAAGACCCAGGTGGCATGACTGTTGGGAGACCATAGAACCAGCCTGAACCTCTTCTCATTCCACTCATACAGGGTGGTGACCAGTTTGGAGAGTAAAGAAATTGTCAAGAGATCAGGCAACAGGGTATTATCTACTTTCCTCTCCACTGTCTCGCTTTGTCTTGAGAAGGTGAACAGTGAGCACTCTGTGGTTTGAGTATCCAGCTGTTGGGTTGCAATGTTTTCTTTTTCTCCTGGGAGAAGAACTTTTCAAGGCATCAGCAGCCACCTTGAGAAGAGCTAATTGCTAAAGCAAGACATCAGATCTCTCCTAAGAGTTCACAAAGAAAACTACTGGAAAAGAAGAATCAGAAGGTGACATTTTTTTTTTTTCTTGGCACGTGGAAGAAGGAAGAGAGAAGGAGGTGGTGGTGATTTTTTTTTTTTTTTTGTCATTTAAAGAAAAAATAAAGAGAAATGAGTGTTTAGCCATTTCTTTGTTCATAGTAGGAAGTGGACAATTGTCCCTCACTGGGTACTGATGTCCTGACACAGGAGACTCATGAACTTGTGTGTCTGCTTTAATGACGGATTGAGGATTCAGGCCTGAGCAGAAGGTTGGGCTTGATGAATTCTCGGTCTACCTGGTAGCTCAGCTGGTAAAAAATCCACCTGCAATGTGGGAGACCCTGGTTTGATTCCTGGGTTGGGAAGATACTCTGGAGAAGGGAAAGGATACCCACTCCAGTATTCTTGGGCTTCCCTTGTGGTTCAGCTGGTAAAGAATCCACCTGCAATATGGGAGACCTGGGTTTGATCCCTGGGTTGGGAAGATCCCCTGGAGAGGGGAATGGCTACTCACTCCAGTATTCTGGTCTGGAGAATTCCATGCACTATATAGTCCAGGGGGTCACAAATAGTCGGACACGACTAAGTGACTTACACTCATATTCAACTCGTAAAGTTGGACTTGTCCCTTGCATGCCCACTCTGGGCAAAGGGGGCTGCTTCTCTCAGCTGTGGGAGGAATTTGCTCTAGTTGGAGCTGAAAATACAGACCAGGAGATGGGAGCGATGTGGTAAGCATGTTGGGTGGTGTGTTCCAAGCCACTTCCAGTACCCTCTGGTCAAGTATTAACTGAGCAACTATTAATATCTATTATGGGCCAGGCCCAGTGCCCGTGCAGAAATAGTGGGGAGAAGGAGACAAGTGAGGGCAGATAGAAGGCCTGAGTGATGAGGCTGGCAATGCTGGAACAAGGCCCTTACCCCCCTGCCCTCCGGGCCCTAGGGCATTGCTGCCGCTCCACCTCTGTTAACCTCTGTGGGGTGGGAGGCTAGGACAGGCGTGGTTGTGTCCCTGGGCAGGGAGATTGGTGGCGCTGCTATTATTTGGCTTTGAAGGAGGCCATGTCTTTTGTGTAAAACAGAGGTGAAAGGCTGCAGTCCTCTTGTGTGGCAAGGCTGGTCACCCTGCGATTCTCTGCAGGCTCCCGAGGAACTTGCATGGGCCAATGACCTCCCAGCCTCTCTCTTGGCCTCCTCCCTCACTGCCAGCCCAGCCTGCCTTTGTTTTGACATCTTTTGACTCTCCTCTCCATGTTTCCTGTTTTCATGTCTTCCCCCTCTGCCGTATTTTTCCTGTGTCTGTTTGGTCTCCCAGATGTTGCAGGCACTGGTTATTTTGGTAGCTATCAGGGCATCACAAGATGTAAAAAAAAAAAAAAAAAAAAAAGACAGTGGAAAAATCCTATATTGGAAAAATTTTTTTTCCATACATGTATCCCAGGTTGCATAATAGACCATTCCAATGTTTCAAATGCACTGCTTAGGTGTTGTTGTCATGGCAGAGTCAATCAACTGAAATGTAGTACATTCAGTTAAAATGTCCACAATGCTTTCATAATATGCCACTTTCACGGAGCAGCCAGCAGCACCCCACACATAGTTGGCTCTCACTGAACATTGGCTGAATTAAATTTATTAAGCACTGGGCCCTTCCTGGAGATATCTTAAGTGTCATAGTTCATGGTCCTTTTTCGTGGTTGTTTTTCCACAATAGTAAAAGATGTTTATAGTTTTCACAATCAATACATAGTCCTTTTTAAATAGTAAAAAAAAAGATCCATCAATTCAGCACTCCAGTCAGATGGCAGCGGAGACCACACTTGCCTGTATATGCAAAATAGAAGAAATGCCACAGAAGACATATGCTGCTCCAATGGGGACTCTAATAGATCTCTGGCACCAGGACGGCCAGCCGTCCCTGGGAATTTGGCCTGAGAAAGGCCTATAGGAAGAGCCTCATTAGTTGATTCTGTGTGGGCCAGATCCTGGAGGCAGGTAAACTGTTTCCTTAGATGCCATTTAGTCGGCTTCTCTGTGGGTGGCTGTGGGCGGCCCAGCGGAGCTGCGAGTTCCTCTCAGTGTAGAGGAGGTATCTTCTCTCTGTCCTGACCAGGCCACACTCCTGTCCAGAGGGCTGACCTCAGAGGGGGTGGCAGGACCATGTGCTCCTTAGACACCATGTGTTCATGCCACTGTGGAATGGATCCAGTGTCATACCTGACATAATGTGTTAGTCACTCAGTCGTGTCCGACTCTGCAACCCCATGGATTATAGTCTACCAGGCTCCTCTGTCCGTGGAATTCGCCAGGCAAGAATACTGGAGTGGGTTGCCATTCTTTCCTCCAGGAGATCTACCTGACCCAGGGAATGAACCTAGGTCTCCTGCATCGCAGGCAGATTCTTTACTGAGCCACCAGGGAAGTGACAAAAGCAAGTAACAAGCGACAAAAAAAGACACTGGATTTTGCACCACTCCATGGATTAGGTAGAAGTGGCATTTCTTGGTTGGAAAGGAGTTCAGGCCTCCAAGCAGACAAGAGGCAGAGCTGAAAGTGCAGGGGCTGGAAGTCAGGGCCTAACAGTTCTACCTGGATTTCTTCCTGACTTTAAGCCATCACCCATACCCAATCAGTGGGAAAGTCTTAGTGATTCTACCTCCCAAACTGTGTTTCTTTCTTTCCATTTCACAGTCAGAGGTGGAATGTAGGCCTACTCTTAGGCCTGTAGTTATTTAGAAAGAAATAGCCGTTACAGCATTTCTCCCTATGAATGTGTGTAGACCCTTGAGGCTGTACAAGAAACTTGGGACAAGGGTCTACCAACTGATTCTGCACATTTCCAACTTGTTGTATTTGTGATCACGGTTCCTGGTGTTTCTTTCATTACATGGAGAGCTATATTTTCTAATATTGAAACACTGAATTAAGTGGAGTGGATGTTATAAATTAAGGGAAAAGCCTGATGTGTTGTCTGTTCAGAGTATAAGACTTGCTTACCCATGTAGTGATTGTCTCATGTTCAGCAAAAGTATTCCTGCCTGTTATCTCCATATACACAGGGGACTTAAACTGATCTGTCTTGAATAGCTGTGTTGAATTGTCTTGTGAGATGCTTGGGGTGAGATTTGGGGGGAGTGTATGTATTTATTTTGGGTGCTTGATTTTCTGCAGCTTCATGAAAGGTAAAGCTGTAGGAATGTTTCTGAACTCTTTTCCGATATTTCTGTGATGTTTCATGTTTCATTTTTGCAGCAAGGACTGGGTTTTTTGTTTGTTTTTTGTTACCTAATTTTTAGATTTTTAATTGGAGGATAATTTCCTTACGATATTGTGTTGGTTTTTGCCATACAACAATGCAAATCAGCCGTAAATAGACATATGTCCCCTCCCTCCTGAGCCTCCCTCCAGCCTCTACCCCATCCCCCACCCCCAGCTTGTCACAGAACTCCGGATTGAGCTCCCTGTGCCATACAATGCAGCAACTTCCCACTAGCTGTCTAATTTACATATGGTAATATGTATGTTTCAACATTACTCTCTCAATTCATCCCACCCTCTCCTTCCCCGGCTGTGTCCGCAAGTCTGTTCCCTATGTCTGGGAAGGACTGGCTTTTTAATGGTGATACACTGGGAAACTTCAACATCAGGCTTGGGACCTCCTGGGCTCCAAAGGGGAAGCAGGCTGAAGACTCCTCCGCTTTTTAGGACCATCTTAAAAATAGCATTTACTGAGGTCAGGCCCCTGTTTAAAGTGCTTCATGTGAGTTAATTCCTTTAATCTGTACAACCACCCCATGAGGTAGATGCTTTAGTTCTCATTTTATGGATGAGGAAACTGAGACACAGAGAGTTTGATTAACGTGCCCAAGGTCACACAGATGGCTTCAAATGTCATCAAATTTGGAATCACCTCTATTAAGTTTTTCTTATATACTGTTCTAAAATACTCTATGAATTGATGCTTTTAGGAGTGTCCTGGGAGACATTCCTACCTTAGGACCACTAGCAGTAAATATACAAGGGATTGCAAACCACACGAACTTATCCCACAAAACCCAAACTTAAATGTATCACCAACTCAGCTTTCCCTGCACTGAATCCCAGAGATTCCTGCACCCATCCTTTACCACCGGAGGGGAAGTTAGAACCGGGGTGACTGAAATGAGGGAGAACTCTCAATGCTCTGGCTAAAATATGCTACTTTTGGAAAATTTATAAAAACATGTGATGACGTCAACCTCCTTGCAAGGAGCTCTCCTATGGTCTTTGAGAGTGATCTGTGTGAGGGTGGGGCCTGGAACCTTATGCTCACTAACTCTACAATAAATTTGCTCCTGGTCAAAATATATATACAGGGTACACACATACACACAGATGGTGACAGGATGATTGTCCAAAGGTGTTCGATGGCTGTCTCCTGCCAATCCTATAGTGTGTTGCCATGATGAAAGTGATAGCTCACCTGGAGATGATATGAAAAGCTATGCTTGAAACCCTTTGTGAAGTTGAGTCTTAGATCAAATGACTTCCCCACCACACCTCTCCCTGTGACCACAGTGTTAGGAATTAATGTCCCCATTTTGCACATGCAGGAGCTGAGGCTCAGAGAAGCACAGAATGAAGAACCAGCTCTGATAGTCACTTT